>NC_069504.1:142307458-142907458 GCF_027579735.1 Bombina bombina | reverse complement strand
TACTGCTCGAGCCACTGATTCAGCCTCTCGGTCTGTCCGTTGGTTTGTGGGTGGAAAGCTGTACTTAGACGATGATCGATTTGTAAATGTCGGGTAAGATGTTTCCAAAACTTCAAGTGAATTGGGTGCCTCTGTCTGTTGTTATGACAGTTGGAAGTCCATGAAATCTGACAACTGAGTTTAGGAAGAGTTGAGCCGTTTCATATGATGTAGGTAGTTTATGAAAGGGAATGAATATCGCCATCTTAGTTAGAATGTCCGTGATGACAAGAATGGTGTTAAAACCAGTACTCAAGGGTAATTCGACTAAGAAGTCCATGCCTATGTGAAGCCAGGGTCTGCTAGGTATAGGTGTAGGAATCAAATCACCATAAGGTTTGTTTCTATCCTTTTTGGAGGTTATACAGATGGTACAGTTTTGTATGTATGCTTTAATTGAGGAAATCATATCAGGCCACCAGTAAGATCTGTCAAGTAATCTTTTGGTTTTGTTAATACCAGGATGTCCCAATAGAGGAGGATTATGATGTTGACGGATAGCATCATTTCTCAGGACTTTTGGTACATATATTTTCTTGCCATGGAAGTACAGATCGTTTTGAAAGGTAACCTGATTGTATGGTATCTCACTGTCAGTGGCCAAGGAAAGTTGTATTTGTGAGACAAAACTTGAAAAAAGACCTAGAAATCTATCAGCTGGAATAATCGAAGTAGGTTCTTGTGTATTTAAGGGTCTTGGATCTCTTCTGGAGAGGGCATCAGCTTTGCCATTCTTAGCTCCCGGTCTATAGATTATCTGAAAATTGAATCTGCTGAAGTATAAGCTCCAACGAACTTGTCTACCTGAAAGGGTTTTGTTTCTTTGTAGAAATTCCAGGTTGCGGTGATCGGTGTAGATCAGAATGGGAAGGGATGTACCCTCTAAGAGGTGTCTCCAATTCTCAAAAGCTCTCTTGATGGCCAGTAATTCTTTGTCTCCGATAGAGTAGTTCATTTCTGCTGGGGAAAGTAGTTTTGAATAAAATGCTACTGGGTGGAGATGTTGTTTAAGATCTTTCCGTTGAGATAAAACTGCACCGATAGCATAGTCTGATGAGTCGACTTCTAGAGTGAATTGTAAGGAGGTGTCTGGAAAGCGTAGAATAGGAGCAGAAGTGAAGGACTCTTTGAGTGATTGAAATGCCTGTGCGGCAGCATGATTCCAAGTGAAAGGAACTGAAACACTAGTGAGTGAGGTAAGAGGTTTAACTTTATGTGAGAAGTTTCTGATAAACTTCCTATAATAATTGCTAAAGCCAAGAAAGCGTTGTAAATCCTTCCTGTTGGTAGGTTGTGGCCAGGATCTGACAGATTCAACTTTATTGTCTTGCATTTGTATACCCTTAGGTCCAATGGTATAACCGAGAAAGTCAATCTCTGTGGTATGGAAGAGACACTTCTCCAACTTAGCATAGAGCCTATGCACCTGGAGACGGGAAAGAACCCAGCTCACATGTTTTATATGCTCATCTAAGTTGTTGGAATAGATGAGGATGTCATCCAGGTACACTATAACACAAACATCAAGTAGGTCGTGGAAAATATCATTCACAAAGTACTGGAAAGTTGCAGGTGCGTTAGTGAGACCGAAAGGCATAACCAGATATTCATATAGACCGTACCGAGTACGGAAAGCAGTTAACCACTCATCGCCTTCCCTGATTCTGACAAGGTTATAAGCCCCTCTGAGGTCGAGTTTTGTGAAAAGTTTAGCATGTTGTAACCTCTCAATCAATTCCGGGATGAGTGGCAAGGGATATCGATTCTTAACGGTTATTTTGTTTAATTCCCTAAAGTCGATAATGGGGCGTAGAGATTGATCCTTATTTCTCACAAAGAAGAAACCAGAGGCAGCAGAAGACACTGATGGACGAATGAAGCCTTTCTTTAAATTATCATCCAGATAGGTTTTAAGGTGATCCAGTTCAGGTTGTGACAATGGATAGAGATGACCAAATGGTGGTGACGTGCCAGGTTTTAGATCAATAGGGCAGTCATAAGGGCGATGTGGGGGAAGAGTCTCCGCTTCCTTCTTACTGAAGACATCAGAGTACTTCGAGTAGAATTCAGGTATTTGTGAGGTTTCAGATAAATGAAGTAACGAACGATGTTGGAAACAGGTCTGTTTACAATAGGGTGAATTAAAGTGCACTTGTAAGGAACTCCAGGTGATGTCAGGTTCATGTAACTGAAGCCAACGTATTCCTAACACAATAGGAAAGAGGGGTGATGTGATAACATCAAAAGTAACATATTCTTGATGTAAGCCAATCGTAGTCACGAGAATAGGAATAGTGTGGTGCGTGATGGGACCAGAAGATATTTCAGAACCATCAACAACTTTAATAGAGACAGAAGACAACTTTTTGCAGAGAGGTATTTTATTTTTTAATACAATGGATGCATCAATATAATTTTCTTGTGCTCCCGTGTCAATTATTGCCTCTATCTTCATATGCTTGTTGTCCCACTGTAAAGAGAGAGGTAAAAGACAGTGAACTGGAGAATCACGTACAATCAATGAGGTCAAGCAAGAAAGTGACTTACTGGTTTTGTTCTTGCGTAGTGAAGTACAGTCACGGATTGAGTGGGAAGGAGAACCACAGTACATACACAACCCTCGAGACTTTCTCTGGAATCTTTCTTCAGAAGTAAGTGGGCCTCTGAAGACACCAATATCCATAGGTTCGGCCTTACTTGAACTAGATTGAGAAGGAGTATGGAAGGAGATGGGGGGCCTTCTAGGGGCAGCTTCACTAAATTGGCGTTCAGATTTTCTTTCTCTGAGACGTCTGTCAAGCTGCATGGAAAGTCTGATAAGGCCCTCCAAGGTTTCTGGGAGATCAGTGCGAGCAAGTTCATCTTTGACTTGCTCGGCCAGACCAAGGCGGAATTGATTTTTTAATGCAACGGTGTTCCATTGACTATCAGTTGCGTATTGTTTGAAGTCAGTTATATAAGATTCCACTGGCCGGTTGCCTTGTTTTAGCTTCCTTAGTTTTGTTTCAGCTGTCAACTGTACGTTTGAATCAGAGTAAAGTTCATCCAAAACGGCGAGAAAAGATTCTAGAGATGAGAGGATTGTACTGTTAGTCTCAAAAAGGGTATCAGCCCAAATACGGGGTTCCCCACGAAGATAAGAAATCATGGTTAAGACCTTCACTCTGTCATTGGGATAAGTGGTAGGTTTTAGTGTAAAAGTCAAAAGGCAAGCATTTCTATATTGCCGGTATAATGCTCTATCCCCATTAAAGGGTTCTGGAGAGGAGATAAAAGGTTCAATTGAAGACTCTGATGTATGAGCTTTGGAGGCTGTCATATCCTGAAATGCTTTCTTTAGAGTGTCATTTTCGGCCTTTAACTCTCTCATCCCCTGAGTGAGTTCATCCACCCTGTGGGACAAATTGTAGACTATATTTGGCAAGTCTGCTGGATCCATAGTGGCTTAGTAATTCTGTAAGCTATGAGAGGTGAACCCCTTAACAGGTAAAGCAAAGGATCACAAGTGCAGACCTGAGCACGTACAGAGTTGTATCACCAATATACTTCAGGCTATTAATCAGCATAGACTGAATGAAATTAGGTGAAATAAAGTTAATGTTATTTTAGTAGAAGGTAGAATGTATTCCCACCTATGTCTTTCAACAAAGGATACTGGAAGGTTGCATCAGAGCTTACTCTCAGTAGGAGGTTATGTTTACTAGTGACACTTGCCAAAAGAAACAAAAGGTAGTCATAGGAATATTTCAACAGTGGCTGTAGCAGGAATAGGACATAAGGAGCTTCACAGTTAATTACTTCAGAGCGGATAAGCCAGAAACTGACAGTGACCCTACAACAGATGGTATAAACTTGGAAATGTGTAGCATGGAGAATGGTCACTACTTGTGAGCAGCTGAAGTCCTTACGCTTAAAAGCGTCTACTGAACAGAGCTGTAAGTTGCTGCTGACAGGTGAGAATCCGAAGCCGCTACAGAGCGGAGCTGAGAGGAGGAGGGGGCGGTACAGACCTTATGACTGACAGCGGCTTGTAGTCTGTAGCTCCGGAGAAGTGATGACGTAGTGGAATCAGATTTTGACTGACAGCTCTTTATGCTGTTTGAATATCCACCTCAGATTATCACTATCGTTTGGCGTTAGGTAGAAAACGAAGTATGTAATCCAAAAGCGTAAATGTGCAATTTAAAGCCAGTGAAGGGAGCAGCTTAAAACACAAGATGGTTTGTTTAGCTTTGGGATAGCTGAGAGTACAGCGGGTGATGAGAATGCTGACAAGCAGAAAGTCCTTTACAGGAGCGAAGGTATCCCAAGTTAGTAATCCACAATTGCAGAAGTTGACAAGAGTAGATTTCTGGCAGGTAGAATTTGTAATCCAAAGTTTTAGGCTTAAAGCTGATTCACAGAAGCGAAGTTGCAATAATGCTGTTAGCTGCTGCAAGTCTAATTACTAAGCTCCTGTTTGCAGTCAGATGACGACTTAAAAGCAGGTAGGGAGTGCAGGTAAGGGAGAGAAGGAAAAGCTGGCCTGGAATCCTTACAGCTGGATTTTCTATTTCAGCAGCTTATTTATTTCCCCTTTGCTTTAAAATAAAACCGGCTTTACTAAATAACTTTTCTAAGGAAAAAGTTGCTTTTCTCCATTTCTGGGTAATCCGGTCTTAATTGGAAGCGATAAGGCACCTCAGTAATTGAGGTGTGGGGTTTCCTGAGGGGTATTTTAGAAGTTTCTTTGATGTTTATTAAATGTTTTTTCTTAACTTTTCTCACATAATTTTAGCTGGGGATCGATCCTAATTTGGGATAAAATTTAAAGTGTATTTCTCTTGTAAGGTGTATCCAGTCCACTGATCATCCATTACTTGTGGGATATTCTCCTTCCCAACAGGAAGTTGCAAGAGGATCACCCACAGCAGAGCTGCTATATAGCTCCTCCCCTAACTGCCATATCCAGTCATTCTCTTGCAACTCTCAACAAGCATGGAGGTAGTAAGAGGAAAGTGGTGAAATGTAGCTGTTATCTTGCTTCAATCAAAAGTTTGTTATCTTTTAATGGTACCGGAGTTGTACTATTTTGTCCTAGGCAGAAAAATAGAAGAATCTGCCTGTGATTTCTATGATATTAGCAGGTTGTAACTAAGATCCATTGCTGTTCTCACACATGACTGAAGAGAGAGGTAACTTCAGCGGGGGAATGGCGTGCAGGTTATCCTGCTATGAGGTATGTGCAGTTAAGATTTTTTCTAGAAGATGTGAATGCTAGAAAATGCTGCTGATACCAAATTTATGTAAGGTAAACCTTAATACAGTCATTTAATAGCGACTGGTATCATGCTTACTTTCTGAGGTAATACTCTTTTATATTTACAATATAAAACGTTTGCTGGCATGTTTAAACGTTTTTATATATACTTTGGTGATAAAACTTTATTGGGGCCTAGTTTTTTCCACATGGCTGGCTTAAATTTGCATAGAAACAGTTTCCTGAGGCTTTCCACTGTGTTACTATGAGTGGGAGGGGCCTAATTTGGCACTTTTTTTGCGCAGTAACTTTTACAGACTGAGACATCCAGCTTCCTCCAGAAGTCCCCTGAATGCTATAGGACATCTCTAAAGGGCTCTTAGGCTTTCCAAAATCATTTCTTGGGGAAGGTAGGCCCACAGCAAGGCTGTGGCAGTTGGTGTGACTGTTAAATAACGTTTATCGTTTTTTTTAATCTGTTTTTTGAACTAAGGGGTTAATCATCCATTTGCAAATGGGTGCAATGCTCTGTTAGCTTATTATACACACTGTAAAAATTTTGTTTGATTTACTGCCTTTTTTCACTGTTTTACAAATTCTGACAAAAAAATTTTCTCTTAAAGGCACAATACCGTTTCTTATATTTGCTTGTTAACTTGATTTAAAGTGTTTTCCAAGCTTGCTAGTCTCATTGCTAGTCTGTACAAACATGTCTGACATAGAGGAAACTCCTTGTTCATTATGTTTAAAAGCCATGGTGGAACCCCCTCTTAGAATGTGTACCAAATGTACTGATTTCACTTTAAGCAATAAAGATCATATTCTGTCTTTAAAAAAATTATCACCAGAGGAATCTAACAAGGGGGAAGTTATGCCGACTAACTCTCCCCACGTGTCAGATCCTTTGACTCCCGCTCAAGGGACTCACGCTCAAATGGCGCCAAGTACATCCAGGGCGCCCATAGCGTTTACTTTACAAGACATGGCGGCAGTAATGGATAATACACTGTCAGCGGTATTAGCCAGACTACCTGAATTTAGAGGAAAGCGAGATAGCTCTGGAGTTAGACGAAATACAGAGCATACTGACGCTTTAAGAGCTATGTCTGATACTGCCTCACAATATGCAGAAGCTGAAGAAGGAGAGCTTCTTTCTGTGGGTGATGTTTCTGACTCAGGGAAGATGATGCAACCTGATTCTGATATTTCTATATTTAAATTTAAGCTTGAACACCTCCGCGTGTTACTCAGGGAGGTTTTATCTGCTCTGAATGACTGTGATACAATTGCAGTGCCAGAGAAATTGTGTAGACTGGATAAATACTTTGCAGTGCCGGTGTGCACTGATGTTTTTCCAATACCTAAAAGGTTTACAGAAATTATTACTAAGGAATGGGATAGACCAGGTGTGCCGTTCTCTCCCCCTCCTATTTTTAGAAAAATGTTTCCAATAGACGCCACCACACGGGACTTATGGCAGACAGTTGCTAAGGTGGAGGGAGCAGTTTCTACTCTAGCAAAGCGTACTACTATCCCTGTCGAGGACAGTTGTGCTTTCTTAGATCCAATGGATAAAAAGTTAGAGGGTTACCTTAAGAAACTGTTTATTCAACAAGGTTTTATCCTACAGCCCCTTGCATGCATTGCTCCTGTCACTGCTGCTGCGATGTTCTGGTTTGAGTCTCTGGAAGAGGCTTTACAGGTAGAGACTCCATTGGATGACATACTTGACAAGCTTAGAGCACTTAAGCTAGCCAATTCTTTTGTTTCTGATGCCATTGTTCATTTGACTAAACTAACGGCTAAGAATTCTGGTTTTGCTATCCAGGCGCGCAGAGCGCTATGGCTTAAATCATGGTCAGCTGACGTTACTTCAAAGTCTAAGCTGCTTAACATTCCCTTCAAGGGGCAGACCCTATTCGGGCCTGGTTTGAAGGAGATTATTGCTGATATCACTGGAGGAAAAGGTCATGCCCTTCCTCAGAATAGGTACAAATCAAGGGCCAAACAGTCTAATTTTCGTGCCTTTCGAAACTTCAACGCAAGTGTGGCATCAACTTCCTCTAATGCAAAATAAGAGGGAACTTTTGCTCAGTCCAAGACGGTCTGGAGACCTAACCAGGCCTGGAACAAAGGTAAGCAGGCCAAAAAGCCTGCTGCTGCCTCTAAGACAGCATGAAGGAACGGCCCCCTATCCGGTAATGGATCTAGTAGGGGGCAGACTTTCGCTCTTCGCCCTGGCGTGGGCAAGAGATGTCCAGGATCCCTGGGCGTTGGAAATTATATCCCAGGGATATCTTCTGGACAATTATCTGCAAACCAGATAAAGAGATTCTGTGTGCAAGACCTCATAGTTATGGGAGTGATCCATCCAGTTCCAAAGGAGGAACAGGGACAGGGATTTTACTCAAATCTGTTTGTGGTTCCCAAAAAAAAGAGGGAACCTTCAGACCAATTTTGGATCTAAAGATCTTAAACAAATTCTTCAGAGTTCCATCATTCAAGATTAAGACTATTCGTACCATCCTACCTATGATCCAGGAGGGTCAATACATGACTACAGTGGATTTAAAGGATGCTTATCTTCACATTTCGATACACAAAGATCATCATCGGTTTCTCAGGTTTGCCTTCCTAGACAGGCATTACCAGTTTGTAGCTCTTCCCTTTGGGTTAGCTACAGCCCCAAGAATTTTTACGAAGGTTCTGGGGTCGCTTCTGGTGGTCCTAAGGCCACGGGGCATAGCAGTGGCCCCTTATTTAGGCGACATCCTGATTCAGGCATCAAACTTCCAAATTGCCAAGTCTCATACGGACATAGTGTTGGCATTTCTGAGGTCGCATGGGTGGAAGGTGAACGAGGAAAAGAGTTCTCTATCCCCCCTCACAAGAGTTTCCTTCCTAGGGACTCTGATAGATTCTGTAGAAATTAAAATTTACCTGACGGAGTCCAGGTTATCAAAACTTCTAAATTCCTGCCGTGTTCTTTATTCCATTCCTCGCCCTTCGGTGGCTCAGTGCATGGAAGTAATCGGCTTAATGGTAGCGGCAATGGACATAGTGCCGTTTGCACGCCTACATCTCAGACCGCTGCAACTCTGCATGCTCAGTCAGTGGAATGGGGATTACACAGATTTGTCCCCTCTACTAAATCTGGATCAAGAGACCAGGGATTCTCTTCTCTGGTGGCTATCTCGGGTCCATCTGTCCAAACGTATGACCTTTCGCAGGCCAGATTGGACAATTGTAACGACAGATGCCAGCCTTCTAGGTTGGGGTGCAGTCTGGAACTCCCTGAAGGCTCAGGGATCGTGGACTCAGGAGGAGTCACTCCTTCCAATAAATATTCTGGAACTGAGAGCAATATTCAATGCTCTTCAGGCTTGGCCTCAGTTAGCAACTCTGAGGTTCATCAGATTTCAGTCGGACAACATCATGACTGTGGCTTACATCAACCATCAAGGAGGAACAAGGAGTTCCCTAGCGATGTTAGAAGTCTCAAAGATAATTCGCTGGGCATAGATTCACTCTTGCCACCTATCAGCTATCCATATCCCAGGTGTAGAGAACTGGGAGGCAGATTTTCTAAGTCGGCAGACTTTTCATCCGGGGGAGTGGGAACTCCATCCGGAGGTGTTTGCACAATTGATTCATCGTTGGGGCAAACCAGAACTGGATCTCATGGCGTCTCGCCAGAACGCCAAGCTTCCTTGTTACGGATCCAGGTCCAGGGACCACAAGGCAATGCTGATAGATGCTCTAGCAGCGCCTTGGTCCTTCAACCTGGCTTATGTGTTTCCACCGTTTCCTCTGCTCCCTCGTCTGATTGCCAAAATCAAGCAGGAGAGAGCATCGCTGATCTTGATAGCGCCTGCGTGGCCACACAGGACTTGGTATGCAGATCTGGCGGACATGTCATCCTTTCCACCATGGACTCTGCCACTGAGACAGGACCTTCTACTTCAATGTCCTTTCAAACATCCAAATCTAATTTCTCTGAGGCTGACTGCCTGGAGATTTAACGCTTGATTTTATCAAAGCGTGGTTTCTCAGAGTCAGTCATTGATACCTTAATTCAGGCACGAAAGCCTGTCACCAGGAAGATCTATCATAAGATATGGCGTAAATATCTTTATTGGTGTGAATCCAAGGGCTACTCATGGAGTAAGGTCAGGATTCCCAGGATATTATCTTTTCTCCAAGAAGGATTGGAGAAAGGATTGTCAGCTAGTTCCTTAAAGAGACAGATTTCTGCACTATCTATTCTTTTGCACAAGCGTCTGGCGGATGTCCCAGACGTTCAGGCATTTTGTCAGGCTTTAGTTAGAATCAAGCCTGTGTTTAAACCTGTTGCTCCACCTTGGAGCTTAAATTTGGTTCTTAAAGTTCTTCAGGGGGTTCCGTTTGAACCTCTTCTTTCTCTTGTTAAGTGTGTTCAGTCCACGGGTCATCCATTACTTATGGGATATATTCTCCTTCCCAACAGGAAGTTGCAAGAGGATCACCCAAGCAGAGCTGCTATATAGCTCCTCCCCTCACATGTCCTATCCAGTCATTCTCTTGCAACCCTCAACAAAGAAGGAGGTCGCGAGAGGAGTTGGAGTTTTTTACTTAATTATTCTTCAATCAAAAGTTTGTTATTTTAAATGGCACCGGAGTGTGCTGTTTTTTCTATCTCAGGCAGTATTGGGAAGAAGAATCTGCCTGTGTTTTCTATGATCTTAGCAGACGTAACTAAGATCCACTGGCTGTTCTCGACATTCTGAGGAGTGGGGTAACTTCAGAAAAAGGGAATAGCATGCGGGGTCCCCCGCAAATGAGGTATGTGCAGTACAATATTTTCTGGGAATGGAATTGACCAAGAAAACACTGCTGTTACCCATATGATGTAAGTACAGCCTTAAATGCAGTAGTAGCGACTGGTATCAGGCTGATAAATGTATGCGCAGTTGAGTTATTTTCTAGGGACTAGAATTTGACTGAGAAAATACTGTTAATACTGAAATAAATGTATGAGCCTTAACTGCAGTAGAAGCTACTGGTAGCAGGCTTAGTGATAACTTTGCATAACACTGGAAAAGTGGTTTTTAAAACGTTTACTGGCATGTTATTCGTTTTGTGAGGTACTTTGGTGATAAATCCTTTTTGGGCATGAATTTTTTCCACATGGCTAACGTATTTTTCTGCATAGAAACCGTTATATCAGGTCTCCCACTGTTGTAATATGAGTGGGAGGGGCCTTTTTTTAGTGCCTTGTTGCGCAGTTAAAATTCTAGCACAGTCTTCCTGCTTCTTCCCCCTTGATCCAGGACGTCTCAAGAGAGCTCAGGGGTTTTCAAAATTCGTTTTTGAGGGAGGTAATCAGTCAGAGCAGACCTGTGACAGTGTGTTTGACTGTGATAAAAGCGTTAAATATTATTTTGATATCCGTTTTTGGGTATTGAGGGGTTAATCATCCTTTTGCTAATGGGTGCAATCCTCTGCTAATTAATACATTTACCGTTAAGAATTGTTGACTATAACTGAATTAGTTCATTGTTATTCAACTGTGTTTTTGATAAGCGCTGCAGTGTTTTTTATATTGCTTGTAAACTTATTGAAAGTAATTTCCAAGCTTGCTAGCTTCATTGCTAGTCTTTTTAAACATGTCTGATACAGAGGAATCTGCTTGTTCATTATGTTTAAAAGCCGATGTGGAGCCCAATAGAAATATGTGTACCAACTGTATTGATATTACTTTAAATAAAAGTCAATCTTTACCGATAAAGAAATTATCACCAGACAACGAGGGGGAAGTTATGCTGTCTAACTCTCCTCACGTGTCAGTACCTTCGTCTCCCGCTTGGGAGGTGCGTGAGATTGTGGCGCCAAGTACATCAAGGCCCTTACAAATCACTTTACATGATATGGCTAATGTTATGAAAGAAGTATTATCCAATCTGCCCGAGTTAAGAGGCAAGCGCGATAGCTCTGGGTTAAGGACAGAGCGCGCCGATGACACGAGAGCCATGTCTGATACTGCGTCACAATTTGCAGAACATGAGGACGGAGAGCTTCATTCTGTGGGTAACGGTTCTGATTCGGGGAGACCGGATTAAGAAATTTCAAATTTTAAATTTAAGCTTGAGAACCTCCGCGTGTTGCTAGGGGAGGTGTTATCGGCTCTGAATGATTGTGACACGGTGGCAATCCCAGAGAAATTATGTAGGCTGGATAAATACTATGCGGTACCGGTGTGTACTGACGTTTTTCCTATACAAAAAAGGCTTACAGAGATTATTAGCAAGGAGTGGGATAGACCTGGTGTGCCCTTTTCCCCTCCTCCGATATTTAGAAAAATGTTCCCTATAAATGCCGCCACACGAGACTTATGGCAGACGGTCCCTAAGGTGGAGGGAGCAGTTTCTACTTTAGCCAAGCGTACCACTATCCCGGTGGAGGATAGCTGTGCTTTCTCAGATCCAATGGATAAAAAATTAGAGGGTTACCTTAAGAAAATGTTTGTTCAACAAGGTTTTATATTACAGCCTCTTGCATTCATTGCGCCTGTCACTGCTGCAGCGGCATTCTGGTTTGAGTCCCTGGAAGAGGCGATTCACACAGCACGATTGGATGAGACTTTGAGCAAGCTTAGAACGCTTAAGCTAGCTAATGCGTTTGTTTCGGATGCCGTAGTGCATTTAACCAAACTTACGGCTAAGAATTCCGGATTCGCCATACAGGTGCGCAGAGCGCTATGGCTTAAATCCTGGTCAGCAGATGTAACTTCTAAATCTAAACTACTGAATATTCCTTTCAAAGGGCAGACCTTATTCGGGCCCAGCTTGAAGGAAATTATTGCTGACATTACTGGTGGTAAGGGCCACACCCTTCCTCAGGACAGGGCCAAATCAAAGGCCAAACAGTCTAATTTTCGTGCCTTTCGTAATTTCAAGGCAGGAGCAGCATCAACTTCCTCCGCTCCAAAACAGGATGGAACTGCTGCTCGTTACAGACAGGGTTGGAAAGGCAACCAGTCATGGAATAAGGGCAGGCAGGCCAGAAAGCCTACTTCCGCCCCTAAGACAGCATGAAGACAGGGCCCCCTTTCCGGAGACGGATCTAGTGGGGGGCAGACTTTCTCTCTTCGCCCAGGCTTGGGCAAGAGATGTTCAGGATCCCTGGATGTTGGAGATTATATCTCAGGGATACCTTCTGGATTTCAAAACTTCTCCTCCACAAGGGAGGTTTCATCTTTCAAGGTTATCAACAAACCTAGTAAAGAAAGAGGCATTTCTGCAATGTGTACAAGACCTCTTAGTGATGGGAGTGATCCACCCAGTCCCGCGAAAGGAACAAGGGCAAGGGTTTTACTCAAATCTGTTTGTGGTTCCCAAAAAAGAGGGAACCTTCAGACCAATCTTAGACTTAAAAATCTTAAACAAATTCCTAAGGGTTCCATCGTTCAAGATGGAAACCATTCGGACCATCCTACCCATGATCCAAGAGGGTCAGTATATGACCACAGTGGACTTAAAGGATGCCTACCTTCACATACCGATTCACAAAGATCATTATCGGTACCTAAGGTTTGCCTTTCTAGACAGGCATTACCAGTTTGTAGCTCTTCCCTTCGGGTTAGCTACGGCTCTGAGAATTTTTACAAAGGTTCTGGGTTCGCTTCTGGCGGTACTAAGACCGGTGGCTCCGTACCTAGACGACATTCTGATTCAAGCGTCAAGTTTTCAAAATGCAAAGTCTCATACAGAGATAGTTCTAGCATTTCTGAGGTCGCATGGGTGGAAAGTGAACATGGAAAAGAGTTCTCTGATTCCAGTCACAAGGGTTCCTTTCCTAGGGACTCTTATAGATTCTGTAGATATGAAGATTTACCTGACGGAGTCCAGGTTATCAAAAATTCTAAATGCTTGCCGTGTCCTTCATTCCATTCCAAGCCCATCAGTAGCTCAGTGCATGGAAGTAATCGGCTTAATGGTCGCGGGAATGGACATAGTGCCATTTGCGCGCCTGCATCTCAGACCGCTGCAATTATGCATGCTAAGTCAGTGGAATGGGGATTACTCAGATCTGTCCCCTTTACTGTATCTGGACCAGGAGACCAGGGATTCTCTTCTCTGGTGGTTGTCTCAGGTTCATCTGTCCAAAGGAATGACCTTTCGCAGACCAGATTGGACGATTGTAACAACAGATGCCAGCCTACTAGGCTGGGGCGCAGTCTGGAACTCCCTAAAGGCTCAGGGATCGTGGACTCAGGAGGAGAAACTCCTTCCAATAAACATTCTGGAATTAAGAGCAATATTCAATGCTCTCCTAGCTTGGCCTCAGTTAGCAACACTGAGGTTCATCAGGTTTCAGTCGGACAACATCACGACTGTAGCTTACATCAATCATCAAGGAGGAACCAGGAGTTCCCTAGCGATGTTAGAAGTCTCAAAGATAATTCGCTGGGCAGAGTCTCACTCTTGCCACCTGTCAGCGATCTACATCCCAGGCGTGGAGAACTGGGAGGCGGACTTTCTAAGTCGCCAGACTTTTCATCCGGGGGAGTGGGAACTTCATCCGGAGATATTTGCTCAACTGATTCTTCGTTGGGGCAAACTGGAACTGGATCTCATGGCATCTCGCCAGAACGCCAAGCTTCCGTGCTACGGATCCAGGTCCAGGGACCCGGGAGCAGTGCTGATAGATGCACTAGCAGCCCCTTGGGTTTTCAACATGGCTTATGTGTTTCCACCTTTTCCGTTACTGCCTCGACTGATTGCCAAGATCAAACAGGAGAGAGCATCAGTGATTCTGATAGCGCCTGCGTGGCCACGCAGGACCTGGTATGCAGACCTAGTGGACATGTCGTCCTGTCCACCATGGTCTCTGCCTCTGAGGCAGGACCTTCTAATTCAGGGTCCTTTCAACCATCCAAACCTAATTTCTCTGAGGCTGACTGCATGGAGATTGAACGCTTGATTCTATCGATGCGTAGTTTCTCGGAGTCGGTTATTGATACATTAATACAGGCTCGGAAACCTGTGACCAGAAAAATTTATATTGGTGTGAATCCAAGAGTTACTCATGGAGTAAGGTTAAGATTCCTAGGATATTGTCTTTTCTACAAGAGGGTTTAGAAAAGGGTTTATCCGCTAGTTCGCTAAAGGGACAAATTTCTGCTCTGTCTATTCTTTTACACAAGCGTCTGGCAGAGAATCCAGACGTCCAGGCTTTTTGTCAGGCTTTTGGCCAGGATTAAGCCTGTGTTTAAGACTGTTGCTCCTCCGTGGAGCTTAAACTTGGTTCTTAAAGTTCTTCAGGGTGTTCCGTTTGAACCCCTTCATTCCATTGATATTAAGCTTTTATCTTGGAAAGTTCTGTTTTTGATGGCTATTTCCTCGGCTCGAAGAGTCTCGGAGTTATCTGCCTTACATTGTGATTCTCCTTATCTGATCTTTCATTCAGGCAAGGTAGTCCTGCGTACTAAACCTGGGTTTTTACCTAAGGTTGTTTCTAACAGGAATATCAATCAAGAGATTGTTGTTCCATCATTATGTTCTAATCCTTCTTCAAAGAAGGAACGTCTTTTGCATAATCTAGACGTGGTCCGTGCCCTGAAGTTCTACTTACAGGCAACTAAAGATTTTCGACAAACTTCTTCTCTGTTTGTCGTTTACTCTGGACAGAGGAGAGGTCAAAAGGCTTCGGCTACCTCTCTCTCTTTTTGGCTTCGTAGCATAATACGCTTAGCCTATGAGACTGCTGGACAGCAGCCTCCTGTAAAAATAACAGCTCATTCCACTAGAGCTGTGGCTTCCACCTGGGCCTTTAAGAATGAGGCCTCTGTTGAACAGATTTGCAAGGCTGCAACTTGGTCTTCACTTCATACTTTTTCCAAATTTTACAAATTTGACACTTTTGCTTCTTCGGAGGCTGTTTTTGGGAGAAAGGTTCTACAGGCAGTGGTTCCTTCTGTTTAATGTTCCTGCCTTGTCCCTCCCTTCCTTCATCCGTGTACTTTAGCTTTGGTATTTGTATCCCATAAGTAATGGATGACCCGTGGACTGAACACACTTAACAAGAGAAAACATAATTTATGCTTACCTGATAAATTTATTTCTCTTGTAGTGTGTTCAGTCCACGGCCCGCCCTGTCTTTTTTGAGGCAGGTTCTAAATTTTAAATTATAACTCCAGTCACCACTGCACCCTATAGTTTCTCCTTTCTCATCTTGTTTCGGTCGAATGACTGGATATGACATGTGAGGGGAGGAGCTATATAGCAGCTCTGCTTGGGTGATCCTTTTGCAACTTCCTGTTGGGAAGGAGAATATATCCCATAAGTAATGGATGACCCGTGGACTGAACACACTACAAGAGAAATAAATTTATCAGGTAAGCATAAATTATGTTTTCCATAGATATCAAACTTTTATCTTGGAAAGTTTTTTTGGTAGCTATTTCCTCGGCTCATAGAGTTTCCGAGTTATCTGCCTTACAATGTGATTCTCCTTATCTGATCTTCCATGCAGATAAGGTAGTTCTGCGTACCAAACCTGGGTTTTTACCTAAGGTGGTATCTAATAAGAATATCAATCAAGAGATTGTTGATCCGTCTTTGTGTACTAATCCTTCTTCAAAGAAGGAATGTCTATTACACAATCTGGACGTGGTTCGTGCTTTAAAGTTTTACTTACAAGCTACTAAAGATTTTCGTCAATCATCTGCTTTGTTTGTTGTCTACTCTGGACAGAGGAGAGGTCAAAAGGCTTCGGCAACCTCTCTTTCTTTTTGGCTAAGAAGCATAATCCGCTTAGCCTATGAGACTGCTGGCCAGCAGCCTCCAGAAAGGATTACAGCTCATTCTACTAGAGCTGTGGCTTCCACATGGGCCTTTAAAAATGAGGCTTCTGTTTAACAGATTTGCAAGGCGGCGACTTGGTCTTCACTTTTTCAAAATTCTACAAATTTGATACTTTTGCTTCTTCGTAGGGCTATTTTTGGGAGAAAGGTTTTACAGGCAGTGGTACCTTCCGTTTAAGTACCTGCCTTGTCCCTCCCTTCATCCGTGTACTTTAGCTTTGGTATTGGTATCCCACAAGTAATGGATGATCCATGGACTGGATACACCTTACAAGAGAAAACATAATTTATGCTTACCTGATAAATTTATTTCTCTTGTGGTGTATCCAGTCCACGGCCCGCTCTGTCATTTTAAGGCAGGTATTTTTTAATTTTAAACTACAGTCACCACTGCACCCTATGGTTTCTCCTTTCTCTGCTTGTTTTCAGTCGAATGACTGGATATGGCAGTTAGGGGAGGAGCTATATAGCAGCTCTGCTGTGGGTGATCCTCTTGCAACTTCCTGTTGGGAAGGAGAATATCCCACAAGTATTGGATGATCCGTGGACTGGATACACCACAAGAGAAATAAATTTATCAGGTAAGCATAAATTATGTTTTTTTCCTTAGCTTATTTTAATTGAATATTAAAATCTTTGAAACTTATTTGTGCAAGTTTATTTACTGTTTCACAACATGTCTGATATGGAGCCAAAAGCATGCTCTCATGAATTCATGCTTATGTTTAGATGCACAAATTGCAGCTCCTATGCAATTTTGTTCTTCATGTGTCAAGAAAACCTTGCAAAATAAAGGTAAAAATTTTGAGCCTAATGTCTCTCAGGATGATGCTATTAAAATAATACCTCAGCTTTCTCCTTCTACACCCCAAGTCTCAATGGCATCACATGCAGTGCCCTGCAGTTTCTCTATAACTCCTAGTGGAGTTTATTTAAAAGCAGAAATTGCTGCCCAGGTATCTTTAGCAGTATCTGCGGCATTAGCTGCCATTCCCAGATTACAGGGAAAATGCAAGAGGAAATCTAGAAATTCAGAAAGTAAGGTGCCTGTCCTCAGTTCTGCTTCCCAAGTTGCTCTTTCTCATAAGTCTGATGAAAATACATTGGGACATTCTGAGGGTGAAATCTCAGATTCGGATAGTATAATTCCTCCTTCTGAGACTGAGGTGGTATCCTTCAGATTTAAGCTTGCAACACCTTTGTGTTTTGTTAAAGGAGGTTAAAGGAGCTACTTTAGATGACTCTGATACCCCTGTCATTGTCACTCCTAAGAAATCTAGTAAACTTAATAGTTTCTTTGATGAACCTTTCACTTCGGAGGTTTTTCATGTGCTGTACCGTGCTAGGGAGATTATCTCACAGGAATAAGAGAAACCAGGGGTGTCTCTTGCCTCCTATTTCTTTCATGTAATTAGCAAGAGTCCATGAGCTAGTGACGTATGGGATATACATTCCTACCAGGAGGGGCAAAGTTTCCCAAACCTCAAAATGCCTATAAATACACCCCTCACCACACCCACAAATCAGTTTTACAAACTTTGCCTCCCGTGGAGGTGGTGAAGTAAGTTTGTGCTAGATTCTACATTGATATGCGCTCTGCAACAGGTTGGAGCCCGGTTTTCCTCTCAGCGTGCAGTGAATGTCAGAGGGATGTGAAGAGAGTATTGCCTATTTGAATTCAATGATCTCCTTCTACGGGGTCTATTTCATAGGTTCTCTGTTATCGGTCGTAGAGATTCATCTCTTACCTCCCTTTTCAGATCGACGATATACTCTTATATATACCATTACCTCTACTGATTCTCGTTTCAGTACTGGTTTGGCTTTCTACTACATGTAGATGAGTGTCCTGGGGTAAGTAAGTCTTATTTCTTTCATGTAATTAGCAAGAGTCCATGAGCTAGTGACGTATGGGATATACATTCCTACCAGGAGGGGCAAAGTTTCCCAAACCTCAAAATGCCTACAAATACACCACACCCACAAATCAGTTTTACAAACTTTGCCTCCTATGGAGGTGGTAAAGTAAGTTTGTGCTAGATTCTACGTTGATATGCGCTCCGCAGCAGTTTGGAGCCCGGTTTTCCTCTCAGCGTGCAGTGAATGTCAGAGGGATGTGAGGAGAGTATTGCCTATTTGAATTCAATGATCTCCTTCTACGGGGTCTATTTCATAGGTTCTCTGTTATCGGTCGTAGAGATTCATCTCTTACCTCCCTTTTCAGATCGACGATATACTCTTATATATACCATTACCTCTACTGATTTTCGTTTCAGTACTGGTTTGGCTTTCTACTACATGTAGATGAGTGTCCTGGGGTAAGTAAGTCTTATTTTCTGTGACACTCTAAGCTATGGTTGGGCACTTTTTTATAAAGTTCTAAATATATGTATTCAAACATTTATTTGCCTTGACTCAGGATGTTCAAGGTTCCTTATTTCAGACAGTCAGTTTCATATTTGGGATAATGCATATGAATAAATCAATTTTTTCTTACCTTAAAATTTGACTTTTTTCCCTGTGGGCTGTTAGGCTCGCGGGGGCTGAAAATGCTTCATTTTATTGCGTCATTCTTGGCGCTGACTTTTTTGTTGCAAAAATTTTTTCTGTTTCCGGCGTCATACGTGTCACCGGAAGTTGCGTCATTTTTGACGTTTTTTTTGCGCCAAAAGTGTCGGCGTTCCGGATGTGGCGTCATTTTTGGCGCCAAAAGCATTTAGGCGCCAAATAATGTGGGCGTCTTTTTTGGCGCTAAAAAAATATGGGCGTCACTATTGTCTCCACATTATTTAAGTCTCATTTTTTATTGCTTCTGGTTGCTAGAAGCTTGTTCACTGGCATTTTTTTTCCCATTCCTGAAACTGTCATTTAAGGAATTTGATCAATTTTGCTTTATATGTTGTTTTTTCTATTACATATTGCAAGATGTCCCACGTTAACACTGAGTCAGAAGATACTTCTGGAAAATCGCTGCCTGGTGCTGGATCTACCAAAGCTAAGTGTATCTGCTGTAAACGTATGGTATCTGTTCCTCCAGCTGTTGTTTGTACTGATTGTCATGACAAACTTGTTAATGCAGATAATATTTCCTTTAGTACTGTTACATTACCTGTTGCTGTTCCGTCAACATCTAATGCTCAGAGTGTTCCTGATAACATAAGAGATTTTGTTTCTAAATCCATTAAGAAGGCTATGTCTGTTATTCCTCCTTCTAGTAAACGTAAAAAGTCTTTTAAAACTTCTCATTTTTCAGATGAATTTTTAAATGAACATCATCATTCTGATTCTGATAATGGTTCTTCTGGTTCAGAGGATTCTGTCTCAGAGGTTGATGCTGATAAATCTTCATATTTATTTAAAATGGAATTTATTCGTTCTTTACTTAAAGAAGTCCTAATTGCATTAGAAATAGAGGATTCTAGTCCTCTTGATACTAAATCTAAACGTTTAGATAAGGTTTTTAAATCTCCTGTAGTTATTCCAGAAGTTTTTCCTGTCCCTGATGCTATTTCTGAAGTAATATCCAGGGAATGGAATAATTTGGGTAATTCATTTACTCCTTCTAAACGTTTTAAGCAATTATATCCTGTGCCATCTGACAGATTAGAGTTTTGGGACAAAATCCCTAAGGTTGATGGGTCTCTATTCTTGCTAAGCGTACTACTATTCCTACGGCAGATGGTACTTCCTTTAAGGATCCTTTAGATAGGAAAATTGAATCCTTTCTAAGAAAAGCTTACTTGTGTTCAGGTAATCTTCTTAGACCTGCTATATCTTTAGCGGATGTTGCTGCAGCTTCAACTTTTTGGTTAGAAGCTTTAGCGCAACAAGTAACAGATCATAATTCTCATAGCATTATTAATCTTCTTCAACATGCTAATAATTTTATTTGTGATGCCATCTTTGATATCATTAGAGTTGATGTCAGGTATATGTCTCTAGCTATTTTAGCTAGAAGAGCTTTATGGCTTAAAACTTGGAATGCTGATATGTCTTCTAAGTCTACTCTGCTTTCCCTTTCTTTCCAGGGTAATAAATTATTTGGTTCTCAGTTGGATTCTATTATCTCAACTGTTACTGGAGGAAAAGGAACTTTTTTACCACAGGATAAAAAATCTAAAGGTAAATTTAGGTCTAATAATCGTTTTCGTTCCTTTCGTCACAATAAGGAGCAAAAGCCTGATCCTTCATCCACAGGAGCGGTATCAGTTTGGAAACCATCTCCAGTCTGGAATAAATCCAAGCCTTTTAGAAAACCAAAGCCAGCTCCTAAGTCCACATGAAGGTGCGGCCCTCATTCCAGCCCAGCTGGTAGGGGGCAGATTACGTTTTTTCAAAGAAATTTGGATCAATTCAATTCACAATCTTTGGATTCAGAACATTGTTTCAGAAGGGTACAGAATTGGCTTCAAGATAAGGCCTCCTGCAAAGAGATTTTTTCTTTCCCGTGTCCCAGTAAACCCAGCGAAGGCTCGAGCATTTCTGAAATGTGTTTCAGATCTAGAGTTGGCTGGAGTAATTATGCCAGTTCCAGTTCTGGAACAGGGGCTGGGGTTTTATTCAAATCTCTTCATTGTACCAAAGAAGGAGAATTCCTTCAGACCAGTTCTGGATCTAAAAATATTGAATCGTTATGTAAGGATACCAACATTCAAAATGGTAACTGTAAGGACTATCCTGCCTTTTGTTCAGCAAGGGCATTATATGTCCACAATAGATTTACAGGATGCATATCTGCATATTCCGATTCATCCAGATCACTATCAGTTTCTGAGATTCTCTTTCCTAGACAAGCATTACCAGTTTGTGGCTCTGCCGTTTGGCCTAGCAACAGCTCCAAGAATTTTTACAAAGGTTCTCGGTGCCCTTCTGTCTGTAATCAGAGAACAGGGTATTGTGGTATTTCCTTATTTGGACGATATCTTGGTACTTGCTCAGTCTTCACATTTAGCAGAATCTCATACGAATCGACTTGTGTTGTTTCTTCAAGATCATGGTTGGAGGATCAATTTACCAAAAAGTTCATTGATTCCTCAGACAAAGGTAACCTTTTTAGGTTTCCAGATAGATTCAGTGTCCATGACTCTGTCTCTGACAGACAAGAGACGTCTGAAATTGATCTCAGCTTGTCGAAACCTTCAGTCACAATCATTCCCTTCGGTAGCCTTATGCATGGAAATTCTAGGTCTTATGACTGCTGCATCGGACGCGATCCCCTTTGCTCGTTTTCACATGCGACCTCTTCAGCTCTGTATGCTGAACCAGTGGTGCAGGGATTACACAAAGATATCTCAATTAATATCTTTAAAACCGATTGTACAACACTCTCTGATGTGGTGGACAGATCACCATCGTTTAGTTCAGGGGGCTTCTTTTGTTCTTCCGACTTGGACTGTAATTTCAACAGATGCAAGTCTGACAGGTTGGGGAGCTGTTTGGGGGTCTCTGACAGAACAAGGGGTTTGGGAATCTCAGGAGGTGAGATTACCGATCAATATTTTGGAACTCCGTGCAATTTTCAGAGCTCTTCAGTCATGGCCTCTTCTAAAGAGAGAATCGTTCATTTGTTTTCAGACAGACAATGTCACAACTGTGGCATACATCAATCATCAAGGAGGGACTCACAGTCCTCTGGCTATGAAATAAGTATCTCGAATACTGGTATGGGCGGAATCCAGCTCCTGTTTAATTTCTGCGGTTCATATCCCAGGTATAGACAATTGGGAAGCGGATTATCTCAGTCGCCAAACGTTACATCCGGGCGAATGGTCTCTTCACCCAGAGGTATTTCTTCAGATTGTTCAAATGTGGGGACTTCGAGAAATAGATCTGATGGCTTCTCATCTAAACAAGAAACTTCCCAGGTATCTGTCCAGATCCAGGGATCCTCAGGCGGAAGCAGTGGATGCATTGTCACTTCCTTGGAAGTATCATCCTGCCTATATCTTTCCACCTCTAGTTCTTCTTCCAAGAGTAATCTCCAAGATTCTGAAGGAATGCTCGTTTGTTCTGCTGGTGGCTCCAGCATGGCCTCACAGGTTTTGGTATGCGGATCTTGTCCAGATGGCCTCTTGCCAACCATGGACTCTTCCGTTAAGACCAGACCTTCTGTCACAAGGTCCTTTTTTCCATCAGGATCTCAAATCCTTAAATTTAAAGGTATGGAGATTGAACGCTTGATTCTTAGTCAAAGAGGTTTCTCTGACTCTGTGATTAGTACTATGTTACAGGCTCGTAAATCTGTATCTAGAAAGATATATTATCGAGTTTGGAAGACTTACATTTCTTGGTGTCTTTCTCATAATTTTTTCCTGGCATTCTTTTAGAATTCCGAGAATTCTACAGTTTCTTCAGGATGGTTTGGATAAAGGTTTGTCTGCAAGTTCCTTGAAAGGACAAATCTCTGCTCTTTCTGTTCTTTTTCACAGAAAGATTGCTAATCTTCCTGATATTCATTGTTTTGTGCAAGCTTTGGTTCGTATAAAGCCTGTCATTAAGTCAATTTCTCCTCCTTGGAGTTTGAATTTGGTTCTGGGGGCTCTTCAAGCTCCTCCGTTTGAACCTATGCATTCATTGGACATTAAATTACTTTCTTGGAAAGTTTTGTTTCTTTTGGCCATCTCTTCTGCTAGAAGAGTT
The DNA here is from genome assembly GCF_027579735.1 of Bombina bombina. Classification (NCBI taxonomy): domain Eukaryota; kingdom Metazoa; phylum Chordata; class Amphibia; order Anura; family Bombinatoridae; genus Bombina; species Bombina bombina. Next base: position 142,884,698 of record NC_069504.1, on the reverse strand, counting down.
TCTGAATTATCTGCTTTTTCTTGTGAGTCTCCTTTTCTGATTTTTCATCAGGATAAGGCGGTGTTGCGAACTTCTTTTCAATTTTTACCTAAGGTTGTGAATTCTAACAACATTAGTAGAGAAATTGTGGTTCCTTCATTGTGTCCTAATCCTAAGAATTCTAAGGAGAGATCATTGCATTCTTTGGATGTAGTTAGAGCTTTGAAATATTATGTTGAAGCTACTAAGAATTTCCGAAAGACTTCTAGTCTATTTGTTATCTTTTCCGGTTCTAGGAAAGGTCAGAAGGCCTCTGCCATTTCTTTGGCATCTTGGTTGAAATCTTTAATTCATCATGCTTATGTCGAGTCGGGTAAAACTCTGCCTCAAAGGATTACAGCTCATTCTACTAGGTCAGTTTCTACTTCCTGGGCGTTTAGGAATGAAGCTTCGGTTGATCAGATTTGCAAAGCAGCAACTTGGTCTTCTTTGCATACTTTTACTAAATTCTACCATTTTGATGTGTTTTCTTCTTCTGAAGTTGTTTTTGGTATAAAAGTACTTTAGGCAGCTGTTTCAGTTTGATTCTTCTGCTTATAATTTCAGTTTTTTTCATTATAAGATTTAAACTTTATTTTTGGGTGTGGATTTTTTTCAGCGGAATTGGCTGTCTTTATTTTATCCCTCCCTCTCTAGTGACTCTTGCGTGGAAGATCCACATCTTGGGTAGTCATTATCCCATACGTCACTAGCTCATGGACTCTTGCTAATTACATGAAAGAAAACATAATTTATGTAAGAACTTACCTGATAAATTCATTTCTTTCATATTAGCAAGAGTCCATGAGGCCCACCCTTTTTGTGGTGGCTATGATTTTTTTGTATAAAGCACAATTATTCCAATTCCTTATTTTTTATGCTTTCACACTTTTTTCTTATCACCCCACTTCTTGGCTATGCGTTAAACTGATTTGTGGGTGTGGTGAGGGGTGTATTTATAGGCATTTTGAGGTTTGGGAAACTTTGCCCCTCCTGGTAGGAATGTATATCCCATACGTCACTAGCTCATGGACTCTTGCTAATATGAAAGAAATGAATTTATCAGGTAAGTTCTTACATAAATTATGTTATTCTGTCTTTAAAAGATTTATCACCAGAGGAAACTGACAAGGGGTAAGTTATGCCAACTAACTCGCCCCACGTGTCAGAACCTTTGACTCCCGCTCAAGGGACTCCCACTCAAGAGGCGCCAAGTACATCTAGCGCACCCATGGCGTTTACTTTACAAGACATGGCGGCAGTTATGGATCATACCCTTACAGCGGTATTGTCCAAACTACCAGGGTTACAAGGAAAGCGAGACAGCTCTGAGGCTAGAAAAAATACAGAGCACTCTGACGCTTTAGTAGCTATGTCTGATATCCCCTCACAATATGCAGAAGCTGAGGCAGGAGAGCTTCTTTCTGTGGGTGATTTTTCTGACTCAGGGAAGATGCTTCAACCTGATTCTGATGTGTCAACAGTTAAATTTAAGCTTGAACACCTCCGCGTGTTGCTCAGGGAGGTTTTAGCTACTCTGGATGACTGTGACACCATTATAGTGCCAGAGAAATTGTGTAGATTGGATAAATACTATGCAGTGCCTGTTTACACTGATGTTTTTCCAATACCTAAAAGGTTTTCAGAAATTATTACTAAGGAATGGGATAGACCAGGTGTACCGTTCTCTCCCCCTCCTATTTTTAAGAAAATGTTTGCAATAGATGCCGCTACACGGGACTTATGGCAAACGGTCCCTAAGGTGGAGGGAGCAGTTTCTACCCTAGCTAAGCGTACAACTATCCCCTTCGAGGACAGTTGTGCTTTCCTAGATCCAATGGATAAAAAGTTAGAGGGTTACCTTATGAAAATGTTTATTCAACAAGGTTTTATTCTCCAGCCTCTTGCATGCATTGCCCCAGTCACTGCTGCTGCGGCCTTCTGGTTTGAGTCTCTGGAAGAGGACTTACAGGTAGAAACTACATTGGATGATATACTTGACAAGCTTAAAGCGCTTAAGCTAGCCAATTCATTTGTTTCTGACGCCGTTGTTCATTTAACTAAACTAACGGCTAAGAACTCAGGTTTTGCTATTCAGGCGCGTAGGGCGCTATGGCTTAAATCCTGGTCAGCTGACATTACTTCAAAGTCTAAGCTTCTCAATATTCCCTTCAAGGGGCAGACCCTATGCGGGCCTGGACTGAAGAAGATCATTTCTGATATTACTGGAGGAAAAGGTCATGCCCTTCCTCAGGTTAGGTCTAACAAATTAAGGACCAAACAAACTAATTTTCGTGCCTTTCGAATCTTTAAGACGAGCGCGGCATCATCTTCCTCTAATACAAAACAAGAGGGAAATTTGACCCAGTCCAAGCCGGTCTGGAGACCTAACCAGGCTTGGAACAAAGGTAAACAGGCCAAGAAGCCTGCTGCTGCCTCTAAGACAGCATGAAAGATTGGCCCACGATCCAGTAACGGATCTAGTAGGGGGCACTACTACATTGGATGATATACTTGACAAGCTTAAAGCGCTTAAGCTAGCTAATTCATTTGTTTCTGATGCCGTTGTTCATTTAACTAAACTAACGGCTAAGAACTCAGGTTTTGCTATTCAGGCTATACGGATCTAGTAGGGGGCAGACTTTCTCTCTTCGCCCAGGCTTGAGCAAGAGACGTCCAGGATCCCTGGGCGTTGGAAATTGTGTCCCAGGGATATCAGGGACTTCAAAGCTTCTTCCCCAAAAGGAAGATTTCACCTTTCACAATTATCTGCAGACCAGATAAAGAGAGAGGCATTCTTACATTGTGTTCAAGACCTCCTAGTTATGGGAGTGATCCACCCAGTTCCAAAGGAGGAACAGGGGCAAGGATTCTATTCAAATCTATTTGTGGTTCCCAAGAAAGAGGGAACCTTCAGACCAATCTTAGATCTCAAGATCCTAAACAAATTACTCAGGGTCCCATCTTTCAAGAAGGAGACTATTCGAACCATCCTACCTATGATCCAGGAGGGTCAATACATGACTACCGTGGACTTAAAGGATGCTTATCTTCACATTCCGATACACAAAGATCATAATCGGTTTCTCAGGTTCGCCTTCCTAGACAGGCATTACCAGTTTGTGGCTCTTCCCTTTGGGTTAACTACGGCACCAAGAATCTTTACGAAGGTTCTGGGGTCACTTCTGGCGGTCCGAAGGCCACGGGGCATAGCAGTAGCCCCTTACTTAGACGACATTCTGATACAGGCGTCGAATTTCCAAATTGCCAAGTCCCATACGGACATTGTTCTGGCATTCCTGAGGTCTCATGGGTGGTAAGTGAACGAAAAGAAGAGTTCTCTATCCCCTCTCACAAGAGTTTCCTTCCTGGGAACTCTGATAGATTCTGTAGAAATGAGGATTTACCTGACAGAGGCCAGGTTGTCAAAACTTCTAAATTCCTGCCATGTTCTTTATTCTACTTATCACCCTTCGGTGGCTCAGTGTATGGAAGTAATCGGCTTACTGGTAGCGGCAATGGACATAGTGCTATTTGCCCGCCTACATCTCAGATTGCTGCAACTCTGAATGCTCAGTCAGTGGAATGGGGATTACACTGATTTGTCCCCTCTACTAAATCTGGATCAAGAGACCAGGGATTCTCTTCTCTGGTGGCTATCTCGAGTCGATCTGTCCAAAGGTATGACATTCCGCAGGCCAGATTGGACAATAGTAATAACAGATGCCAGCCTTCTGGGCTGGGGGGCAGTCTGGAACTCTCTGAAGGCTCAGGGGTCTTGGACTCAGGAGGAGGCTCTCCTTCCGATAAACATTCTGGAACTAAGAGCGATATTCAATGCTCTTCAGGCTTGGCCTCAGCTAGCGGCAGTGAGGTTCATCAGATTTCAGTCGGACAACATCACGACTGTAGCTTACATCAACCATCAAGGGGGAACAAGGAGGTCCCTAGCGATGTTGGAGGTTTCAAAGATAATTCGTTGGGCAAAGATTCACTCTTGCCACCTATCAGCTATCCATATCCCAGGAGTAGAGAACTGGGAGGCGGATTTTCTAAGTCGACAGACTTTTCATCCGGGGGAGTGGGAGCTCCATCCGGAGGTGTTTGCACAGTTGATTCAACGTTGGGGCAAACCAGAACTGGATCTCATGGCATCTCGCCAGAACGCCAAGCTTCCTTGTTACGGATCCAGGTCCAGGGATCCCAAGGCAGCGCTGATAGATGCTCTAGCAGCGCCTTGGTCCTTCAACCTGGCTTATTTGTTTCCACTGTTTCCTCTGCTCCCTTGTCTGATTGCCAAGGTCAAGCAGGAGAGAGCATCAGTAATTTTGATAGCACCTGCGTGGCCACGCAGGACTTGGTATGCAGATCTGGTGGACTTGTCATCCTTTCCACCATGGACTCTGCCTCTGAGGCAGGACCTTCTACTTCAGGGTCCTTTCAACCATCCAAATCAAATTTCTCTGCTGCTGACTGCTTGGAGATTGAACGCTTGATTTTATCAAAGCGTGGTTTCTCCGAGTCGGTCATTGATACCTTAATACAGGCGCGAAAGCCTGTCACCAGGGAAATCTATCATAAGATATGGTGTAAATATCTTCATTGGTGTGAATCCAAGGGTTACTCATGGAGTAAGGTCAGGATTCCTAGGATATTATCTTTTCTCCAAGATGGACTGGAGAAGGGTTTGTCAGCAAGTTCCTTAAAGGGACAGATTTCTGCTCTGTCTATTCTTTTGCACAAACGTCTGGCTGAGGTTCCAGACGTGCAGGCGTTTTGTCAGGCTTTAGTCAGAATTAAGCCTGTGTTTAAACCTGTTGCTCCGCCTTGGAGTTTAAATTGAGTTCTTAAGGTTCTTCATGGGGTTCCGTTTGAACCTTTGCAGTCCATAGATATTAATCTCTTATCTTGGAAAGTTTTGTTTTTAGTAGCTATCTCCTCGGCTCGAAGAGTTTCGGAGTTATCTGCTTTACAATGTGATTCTCCTTATCTCATTTTTCATTCTGATAAGGTAGTGTTACGTACCAAACCTGGTTTTCTACCTAAGGTGGTATCTAATAAAAATATCAATCAGGAGATTGTTGTACCGTCACTGTGTCCTAATCCTTCTTCAAAGAAGGAACGTCTTTTACACAATCTTGACGTGGTTTGTGCTTTAAAGTTTTATTTACAAGCTACTAAAGATTTTTGTCAAACATCTGCATTGTTTGTTGTCTACTCTGGACAGAGGAGAGGCCAAAAGGCTTCGGCAACTTCTCTTTCTTTTTGGCTAAGGAGTATAATACGCTTAGCTTATGAGACTGCTGGCCAGCAGCCTACTGAAAGGATTACAGCTCATTCTACTAGAGCGGTAGCTTCCACATGGGCTTTTAAGAATGAGGCTTCTGTTGAACAGATTTGTAAGGTGGCGACTTGGTCTTCGCTTCATACTTTTTCAAAATTCTATAAATTTGATACTTTTGCTTCTTGGAGGCTATTTTTGGGAGAAAGGTTTTGCAGGCAGTGGTGCCTTCCATTTAAGCACCTGCCTTGTCCCTCCCTTCATCCGTGTCCTATAGCATTGGTATTGGTATCCCACAAGTAATGGATGATCCGTGTACTGGATACACCTTACAAGAGAAAACAAAATTTATGCTTACCTGATAAATTTATTTCTCTTGTGGTGTATCCAGTCCATGGCCCGCCCTGTCATTTTAAGGCAGGTGTGTTTTATTTTTAAACTACAGTCACCACTGCACCCTATGGTTTCTCCTTTCTCTTGCTTGTCTTCGGTCGAATGACTGGTAGTGGCAGTTAGAGGAGGAGCTATATAGACAGCTCTGCTGTGGGTGATCCTTTTGCAGCTTCCTTTTGGGAAGGAGAATATCCCACAAGTAATGGATGATCCGTGGACTGGATACACCACAAGAGAAATAAATTTATCAGGTAAGCATAAATTTTGTTTTTTGGGAGAAAGGTTTTGCAGGCAGTGGTGCCTTCCGTTTAAGCACCTGCTTTGTCCCTCCCTTCATCCGTGTCCTATAGCTTTGGTATTGGTATCCCACAAGTAATGGATGATCCGTGTACTGGATACACCTTACAAGAGAAAACAAAATTTATGCTTACCTGATAAATTTATTTCTCTTGTGGTGTATCCAGTCCACGGCCCGCCCTGTCATTTTAAGGCAGGTGTGTTTTATTTTTAAACTACAGTCACCACTGCACCCTATGGTTTCTCCTTTCTCTTGCTTGTCTTCGGTTGAATGACTGGTAGTGGCAGTTAGAGGAGGAGCTATATAGACAGCTCTGCTGTGGGTGATCATCTTGCAGCTTCCTGTTGGGAAGGAGAATATCCCACAAGTAATGGATGATCCGTGGACTAGATACACCACAAGAGAAATAAATTTATCAGGTAAGCATAAATTTAGTTTTTTCATCAGGATCTCAAATCATTAAATTTGAAGGTATGGAGATTGAACGCTTAATACTTAGTTATAGAGGTTTCTCTGATTCAGTGATTAATACTATGTTACAGGCTCGTAAATCTGTGTCTAGAAAGATTTATTACAGAGTTTGGAAGACTTACATTTCTTGGTGTTCTTCTCATAAATTCTCTTGGCATTCTTTTAGAATTCCTAGAATTTTACAGTTTCTTCAGGATGGTTTGGAAAAAGGTTTGTCTGCAAGTTCCTTGAAAGGACAAATCTCTGCTTTTTCTGTACTTTTTTACAGAAAGATTGCTAATCATCCTGATATTCATTGTTTTGTACAGGCTTTGGTTAGTATTAAGCCTGTCATTAAGTCAATTTCTCCTCCTTGGAGTCTTAATTTGGTTCTGAGGGCTTTACAGGCTCCTCCGTTTGAACCTATGCATTCTCTGGATATTAAATTACTTTCTTGGAATGTTTTATTCCTTTTGGCCATCTCTTCTGCTAGAAGAGTTTCTGAGTTATCTGCTCTTTCTTGTGAATCTCTTTTTCTGATTTTTCATCAGGATAAGGCAGTAATTTTTTACCTAAAGTTGTGAATTCTAACAACATTAGTAGAGAAATTGTTGTCCCTTCCTTGTGTCCCAATCCTAAGAATTATTTGGAAAGATCCAAGTAAGTTGAAAGGAGCACAAACTTTGTATAAGCAGAGTAGAGCTTTAGCTGTTATGGCTGTATAAATATGCAGTTAAATGGAAAGCAGATTCTATTTAAGCAAAGCACTCTGTGCTGTTAAGCTCAAGATGTAATGTGAGCTTTAAACGGATAAATAGTCCTTACTTTACAAAGGTAGTCTCCCAGGCTTGTCTGTGTAATGCAGTAGGGAATGCACACAGCTTGAACTCCAAGCAGGCTGACAGGTTTAGTTCAGTACTTCAGTAGGAATAAATGAAGCTTGTAATTTTGCAAAGCAATTATGTCCGTTTGCAAACAGGTAGCAGAAGTGCAATGAATCCAATTAGGAAGGATCAAGAAAGGAGTCTGAAATGAAGGCTTAATTTCCAAGTAGCAGGAACAAATAAACAAACTGTGAAACAGTACTATCTGCAATAACTAAGCACCTGTTTAATGTCATGTGATCCCTTAGGTAAAGGTAAAACCATGTGATGTGGAAATGGAAGGAGAGATGCAAAACACGGAGTGGAATCCTCACAGTTTCTGAGCTATCTGCTCTTTCTTGTGAATCTCCTTTTCTGATTTTTCATCAGGATAAGGCGGTTTTGCGGACTTCATTTCAATTTTTGCCTAAGGTTGTGAATTCTAACAACATTAGTAGAGAAATTGTTGTCCCTTCCTTGTGTCCCAATCCTAAGAATTATTTGGAAAGATCCTTACATTCTTTGGATGCGGTAAGAGCTTTGAAATATTATGTTGAAGCTACTAAAAATTTCAGGAAGACTTCTAGTCTATTTGTTTTATTTTCTGCTCCTAGGAAAGGTCAGAAGGCTTCTGCTATTTCCTTGGCTTCTTGGTTAAAGCTTTTGATTCGTCAAGCTTATTTGGAGTCGGGTAAGACTCCGCCTCAGAGAATTACAGCTCATTCTACTAGGTCAGTCTCCACTTCGTGGGCTTTTAAGAATGAAGCTTCAGTTGATCAGATTTGCAAAGCAGCAACTTGGTCTTCTTTGCATACATTTACTAAATTCTACCGTTTTAATGTATTTGCTTCTTCAGAAGCAGTTTTTGGTAGAAAAGTTCTTCAGGCAGCTGTTTCAGTTTGATTCTTCTGTTGATGTTTTAAGTTTTTCTTGTCATTAAAGAATAAACTTATAATTTGGGTTGTGGATTATTTTTTCAGCAGAAAATGGGTGTATTTTATTATTTATCCCTCCCTCTCTAGTGACTCTTGCGTGGAGTTCCACATCTTGGGTATTTGCTATCCCATATGTCACTAGCTCATGGACTCTTGCCAATTACATGAAAGAAAACATAATTTATGTAAGAATTTATCTGATAAATTAATTTCTTTCATATTGGCAAGAGTCCATGAGGCTCACCCTTTTTATGGTGGTTATGATTTTTTGTATAAAGCACAATTATTCCAAATTCCTTTGTTGATGCTTTTTACTCCTTTCTTTATCACCCCACTACTTTTCTATTCGTTAAACTGAATTGTGGGTGTGATGAGGGGTGTATTTATAGGAATTTTGAGGTTTGGGAAACTTTGCCCCTCCTGGTAGGATTGCACTAGCTCATGGACTCTTGCCAATATGAAAGACATGAATTTATCAGGTAAATTCTTACATAAATTATGTTTTTATACATTAACTATGTGTTTAACTAAGCATTTGCTTCACCTGTCCATAGGATTAAATACCTCCCTGTGTATTATTTTTAGGATATTAAATTATTCCAGGAGTATTTCTTGTTTCTTAGGTAATGTTTTATATAATTTTGGGAGATTTAATGAACATATATTTTATTTTTTCTTTATATGTGTTTTGCTATATATAAACCAAATGATTATATTATTTTTTTTTTTTAAATCATGCTGTTCATTATACCCACACACATATACATATCCTATATCTATATTTCATGGCATGGAGAGGCCACAAAGCCATTCTAATTACTAGTGGGAATTCAACTCCTGGCCACCAGGAGGAGACAAAGAACACCCCAGCAAAGCTTTTAGTACCCTCCCACTTCCCATAACCCCCAGTCATTCTTTGTCTTTGTGTACCATGGAGGTGTGCGAAGATTCTGTCTGAAGAAGTTTTATCCTTTAATGGGTAGTTTCCCTGCAAGCAAGGATTGGGGTAATGCTGTATCCATGTAAGAGTTGTGGTAGCTGTTAGCAGTTTCAGGTCAGCAGCGTAGTCCTTGTTCTCCAACATTTGAGGCTAACCCCAATATGAAAAAACAGGGTTGGTTACTCTGCTTTTCCTTTTTTCCAGGTCCCTGTCAACAGTTGTCTGGACCTGTCAGACCGGAAATGATGTGTATGCCCTGCAGCTTAAGCTCCTAATGTAAGTACTTTTCTTTCCTAAGATATGGTGAAGCGTCAGTAATAAAGGAATTGGTTAACTTAAGGGCCTTAATCCTATCCTGGATCTCCTCCAAGGGAGTCTCTGCCTGTAGAGACTCAGACAATGCATCAAACCAATAAGCTGCTGCACTTGTCACGGTAGCAATACACACTGCAGGTTGCCATTGGAGACCTTGGTGAATATACATCTCAGGGAATTGCTGTGGCGCCCTATCTGGACGACATTCTGGTTCAGGCGCCATCTTTTCAACTAGCAAAATCTTACACAGAGATCTTTTTCTCTTATAGGTGTGGTCTATGGCGCCTCTAAGTATAATGTATAATAATCAAAACTAGTGGGGTATTCTTTGCACTTGGAATGTTTAGCAACCATGAGTTTATAGGGAGATACTTGATGGGAGGGGTCTATATGATGCAGTTTATATGTTTTCTTTCTTTTTGTTTTTCTTTTCCTTCAAACAATTGCTTATATCCCTACAAACAGAAAAATTAGTCTTCTCCGTATACTGAGCTTGTGTCTTGTGTTTGAAAGATGTTTTTATACTTAATACAATGTGTTTAACATCTTGATCATGATTGGATACTTCCCCTTTAAATTGCAGGGGTTGTATCATGAACTTCACTCCTATGATTAAGTGCCAAGTGCAGGCACGAAACATGTAAGGAAGTTCTTTCCTGCAGCCTTTTTTGTACTTCATGCTTTTATTTTTGTATGAATAAAGATATATATTTTTATTTCTAATACTCTGCAGAGTGCAGCCGCTTTTTCTCTTTTTTATATTTTGGCTTTGTAGCAGCTGAACCAGCTGCATTTTGCGGTGTGCACCCCCTGAGCTCCACTCCTTTATTCCTCCCAACTACTTCCGGTGGCGTCTTAAGCCTGTTTGGGACCTCGGAGCGGTTTGTGTTTGCGGAGCTACAGAGATCTTGTTGTCTTTTCTTTGTTCCCATGGATGGAAGGTGAATTTAAAAAAGAGTTCCCTTGTTCTGGCTACAAGGGTCGTTTTCTTAGGGACCATTATAGATTCCCTATCAATAAAAATATTTCTGACGGAGGTCAGAAGAAAGAAGATTCTTTCCTCTTGCCTCTCTCTACAGTCTCCTATACGGCCATAAAGGGCCTAATGTATTGAGATAATTGGTCTGATGGTTGCTTCCATGGACATCGTCCCCTTTGCTCGATTTGATTTGAGAGCTCTGCAGTTATGCATGCTCAGTCAATGGAACTGGGATAGTGCAGATCTGTCTCAGAAGATATTTCTAGATCCGTCGACAAGAGACTCTCTCCCGTGGTGGTTGTCTCATGAACATCTATCTCGTGGAACTTGCTTTCGGAGATCTTCCTGGGTGATTGTGACCACCGACGCCAGCCTGATGGGCTCAAAAGCAGTCTGGGACTTGTTGAAGGCACAGGGACTTTGGCCTCAGGAGGAATCTGCTCTCCCCATTAACATTTTGGAGTTGAGAGCGAACTTCAATGCCTTGATGGCTTGACCTCAGCTGTCCTTAGCCCGGTTTATCAGGTTCCAGTCCGACAACTTAACTTCAGTGGCTTACATCAACCACCAGGGAGGGACTTGAAGTTCCTTAGCCATGAAGGAGGTGGCTCGGATCACAATTGTTGTCTATGTACCATCCACATTCCAGGATTGGACAACTGGGAAGCGGATTTCCTAAACAGACAGAGTGGGAACTCCATCTAGAGGTGTTCTCCAGGTTAACCATCAAATGGGGGGTACCAGAGTTAGATCTGATGGCGTCTCGACAAAAATCCAAGCTTCCAAAGTATGGTTCATGGTCAAGGGATCCTCAGGCCTTCCTAATAGATGCTCTGGCAGTTCCTTGGAACTTCAGGTTGGCATATCTGTTTCCTCCGTTTGCTCTCCTTCCACGAGTCATTGCTCTTATCAAGCAGGAGCGAGCGTCAGTGATTCTAATAGCTCTTGCGTATCCTTGCAAGATCTGGTATGCAGACTTAGTGGAAATGTTGTCTATCCCTCCGTGGAGACTTCCTCTGAAGAAGGACCTTCTACTTCAGGGTCCTTTCACCCAAATCTCGTTTCTATGAAGCTGACTGCTTGGAGATTGAACGCTTAGTTCTGTCTAAGCATGTATTTTCTAAGTTGGTCATTGAAGCCATGATTCAGGCTTGCAAGCCTGTTACTAGAAAGATTTACAATAAGATATGGTGTAAATATCCTTATTGGTGTGAATCCAAGGACTGCTCTTGTTGTAGGGTCAGGATTCCAAGGATTTTGTTCTTTCTTCAGGAAGGTCTGGAGAAGGGTTTGTCTGTCAGTACTCTGAAGGGTCAGATTTTGCTGCACAAGCATCTGGCAGACGTGCCAGATGTGCAATCTTTTTGTCAGGCCTTGGTCAGAATCAGGCCTGTGTTTAAGTTTGTTGCTCCACCTTGGAGCCTTAACCTTGTTCTTCAAGTTTTGCAGCAGGCTCCGTTTGAGCCATTGCATTCCATAGATATTAAGTTGTTATCTTGGAAGGTTTTGTTTCTTACTGCTATCTCTTCTGCTCTGAGAGTCTCCGAACTCTCAGCTTTGCAGTGTGATTTGCCTTATCTCATTTTTCATGCAGATAAGGCAGTTCTTCGTACTAAGTTTGGTTTCCTTCCTAAGGTTGTTTCGGATAGAAATATTTATCAGAAAATTGTTGTTCCTTCTCTCTGTCCTAATCCTTCTCATAAAGAATGTTTGTTGCACAACCTGGATGTTGTGCGTGCTCTTAAATTCTATTTGCAGGCGACTAAGGATTTTTGCCAGTCTTCTTCCTTGTTTGCTTTTCTGGGAAACGTAAAGGTCAGAAAGCTACTGCTACTTATCTTTCTCTCTGGTTGAGAAGTATAATTCGTTTGGCGTATGAGACTGCTGGACAGCAGCCTCCTGAGAGAATCACAGCTCATTCCACTAGGGCTGTCTCCTCTTCTTGGGCTTTCAAAAATGAAGCTTCTGTGGAACAGATTTGCAAGGCTGCAACTTGGTCCTCTTTGCATACTTTTTACAAATTTTTATAAATTTGATACTTTTGCCTCGGCTGAGGCTTCTTTTGGGAGAAAGGTTCTTCAAGCAGTGGTGCCTTCTGTTTAGGTCTACCTGTCTTGTCCCTCCCTAGTCCTCCATGTGCTTTAGCTTGGGTATTGGTTCCCAACAGTAATTGAGGATGCCGTGGACTCACCATAAAACAAAATGTATGCTTACCTGATATATTTCTTTCTTTCCGGATATGGTGAGTCCACGGCCCCCCCTTTATTTGAAGGCAGTTTTTTTTACTGAACCTCAGGCACCTCTACACCTTGTGTTACTCCTTTTTCTCCATTTCCCTTCGGTCGAATGACTGGAGTTTGGGGGAAGGGGAGTGATACTTACAGCTTGGCTGTGGTGCTCTTTGCCTCCTCCTGCTGGCCAGGAGTGATATTCCCTACAGTAATTGAGGACGCCGTGGACTCACCATTTCCGGAAAGAAAGAAATTTATCAGGTAAGCATAAATTTTGTTTTCCTGCTTTGGTAAGGGGATTTAAGCACATAAGGAGTTAATTCCTCTTGTCTACCTCAGAATGTGGAGCTTGAGGAAAAAAAAAATCTTTTCATTGTCGGGATTTACCCTGGGCATCTTTGCTAGGCACAAGTGTATGGAAATTTTTTTTTATCTTTAATACCGTTCTGGGACTGAGGCTTATGTCTGAGGGCTTTTTAGTTGAGGATGATAGAGAGGGACTGGTGTTTTCACTTGTGTAGAGATAGGAGGGGTATATTATGAATTTACTTTGCTCACTGTATATTTATGCCATGAGACAGTTGTGTGTTTTAAACCGGCTCCTGCATGTCAGTGCAGTTACAGCGCAGCGTTTGTTCGCGTGCTTCTTGTTTTTAGTGTTGCACTGATTATTGATGTGGTCACGTGATGACCGAGCGCTTCTTCCAGCTGCATCGCCATTTTCAACAGCGCACTCTGTTTTATCTCAGAGCTACAACGGTGTGTTAGCAGGAGGTCTGGTTGCCTTATCAAAGGGGATAAAGAACTATTGCTATTAGGAGAGTTTACTCCAGCAAACGGCTGGGAGTATAGAGGTTCCACCTTAGTTGTTATCTTTCTTATGAGTTTAAGTAAGATTTTTCTTTATTTAAGTTGTTTCTGAGGGGTTTTCTTTCATGTAATTGGCAAGAGTCCATGAGCTAGTGACGTATGGGATATACATTCTTACCAGGAGGGGGCAAAGTTTCCCAAACCTCAAAATGCCTATAAATACACCTACCACAACTCAGTTTTACAAACTTTGCCTCCTATGGAGGTGGTGAAGTAAGTTTGTGCTTAGTGTTTATGATTTTCTTCTATGATAAGCGCTTCTAAGCATGCTGAAGCCCATTTCCTCTCAGAGTAAAGTGTTTGTTAGAGGGATGTGAAGAGAGTATCGCCTATTGATTTTATGGTTTCTCTCACAGGAAATCTTTTCAAAGGTTCTCTGTTATCGGTCGTAGGGATTCATCTCCTACCTCCCTTTTCAGATCGATGATATACTCTTATATACCATTACCTCTGCTGATAGTTTTCAGTACTGGTTTGGCTGTCTGCTATATGTGGATGGGTGTCTTCGGTAAGTATGTATCATTATTTAAGACACTATCAGCTATGGTTTGGCGCTTTATGTATTAATATAAAGTTTTAAATATATGTTTTTTACTTATATTTGCCATGAGTCAGGTCTATGTATATTTCCCTTTTGCAGTCTAAACAGTTTCAGTATAGGAATAATGTTAGGGAAGTGTATTTAAACTTTTTTCTTACCTGGGGTTCAGTCTTTTTCTAAATTGACTTGTTTCTCAATTTTTTTTCGCGGGCAAATCTAGGCTCGCGAGGACGCAAAATGCTGTTATTTATTGCATCATTTTTGGTAGGAACATTTTTTGGTGCGAAGTTGCGCCTTTGACGCAAATTTTGTAATTTCCTGCATCTTTGTTGATGCCAGTTGTTTTGGTATGAAGTTGCATTTGTTATAACGCGAGTTGTGTCATTTCCTAGTGTTAGTTTTGCGCTAAAAAATAATTTTAAGTTCCTTTTGCGTAATGCATCATTCTTGGGGCCAAAATTTTGTTTTCTTTCATGTAATTGGCAAGAGTCCATGAGCTAGTGACGTATGGGATATACATTCCTACCAGGAGGGGCAAAGTTTCCCAAACCTCAAAATGCCTATAAATACACCCCCACCACACCCACAATTCAGTTTTACAAACTTTGCCTCCTATGGAGGTGGTGAAGTAAGTTTGTGCTAGATTTCTACATTGATATGCGCTTTGCAGCATGCTGAAGCCCGGTTTTCCTCTCAGAGTGCAGTGAATGACAGAGGGATGTGAAGGGAGTATTACCTATTGAATGCAATGGTCATCCTATCGGGGATCTATTTCATAGGTTCTCTGTTTTCGGTCGTAGAGATTTCTTCTCCTACCTCCCTTTTCAGATCGACGATATACTCTTATATACCATTACCTCTACTGATTCTCGTTTCAGTACTGGTTTGGCTATCTACTTTATGTAGATGAGTGTCTTTTGGTAAGTATATTTCCTTTTATTTATGACGCTCTCAGCTATGGTTTGGCACTTTATATGTAAAGTTCTAAATACAGTATATGTTTTATACTTATATTTGCCATGATTCAGGTTAATCAGTATATTTCCTTCTTACAGACTGTCAGTTTCATTTTTTGGGAAATGCTTAAAAAAAATAAAAAAAAAATGTTTCTTACCTGAAATTTTTCAATTGACTTTCTTTCTAAATTGCGGGCTGTTAGGCTCGTGGGGGCGCAAAATGCTATAATTTTTTGGCGCGAGAATTACGTTTGTTGACGTATTTTCTTAATTCCTGGCGTCTTAGTTGGCGCTGAGAATTTTCACATAGTTGCGTCATCTATGACGCTTATGTCTGTTACAGACGTTCTTGGCGCCAAAATATACCTTGTCAGTTGTGGGCGTCATACTTGGCCAGATTTCTGATAAGTCTTTATTTTCATTCTGCTTCTGGTTTTCAGAGCCTTATTTTGTTTGCATTTTTTTCCCATTCCTGAAACTGTCATTTAAGGAAATTGATATTTTGCTTTATATGTTGTTTTTTCTCTTACATTTGCAAGATATCTCAAAAACTGTTCCTGTATCAGAAAATACTGTTGGATTCCTGATGACTGTTATCAGTCCTACCAAAGCTAAGTTCATTTATTTTTCTGTTATGAATTTTTATCTTTAGCTATGGTTTGTAATAAGTTATCATGATAAGCTTTTACATGCAGAGTCCATTAGTATTAATGCATTATCTATTGCTATTCTTTTTACATCTAATGTACAAGATATACCTAGGAATTTATAAGAATATTTTTCTGATTCTATCCTAAAGGCTTTGTCTGCCATCCCGCCTTCTAATAAAATTTATAGGTCTTTTTTAAACTTCTCATTTAGTTGATGAATTTTCAAATGACCGATAACATACTGAATTATCCTTCTCTGATGATGTTTTTTCTCAATCAGAATATTCTTCATCAGATATTGACACTAACAAATCTACTTTTTTACTGTTAAATAGAGTACATTCGTTCTTTGTTGAAAAGGTGTTGATTATATTGGATATTGAGGAGACTACTTCTTTTGATTTTAAGACTAGCTAACATTTAAATTCTGCTTATTAACCTCCTGTGTTTTCTTCAGAGGTTTTTTCCCAGTTCCTGATACTAGGGAATGGAATAGGCCTGGTACTTCTTTTTTTTCCTTCTTTAAGGTTTTTAATTTGTATCCTTTGCCAGCAAATAGTTTAGAGTTTTGAGGAAAGATCTCCAAAGTTAATGGGGCTATCTCTACTCTTGCTAAACATACTACTATTCCTATAGAAAATAGTATTTATTTTTTAAAGTTCCTTCAGATGGGAAACTTGTATCTTATCTAAGGAAAATTATTTTATTTTCAGGTCCTTTTCTTAGGCCTGCAATTTATTTGGCTGATGTTGCAACTGCTTCAACTTTCTGGTTGGATACTTTAGTGCAACAAATATCGGATTATGATTTGTTTAGCATTGTTAAGTGGTGAGGGGTGTATTTATAGGCATTTTGAGGTTTGGGAAACTTTGCCCCTCCTGGTAGGAATGTATATCCCATACGTCACTAGCTCATGGACTCTTGCCAATATGAAAGAAATGAATTTATCAGGTAAGTTCTTACATAAATTATGTTATTTTGCCCCTCTCTATTATGCCTGCTTTTTTATTTTATGTTTTGTATAAAAAAAAAATTACTATCTTTATTTTCCTATCTACTGAAACTGTTATATTGTGGAAATTGAATGTTTTGCCTAATGTTTTTTTGTTTTGTTTTTGTTACATTTTGCAAGACGTTTCATTCTGATCCTGACTCTGATGTTACTGTAGAAACTATGATGCCCTGAAACACAATTCTACAAAGCTAAGTGTTTTCTTTTCATTATTAAGCTGTTCTTTTCTTCAGCTCAATTCTGTGGCTTTTATTTATTTATTTTATCCTTAAAATGTTTCTACATATACAATGACATTTACTGTTTTTACTTATTCAGTTCATGTACTTGATTTCATCTGCAAACATCACGTTATTGCTTTTATCATAAAGGTTATGACTGCTGTTATGCCTTTAAGTAAACTTATAAGGTCTTTTCAAAATTGTTAAGATTGAATTAATTATGTTCTGACCGACAGCATACTTAAGTTTATTCTACTGATGAAGGTTTTCTTTGGCTCAAAGGATCCTGTATCAGGGACAGTTTTATTAAAAATTAATTCATTTTGAACATTCTTTGTTAAGGAAAAATTGTCATTTGTAGCTTTTAGGAGCCTAGTCCTCCAATTAACTATTGCCTAGATACGAGTTTTGCATTAGAAGCTGTGCGGTACTAATGAGCAGTTTATGCTCACTGCTCACTTACAGACAACGCTGGTATTACGGGTTTTTACAAACTCGCCGTTAATCGCAAAAAAGTGAGCGTACAGCAAAATTTTGCTCCACATCTCACTCTAATACCAACGCTGCTTACAGGTAAAAGAGCTGATTACTTTGGGGCAATGCCCCGCAAAAGGCCCTTTTAAGAGCTATTTGTAATTTAGTGATGGGTAGGGCTTTTTTTTTTATTTTGGGGGGGCTTTTTTATTTTGTTAGGGGGATTAGATTAGGTGTAATTAGTTTAAAAATCTTGTAATTTGTTTATTATTTTCTGTAATTTAGTGGTTTTTTTGTACTTTAGATAATTTAATTTAATTGTATTTAATTTAATTTATTTAATCATAGTGTAGTGTTATGTATTATTGTAACTTAGGTTGGGTTTTATTTTACAGGTACTTTTGTATTTATTTTAACTAGGTAGTTATTAAATAGTTAATAACTATTTAATAACTATTCTACCTAGTTAAAATAAATACAAACTTGCCTGTAAAATAAAAATAAACCCTAAGCTAGCTACAATGTAACTATTAGTTATATTGTAGCTAGCTTAGGGTTTATTTTATAGGTAAGTATTTAGTTTTAAATAGGAATAATTTATTAAATGATAGTTATTTTTATTTAGATTTATTTAAATTATATTTAAGTTAGGGGGGTAGGGTTAGACTTAGATTTAGGGGTTAATAACTTTAGTATAGTGGCGGCGACGTTGGGGCGGCAGATTAGGGGTTAATAAAATTTAACTAATGTTTGCGAGGCGGGCGTGTGGCGGTTTAGGGGTTAATATATTTATTATAGTGTTTGCGATGTCCGGTTCGGCAGATTAGGGGTTAAAAATTTTATTATAGTGTTTGCGATGTGGGAGGGCCTCGGTTTAGGGGTTAATAGGTAGTTTACGGGTGTTAGTGTACTTTTTAGCACTTTAGTTAAGAGTTTTATGCTACGGCGTTGTAGTATAAAACTCTTAACTACTGACTTTAAAATGCAGTACCAGTCTTGACAGGAGAGGGTCTACCGCTCACTTTTTGTCAGACTCGTAATACCGATGATATGCAAGTTCCATTGAAAAAATAGGATACACAATTTACATAAGTGGATTTGCGGTATTTCCAAGTCTGGCCGAAAAAGTGAGCGGTACACCTGTACCTGCAAGGCTCGTAATACCAGCGGGCGTTAAAAAGCAGCGTTAGGACCAGCTAACGCTGCTTTTTAACCCTAACGCACAACTCGTAATCTAGCCGTATGTTATTTTAAAATCTGGATTTTAAGATTTTAATTGGCTCCTGAGGGTTTTTCCTATTCAACATACTATCTATATTATGTTCTAAAGAATGGTTTATCCTGATTCCCTTTTGGGATTGTGCTACTATTTCTATGGAAATTGGTACTTATTTTTAGGATTCTTTAGAGTTTGAATATAACCTTAGTAGAGCATATTCATGTACTGTTTTTATTTTTAGCTCAGCCTTTATCTGTGGCTGTCATTTCTGTTCTTTCAACCTTTTCTTTCATGTAATTGGCAAGAGTCCATGAGCTAGTGACGTATGGGATATACAATCCTACCAGGAGGGGCAAAGTTTCCCAAACCTCAAAATGCCTATAAATACACCCTTCACCACACCCAAAATTCAGTTTTACAAACGTTGCCTCCTATGGAGGTGGTGAAGTAAGTTTGTGCTAAGATTTCTACATTGACATGTGCTTCTCAGCATTTTGAAGCCCGATTCCTCTCAGAGTACAGCGAATGTCAGAGGAATGTAAAGGGAGTATCACATATTGAATTGCAATGGTTTTCCTCACGGGAGATCTATTTCATAGGTTCTCTGTTATCGGTCGTAGAGACTCATCTCCTACCTCCCTTTTCAGATCGACGATATACTCTCATATTCCATTACCTCTACTGATAACCATTTCAGTACTGGTTTGGCTATCTGCTATATGTGGATGGGTGTCTTTTGGTATGTATGTTTTCATTACTTAAGACACGCTATGGTTTGGCACTTTATGTATTTATATAAAGTTCTAAATATATGTATTGTACTTATATTTGCCATGACTCAGGTTTCAGTTTATTTCTTTTTGCAGACTGTCAGTTTGATATCTGGGAAATGCATTTTTTAGGTAAAATGTATTTCTTACCTGGGGTATAGTCTTTTTTCAATTGACTGTCATTTTAAATTCACGGGCAGAATTAGGCTCGCGAGGGCGCAAAGTGCCAAAGTATATTGCGTCATTTTTGGCGCAAGATTTTTTGGTGCAAAGTTACGTTCGATGACGCAAATTTGTCATTTCCGGCGTATTAGTCGACGACGAGTCCTTTCACAGGGTTGTGTCTTCAATGACACGAGTGTGTCATTTCCGGATGTTGTTAGCGGCAAAATTCTTTTTCTGTTTGTGTTGTGCGTCATACTTGGCGCCAAATATTTTCATTATTTAAAACCCCGTTCCTATATGCCTCTTGCTTTTTTTTCTATCAGAGGGCTATGCTGTTTGCATTTTTTCCCCATTCCTGTAACTGCCATATAAGGCAATTGATAATTTCTTTCATGTAATTGGCAAGAGTCCATGAGCTAGTGACGTATGGGATATACAATCCTACCAGGAGGGGCAAAGTTTCCCAAACCTCAAAATGCCTATAAATACACCCCTCACCACACCCACAATTCAGTTTTACAAACTTTGCCTCCTATGGAGGTGGTGAAGTAAGTTTGTGCTAAGATTTCTACATTGACATGTGCTTCTCAGCATTTTGAAGCCCAATTCCTCTCAGAGTACAGCGAATGTCAGAGGGATGTGAAGGGAGTATCACCTATTAAATGCAATGGTTTTCCTCACGGGAGATCTATTTCATAGGTTCTCTGTTATCGGTCATAGAGATTCATCTCCTACCTCCCTTTTCAGATCGACGATATACTCTCATATACCATTAACTCTACTGATAACTGTTTCAGTACTGGTTTGGCTATCTGCTTTATGTGGATGGGTGTCTTTTCGGTAAGTATGTTTCTTATTACTTAAGACACCCCAGCTATGGTTTGGCACTTTATGCATTTATATAAAGTTCTAAATATATGTATTGTACTTATATTTGCCATGAGTCAGGTTCATGTATTTCCTTGTGCAGACTGTCAGTTTCATATTTGGAGAAAATAAACATATTAAGAAATATTTTTTCTTACCTGGGGTTTAGTCTTTTTTTTCAAATTGACTACATTTTTCTTGCAAATTGTGGGCAGTATTAGGCCCGCGGGTGCGCCAAATACTAGACTTTATTGCGTCATTCTTGGCGCGAGATTTTTTTGGAAAGTATGTCCGTTGATGCAAGTTCATCATTTCTGGCGTCGTAGTTGACGCCGAGTCCTTACACAGGGTTGCGTCATAAGTCACACAAGTGTGTCATTTCCGGATGTTGTTGGCGCCAAAAATTTTTTCAGTTATGTTGTGCGTTATACTTGGCGCCAAAATTTTTCATTAATTTAATACCCCATTGCTATTTTGCCTCTTGCCTTTTTCTATGTCAGAAGGCTATGCTATTTGCATTTTTTCCCATTCCTGAAAGTGTCATATAAGGAAATTGATAATTTTGTTTTATATGTTGTTTTTTCTTTTACATTTTGCAAGATGTCTCAATATGATCCTGTCTCAGAAGTATCTGTTGGAACTTTGCTGCCTGACATCGGTTCTACCAAAGCTAAGTGCATTTGTTGTAAGATTGTGGAAATTATATCTCCGAATGTCATTTGTAATAGTTGTCATGATAAACTTTTACATGCAGATAATGTGCCAGTTGCAGTTCCTTCAACTTCTAATGTACATGATATACCTATGAATTTTTACATGCAGATAATGTGCCAGTTGCAGTTCCTTCAACTTCTAATGTACATGATATACTTATGAATTTTAAAGAATTTGTTACTGAATCTATTCAGAAGGCTTTGTCTGCATTTCCGCCTTCTAATAAACGTAAAAGGTCTTTTAAAACTTCTCATAAAGTTGATAAAATTTCAAATGACCTACAACATAATGATTTATCCTCCGCTGATGAGGATCTATTTGATTCAGAAGATCCTTCCTCAGATATTGACACTGACAAATCTACTTATTTATTTAAAATGGAGTATATTCGTTCTTTGTTAAAAGAAGTGTTAATTACTTTGGATATTGAGGATGCCAGTCCTCTTGACATTAAGACTAGTAAATGTTTAAACGCTGTTTTTAAACCTCCTGTGGTTACTCCAGAGGTTTTTCCTATTCCTGATGCTATTTCTGATGCTATTTCTGATATGATTTCTAAGGAATGGAATAAGCCATGTACTTCTATTATTCCTTCTTCAAGGTTTAAAAAATTGTATCCTTTACCAGCAATTTCAATAGAGTTATGGGAAAAGATCCCCAAAGTTGATGGGGCTATTTCTACTCTTGCTAAATGCACCACTATTCCTATGGAAGATAGTACTTCTTTTAAAGATCCTTTAGATAGGAAACTTGAATCTTATCTAAGGAAAGCCTATTTATATTCAGGTTATCTTCTCAGGCCTGCAATTTCTTTGACTGATGTTGCGGCTGCATCAACTTTTTGGTTAGAGAATTTAGCGCAACAAGAATTGGATTCTGACATATCTAGCATTGTTTGCTTACTGCAACAAGCTAATCATTTTATTTGTGATGCCATTTTTGATATTATCAAAATTGATGTTAGATCCATGTCTTTAGCTATTTTAGCTAGAAGAGCTTTGTGGTTTAAATCTTGGAATGCTGATATGACATCTAAGTCTAGATTACTATCTCTTTCTTTCCAAGGTAATAATTTATTTGGTTCTCAGTTGGATTCTATTATTTCAACTGTTACTGGGGGGAAGGGAGTTTTTTGCCTCAGGATAAAAAACCTAAGGGTAAATCTAAGGCTTATAACTGTTTTCGTTCCTTTTGTCAAAATAAGGAACAAAAATCTAATCCTTCCCCCAAGGAATCTGTTTCCAATTGGAAGCCTTACTCAAATTGGAATAAATCCAAGCCATTTAAGAAATCAAAGTCAGCCCCTAAGTTCGCATGAAGGTGCGGCCCTCATTCCAGCTCAGCTGGTAGGGGGCAGATTAAGGTTTTTCAAGGATGTTTGGATAAATTCTGTCCAAAATCAATGGAGTCAGAGCATTGTCTCTCAGGGGTATCGAATAGGATTCAGTAAGTAAGGAGTAAGACCTCCTGTGAGAAGATTTTTTCTCTCACGCATCCCAGCAAATCCAGTAAAAGCTCAGGCTTTCCTGAAGTGTGTTTCAGACCTGGAGTTTTCAGGGGTAATCATGCCAGTTCCTTTTCAGGAACAAGGTCTGGGGTTTTATTCAAATCTATTCATTATCCCAAAGAAGGGAAATTCATTCAGACCAGTTCTGCATCTGAAAATTTTGAATCGGTATGTAAGAGTACCAACTTTCAAGATGGTGACTATAAGGACTATTCTGCCTTTTGTTCAGCAAGGACATTATATGTCCACAATAGACTTGCAGGATGCATACCTTCATATTCCGATTCATCCAGATCATTATCAGTTCCTGAGATTCTCTTTTCTAGACAAGCATTACCAATTTGTTGCTCTTCCATTTGGCCTAGCAACAGCTCCAAGAATCTTTTCAAAGGTTCTAGGTGCCCTGCTCTCTGTAACCAGAGAGCAGGGTATTGCGGTGTTTCCTTATTTGGACGATATCTTGGTACTAGCTCAGTCTTTACGTTCTGCAGAATCTCACACGAATCAAGTAGTGTTGTTTCTTCAAAAACATGGTTGGAGGATCAATTTACCAACAAGTTTCTTGATTCCTCAGAAAAGGGTCACCTTTTTAGGTTTCCAGATAGATTCAGTGTCCATGACTCTGTCTCTAACAGACAAGAGATGTTTGAAATTGGTTGCAGCCTGTCGGCACCTTCAGTCTCAGTCATTCCCTTCAGTGGCTATGTGCATGGAAGTTTTAGGCCTCATGACTGCAGCATCGGACGCGATTCCTTTTGCTCGTTTTCACATGAGACCTCTCCAGCTTTGTATGCTGAATCAATGGTGCAGGGATTATACAAAGATATCACAATCAATATCCTTAAATCCCAATGTTCAACGCTCTCTGATGTGGTGGTTAAATCACCAACGTTTAGTTCAAGGGGCTTCTTTTGTTCGGCCAACCTGGACTGTGATAACTACAGATGCAAGTCTTTCAGGTTGGGGAGCTGTTTGGGGATCTCTGACAGCACAAGGGATTTGGAAATCTCAAGAGGCGAGATTACCAATCAATATTTTAGAACTCCGTGCAATTCTCAGAGCTCTTCAGTTTTGGCCTCTGTTGAAGAGAGAACCGTTCATTTGCTTTCAGACAGACAATATCACAACTGGGGCATATGTCAATCATCAGGGTGGGACTCACAGTCCCCAAGCTATGAAAGAAGTATCTTGGATACTTGCTTGGGCGGAATCCAGCTCCTGTCTAATCTCTGCGGTACATATCCCAGGTGTAGACAATTGGGAGGCTGATTATCTCAGCTGTCAAACTTTACATCCAGGGGAGTGGTCTTTCCATTCAGATGTGTTTTCTCAGATTGTTCAGATGTGGGATCTTCCAGAGATAGATCTGATGGCCTCTCATCTAAACAAGAAACTTCCCAGATACCTGTCCAGGTCCAGGGATGTTCAGGCGGAAGCAGTGGATGCTTTGACACTTCCATGGTGTTATCATCCTGCTTAAATTTTTCTGCCTCTAGTTCTTATTCCAAGAGTGATCTCCAAAATCACCATGGAACAATCATTTGTGTTGCTGGTAGCTCCAGCATTGCCACACAGGTTTTGGTATGCGGATCTTGTTCGGATGTCCAGTTGCCAACCTTGGCCACTTCCGTTAAGACTGGACCTACTGTCTCAAGGTCCATTTTTCCATCAGGACCTCAAATCATTAAATTTGAAGGTATGGAAATTGAACGCTTAGTGCTAAGTCATAGAGGTTTCTCTGACTCAGTGATTAATACTATGTTACAAGCTCGTAAATCTGTTTCTAGGTAGATTTACTATCGAGTTTGGAAGACTTACATTTCATGGTGTTCTCATAAATTCTCTTGGCATTCTTTTAGAATTCCTAGAATTTTACAGTTTCTTCAGGATGGTTTGGATAAAGGTTTGTCTGCAAGTTCCTTGAAGGGACAAATCTCTGCTCTTTCAGTTTTATTTCACAGAAAGATTGCTAAACTTCCTGATATTCACTGTTTTGTACAGGCTTTAGTTCGTATTAAGCCTGCCATTAAATCAATTTCTCCTCCTTGGAGTCTTAATTGAGTTTTGAAGGCGTTACAGGCTCCTCCATTTGAGCCTATGCATTCTTTGGACATTAAACTACTTTCTTGGAAAGTGTTGTTCCTTTTGGCTATCTCTTCTGCTACAAGAGTTTCTGAGCTTTCTGCTCTTTCTTGTGTATCTCCTTTGCTGATTTTTCATCAGGATAAAGCGGTTTTGCGGACTTCATTTACATTTTTACCTATGGTTGTGAATTCTAACAACATTAGTAGAGAAATTGTTGCCCTTCCTTGTGTCCCAATCCTAAGAATTATTTGGAAAGATCCTTACATTCTTTGGATGTGGTAAGAGCTTTGAAATATTATGTTGAAGCTACTAAAGATTTCAGGAAGACTTCTAGTCTATTTGTTTTATTTTCTGGTCCTAGGAAAGGTCAGAAGGCTTCTGCTATTTCCTTGGCTTCTTGGTTAAAGCTTTTGATTCATCAAGCTTATTTGGAGTCGGGTAAGACCCCGCCTCAGAGAATTACAGCTCATTCTACTAGATCAGTCTCCACTTCGTGGGCTTTTGAGAATGAAGCTTCAGTCGATCAGATTTGCAATGCAGCAACTTGGTCTTCTTTGCATACATTTACTAAATTCTACCATTTTGATGTATTTGCTTCTTCAGAAGCAGTTTTTGGTAGAAAAGTTCTTCTGGCATCTGTTTCAGTTTGATTCTTCTGCCAATGTTTTAAGTTGTTCTTGTCTTTAAAGAATAAACTTTTGATTTGGGTTGTGGATTATTTTTTTAGCAGAAAATGGCTGTATTTTATTTTATCCCTCCCTCTCTAGTGACTCTTGCGTGGAGTTCCACATCTTGGGTATTTGCTATCCCATACGTCACTAGCTCATGGACTCTTGCCAATTACATGAAAGAAAACATAATTTATGTAAGAATTTACCTGATAAATTAATTTCTTTCATATTGGCAAGAGTCCATAAGGCCCACCCTTTTTATGGTGGTTATGATTTTTTGTATGAAGCACAATTATTTCCAAATTCCTTTGTTGATGCTTTTTACTCCTTTCTTTATCACCCCACTACTTGGCTATTCGTTAAACTGAATTGTGGGTGTGGTGCGGGGTGTATTTATAGGCATTTTGAGGTTTGGGAAACTTTGCCCCTCCTGGTAGGATTGTATATCCCATACGTCACTAGCTCATGGACTCTTGCCAATATGAAAGAAATTAATTTATCAGGTAAATTCTTACATAAATTATGTTTTTTCTTATTTGGAGGAGCTAGTATGGGCTTTAGTCCACAGGCATTAAGGCTAGAAACTCATAAAATTAGTATAATTGAATTGTTTTGCAGTTGTTATCAGATAAAGCTAATTAGAGACAGATATGTAGCAGATTTAACCTTGAAAACAATTATTTTATTAATTTTTCCCACTGGGATATTTCTCTTTCTCTCTCAGTATAGGTCCTAATTAGGCATATGTAAAATGGCACCTGGTTGAGGTGTATGTTGGAATATAAGGTGCCCCCAAAACTATATGGAGTGTATCTTCCTGCTCCAACAAAAGTCAAGACATATTCTCCACTAGTTCTGTAATTCACTTTTATGAGTGTCAATAAATGTATTCACAAATATTGTTTTGC
Organism: Bombina bombina; assembly: GCF_027579735.1. Lineage (NCBI taxonomy): Eukaryota > Metazoa > Chordata > Amphibia > Anura > Bombinatoridae > Bombina > Bombina bombina. The sequence goes on along the minus strand of NC_069504.1, from coordinate 142,858,365 downwards.
AAGCTTTGTATATTTCACTTGTTTGTCAAATTGTATTTATCAAACATATTTTAATTCTATAATATTTTAAGCATACTTTATTATTTTTAAATTACATATTTCTAAAGGTGATTCATGTATTTTAAAAATCATGATTTTAGCATTCAGTTATACAAAAAAATCACTAGATGGCAGTATTGGACTAAAAGTATTAGCAATATGCAATTTCAACTTGATCTCATTGCTAAGCTCAGTATTCAGTTAAAAAAAATTGCTCATATTTTTTCATAAACATGCTATTCAATAATACTCCTACCCTCTTGCACATTCATTTTGGCCTCTTACATGTGGAATGTCCTGTTTCTCAATTTTTTTTTATGCGTTTACAATTGATCAATTCACATTTTAATTATACACAATTGTTACCCTATTTAGTTAAAAATATAGATGAATCATGACTTTAAATTATAGCGCATGTACAAATCTAGAAATATGATAATTTGACTGTTCATTTAATATGTGTTATGTTACTTCAAGTTAAAGGGACATGAAACCCCAAAAAAAGATTTTGTGATTCAGATAGAGCATGCAATTTTATACTTTTTATATCCATTTAAAGAACTGCAAAAGATGTCTATAGATATCCTTGTCTTAGCCAGTAACGTGTCCAGATTGTCTTCTCCAAATGAGGCAAATGGTGTGTGGAGTTTGGCTGTAAAAACCTCTGCAAAAACCGTATTTCTTATTGTTTATGTCTACCAAAGCTAAATGTAAGAAGGCCAATGTTGGTGAAACATATCATTTCTAATGGGTCTGCTGTAGTTAAACAAATACATAGTGATGCTATAGTATATAGTAATATAGCAGTGCTACTAAGTTGTTAACAATTATAGAGACAGTGGAAAAAAGTACAATGAACAATAAATCAATAGGTAAAAAATGATAGATTCCAAAATACAGGTCAAGCTGTCAAATGCATGTCCCACATACTAAGCAACAGATGCTGCCGGTATTCCAGATGAACATAGGTAGTTAAAGGTACAGGAAAGCCAAAATAGTTCAAATACTTAGCCTATTTAGGCCTAGATTATGAGTAGAGCGCAAAATTGCGCTTTTGCTGGGCAATATTTGTGCTCCATTCAGTAATACCAGTGCAATGCATTGCGCTCACGAGATCGCGCTTCCATAGGCTCCAACGGGCGCCTCGTTCTGATGCTGTCAGACACTGCAAAGAACCTAGCGCAGCGCAAGGGGTAAGTTGCGCAGCAAATTTAAAATATATTAACACATAAATATATACGTGTAGAAGCATATACATATATATTTACAGTTTAAAACACAGGCTCTTTTCAGTGCTGTTTTTTATTCTAACACCCCACATCCCCTCACTTTAACCCCTTATAACTGGTTCGTGCAGTTATTTTAAAACAAAAAAGTTGCTGCTCTTTTTTATTTTAATAAAGAATATGTACACTTTATTTGGGGGGCAATTGGAGGATATTTTTTCAATTAACCAGAGGTCTGACCTTTGCGGGCGCATGTTAAATTGGCGCTCCAATCTTAGGTCTGCACTGTGTAAAATTACAGATAGAGAATTCTGTGCTTTATTTTTTGCACGTTTCTGGTATGCTGTAGGTATTTTACTACACCAAATACTCTATCCATGATTATTTAAAGGAACATAAAAGACAAAATGAAGCTTTCATTTGTGCATGCGATTTTAAGAGACTTTATAGTTTCCTATTATCATATTGATTTAGTTTTCTTGGTGTTTTTTGTTGAAAATCGTACCTAGATCGGCTCACGAGCTGCAATTCAATACTGGGAGTGTTCCAAGGCACTGCTGAGAGCTAGCTGATGTTTGGTGTCTATTAACATATGCCTCACCAGACATATACAACTAAATCCCATTAGTGCATAGCTGCTGTGGAGCCGACTTACCCCTATGTTAAATACATAGTTAGAGCATTTTATTTTTGCACTGTTGCTTGCATATAATACATTAAAATATTTTCTTTTTACACTTTTCCAGACCTTATTTTATTTTCCTATTGTTAATTTAGCTGATAATTGTGACATTTTTACCAGATGGATGAGATGGATTCAGCATGATGTATACAAATGTATTGTTAATAAGTTAAATTGATCTTTTTGTGTGTTATTGAAGGACCGTGAGCATGATTGAGTATTGACTTGTTTTAGTCATCCTGTTAGAAAGTGAGGGTTATATAGACTGCATGGGAATCCAATAACGCTTAAACACTGTGCTAAAGATCATCTAAGCGATTGTCTGTATTCATTATCTCAAGCAATGCCAGCAGAGATATCGCTTGCATGTTTATTATAGCAAGGATTGTACGTGATGCAGCAATGAAGTTATATGGTCAAAATACCTCTGGTTAAATCATTCTGGGATTTTATTATTTTGTTTATAACCTCTTAGTAGTCAGACAGGACTGGAAATTATTTCTACGCCTTACACTGCAGCCGTTTCTAGCACACAAAGGGTTAAATATTCTAACTGTGAAAAAAAGATACAACTCTGAATAGCACATGGGTTATAGTGATGGACTGAATTAACTGGTAGATATACATGATGCAGATTTATATTAACTTCAGCATTGCTAGACAAATCCGAAAAATAACCCTTTCACTACCAGTAGTTTGAGAAATGTTTCTACACTGGAGGCCAGACAAATTTTCAGTATTTACTGTATTTATCTTTTTTTCTGTATCTATCTATCTATCTATCTATCTATCTATCTATCTATCTATCTATCTATCTATCTATCTATCTTTTTACTGTATCTATCTATCTTTTTTTCTGTATCTATCTATCTATCTATCTATCTATCTATCTATCTATCTATCTATCTATCTTTTTACTGTATCTATCTATCTTTTTTTCTGTATCTATCTATCTATCTATCTATCTATCTATCTATCTATCTATCTATCTATCTATCTATCTATCTATCTATCTATCTTTTTACTGTATCTATCTATCTTTTTACTGTATCTATCTATCTTTTTACTGTATCTATCATCTATCTATTTCACAGAAATAAACAAAATTCATTACTTCATTCATACTTGACATATTAATCATGATATATTATTGAGTACACAGTAATAAGGGGAAAGAAAAAAAGTTGTTAAATGGACATAAACACCTTCAGAATGTAAAATAAAATGTTTTTTCCTGAGATTTGTGCCCACTGCAGACGTCACAAGCCTAATCCTGTTACATATCTGTCCCTAACTGGCCTTAACAAGGAGGATTAAATAAGATACTTCACATCAATGCCATTTTGCACCAACAAAATTAGAATGGCAAGCTTTTCATGCACCAGTAATAAATCTGTATTGGCTCCTCAAAATAAGTCAAGTCATGGCTGCAATTTGATCTTTAAAAATAATTGCAGCAAACAAGATGGAAAGCTTTCACACTGGGCATGTATGCTAACATGCTACAACACTGCATCAAAAGCTTGTCATTACAAGATGTTTCATGTCCCTTTAAGAGTGTCCTGAGTGCACAGATACTAGACATGCATGTGTTGTCTTAAGTAAATATTTAGGATAGTGAGTAAATATTGCTGCTTCTTCAACAAAGGATTCCAAGAAACTGAAGCCAATTTGACAGTCTTTTCTGATTCCGATAGAGAATGCAAACAACTTTCTAATTTACTTTCAATTATCACATTTTCTTTCTACTCTTGGTATCATTTGTTGAAAAGGGCTCAGGAGTATGAATATGTCTAAAGCACTATATAGCAGCAGTTTTGCAAGAATGTTATTTATTTGCTAGAGCACTTGTTTTGCTTTCATATCCCTTTAATTCTGTTGATATATTTATTTTGTGTGCATATATTTTGCAATGGATTATTACTTTTATATGCAATGCTAAACCCCCTCCCCCCACATTTAATGTCCCTTTAAATACAATTCAATATGTTTTAATGTTCACATTTATATACAGTATTTTTGATCATTTTGACATGGATTTTTTATTTGTCATGAACACTCTATTCTTGGGTATTCTGCGGAGACCAAACATTTGAAACTATTTTAATAACACTTTCAGTATCTTCAAATTACACATTTAATTGGCATATTATAAATTAACACATTTTAACACCCAATTGTCTACTTTTAAACCTGTTTAAAATGATCTTATTATCTAATTTATCTCAGCAATTATAATAATCCTATCACTCAGAAGTTAAATTTATACTACTTTACCCATAGCTGGCTTAATATTTCTTATAGAAAGCATAGCTGATATATTTCGATTATGAATAATATGAAGAATTACATAAATATTTTTGGACATTTTCTAAGCCGGCATTCAAATTCAAAACACTTCAAATCACCAACTGAATTTGCACAAATATATGTGTTCAGCATAGAACAGACATTCTTGCGCCTACATATTTGAATGGTGCGTCTTTCCTTTTTTTTGTGTCATTAGATTATATTTAATAAATATTCTGAAAGTCAACGTTTACTACATAATAATTTAATTTATTCGGTCAACCTTTGTTAGAAATGTTTTTGAAACATTAAATAGACATTGTACAGTAAAATTACCCCCCCCCCCCCCTATTTAGTGTGTTCCCACTGATTGGTTTTACCTGTGGAATAATTCAATTGTTTACAAATAACTCCTTCAACTTTATTTTGTCCTTTCAGATAGTTGTTTTTGCCTTTTGAACTAACCACTGATACTGAAAAATTCAAGAATGTATTATTGGCTATAGAAAAGCTATGTAACCAAGAATCACTAATGGGGTTGAGGGGAGAGAGCCCAGCCCATTTGAAGGGGTGCTTCTGGAGCTGTTTTGAATACAATGATCTCTTATCAGCTGTTTGGCTTAGTGCATTGTCCCTTTGATTTTGCTATGCAATTCATGTTGAATTAGCTCAAGAATGTATTTATTAGTATGAAATATGTGATTTCCAGTTAATTCCGTTAACTAATTGATATTAAAGGGACAGTCAACACTAAAATTGTTATTGTTTAAAAAGGTAGATAATGCCTTTACTACCCATTCCTCAGCTTTGCACAGCAAACATTGTTATATTAATATACTTTATAACATTTAAACCTTTATATTTCTGCCTGTTTCTAAGCCACTACAGACAACTTCTTATCACATGCTTTTTTTATTTGCTTTTCACAACAGGAGACTGCAAGTTCATGTGGGCCATATAGATAACATTGTGCTCATGCATGTGGAAGTATTTATGAGTAACTGGCTAAAATGCAAGTCAATAGTTAATAAATAAATAAATAGACATGTGTTCAGGGGGCTGTCAAAAGAGCTTAGATACAAGGTAATATCAGAGGTAAAAAAATTATTAATATAAATGTGTTGGTTATGCAAAACTGGGGAATGGGTAATAAAGGGATTATCTATCTTTTTAAACAATAATATTTTTGGAGTAGACTGTCCCTTTAAACCACTACCTTACCTACATATTCCCCTGCCTTTATATTTAAATTAATCCACGTCATCCTGGGGGGGAGGGGGGAGTTATTTAAGGCCCTCCCCCTCTGCAGTAAATGGCTTGTAATATGTGGCTGAGGTCTCTGCATCGCATCTGCTATTGGCTGATACTGGTGACATCATCAGCCTGGAGAACAGGAAGTGGGTAGAAGATCTTAAAGGAATTGGGTGGGGGATAAATATTCCAACCCCTCAATCTCAGCTTCCATAAGACCTAGATACCCCCAAGACCAACCATTTAAAAGGCAATCAAATGGGGGTATAGAATGCACACTTTTTAAAAAAATAAATAAAAGTAAAACACAAACTTATAAGGGGGATTCTAGGCACATATAACAGTCCATCAAAAAGGCTTAGAGACCTCCAACACCCCACCCCTTTTTCTAAAGTTTAAAAGCCCCTCTTTAAAATAAATCTCCTCTATACTGTAGGTTTTAATAGCCAGGTGTTCACTACAGTAATAGTAATCACTTAGTGGGAATTAACACACATTTGTAGAGGCTAGTATTCCCTCTAAGGCCAAATTTTGCGAGTGGCCCAATTCCAGACAGGAGATGTATTGGATCTTTAAATTGCGCACACAGGCCCCTTGGGTCTAAATTCTAAGTATCACCTTATTAACTATTGGCAATGTTCAATGAAACACGAATATATTTACTTTTTTGGATAGAGATACACTATAACAATTTGTGTTTTAGAGATTGTCCATTGCTTGTTGCCAATAAAGGGACGTGAAACCAAAAATATTTTTTTCATGATTCATAAAGAGAATACAATTTTAAACAACATTCTAATATACTAATATTATCTAATTTTCTTCAATCTTTAGATATCCTTTGTTGAAAAAATAGCAAAGCACATGTGTGAGCCAATCACACGAGGCATCTGTGTGCAGCCACCAATCAGCAGCTACTGAACCTATTTAAATATGATTTTAAATATGGTTTTAAACAAAAGGATAGCTAGAGAATGAAGCAAATTAGATAATCGAAGTAAATCAGAAAGTTCTTTAAAAAATTTTTTTACAACAATTTAACCCCTTAAGGACAACAGCACATTTTCTGACCGTTTTTGACCAAGGCTATTTTTACATTTTTGCAGTTTTTGTGTTTAGCTGTAATTTTCCTCTTACTCATTTACTGTACCCACACATATAATATACCGTTTTTCTCGCCATTAAATGGACTTTCTAAAGATACCATTATTTTCATCATATCTTATAATTTACTATAATTTTTTTAATAAAATATGATGAAAAAATTGAAAAACCCCCACACTTTTTCTAACTTTGACTCCCAAAATCTGTTACACATCTATAACCACCAAAAAACACCCATGCTAAATAGATTCTAAATTTTATCCTGAGTTTAGAAATACCAAATGTTTACATGTTCTTTGCTTTTTTTTTTGCAAGTTATAGGGCAATAAATACAAGTAGCACTTTGCTATTTCCAAACCATTATTTTTTTCACAATTAGCGATAGTCACGTTGTAACACTGATATTTGTCAGGAATCCCTGAATATCCCTTGACATGTATATATTTATTTCATGTAATTGGCAAGAGTCCATGAGCTAGTGACGTATGGGATATACAATCCTACCAGGAGGGGCAAAGTTTCCCAAACCTCAAAATGCCTATAAATACACCCCTCACCACACCCACAATTCAGTTTTACAAACTTTGCCTCCTATGGAGGTGGTGATGTAAGTTTGTGCTAAGATTTCTACGTTGATATGCGCTTCTCAGCATTTTGATGCCCGATTCCTCTCAGAGTACAGTGAATGTCCGAGGGATGTGAAGGGAGTATCACCTATTGAATGTAATGGTTTTCCTCACGGGGATCCATAGGTTCTCTATTATCAGTCATAGAGATTCAATAATTTCAACTGTCACTGGGGGTAAGGGAGTTTTTTGCCTCAGGATAAAAGGCCTAAGGGTAAATCTAATGCTTCTAATAGTTTTCGTTTCTTTCGACAAAATAAGAAACAGAAACCTAATCCTTCCCCAAAGGAATCTGTTTCCAATTAGAAGCCTACCTCAAATTGGAATAAATCCAAGCCATTTAAGAGATCGAAGCCAGCCCCCAAGTCTGTATGAAGGGGCGGCCCTCATTCCAGCTCAGCTGGTAGGGGGTAGATTAAAATTTTTCAAAGATGTTTGGATCAATTCGGTCCAAAATCATTGGATTCAGAGTATTGTCTCTCAGGGGTACAGAATAGGATTCAGAGTAAGACCGCCTGTGAGAAGATATTTGCTCTCATGCATTCCAGCAAACCCAGTAAAGGCTCAGGCTTTCCTGAAGTGTGTTTCAGACCTGGAGTTATCAGGGGTAATCATGCCAGTTCCGTTTCAGGAACAGGGTCTGGGGTTTTATTCAAATCTATTCATTGTCCCAAAGAAAGAAAATTCATTCAGACCAGTTCTGGATCTAATGAATTTGAATTGATATGTAAAAGTACCAACTTTCAAAATGGTGACTATAAGGACTATTCTGCCTTTTGTTCAGCAAGGTCATTATATGTCCACTATAGACTTACAGGATGCATATCTTCATATTCCGATTCATCCGGATCACTATCAGTCCCTGAGATTCTCTTTTCTAGACAAGCATTACCAAATTGTTGCTCTTCCTTTTGGCCTAGCGACAGCTCCAAGAATCTTTTCAAAGGTTCTCAGTGCTCTACTCTCTGTAATCAGAGAGCGGGGTATTGCGGTGTTTCCTTATTTGGACGATAGATATCTTGGTACTCGCTCAGTCTTTACGTTCTGCTGAATCTCACACGAATCAACTAGTGTTGTTTCTTCCAAGACATGGTTGGAGGATCAATTTACCAAAAATATATTTGATTCCTCAGACAAAGGTAACCGTTTTAGGTTTCCAGATAGATTCAGTGTCCATGACTTTGTCTCTAACAGACAAGAGATGTTTGAAATTGGTTACAGCCTGTCGGAACCTTCAGTCTCAGTCATTCCCTTCAGTAGCTATGTGCATGGAAGTTTTAAGTCTCATGACTGCAGCATCAGACGCAATCCCCTTTGCTCGTTTTCATATGAGACCTCTCCAGCTTTGTATGCTGAACCAATGGTGCAGGGATTATTCAAGGATATCACAGTTAATATCCTTAAATCCCAATGTTCGACTCTTTCTGACTTGGTGGTTAGATTCCCATCATATAATTCTAGTGGCCTCTTTCATTCGTCCAATCTGATGTGAGTATTTCAGGTTGGGGAGCTGTTTGGGGGTCTCTGACAGCACAAGGGGTTTGGAAATCTCAAGAGGTGAGATTACCAATCAATATTTTGGAACTCAGGGCTCTTCAGTTTTGGCCTCTGTTGAAGAGAGAACTGTTCATTTGTTTTCAGACAGACAATATCACAACTGTGGAATATGTCAATCATCAGGGTGGGACTCACAGTACGTATCTCGAATACTTGTTTGGGTGGAATCCAGCTCCTGTCTAATTTCTGCGGTTCATATCCCAGGTATAGACAATTGGGAAGTGGATAATCTCAGTCAACAGACTTTACATCCGGGAGAATGGTCTCTCCACCCAGATGTGTTTTCTCAAATTGTTCAGATGTGGGAGCTTCCAGAAATAGATCTGATGGCATCTCATCTAAACAAAAAACTTCCCAGGTACCTGTCCAGGTCCAGGGATCCTCAGGCGGAAGCAGTGGATGTTATCAACCTGCTTATATTTTCCCGCTTCTAGTTCTTCTTCCAAGAGTGATCTCCGAAATCATCATGGAGCAATCATTTGTGTTGCTGGTGGCTCCAGCATGGCCTTACAGGTTCTGGTATGCGGGTCTTGTTCAGATGTCCAGTTGCCAACCTTGGCCACTTCCATTAAGGCTAGACCTTCTATCTCAAGGTCCGTTTTTCCATTTGGATCTCAAATCATTAAATTTTAAGGTATGGAAATTGAACGTTTAGTGCTTAGTCATAGAGGTTTATCTGACACTGTGATTAATACTATGTTGCAGGCTCGTAAATCTGTTTCTAGAAAGATTTATTATCAAGTTTGGAAGACTTACATTTCATGGTGTTCTTCTCATAAATTCTCTTGGCATTCTTTTAGAATTCCTAGAATTTTACAGTTTCTTCAGGATGGTTTGGATAAAGGTTTGTCTGCAAGTTCCTTGAAAGGACAAATCTCTGCTCTTTTTGTTTTATTTCACATAATGATTGCTAAACTTCCTGATATTCATTGTTTTGTGCAGGCTTTGGTTCATATCAAGCCTGTCATTAAATCAATCTCTCCTCCTTGGAGTTTAAATTTGGTTTTGAAGGCTTTACAGGCTCCTCCGTTTGAGCCTATGCATTCTTTGGACATTGAACTACTTTCTTGGAAAGTGTTGTTTCTTTTGGCTATCTCTTCTGCCAGAAGAGTTTCTGAATTATCTGCTCTTTCTTGTGAGTCACTTTTTCTGACTTTCCATCAAGATAAGGCAGTTTTGCGGACTTCATTTAAATTTTTACATAAAGTTGTGAATTCTAAAAACATTAATAGGGAAATTGTTGTCCCCTCTTTATGTCCTAATCCTAAGAATTCTTTGGAGAGATCTTTACATTCTTTGGATGTTGTGAGAGCTCTGAAATATTATGCTGAAGCTACTAAAGATTTCAGGAAGACTTCTAGTCTATTTGTTATCTTTTCTGGTTCCAGGAAAGGTCAGAAGGCTTCTGCTGTTTCCTTGGCTTAATGGTTAAAGCTTTTGATTCATGAAGCCTATTTGGTGTCGGGTCAAGCCCCGCCTCAGAGAATTACAGCTCATCCTACTAGATCAGTTTCCACTTCCTGGGCTTTTAAGAATGAAGCTTCAGTTGATCAGATTGGCAAAGCTGCTACTTGGTTTTCTTTGCATACATTTACTAAATTCTTCCATTTTGATGTATTTGCTTCTTCGGAAGCAGTTTTTGGTAGAAAAGTTCTTCAGGCAGCTGTTTCAGTTTCATTCTTCTGCTTTTGATTTAAGTTTTTTTCCTTTCATTTGTGGGAATTAACTTATATTTTGGGTTGTGGATTAATTTTTTCAGCGGAAAATGGCTGTTTTTATTGTTATCCCTCCCTCTCTAGGGACTCTTGTGTGGAGTTCCACATCTTGGGTATTGCTATTCCATACGTCACTAGCTCATGGACTCGAAAACATAATTTATGTAAGAACTTACCTGATAAATTAATTTCTTTCATATTGGCAAGAGTGCATGAGTTCCACCCCTTTTTATGGTGGTTATTGGTGCTTTTTACTCCATTCTTTATCACCCCACTTCTTGGCTAGTCATTAAACTGAATTGTGGGTGGGGTGAGGGGGTTTATTTATAGGCATTTTGAGATTTGAGAAACTTTGCCCCTTCTGGTAGGATTGTAGATCCCATACGTCACTAGCTCATGGACTCTTGCCAATATGAAAGAAATGAATTTATCAGGTAAGTTTTTACATAAATTATGTTTTTTCTTTAGTAGACAACCCAAAGTATTGATCTAGGCCCATTTTGGTATATTTCATGCCGCCAAATGCGATCAAATAAAAAAAATTGTTCACTTTTTCACAAACTTATTCACAAACTTTAGGTTTCTCACTGAAATTATTTAAAAACAGCTTGTGCAATTATGACACAAATGTTTGTAAATACTTCTCTGGGATTTCCTTTGTTCAGAAGTAGCAGACTTATATGGCTTTGGCGTTGCTTTTTGGAAATCGAATGTCGCTAAATGCCGCTGCGCACCGCAGTTGTATTATGCCCAGCAATGGCAGGGTTAATTAGGTAGCTTGTAGGGTTAATTTTAACTTTAGTTTAGAGATCAGCCTCCCACCTGACACATCCCACCCCGACCCCCCTCAAACAGCTATATTGCCTCCCCCACCTTACATTTGTCACCACCATCTTAACTACTGGCAGCAAGTCTGCCAGTGCTAAAATAAAAAGCATTTTTTTTTTCAATTAATTCTGCATTGTTGGATCCCCTCTTAGCCCCCAACCTCCCTGATCCACCACATACAGCTCTCTAACCCTCCCCCCTCTACCTATTTGCCACCATCTTGGGTACTGGCAGCTATTTGCCAGTACCCAGTTTGCCCCTAAAATAGTGTTTTTTTTTTGTTTTTTTTATTAAATCGGACATTTTCTGTTCTGTAGTGTAGCTGCCCCCCTCAATATCCTTCCTCACTCCCCCTCCCAGATCCCTTGACCAATATCAAGAGAGCCCCACCATCACTACACAAATTTTTTGTGTGAAAACATTAACGATAAGCACCATCAATGCCCGATGCAAAGAGGGCAACAGAGTGGCTCTCTCTGCATCGGTGGGTAAGCCAAGGTATTACAGTGAGGCCTCAATACCTAGACATCACTGCAACAACTTTCAAGCGTTTGGAAGCAATCTAGATCGCTTCCATCGCTTGAAACCCCTGAGGACCTACAGGGTACGTCCTTGGTCACTAACTGACATTTTTTGTAGGACATACCCTGTAGGTTCTTGGTCCTTAAGGGGTTAAAGGGACACTGAACCCATATTTTCTTTCATGATTCAGATAGAGCATGCAATTTAAAGCAACTTTCTAATTTACTCCTATTATCAAATTCTCTTCATTATCTTGGTATCTTTATTTAAAAAAGCAAAAATGTAAGTTTAGATGCCGGCGCATTTTTGGTGAACAACCTGGGTTGTTCTTGCTGATTGGTGGATAAATTCACCCACCAATAAACAAGTTTTGTCCAGAGTCAGGGCCGTCTTTAACACAGGGCAAAAGGGGCAGCTGCCCAGGGCCCAGTCTCTATTGAGGGGCCCAAGAGAGTCCTAAAAAAAAGATTTTTTTTTTTTTTTTTTTTATGGTTCATACCCGACTGCTGATGTGACATGGGGAACACACACATTCAGTCCTAATACTGTCACAGTCAAAAGTACTCTGCTTATATATATATTTTTTTTTTTTTAAAACTTTGCCAGACCGTGCCGGTGTCATGTGACATGCCAAGCTATTGCCATGTGCTGTTTTAGATGTGCACTGTGCAGCACTGAATACAAAGCCCTAACTCGGCATCCAGCCATTCCCACTGCATCAGAAAAGGTCCTACTGGGGTTACCACTGTTACCAGGTAACTGCTCTGGTTGTGGGGATTGTTTCTGGGTAGGGCTGACTGTAGGCGCATGCAGCAGAAAGCTGGAGCGGCAAGCACGTGAGGATTTGAGCATCTGTGCAGCTGCATACACTGCTCTCTTCAGTCTTGAAGCTGTGTGACTCATATCACACTGTATCCATGCAGCCTTGGACAGACAGCATCCAGTCTGCTGATCCCCTTAGCCCTACTCTTTCTGCTGTGGCCCTAAGATCAGCTAACTAAAGTTTGTTAGGGGAACAGTGCTTTGTAGAAAGGTGTCAGTGGGAAGAATAAGTTTGTGCACACATGCCCCCCATGCAGCATTGTCTAGTGCAGGGTGAGAGGGAACTTGTTCCTAGCAAAGAAGTGACATGTGCTATTGTGGATTTCACACCATGTGTGAATACAGCACCACTGAATGTGCACGGTGTAGAGAAAAAACTGCAACTCCTCTAGAACACTCAATAATTCATATAATCCACCAGCACTTTATGGGTATAAAACTTTCATCTTTTATTGAAGGACCAAGTTAAAATAAGCAACGTTTCGTGACCTTCTGTCACTTAATCATGCTCTCTGTTACATATTAGCAAAATTCCTTTTTAAACATTTAGTTTCTCGCGCCAAATTGCTGCAAACAATGTTCTTGTGCCATCTGCTGTTATGTTTTCATATTACATCTCTACACATTTTTTCTTTTCAACAGGATGCATATGTAACAATTATTAAAAACAAGTGTCACTATAGGAGCATTCATTTGCAGCCACATATATTTTGTTATGGATCCATGGTACTAGTCAAAGTGTAATCACATTTTATAAATTTAGAATAAATGTTACTGTAATTGTAATAACCCATTAAAGAATTGCTGTTAAGGATTTACAGAAAACATGACAGATCAAAATCTCTATTTAACCCTTTTGGTACCATAGATTCCATTTTATGGATCCACCACATTTCTCTTTGTTTGAGCTACTGCTCACGGTCTGATCCATTCCTAGGTGTCTGTACCTGTTCTATCACTTGCCAACGTAATTGGCTAATCCCATGTCCCTTCTCTATAAAGTGTTTAGCTAGGGGGGCCTCAACATTTTTTCTCCTGATGTTGCTACGATGTTGTGTAAGGCGGTCCCTGATCTTTTGGGTAGTTTCCCCCAAATAGATAAGGGAACACGGACATTTAATGAGGTAAATAACATGTGTACTGTCACATGTATAAAAACCTTCAATTGTAAATTTCTTGCCACTTTGTGGGTGAAAAAAATAAGGACCCTTAATGATAGAACTACAAGACATGCACCCCAAACAAGGGTAGCTCCCTTTCTTTTTACTGCCTATATATGTTTGTCTGCATTCTCTACTAGGGCCCACATCTGATCTTACCAAATGGTCCCCTATATTTTTTACCCGCCTATAGGCCATAAGCGGAGGATCTTGTAATTGTGGTATATCTGGGTTGCAATTTTTTAGAATATGCCAATTCTTTCTGATAATTTTGCTCACCTTATTACTGTACGGGTTATGTTGGGACACGAATACTATCCTATCCTTTGTGTCTTTTTTATCTTTCTTGGGTCTAGGATGTCTTACCTCTTCTAGCTTTTTGTCAATGAGTTTGGAAGGATACCCTCTAGTTAGAAACTTGTTCTTCATTTGTTCTAGTCTAGTTGTTCTCTCCTTCTCATCACTGACTATTCTCTGTACCCTGAGTAACTGGCTCTTAGGCAAGGAATCCACCAATCTCCTGGGATGAAAGCTATCATATTTTAGCAGAGTATTCTTATCAGTCTCTTTAACATAGAGATCAAATTTCAATCCATCAACTGTTTTGCTTATCTTTGTATCCAGGAAGGTGACGGATTCCTCGCTGTGTGTAATAGTGAAATATAATCCTCTTACCTCTACATTGAGCTCTCTGACAAACCTCTCTAGGGTTCCAACGTTGCCCCACCACACGCCGAATATGTCGTCTATGTATCTCCACCAAACTGCTCCATATTTCTTATAGAGGTGATTTTCATAGACTCTCCTCTCTTCGAATTAGTTCATAAACAAATTTGCGTATGATGGGGCGACGTTGGAGCCCATTGCCGTGCCCTTGACCTGGATAAACCAATCATCCTGGAAAAGAAAATAGTTCCAATATAAGACTATGCATAACAGTCTCTCTACAAATTCACATTGGTCAGCCGTGTATCTGCCACTCACCATGAGTGTCTTTCAAATAATGGATATTCCAGTCTCATGATTAATAGATGTATATAAACTCCTGACATCCATGGTGAACAGCAGATACCGGCTTGTTGGTAATTCCAACATTTTTGCCTTCTCAAGAAAGTGACCTGTATCCTTCACAAAACTAGCCATTTTGTTAACTTCAGGTTGAAGTAATCTGTCCAGAAATTTTGATATGTTCGTAAAGATAGACTCTACACTAGACACTATGGGCCTCCCAGGTGGTCGTTTTAAGTCCTTGTGGACTTTAGGTACCGTGTAGAATACCGGTGTCCTAGGTATGTCCACATACAAATATTCCGCTAATTTTTTATCTATGATTTCGGCCTTCACAGCCTGATCTAAGATGTATCTTATCTCTTTTTGTATTTTATACACTGGATTAGTGGATATTTGATTGCATGTGTCTGGGTCCCCCAACTGTGTTCTAATCTCTTGTATGTAGTAAGCCTTGTCCATTACTACAGTGGCTCCACCTTTATCCGCCCCCTTCAGTATTACGGCAAGCACGTGAGGATTTGAGCATCTGTGCAGCTGCATACACTGCTCTCTTCAGTCTTGAAGCTGTGTGACTCATATCACACTGTATCCATGCAGCCTTGGACAGACAGCATCCAGTCTGCTGGTCCCCTTAGCCCTACTCTTTCTGCTGTGGCCCTAAGATCAGCTAACTAAAGTTTGTTAGGGGAACAGTGCTTTGTAGAAAGGTGTCAGTGGGAAGAATAAGTTTGTGCACACATGCCCCCCATGCAGCATTGTCTAGTGCAGGGTGAGAGGGAACTTGTTCCTAGCAAAGAAGTGACATGTGCTATTGTGGCTGATGTATAGTGTCATGCTGATACTTCACACATTAATGTAAAGTTTATTTTTATAGTTTTTATTTTCTCTCTGTCTCAGATTTTACAGCTTCCCATAGTAGTTCTGCTGTTCTAGTCAGTAAACTTATATTTGTCTGCACCTCCATGCTTCCTCCTCAGTCTTTACCTTGCTTTGCTCCTGTTGGCTGCCCTAAATCTCTTTAACAAGCTAACCTCACACCAGAATCACATTCAAAAGAATATTAAATGAATCCACAGTGGAGGAATTTATATATTTATTTACTTATTAGTACTGCGTAGGTCCAGTTTCACATATTGCAATTTATTTCAATTTTTTAAATGATTAGCCCAGCAGTGGATGATCCACTGCTGGGCTAATAATTAAAAAAAAAAAAAAAAAAATCGATTTAGTTGTTTTTTTGGGATGTTGGGGTGGAGAGCGAAATTGCATGCGGTAGGGGGGGGGGGGCAAGATTTTTTTTGCCCAGGGTCCAGTCAATATTAAAGATGGCCCTGTCCAGAGTTCTGAACCAAAAATTGGCTGGCTCCTTAGCGTAGATGCCTTCTTTTTCAAAAAAGATAGCAACAGAACAAAGAAAAAATGATAATACTAGTATATTAGAAAGTTTCTAAAAAAGACATGCTCTATCTGAATCACACACAAAAAAAAAAACCATTGGGTTCAGTGTCCCTTTAAAAACAAAACAAAATTATTGTTTATATTCTTATTTATTAAAATTTTAATAAAAATATGCACTTTTGTTTTTTAAAAGCTTTATTGTACCATTCTCACGTGCCATGATATATACTTAAAATAATTGTATAGTGTGAATCTGTTGAGTTGGCTAAAAAAAAACAATAAATAATATGTGTTGGTTTGTCACTGAAAATGGCCTACAGTAAGGGTTAAATATGTGCAATGTTTAGAAACTTCAGAACAGCTCCTCACAGGGGTGGAAATGACTCAGCAGTTAATGGGTTAAAGGAACATAAACACACCTTGTTTTTGTGTGAACATTACGCTTCTCCTCAGCTCCTAGAGAGGCCAAAAAGCAAAATCTGTGACCTAGGTGTTTTTCAAAATGCTGCAAATGACCTAAACCTGCTACTGGCCCCTGTTTAATGTCCCTTTAATAGCTTGCAGATCCTGTGCATCTGGTACCTGTAAGGATTGGGTGTGCTACAGGAATGATTGAGGGTACATAGCAATGAAATTGCATGCATGTCTTGGTGATTTTTGGCTTCATTGTTAAGTCATTCTATTCCATTTGAAAATACTGTATATTAATGTGTTAAAGGTTTTTAAACTCTGTCTACTATCTTTGTTTTGCAATAAATAAACATTATCGATGCATCTCAAATTGTTTTAAATGCACTGACACTTAATTTGCTGCAATTGTTTTTCAGTAGCAAATCCCAACCTACCTCTTGTCTTGAGCCAAACCAAACTTAATACTAGAGTAAGCAAGGCCTTCCACTATCATTATGTTAACAAAACATCCATTGTTTTACTGTTCCTTATCTGATCACCTCTTCTGTTAGGGACAGATATGTAGCAGAGTTAGGCTTGTGAAGTATGCAGTTTTCAATTCTAGTTATCAGAAATCGAAACCCCACGATTATTTAATGTTAAAGTAATGGTAAATTATAGCTTTACAAAATATGATTATCATGTTACAATTTCTATGCCAATGTAAACCACATTATTATTATTATATATTTTTAAAAGCAGTAATTTTATAAAATAAAAATTACTTTTGTATTGTTATCGTCACAATCTTTCTCTCCACCCTTGATTTTCTCTTCTGTAAAGCGTCTCCACCCTCTCTACACGTCTGATCCAATGCGATGATATATTACTACACAATGTAAATAGCTAGTGCTAAGGCTAAGATTTTGATTGGGTTCTGGGAAAAAAAAAAAAGAGAGTAACAAGGGGGGCCGGCAGATGAATGCTAGACATTTAAGATTATAGAGTAGACAATTTAACACTTACAGGTGATTTACAGAAAATAAAATACACCATTAGATTATTATTTGGACGGACAGTCTCTTAATTTATAGTTCACAATCACTTTAAATGAGAGGAAAATGGGACAAAAAAATTATAAATGTTTATTAAAAAATGATTTTACTAAGCATATTTAAATGTTATTTTAGTGCAATATTAAGATGTTTACTGCCCTTTTAAACATTCTTCAATGGAATTCTCTAGAGGTTTTCACAGACCTTTACTGAAACAAAGGCAATGAAAAGTAAAACACGTTCACTATTTGATTAAGTGTTGGTAATGATGATGAGGACGATAATAATGTTGTGTTTAAATGCAGGCTTTTCACTTATCAAATATGTCTATGAAGGGGATAATTTACAATTTTATTAAAAGACAGGAGGCTTCATATTTTGCATTCAATTCTTTACTGAATCTCAACAGCAGCAAATACAGAGTGACATCATAGCAGGGAAAAATTAACAACTTATAGGATCAAGAAGAAGTTGTTTGCATACCTTCGCTGCACACGGGATCTGTTTATCCGCTAGCCCGTATGTATCATTACACACTCCGATGAGTAATTCACAACCAATCATGCGGGAGAAGGGTCTGTCAATCACCATGAGTGAGCCAGTTTTAAGTGATTTCTCTGGCGAAGAGTGTAAGAAGCAGCAATGGGCTGCATGTGCGAACCTGCCCCTCAAGTGCTCTGGAGCAGCATGCGCAGCTTCGTACATGCAGCCCACTGTCTCTACTTCCTCTTTTCGTTGCTGCTTCCCAGCAATTTACAAGCTAATGGATTTTGCTCTCTTATTTTACAGTGATATCTATTTCTCCCTGTATTTTTCCAAGAAAATGGCATTTTCCATTTATTTCTCTACTTTTTATTAGCAATGTGGTGCTTCTCAGCTCACAGTACTTAAGCTCATGCGTTCACACTCCTGTTCCTTTGTTTATTTTTCTGCTTTAAAATTGAAAAATATGAAGCCTCCTGTCTTGCAATAAAATAATGATTATTCTAGCTTTAGTGACCGAATAGTCTAAATTTGATTAAAGACAGGAGGCTATTATATTCCCTCGCTATAGTACCTTTGTTAATGGACCCTCCCAGACAAAGTATAACAGTGAATTATATATATTTTTTTATTCTGTTACTATTGTTTTAGTTATTTTGGCCACAAGTATATATTGTTTTTGTATATTGTATCTACTATTCCTTGTTATTGTAATTGCTGTTTTTTGCTCTGTCTCTATATACACACCCTCTTGTGTATTACAGTTCAAATTGCCTTATCTATTGCATTTAGTCTTTCAATGCAAGCTTCATAGATTTCCTGGTTTGAGTATTCCGCTGCTGAATGAATGATCCAGCATGGGATTCCTGGATTACCTGTTCCTTATGGGGTTAATGTTCCAGATTTGTTCTGATTCTCACCTTCAAGTTCGATCTGTGTTTTGCTTGGTTTCTGGTCTCCTCTTGCTACTGGTTGATGGCATCACAAATAAATGAGCAAGTAGGGACAGTGTTGCTTGAGTTTGATAGTGCTGTGATCTTATTGGTTGTTAATTTTTTTCCTGCTATGATTTCCATTGGGCTCTATTCACAAAGAGATGCATTTCAAGTTATTTGTAGGTGATTTGAATTCTTTAATTAACTATGCATTATCAAGGGCCAAACCAGGGAGTATCTCATGCAAGAAGAGCTGAGTTATCCCTGCACAATGCATAGTTAGGGCTAGATTACAAGTAGAGAAGTAATTTATTGCACGTCTGTAAATGGACAAATTTGCGATAACAAAACAGCCTTTACAAGTGGCAGGTTATTGCTACCACAAGTTAAAATTAACCTCTGGTAATTTTAAAAATGTGCTCCAATTTCTCCCCAAATTAAGTGTAGCGTTGGATTTAAACATTAAAAAAATAATAGCATTTTTTTTTTTTAAATTACGAAGCAGTTTTTATGGCAAAAAAGTGTGCGGGGTGTGGGGTGTTAGAAAAAAATCGACTGGGTTTGGCTCTTCATAATGTATAGTAATGGTGGGAATTGAAATATTTCAATTCACCTTCCATTGAAAAGTATGGAACTTCGGAATTTTGTGCATGATGGGTTAGCGAAAACTTTTTACTTTCTACTTGTAATACACGTGATATCCAACACATGCAAAAAGCCAAACTTGAGCGCAATTACTGCGTGAGCAGGAACAATAAATAGCACTCCATTAATAATTTTGCCCTAAGTGAGTGTGAAAGGTTAATTAACACATTTTTTCCAGTGGTCAGATTTCACTCATCACCTGCCTTATTTGGAGCAGCCAAGGCAGGCTTGCTACTATATTGCACAAGGTTTGCCACTGTCATTCCGTTAGTGAAATATTCATCATTCTGCATTTGATTATATCTCATCATCTCTGCTGAGGCCAGTAATGGACAGATAGAGTTTGCTGCAGAGACAGGCTTGTGAAGACTGCAGTATAAACTTCCAATTCTCTGAAGTGGAAAACACACATTTTTCAGGGATAAATTAAAGGAAATGGGGACAAAAATAATTAAACTACATTGAAAAGTTGTTTTATTATACATAATTAAACATTTTATTTTACAATTGCAAAATGTTTCCAGTAGTCTATAGATTGTTGCCTTCTTCTGTTGGGTTTACCATTTTTTGTGATACCCCTGGGGGGGACAGCACAAGCCAGGAACAAGTAAGGTGTATTTGCTGGAATGTGGAATCCTCACACATGTTGATTCCTCGCCTGTATTTTTTTTCTGGTTGTCCATTTCTATTCAAACTATAGTTCTCATGTTTCTTATGTTATTTTTAACTTTTTATTTGGGCATATTTTAGCAATAAATTGTCTATTCTTTTTATTTAATGTATGTAACCCCTTGTTCTGCAGTGTCCCTTTTAATAATGCAATGCCAGAGCTGTACTTTATAATCACAAGGGGGGGGATGGGGGTTTCGTACCTTTGAATTTAATAGGGTTAGAAACATTCATTCTTCATATGCACCCATACTGCCTTTTGTTAGACGCTAATATCCAATTGGCATTGGGCACTACTTTTGTTTGTACATGCTAATATATGTCTGGCACTGAGCACTACTTTTCTTTCATATAGGTGTGAGAGTCCATGATCCAATACTCCTGGGAATTACTTTTTATGGCCACAAGGCAAAGTTTCTCAAACCCCAAGAGCTCTATAAAACCCCTCCCAGCTTACTGGAAACTAGATTCTTTCCATAGGAGGGCTTTTCAGCAAGCAGGCTATATTTTTAGACCAGCAGTTGCTATTGCTGGTGTGGCTGCTTCCTCTTCCATTTGTTTGAATCTTTCTGAACAGTTTTCTGATTATTCTGCTAGAAAATATTTGTTAACCTTTTAGAATTGCTTAAATGTGCTAATGATTCAATTGGTGATACTGTCTAAACGTATGTCTTTGGCAGTACTTTCCAGAAGGGCTGTATGATTAAAATCTTGGTCTGCTGAAAGATGTTGTTTCAATCTGGTTTGGATTATATTATCTCTACTGTGGTACTGTGACTGGAGGTAAGGGAGATTTTCTTCCTCGGGACAAAATGTCCAAAGGTACGTCTAAAGCTTCTAGCTGTTTTCGTTCATTTTTTCAGAACAGGGAACAAAAATCCAATTCCTCCTCTCAGAAACAATGTTCTTTGGGCTCTGCCTGGAAGATAAATTCAGATTGGGACAAGTCTAAGCAATACAAAAAATATAATCCCTCATCCAGGTCTGCATAAAGGTACAGCTCCCGATCCAGAAGTTCTTATAGGGGGAAGGTTGCGCCTTTTTTTTTAGGAGGCTTGGTTTCAGTCTGTTCAGGATCCCTGCATTTTAAATATAGTCTCTTAGGGTTACCAAATAGGTTTCAGAACAAGGCCTCTTAGAGGGAGGTTTAATTTCTTCATTTTACAAAGAAAGAAGGAACTTTCAGACCAGTTTTGGATATAAAAGCTGTGAACAACCTTCTTAGAGTTCCTACTTTCAAAATAGCGAGTATTTGGACTATTCTGCCTTTTTTCAGCAAGGTCAGTTTATGTCCACAATAGATTTAAAGGATGCTTACATTCATGTTCCTATTCACAGGGAACATTACCAGTTTCTAAGGTTTGCTTTTCTTGACAGCACTTTCAGTTTGTTGCTCTACTGTTTTGTCTGGCTACAGCTCGCAGAATATTTTCAAAAGTTTCAGAACTAAGGGTTTTATGGATTTTTCCTTAACTGGACGATATCTTGGTTCAAGCTCCATCTTTACATTTAGCAGAATCTCACATCAACAGACTGTTGTTGTTTCTTTAACAACATTGTTGGAAGATCAATTTTCCAAAGCGTTTTGCTGGTTCCTCAGACAAAAATTTTTTTTCTAGGGTTTCAGATAGATTCAGTTTCCATGAGACTTTCTTTAACAGATCTAAGAAGGTTGAAGCTAAGGTCATTGTGTCTAAACCTTCAGTCTCTTTATTTTTCCTCAGTTTTTTGCATTGAGGTTTAATGTCTTATGAATGCTGCATCGGATGCTATTCCATTTGCTCATTTCCACATGAGGCCTCTTCAACTTTGTATGCTTCGGCAATGGTGCAGGGATCATATTCAGCTATCTCAAAGGATTTATGCAGATCACAGAACAAGTCAGTCTCCATCTTGGTGGCTGAATCATCAGCTTGTTATGCAGGGGGCTTCTTTTTCTCATCCTATTTGGACTGTGATCACTACAGATGTAAGTCTTTCAGGTTGTGAGCCATCTGGGGGTCTCAGAGGGCACAATGAGTTTGGTCTCCTTGGGGGGTGAGCTTACCAATAAATGTTCTGTCCAATTTTCAGAGCCCTTCATAATTGGCCTTTTCTGAAAAGAGAGTCTCATCTCCATTGTTTAATGGCAGTGGTCTATATCAATCAAAACGGGGAACTTGCAGTTCCTTAGCCATGAGGGAAGTGTCTCAAATTATTTCATGGGCAGAAGCCAATTGTATATTTGTTTTTGCAGCTCAAATATAAGCCAATATTATTGTGAGATGTTTATCCCAATCTTATTAGAAGCTATGTAAGTATATTTGGCAGACAGAAGTATATACAAATATGCCATGAAAGAGTGGACTTAAGTGGTTGGATGTGCACCATTACTTTTTGTTGTTTTAGAAGCCAATTGTTTCCTGGTTTCTGCAGTTCATATTCCAGGCGTGAACAACTGGGAAGCAGATTTTCTCAGTCATCAGTCTCTGCATCTAGGGGAATATTCTCTTCCTCTGGATGTGTCTAGGGCAGTGGTCCATTTATCTGGATGTTTTTAATCAGATAGTGGAACTTTGGGTTCTCCCAGAGACAGATCTGATAGCCTCTCAATTAAACAGCAAACTTCCCAGGTACTTTGCGAGGTCCTGGAATCCTCAAGCAGAATTAGTGGATGCTCTAGTAGCTCCATGATCTTTTCAACTAGTCTATATTTCTTTCATGTAATTAGCAAGAGTCCATGAGCTAGTGACGTATGGGATATACATTCCTACCAGGAGGGGCAAAGTTTCCCAAACCTTAAAATGCCTATAAATACACCCCTCACCACACCCACAATTCAGTTTTACAAACTTTGCCTCCCGTGGAGGTGGTGAAGTAAGTTTGTGCTAGATTCTTCGTTGATATGCGCTCCGCAGCAGGCTGGAGCTCGGTTTTCCTCTCAGTGTGCAGTGAATGTCAGAGGGATGTGAAGAGAGTATTGCCTATTTGAATTTAATGATCTCCTTCTACGGGGTCTATTTCATAGGTTCTCTGTTATCGGTCATAGAGATTCATCTCTTACCTCCCTTTTCAGATCGACGATATACTCTTATATATACCATTACCTCTACTGATTCTCGTTTCAGTACTGGTTTGGCTTTCTACTATATGTAGATGAGTGTCCTGGGGTAAGTAAGTCTTATTTTCTAATCAAAAAACAAGAGTCTGGACTAAGTCTAACCCTCTTAGCCTCTCTAAATAAGACTGATATCTCCCTACTCAGTCCAATAAAGAATACAAAAACTTGGGTGTAAGAGAGGCGCTGTATGAACAGCTGAGAGAACCAACAATAGCTAAAAAAGTTTAAATAAAAATATCTCAATATGTATAATACAGTGTATCGTAAAATTAGATATATATCAATATGTATAATAAACAAACATAGAAAGGGATGATATAAGCTAGTTTAATAAAAAACAATAATAAATAACAATAGTAAGTTGTGGCCACAACTAAATAAAATGATGAAGAAAAATTAGCAGCATAGATTTACAATTCACAAATCAAAACGCTATTAATTAACTATGACGGTTCAGCGATGTAATATCACTTAGATAAGGTGCAATACTAAGCCTCCTGTAAGTAAATAAAACTGAAATAGTTGGCTTGTAATTTCTCCGATAATGTCCGTATGTGATTTAAAACTGGTGAGTTAGGGTATCCTTTGTGAATGAAATAGTCCCATTGAAAGTGTGTAGGCAAATTCCTATTGCGTGTACTGAGTTGAGCTTCGTGAGTTGAAGTGAGTGAGAGACAGGGCAATCAGCTGTTTTGCCGTACTGTGTTAAAGTGCAAGTGATAGATAGTTCTTTGTTAAGTGAACTGGTAGATACGTGAATTTCTTTGAATTAACTTCTTTGCAAAAAAGTGACAAATTTTCTTATTTAAGAATATTTTATCAATGTGATATTTATAAAATGTTCAATGTGAATCTTCAGCTGTATGACAGGCTTATTAGCTGTGCTCCCCGGCCAGCGTATGTGTGTAAATGCGTGGCGGAAGTACTCACAGCTGCTTCACTGTCTTGTAACAGCACTGAATCCTTTCTAGTTGCCGTTCGGCTGTTCCGTTGAAAGAATGGACAATGGTCTCCTTGATCTTCCTGGATCCTCCTGGATCTTTCCTGGGTACTATCGATAGATGATGGGTGACAATGGAAAGTGTAAACAGACTCCACAGCTTCCTATCTACGCGTTTCAGCACTATGTGTTTCCTGTCTAGAGTGGAGCTCTACTCTGCAGATAGACTACTTTGCTTGGTACTGGATACTCTGTAAAACACTTTGATACAATATATCTAAAGCCGAGAACCTCTAGGACCCATTACTAACATACGGGTCTTACATACGGGTTATGAGAACCATTTAAAAGGAACATTCTGACTCCACAAAAACATTCTTGATAAAGGCACTCATAGTGCTGAAACGCGTAGATAGGAAGCTGTGGAGTCTGTTTACACTTTCCATTGTCACCCATCATCTATCGATAGTACCCAGGAAAGATCCAGGAGGATCCAGGAAGATCAAGGAGACCATTGTCCATTCTTTCAACGGAACAGCCGAACGGCAACTAGAAAGGATTCAGTGCTGTTACAAGACAGTGAAGCAGCTGTGAGTACTTCCGCCACGCATTTACACACATACGCTGGCCGGGGAGCGCAGCTAATAAGCCTGTCATACAGCTGAAGATTCACATTGAACATTTTATAAATATCACATTGATAAAATATTCTTAAATAAGAAAATTTGTCACTTTTTTGCAAAGAAGTTAATTCAAAGAAATTCACGTATCTACCAGTTCACTTAACAAAGAACTATCTATCACTTGCACTTTAACACAGTACGGCAAAACAGCTGATTGCCCTGTCTCTCACTCACTTCAACTCACGAAGCTCAACTCAGTACACGCAATAGGAATTTGCCTACACACTTTCAATGGGACTATTTCATTCACAAAGGATACCCTAACTCACCAGTTTTAAATCACATACGGACATTATCGGAGAAATTACAAGCCAACTATTTCAGTTTTATTTACTTACAGGAGGCTTAGTATTGCACCTTATCTAAGTGATATTACATCGCTGAACCGTCATAGTTAATTAATAGCGTTTTGATTTGTGAATTGTAAATCTATGCTGCTAATTTTTCTTCATCATTTTATTTAGTTGTGGCCACAACTTACTATTGTTATTTATTATTATTTTTTATTAAACTAGCTTATATCATCCCTTTCTATGTTTGTTTATTATACATATTGATATATATCTAATTTTACGATACACTGTATTATACATATTGAGATATTTTTATTTAAACTTTTTTAGCTATTGTTGGTTCTCTCAGCTGTTCATACAGCGCCTCTCTTACACCCAAGTTTTTGTAAGTCTTATTTTCTGTGACACTCTAAGCTATGGTTGGGCACTTTTATATAAAGTTCTAAATATATGTGTTTAAACATTTATTTGCCTTGATTCAGGATGTTCAATATTCCTTATTTCAGACAGTCAGTTTCATTATTTGGGATAATGCATTTGAATATAAAATTTTTCTTACCTTTAAAATTTGACTTTTTTTCCTGTGAGCTGTTAGGCTCGCGGGGGCTGAAAATGCTTCATTTTATTGCGTCATTCTTGGCGCTGACTTTTTTGGCGCAAAAAATTTCTTAGTCATTTCCGGCGTCATACATGTCACCGGAAGTTGTTTGTATGTGCGTAATTTTTTTGACGTTTTTTTGCACCAAAGATGTCGGCGTTACCGGATGTGGCGTCATTTTTGGCGCCAAAGCATTTAGGCACCAAATAGTGTGGGTGTCTTTTTTGGTGCTAAAAAATATGGGCATCATTATTGTCTCCACATTATTTAAGTCTCATTGTGTGATATACCTTTAAGGTATATCCCGCCTACCTTCCTCCACCCTATATCAGGCACACCTGAACAATCATTCCTTGCCTGAAAATTGTTTTCTCTTTGGAGCTTCTCTGATCGCATTCCTCATGTTGTGATTCTAATCCTGAATATTACTAACTTGCTTCATTGTTATTCTTTCTCTCAGAACATCAGTTGTAAGTGAGGATCTCTATCTTATCACTTAACTTTCAAAAGTATTTCATTAATTCTCCAATTCTACCGGAATCCATTATACTTCAATCCGGATCAAGGAGCCACCGGATCTACTTGCAGCGTTCCGGAAGCCGCACTCACACCAACGCCGTATACCGGTCACAGAGGTAATCCGTTCTCCTCAAATCTAAGGTAATATTTAATCCACTTTAAAAGCATCAATTACTTACCTTGTCTCTCTCTGGTAAGCATCCGCATTACCTTGCCAATATCCTCTGCTGAATATTCTACCGGTTATTACTAAAGTCTGACTGTGTTGTATATATTTTATGTATGAGTGTGTGAGTGCGTGAAGACGTTCCTAAGAATTGTTACAATAAGGATACAACTACTGATGTTATACTAAGTATACCAAAAGACATATTTATTCTATCAGACCTCTGAACTGTTTGCCTTAAGTTCCATACCAATATTGCAACAATTGTTTCTACTCATTTATTCCTTGCTTCTGCTTGGCATCTACAAAGTTTTCTTTCAGTAAAAGTCTCACCAGTGATTTAACAGGTAGTTCAAACCATACTGCCTGTTTTATTCATTTAAAGAGCAACAAACCCTTACTTTAAAAACACTGCATAAGATCCTGCATAAAACAGGACATCACATAATTTTCAGGCCACAGTGTTCTAAGGGTTTGTTACTGGTAAACAAAACTTTGTTATTATGGATGCAAATGAAATTAAAAATGAGTTCTCTAACATACAACGAAAATTAGATTATCTTGCACAATGCTTAACAGAAGTTCAAGCAGATAATACCGCATTAAAAGCTATTGTTAAAGAATACATGTCTCCCAAAAGTACTGAACCCCATATTCAATACCCCCAACCTTTCACTGGTAAAAGACAGGAATTTAGAGATTTCAAGACTGCTTGTAATCTTCTTTTTTCCATGAGACCCAGCACGTATTATTCAGACCGTATCAGGGTTTGCACCACTATTTCATTTCTACAGGGAGAGCCCAGAACCTGGGCTAACAGGTTTTATGAAAATAATGACCCAATTTTGGATTCATTACAGAACTTCTTTCAGGCTATGTCTAATCTATATGAAGATACAGATACGCAAATAACTGCAGAATCTAAACTACGCGCACTCAAGCAGGGTAAGCGCACGGTGGAGGAGTACACAACTGAATTTCAAATGTGGGCAACAGACTCACTATGGAACCAAGTTAGCCTTAAGAATCAGTTTAGGCTGGGGTTATCTGAAAACCTTAAGGATGAACTTTCTCGCCAGGAAATACCTGATACTCTTCCAGCACTTATTAAATTAAGCACATCCATAGATAGAAGACTCAGGGAACGGCGAGCAGAGAGATCCACTTCAGACGCAATACCCAGGCGTCAGTTCACCTATCCTACAACATCTGAGAAAACACAAGGTACTGTAACCCCTATGGAGATAGGCGCTATCAAGGGGCCACTAAGTAATGAGGAAAAAATGAGAAGAAGGTTAGAAAACTTGTGCTTATACTGCGGACAAAAGGAACACACCGTCTCAAGCTGTCCTTCATTACAAAGACAAAAGAAGGGTAAGAAAACCGGTTATAAAAACATTTATCATATCTCAGATACAATGCAATTGACTTTACCTCTCTCTTTGCAGTGGGATCAGGAAAATATACACTCAAGGCATTGATTGACTCAGGTGCATCTGGGAACTACATTGATTCTGTATATATTGTAAATAATAAAATTCCTCTGGTGTGCAAGCAGAACCCTGTGTTTGTTAAATCAATAGATGGAACTTTAATAAATAAGGGACCCATTACACACCAGACAATACCTTTGCTTACAATGACAAACAATGGGCACACTGAATATATAACATTTGATGTGATCCCCATATCACTACATACTATCATTTTAGGATATAGTTGGTTGCAGCAACATAATCCCAAAATAGATTGGGAACATGCAAAACTTACACTAGACTCAACATATTGTTTAAACACCTGTTACCCTCATAGTATTTTAGCATCATCTGAGACAGGGATACCAGGGATATATCAGGATTTGGCAGAGGTCTTCAATTTGAAAGAAGCAGAGAATTTACCACCTCACAGAAGCTTTGATTGCCCCATAGATATAATTCCAGGGTCCCCAATACCACACGGGAAGATCTATCCCTTATCACAGGATGAGTTAACTTATTTAAGGTCATATTTAGATGATAACTTAAGAAAGGGGTTTATATCCCACTCTACATCTCCAGCTGCAGCAGGCATGTTTTTGGTAAAAAACAAAGATGGCACTCTAAGGCCTATAATTGATTACAGGGCTTTAAACTCCATAACCATAAAGAACAGGTATCCATTACCTCTAATACCAGAGATAATAGAACGGTTAAAAGGAGCACAAATATTTACTAAACTGGATTTAAAAGGGGCTTATAATCTTATCAGAATGAAGAAAGGTGACGAATGGAAGACCGCATTTCAGACTCGATATGGGT
Organism: Bombina bombina; assembly: GCF_027579735.1. Taxonomy (NCBI): domain Eukaryota; kingdom Metazoa; phylum Chordata; class Amphibia; order Anura; family Bombinatoridae; genus Bombina; species Bombina bombina. The sequence goes on along the minus strand of NC_069504.1, from coordinate 142,829,362 downwards.
TATATCAATATAACGTCATGCCTTTTGGATTGAGCAATGCCCCAGCTACTTTCCAGCACTTTATTAATGAAATCTTCAGAGATCTAATGGATATCTGTGTTATAGTGTATCTAGATGATATTCTAATTTATTCCAAGACAGAACAAGAACACGAAAGACATGTACGTTGGGTCTTAATGCGCTTAAAGGAACACAAGTTATATGCCAAACAAGAAAAGTGTTTATTTCATGTGAACAGGATTAAATTCCTTGGATACATAATAACTCCTAACAGGGACCAAATGGACCCAGATAAAGTTACATCAGTACTAGAATGGCCTACACCAAAATCGGTTCGTGCCCTACAACGTTTTATTGGCTTTGCCAATTACTATCGAAAGTTTATCAAAAACTTTTCTGATATAGTAAAGCCCTTAACTCAGTTGACTAGTAAGAAACAAAGATATAAATGGACCGAACAGGCCCAATTAGCCTTTGACTACTTAAAGGGGCAATTCTCCAAAGCCCCCATCTTACATATGCCAGATCCAAAGCTACAATATGTGTTAGAGGTAGACGCCTCAAGTTCAGGTATAGGGGCAGTTCTATCTCAACAAACAGAAAACAAATCAGAACTATTTCCTGTGGCTTATTACTCAAGAAGATTCACACCTGCAGAAAATAATTATAATATAGGAGATAAAGAACTCCTTGCTATAAAGGTATCCCTTGAACAATGGAGGCACTTACTGGAAGGTACACACGAACCATTTAAAATCTTCACAGATCATAAGAATCTGGAATACTTGAAGAAAAGCAAAACTCTAACTTCCAGACAAGTAAGGTGGTCATTATTCTTAGATAGATTCAATTTCTTGATCACCTACCGACCAGGAAGCCTGAATACCAAGGCTGATGCATTGTCCAGAGTACAGGAAATGACACCACAAGAGACCATGACTCCAATAGTACCAATCGATAAATTTATTGGAGTCTTAACACCTTTTGAGGATGAGATTAAAAGGGCACAAGAAAAAGAAACCAATAAACCAAAATCCTGTCACAAAAACCTAATTACTGGTTTAATAAACCATAAAGATCAATTATACATACCCTGTTCCTTAAGAAAACAAATATTAAAACACACTCACGATGAACCTTTATCCGGTCATACCGGAATACAAAAAAACATTGAAAAAACAAGAAGAAACTATTGGTGGCCCCAAATGAATCAAACCATTCAAGATTATGTCAATTCCTGTGACACTTGTGCTAGAAATAAAATAGATCATAAAGGGCCCATCGGATTGTTGACCCCATTGCCAGTTCCGAATAAACCCTGGTCCATGATCTCGATGGACTTTATTGTAGAGCTACCAAAATCACGAAACTATAACACTATATTAGTTGTCATTGATCATCTAACAAAATTGGGACATTTTATACCCCTAAAAAGGTTACCCTCCGCATTCACTACAGCAAATGTTTTCCTTAATCACATAGTGAAACTCCACGGACTACCCACTGATATAATAACAGATAGAGGTACACAATTCACCTCATCATTTTGGAGATCATTATGCAAATTGTTAAAAATCACACCAAGATATTCAACAGCCTTTCATCCCCAAACCAATGGGATGACTGAGAAACTAAACCAAACATTAGAACAATATCTTCGTTGTTACATCTCCCATTTGCAGGATGATTGGATAGATTATTTATCGATGGCGGAATTCTCTTACAATAATTCGGTGTCATCCTCAACAAAAATGACACCGTTCTATGTAACCTATGGCTATCATCCGACTACTTTGGCATTATCTAAAACTGACGTAAACTCACCAGCTGCTAAAGACTATTCTTCACAACTTGAAGCAAGACTAGCCCTAGTCAAAAAACACTTATCTGATGCAAAAAATTATCAGAAAGCTTATTATGATAAACGTCACAGACCCAGTCCAGTCTATAAGGTGGGTGACAAAGTGTTGCTATCTGTAAAGAATCTAAAACTACATGTACCCTCTAAGAAATTGTCGAACCAATACATCGGACCTTTTATCATCAATAAAATTCTGAACCCTATGACGGAATGTTTAACTCTTCCTGCAGCTTATAGGATTCACCCCACTATACATGTGTCTCTGATAAAACCTTATAATTCTTCTATACAAACCAACCTTCAGACTCCATCTACGTTACAAATAGATGACCACGACGAATTTGAGGTGGACCGTATTCTAGATTCGAGAATCAAGAACCGTCACCTAGAGTACTTGCTAAAATGGAAAGGTTTTGGTCCTGAGGACAATTCTTGGCATCGTAGCACTGAAATTTCTGCTCCCCGTCTGATTAGATCTTTTCATCGCAGGTATCCTTTGAAGCCATCCCTCTCGTCGTTTGGGGGACCCCTTAGCGGGGGGAGTGTGTGATATACCTTTAAGGTATATCCCGCCTACCTTCCTCCACCCTATATCAGGCACACCTGAACAATCATTCCTTGCCTGAAAATTGTTTTCTCTTTGGAGCTTCTCTGATCGCATTCCTCATGTTGTGATTCTAATCCTGAATATTACTAACTTGCTTCATAGTTATTCTTTCTCTCAGAACATCAGTTGTAAGTGAGGATCTATATCTTATCACTTAACTTTCAAAAGTATTTCATTAATTCTCCAATTCTACCGGAATCCATTATACTTCAATCCGGATCAAGGAGCCACCGGATCTACTTGCAGCGTTCCGGAAGCCGCACTCACACCAACGCCGTATACCGGTCACAGAGGTAATCCGTTCTCCTCAAATCTAAGGTAATATTTAATCCACTTTAAAAGCATCAATTAATTACCTTGTCTCTCTCTGGAAAGCATCCGCATTACCTTGCTAATATCCTCTGCTGAATATTCTACCGGTTATTACTAAAGTCTGACTGTGTTGTATATATTTTATGTATGAGTGTGTGAGTGCGTGAAGACGTTCCTAAGAATTGTTACAATAAGGATACAACTACTGATGTTATACTAAGTATACCAAAAGACATATTTATTCTATCAGACCTCTGAACTGTTTGCTTTAAGTTCCATACCAATATTGCAACAATTGTTTCTACTCATTTATTCCTTGCTTCTGCTTGGCATCTATGAAGTTTTCTTTCAGTAAAAGTCTCACCAGTGATTTAACAGGTAGTTCAAACCATACTGCCTGTTTTATTCATTTAAAGAGCAACAAACCCTTACTTTAAAAACACTGCATAAGATCCTGCATAAAACAGGACATCACACATTGTTTATTTGCTTCTGGTTGCTAGAAGCTTGTTCATTGGCATTTTTTTCCCATTCCTGAAACTGTCATTTAAGGAATTTGATAGATTTTGCTTTATATGTTGTTTTTTCTATTACATATTGCAAGATGTCTCAGATTGACCCTGGATCAAAAGCTACTTCTTGAAAAACGCTTGACTGAGTTCAGTCCTACCAAAGCTAAGTTCATTTATTTTAAATGTTATGAATGTTTATCTTTAGCTATGGTTTGTAATAAGTTATTATGATAAACTTTTACATGCAGAATCCATTAGTATTTATGCTTTATATATTGCCATTCTTTTTACCTCTTATGTACAAGAAATATTTAGAAGATTTATAAGAAATATTTTTCTGATTCTATGTTAAAGGCTTTGTCTGACATCGTGCCTTCTAATAAAAAAATGTAGGTCTTTTTCACTTCTTTTTTAATTATTGAAGTTTCAAATGACCAACAACATACTGATTTATCCTTCTCTGATGATGTTTTTTTCTCATTCAGAATTTTCTTCATCAGATATTGACACTAACAAATCTACTTTTTTATTATTTTTTGATTAAAGTACATTTGTTCTTTGTTGAAAAGGTGTTGATTATTTTGGATATTAAGGTAACTAGTTCTTTTTCAAGACTAGCTAACACTATTTCTGCTTATTTATTCTTCTGTGTTTTCAGAGGTTTTCTTTCCAATTCCTCATACTAGGGAATGGAATAGACTGAGAATTTTCTTTTATTCCTTCTTCAAAAGGTTTTAAACTATATTCTTTGCCAGCAGTTAAATTCAATTTGGAGGGTTCTTTAATTTATTGGGGCTATATGCTATTGTTTCTATAGCAAAATAGTATTTATTTTCCTTTAGATGGTTGTATCTTATTTATGGAAAATAATTTAGTTTCAGGTACTTTTCTTGGTCCTGTGATTTATTTAGATGTTGCAATTGCTTCATTTTGTTCTGTTTACTTTAAGATCAAGTATCAGATTATGATTTATTTTAGCATTGTTAAGGGACAACATTTACTAGACTAGGTGCTGTTGCATTTGTCTTGTTGTTTTGCATTTTTTGATAATGCAAGTCCACTGTATTGACTGGTCTTTTAACTGGACTATCATGCTAATAATTTTATTTGTGTCTTCTTTTTATTGAATATTTTCGCAAATGAGGGTTAATCTATGTCTTTAGCTATTTTAGCTAGAAGAATTTTGTGATTTTTAAAAATCCATATTTCTTTTGTTTTAAGATAATCAATTATTTGTTTTATAATTGGATTCAATTCTTAACTGTTACTCTGGGCTTCAAGATTGAGTTCTAAGACTAAAACTTTAAGCTTATACTAGTTTGGTTGTTCTTATTAAGGAACGAATTCCTGAATTCTTTCCCAAGTAACATGTTTTTAATTGGAAATTTTTCAGTTCGAAATCAGCTCCCTAAAATTGCGATGTACGTGCCATATTCCAGCTTGGCTGGCAAGGGGCAGGTTAAGACTTCTTTGAAATTTATTTGGTTCTATTCGGTCCAAATTTCTTTGATTTTATTCCAGTAAGGCTAACACTTTCTTTAAGTGTGTTTCGGTCCTATATATTTTGGGTACTGTTGAAGCATGGCTGGGCACCCATGGGGTTCAAGCGCTGCTCAGACCTGGAATCTTCTGGGGTATTTCTTCCAGTTCCATTTTTAGAAACTGGGTTTTGGAGTTTTATTCAAACTATTCTGCCTTTTTTTGGTCAGTGATAGCATTATTTGTTTTCATTAGATACAATAATGCATATTTTCATTTTTCTGTTTTCATTCAGATTATATTCTGAGGATGCGGAATCTCATATGATTCACTTGCTCTTCAGGACATAGTTAGAGGATCTTGTTTTCAAAAGCTCTTGATTCCTCACACAAGGGTCACCTTTTTTAGGTTTCCAGATAGTTTGTGTCACTGTCTTTGTCTCTATCAGACAAGGGACAATTTTATTGTGTTCCGTTTGTCGGTACCTTTAGTCTCTATTATTTCCTTCAGTTGCTATATATGCATAGAAGTTTAAGGTCTTATGGCCACAGCATTGGATTTAATTCCCTTTGCTCATTTTCAATAGAAAGAACCTTTTCAGTCTTTTATGCTGAATCATGGTGCAGGGTTTCTAAGATTTCGCATTTTAAATCTTCGAATCCTAATATTTATCTCTCTTGATTTGGTGGTTAAGATCACCATCATTTAGTTCTACAGGTCTCTTCGTTTTCTTTCAACCTGGACCATGATCTCTACAGATGTGAGTCTTTTTGGTTGGGAGGCTGTCTGAGGATCTCTGTCAGCACAAGGGGTTTGGAAATCTCAGGAGGCGAGATTACCATTTGATATTTTAGAACTCTGTGCTTTCTCAGAGTTTTTTCAGTTAGTTTCTTTTTGAAGAAGAGACGTTTAATGTTTTTCAGACAATATCACTACTATGGTGTATGTCAATCATCAGAGTAGGACTATCAGTCCTTAGGCTGTGACAGAAGTGTCTCGGATATTAGCTTGGGCTAAATCCAGCTCCTATCTAAATTCTGTGTTTTTTTCCCCAGGTATAGATATTTGGGAAGCGGATTATCTCTGTTAATCAAGCTTTTCTTCCGGGAGAATGGTCTCTCTTACCCAGATATGTTTTTCATCTCATCTGAATAAAGAACTTCCCAGGGGCCTATTAAGGTCTGGGAATCTTCAGGCGGAAGTAGTGTATGCATTGACATTTCTTTGGAATTATCTTTTTGCCTATTTCTTTCCGCCTCTAGTTCTTCTTCCAAAATTCTTATGGAGTATTTGTTTGTTATGCTGGTAGCTCCAGCATGGCCTCTCAGGTTTTGGTATACGAATCTCATTCGGATGGCCAGTTGCCAACGTTGGACACCTCCATTTAAACCAGACCTTTTCTTTCTCAAGGCCATTTTTTCTATCAGGATCTCAAATCATTACATTTGAAGGGATGGAGATTGAACGCTTGGTTTTTAGTCATAGAGGTTTTTCTGACTCATTGATTAATACTATGTTTCAGGCTCATAAATCTGTCTCTAGAAAGATTTATATTGAGTCTGGAAGACCTTCTATTCTTGGCATTCTTTTAAAATTCATAGAATTTTATTATTTTTTCAGGTTGGTTTGGATAAGGTTTTGTCTTCAATTCTTTGTTAGGACAAATCTCTACTCTTTCTGTTCTTTTTTCACAGAAAGATTGCTAATCATGCTGATATTCATTGTGTTGTACAGGCTTTGGTCCATATCAAGCCTGTCATTAATTCAATCTCTCCTCTTTGGAGTCTCAATTTGGTGCTGAGGGCTTTACAGGCTCCTCCGTTTGTTTCTATGCATTTTCTGAACGTTAAATTACTTTCTTGGAAAAGTATTGTTCCTTTTGGTTATTTCTTCTACTAGAAGAGTTTTTGAGTTATCTGCCCTTTTTTGTGAATATCCTTTTCTGATTTTTCATCAGGATAAGGCAGTGTTACTTCCTGATATTCATCATTTTTTTCAGGTTTTGATTCGTATCAAACCTGTCATTAAGCCAATTTCTCCTCCTTGGAGTCTTAATTGGGTTCTGAAGGTTTTTCAGGCTCTTCTATTTTGAGCATATGCTTGCTCTGGACATTCATTACTTTCATGGAAAGTATTGTTCTTTTTGGACATCTCTTCAGCTAGAACAGTTTTTGAATTATCTGTTCTTTCTTGTGAATCTCCTTATTCTGATTTTTCATCAGGATAAGGTGTTTTTTTGCTGTCCTCATTTCAATTTTCACCTAAGTTGTGATTTCTAACAACATTAGTGGAGGAATTATTGTCTTTTCCTTGTGTCCTAATCCTAAGAATTCTTTGGTAAGATTCTTACATTCTTTAGGATGTGGTAAGAGTTTTGAATTATTATGTTGAAGCTACTCAGATTTCAGACAGACTTCTAGTCTATTTGTTATCTTTTCTGGTTTTAGGAAGGTCAGAAGGCTTCTGCCATTTCTTTGGCATCTTGGTTAAGCTTTTGATTCATCATGCTTATTTGGAGTCGGATTATTCCCCGTCTCAGAGGATTACGGCTCATTCTACTAGGTCAGTTTCTACTTCCTGGGCTTTTTAAGAATGAAGCTTCTGTTGATCAAATTTGCAAAGCAATGACTTGGTCTTCTTTGCATACTTTTACTAAATTCTACCATTTTGATGTTTTCTCTTCTTTAGAAGCAGTTTTTGGTAGAATAGTACTTCAGGCAGCTGTTTCAGTTTGATTCTTCTGCTTATAATTTCAGTTTTTTTCATTATTAAAATTGAAACTTTTGATTTGGGTAGTGGATTAATTTTTCAGCGGAATTGGCTGTCTTTATTTTATCCCTCCCTCTCTAGTGACTCTTGCGTGGAAGTTCCACATCTTGGGTATTTATATCCCATACGTCACTAGCTCATGGACTCTTGCTAATTACATGAAAGAAAACATAATTTATGTAAGAACTTACCTGATAAATTAATTTCTTTCATATTAGCAAGAGTCCATGAGGCCCACCCTTTTTGTGGTGGTTATGATTTTTTTTTGTATAAAGCACAATTATTCAAATTCCTTATTTTTTTGATGCTTTCGCTCTTTTCTTATCACCCCACTTCTTGGCTATTCGTTAAACTGAATTGTGGGTATGGTGAGGGGTGTATTTATAGGCATTTTAAGGTTTGGTAAACTTTGCCCCTCCTGGTAGGAATGTATATCCCATACGTCACTAGCTCATGGACTCTTGCTAATATGAAAGAAATGAATTTATCAGGTAAGTTCTTACATAAATTATGTTTTTTCCTCAGCTGGTTCTTCTTCCCAGAGTGATTGCCAGAATCAGGCAAGAGGAGTCACCTTTAATACTGATCACTTTGGCTTGGCCTCACAAGATTTGGTATGTAGATCTGGTTCAGATGTCCAGTTGCCCTCCATGGCCTTTCCTCTGTATCCAGACCTTCTTTCTCAAGGTCTGTGTTTCCATCTGGATCTCAAGTGTCTAAGCTTGATGGCATGGAGATTAAATGGTTAGTTCTTAGGCAGAGAGGTTTTTCTAATTCTTTTGTAGAGACTTTTATTTAGGACCACATCATAAGGTGTGGAATACCTTTATTTCCTGGTGTGTTGATCATGGTTTGCTGGCATACTTTTAGAATTCCTAGGATTTTGCAGTTTTTTCGGGATGGTTAAGATAAGGGCCTATCTCTTTGAAGAGTCAGATATCTGCTTTTTCAGTTTTGTTACACAAGAAGATTACTAATATTCTTTACATTTATTGTTTTATTAAAGCTTTGTCTAGAATTAAGCCTGTTTTTAAACCAATTTCTCCTCTTTGGAATCTGAATTTGGTGTTGAAAGTTTTGTATTTGAGCCTATGCATAACGTGGATATTAAACTTCTTTCTTAGAAAGTTTGGTTTATTTTGTCTATCTTTTCTGCTAGAAGAGTTTCTGAGTTGTCTGGTCTTTATTGTGATTATCTTTATCTTCTTTGTCATCAGGATAAGGTAGTTTTGAGAGCCAAGTTTTACTTTTTGTCTCAGGTTGAATCCACAAACAATAAAACTAGGGATATTGTTGTCTGTTTTTTTATATCCTAATACCATGAATTGCTGTTAGAACTTTGAAGTATTATGTAGGTGGTACTAAGGATTTCAGGCAAACTTCTAGTTTGCTAATTTTTTTGGCTCTAAGTGATGGCAGAATGCTACTGCAGTTTCTTTAGTTTTTTGGTTGAAGCTTTTGATTCATAATTGGAGGTGGGACAGCTTCCATTTAAATAATTTACTACCAATTCTACCAGATCACTTGCCACTTCTTGGGCCTTTACGAATAAGGCTTGTGTTGACTAAATATGCAAGGCAGCTAATTGGTCTTATTTACATACTTTTACAAAATTCTACCATTTTGATGTTTTTGGGTTCTATTTGGGTTGTGGATTTAGTTTTGCTGTGAAACAATATTTTCTTGCTATCCCACCCTCATTTTTTTCCATTACTCATCAACTCCACACCTTGGGTATTAGTTCCCAGGACTATATGAAAGAAAGACCCCATCCTGTTATTTTTCAGTGATGTTTTTCTCATCTTTTCTCCTTGCTCCTATTTTTCTTTCACTCTTATTGCTTTTCCTACCTTTTTTGCTTGTCTTTACGTCAGACTAGTTTCTACTAAGGTTGGAGAGGGGTTTTATAGAGTTAACATAAAAACACAATTTAGTGCAGCTCACCTCAAATATATAGTACTTATAGTGCAACCTAGAGGTCAATGTATATCAAAAATAGTAAAAATAGAGAGTAGATTACACAAATAAGTGTAATCTAAAAGTCTAGGCAAATAGCACCTACAAATAGCAATCTGAAATAAGGAACAGACAAATTAGAATATGTGAAAAATCACTTTATAATATCAAGATATATCAATACACAATAATACAAATTCACCCCATTCATACAAGCATACACACACACACACACACACTGAGGGGGTCCCCAAAAAAATCAACAAAAAGCGCTTGTGAGAGAATAAAGTGGTGCACCACAAAACAGAGCAGGCAGTCCTTAGAAAGCAGTTTATGCAAAAGCAGCAGTAAATTCGGTCAAGCAGTGAGTTGTTAAAGCATTAGCATGATGGTCATGAGTATAGCAAAATTAGTATTTACAGCAGATGCAATTTCACAGCATGTGTTTCATAAAGTGCTGATGTCATCTCATTCAAAGGCTGTATCTCACTATTGCATTCACCAAGCATAGTAATAAGCCACTCAGGCTTCACCAGTTATCCTCAATGTAAGTTAGTGAAACATTGCACCACAGATTTTGTGTAAATGTTCCATGAACCAGGTGCTATAGATGCTCTAAACGTATCCCTGTGTGCGTTTCAGTCCGCTCTTGTGGTCGCTCGGAGCTTCTTCCGGGTTCTGATAAATAAATTAGACTTATTCGAAATTACCAAAGATCTACATCTTTTTGCACAGAAACTTGCACTTAAAAAGATTATGACTCCCCGTACCACCATTGATTACAGTGGTAGTAAAGATAGGAAGGCCTTACATAATTTAGAGAGTTTAGCTTTTGAGTCCACAGGAGAGCTAACTAATATTTGTCCTAGAACGGATTTTAGGAAGAAGTCCACGTATATGCCCTCATTCTCAGCAATTCCTAACATTGCTGTGTTTGTGCAGAGTGTTAGTGATCATTTTTACTGGAATTATTAATGACAAACTTACTAAGGGAGAACGCTCTGCTTTGGAGGAACTTATGTTCCATAAAGAACTTATAATCAAGCCGGCCGACAAGGGCGGAAACGTAGTGATCCTTGATCAAAAATACTATATTAGTGAAGCCATGCGCCAACTTTTAGATCTTGATCAATATGTCTCTGTGACCATTGATGATTTTCAAAAATCTCATAATGAGTTGCTATTTCTCCTTAATGATGCTAGGAGATCAAATTTGATTACTACCCAAGAGCAGGGATTCCTTTACAATGCAAAACCTAAAATTACGGTAATCTACTGGATTCCAAAACTTCTTAAGTCCATTCTTAAGCCCCCCGGTCACCCCATTATTTCAGGGATTGGCGGCCCTACTGAAGGTATTAGCAGGTATGTGGACTTCTTCCTAAAACCATTTGTTAACGAACTTAAAAACTTTGCACAGGATTCTACTGATGTCATTAAAAAACTTGATAGGATAACTATATCTGATGGTATGTTACTTGTCTCCCTGGATGTTGAATCCTTATATTCCTCGATTCCTCATTCTGTGTGAATAGAGGCGTGTAAATCCTTTTTGGAAACTAGAGGACTAGGTTACTCTAGACACACTCAGTTTGTCACTGGTCTTTTAGAGTTTGTTTTAACTAATAATATCTTTCTTTTTAATGGAAAACTTTTTTGACAAAAACATGGTACGGCCATGGGGGCCACATGTGCAATGACCTATGCCTGCCTCCACCTTGGTTGGTGGGAAAACAATATTGTGTTTGGTGAACATATGGAGTGGGTCGATGCACATGTGGCCCTCTGGATCCGATATGTGGATGATATACTCATCCTCTGGGATGGAACTGAGCAGGAACTATAGTGCTAACAAAATCAGCTTTTTGGATCTCCTGGTGAGCCGAAAGGGTGGTATGGTAGTAACTGAAGTATACCATAAACCAACAGCATCCAACAGCCTTCTGTTAGGATTGAGTCATCATCCAGAGAATTTAAAGAAAAGTATCCCTTATGGGCAATTTTTGCGAATTACGCAGAATTTGTACTGATGATCAAACCTTTAACAGACAGGCTGTTGAGATGTCTGATAGATTTTATACTAGAGGGTACTCTAGGAGATGCATTAAGAGAGCTCTTTATAGAGCAAAACATATGGATAGGAGAGACTTCCTTTTTCAGAATAAGATACCTAAAAGTGATGTTGCAGCTACTAGAATTCGTTTTATTACCAAATTCAATTCCCATTGGGGAAAAGTCAAAAATATTTTGCAAGAAAACTGTCATTTATTGTCAATTGATCTTGTCCTTCATGAATATGTTGGGGATTATCCCCTTATGACGGTACGAAGAGCAAACAATTTGAAAGATTTCTTAGCAGTGAATTTAACCAAACTCGTGATACCAATTGGTTGGAAGCACATTCTCAAAAAATTGTGGGATGTTCACCCTGTAATCACTGTGTTTGCTGTGAGTTTGTGAAAAAGACTAAAACTTTTACAGGTAATACTAAGAAAATTCATAAAATAAAATCTTTCATTAATTGCTCAACTACAGGGGTGATATACCTTTTATCTTGCTCGTGCCCCCTTTTTTATGTGGGTAAAACCTACAGAGAATTTCGCTCACATATCACTGAACATCGTGATGATATTAAAGATTTCAATATTGATAGTCCCATTGCTAGGCATTTTGCCCAATACCACCAATCAAAAATAGATGATTTACAATTTGTTGGAATTGAGACAGTAAAAGTCAGCAAAAGAGGTGGAAATATTGATACAATTTTGTTGCAAAAGAAAACCCGATGGATGTACCATTTAAACACTTTGTCCCCTAACGGGTTAAATGAAAAAATTTAGTTCGCTTCCTTTTTGAACTGAATCTTTCTCTCTTTCTCTCATTATGATTAAACATTAGGCACATTTTGGTGCTGTTCTGTGATGTTAGCAGTCTCTTTGAATTAACATTCTATCTAAATATTGAGAAAATCAACAAAATAATAAACGTTAATACATTTAGAAATTAGGCTGTTCCTGTTTGCCGTAAAAGGCGAAATGTATAGAATTGTAAATTATGTTTGAATGATGGTATGACTGAGTCGATTAAGTGTTATATTTCTTATTTATTAACTATCTAGCTCTGTTAATTTATATTTTTTGCTCAGTTGAGGATTGAGCCAATAAGAATTAAGTACATGAGCTATAGCGAATGGGAGCTTTGAAATCAATGACACTTGCCTGAAGCCATGTGTTGCTTTCGCCCAATAAAAAGAGCTGGTTGGTGAAGTGACGTCAGAACCCGGAAGAAGCTCCGAGCGAGCACGAGAGCGGAGTGAAACGCGCACAGGGACGCGTTTAGAGCATCTATAGCACCTTGTTCATGGAACATTTACACGATATCTGTGGTGCAATGTTTCACTAACTTACATTGAGGATAACGTGAAGCCTGAGTGGCTTATTACTACGCTTGGTGAATGTAATAGTGAGCTACAGCCTTTGAATGGGATGACATCAGCACTTTATGAAATGCATGCTGTGAAATTGCATCTGCTGTAAATACTAATTTTGCTATACTCATGACCATCATGCTAATGCTTTAACAACTCACTGCTTGACCGAATTTACTGCTGCTTTTGCATAAACTGCTTTCTAAGGACTGCCTGCTCTGTTTTGTGGTGCACCACTTTATTCTCTCACAAGCGCTTTTTGATGATTTTTTGGGGGACCCCCTCAGTGTGTGTGTGTGTGTGTGTGTATGCTTGTATGAATGGGATGAATTTTTTTTATTGTGTATTGATATATCTTGATATTATAAAGTGATTTTGCACATATTCTAATTTGTCTGTTCCTTATTTCAGATTGCTATTTGTAGGTGCTATTTGCCTAGACTTTTAGATTACACTTATTTGTGTAATCTACTCTCTATTTTACTATTTTTGATGGTTTTATAGAGTGCTTGTGGTTTGGAAATCTTTGTTCTCCTCCATGAAAGAAACAAATTTATCAGGTAAGCATAAATTATGTTTTTTTAGTACATGCCAAATTCTGCCTGGCATTGAACACTATTTTTTCTTATACATGTTAATACAAACAGATTTGTTTGGCCAGGCTTAGGGTAGAGTTGTTGTTTTTTTGTTTTTTTTCTGACAAATTGAATTAATTTTAAAAGCGTGCTCATTTATTGTGTATTCAAGCCCAACGCAAGAACGACAATGCAACTACATTTTACATCAGTGTTAAATATAACAATTAACAATAAGTTGAAAGGAACATTTGTCTTTTATACAAGGATCAAAAATGATTTGCACACAAAATGTGTTGAAAGTAAAAAAATTTTTTTGCTAATAAAATAGAAACATTTTGAGTTGTTTTATCTCCTTTGCGGTGACCAGTAAGAGAAACATAAAGAGCTTTTGTACGGTGTTACTAGGGCAGGTATGTGGTAAAGTGGTCTTGCTTTACCACATCAGTGAGTGATAAGGCAAAGACTGTTTGTACTGAAATGGATAGGACCACATAGAAATAGTGCACTGCTATGCAGCAATGGGAAACACACACACACAAAAAAAAGTGTTTAGAGAAGATTCACTACAATTCATCGCCAAACTCAAAATGTAATCAACCACGAAATGGTTAATGAAAACGTAGCGATATATATCATTTTGTTTGCTTATGCAGTATCATACATCTGGAAATTGTGTTTTCTCCACTTCCACCAGATACACTTTCAGCTAAAATGGGAAAGCAAAAAGCACTTTACTATAATCTAAGTTTTTAAAATGAAACAAATTTTAGTAGCATGAGGCAACCTTTTTTTTTTTTTAAACAAAGTATGTATAAGATCTCTTTAATTTTCACATGCACTAGCATAAGTCTGTCTCTCGATTGTAATAGGACTGCTTGGCAGAACAGATGGTGGGAAAGTTCCATGTACTGTGAATGTATTGCTATTCTCTGTGCCCGTTACTCATTTGTCCCATTTCAGCTGACAGTTCTTGAAAAAGATCGGATATGAGACCCGTCCAGGTACCAATTGATCTTGTTTTATAAAGACTTTTCTTTCATGTAATTAGCAAGAGTCCATGAGCTAGTGACGTATGGGATATACATTCCTACCAGGAGTGGCAAAGTTTCCCAAACCTTAAAATGCCTATAAATACACCCCTCACCACACCCACAAATCAGTTTTACAAACTTTGCCTCCTATGGAGGTGGTAAAGTAAGTTTGTGCTAGATTCTACGTTGATATGCGCTCCGCAGCAGGTTGGAGCCCGGTTTTCCTCTCAGCGTGCAGTGAATGTCAGAGGGATGTGAGGAGAGTATTGCCTATTTGAATGCAATGATCTCCTTCTACGGGGTCTATTTCATAGGTTCTCTGTTATCGGTCGTAGAGATTCATCTCTTACCTCCCTTTTCAGATCGACGATATACTCTTATATATATACCATTACCTCTGCTGATTCTCGTTTCAGTACTGGTTTGGCTTTCTACAAACATGTAGATGAGTGTCCTGGGGTAAGTAAGTCTTATTTTCTGTGACACTCTAAGCTATGGTTGGGCACTTTTTTATAAAGTTCTAAATATATGTATTCAAACATTTATTTGCCTTGACTCAGGATGTTCAACATTCCTTATTTTCAGACAGTCAGTTTCATATTTGGGATAATGCATTTGAATCAATCATTTTTTCTTACCTTAAAAAATTTGACTTTTTTCCCTGTGGGCTGTTAGGCTCGCGGGGGCTGAAAATGCTTCATTTTATTGCGTCATTCTTGGCGCGGACTTTTTTGGCGCAAATTTTTTTTTCTCTTTCCGGCGTCATACGTGTCGCCGGAAGTTGCGTCATTTTTGACGTTCTTTTGCGTCAAAAGTGTCGGCGTTCCGGATGTGGCGTCATTTTTGGCGCCAAAAGCATTTAGGCGCCCAATAATGTGGGCGTCTTATTTGGCGCTAAAAAAATATGGGCGTCACTTTTGTCTCCACATTATTTAAGTCTCATTATTTATTGCTTCTGGTTGCTAGAAGCTTGTTCACTGGCATTTTTTTTCCCATTCCTGAAACTGTCATTTAAGGAATTTGATCAATTTTGCTTTATATGTTGTTTTTTCTATTACATATCGCAAGATGTTCCACGTTGCAACTGAGTCAGAAGATACTTCAGGAAAATCGCTGCCCGGTGCTGGAGCTACCAAAGCTAAGTGTATCACTTTTGGTATCTGTTCCTTCAGCTGTTGTTTGTATTAAATGTTATGACAAACTTGTTAAAGCAGATAAAATTTCCTTTAGTACTATTACATTACCTGTTGCTGTTCCGTCAACATCTAATACTCAGAGTGTTCCTGATAACATAAGAGATTTTGTTTCTAAATCCATTAAGAAGGCTATGTCTGTTATTTCTCCTTCTAGTATACATAAAAGTCTTTTAAAACTTCTCTTTTTTCAGATGAATTTTTAAATGAACATCATCATTCTGATACTGATAATGGTTCTTCTGGTTCAGAGGATTCTGTCTCAGAGGTTGATGCTGATAAATCTTTGTATTTGTTCAAGATGGAATTTATTCGTTCTTTATTTAAAGAAGTATTAATTGCATTAGAAATAGAGGATTCTGGTCCTCTTGATACTAAAACTAAACGTTTAAATAAGGTTTTTAAATCTCCTGTAGTTATTCCAGAAGTGTTTCCTGTTGTCGGTGCCCTTCTGTCTGTATTCAGAGAACAGGGTATTGGTATTTCCTTTTTTGGACGATATCTTGGTACTTGCTCAGTCTTCACATTTAACAGAATCTCATACGAATCGACTTGTGTTGTTTCTTCAAGATCATGGTTGGAGGATCAATTTACCAAAAAGTTCATTGATTCCTCAGACAAGGGTAACCTTTTTAGGTTTCCAGATAGATTCAGTGTCTATGACTCTGTTTTTGTCAGACAAGAGAAGTCTAACATTGATATCAGCTTGTCAAAACTTTCAGTCACAATCATTCCCTTTGGTAGCCTTATGCATGGAAATTTTAGGTCTTATGACTGCTGCATCGGACGCAATCTCCTTTGCTCATTTCTTTCATGTAATTAGCAAGAGTCCATGAGCTAGTGACGTATGGGATATACATTCCTACCAGGAGGGGCAAAGTTTCCCAAACCTCAAAATGCCTATAAATACACCCCTCACCACACCCACAATTCAGTTTTACAAACTTTGCCTCCTATGGAGGTGGTGAAGTAAATTTGTGCTAGATTCTACGTTGATATGCGCTCCGCAGCAGGTTGGAGCCCGGTTTTCCTCTCAGCGTGCAGTGAATGTCAGAGGGATGTGAGGAGAGTATTGCCTATTTTGAATGCAGTGATCTCCTTCTACGGGGTCTATTTCATAGGTTCTCTGTTATCGGTCGTAGAGATTCATCTCTTACCTCCCTTTTCAGATCGACGATATACTCTTATTTATATACCATTACCTCTGCTGATTTTCGTTTCAGTACTGGTTTGGCTTTCTACAAACATGTAGATGAGTGTCCTGGGGTAAGTAAGTCTTATTTTCTGTGACACTCTAAGCTATGGTTGGGCACTTTGTTTATAAAGTTCTAAATATATGTATTCAAACATTTATTTGCCTTGACTCAGGATGTTCAACATTCCTTATTTTCAGACAGTCAGTTTCATATTTGGGATAATGCACTTGAATCAATTATTTTTTCTTACCTTAAAAATTTGACTTTTTTTCCCTGTGGGCTGTTAGGCTCGCGGGGGCTGAAAATGCTTCATTTTATTGCGTCATTCTTGGCGCAGACTTTTTTGGCGCAAAAAATCTTTTCTGTTTCCGGCGTCATACGTGTCGCCGGAAGTTGCATCATTTTTGACGTTCTTTTGCGCCAAAGATGTCGGCGTTCCGGATGTGGCGTCATTTTTGGCGCCAAAAAGCATTTAGGCGCCAAATAATGTGGGCGTCTTATTTGGCGCTAAAAATTATGGGCGTCGCTTTTTTCTCCACATTATTTCAGTCTCATTTTTTCTTTGCTTCTGGTTGCTAGAAGCTTGTTCATTGGCATTTTTTCCCATTCCTGAAACTGTCATTTAAGGAATTTGATCAATTTTGCTTTATATGTTGTTTTTTCTCTTACATATTGCAAGATGTCTCACGTTGCATCTGAGTCAGAAGATACTTCAGGAAAATCGCTGTCTAGTGCTGGAACTACCAAAGCTAAGTGTATCTGCTGTAAACTTTTGGTAGCTATTCCTCCAGCTGTTGTTTGTATTAATTGTCATGACAAACTTGTTAATGCAGATAATATTTCCTTTAGTAATGTACCATTGCCTGTTGCAGTTCCATCAACATCTAAGGTTCAGAATGTTCCTGATAACATAAGAGATTTTGTTTCTGAATCCATCAAGAAGGCTATGTCTGTTATTCCTCCTTCTAGTAAACATAAAAAATCTTTTAAAACTTCTCTTTATACAGATGAATTTTTAAATGAACATCATCATTCTGATTCTGATGACTCTTCTGGTTCAGAGGATTCTGTCTCAGAGATTGATGCTGATAAATCTTCATATTTATTTAAAATGGAATTTATTCGTTCTTTACTTAAAGAAGTACTAATTGCTTTAGAAATTGAGGATTCTGGTCCTCTTGATACTAATTCTAAACGTTTAGATAAGGTCTTTAAATCTCCTGTGGTTATTCCAGAAGTTTTTCCTGTTCCTAGTGCTATTTCTGAAGTAATTTCCAGAGAATGGGATAAATTGGGTAATTCATTTACTCCTTCTAAACGTTTTAAGTAATTATATCCTGTGCCGTCTGACAGATTAGAATTTTGGGACAAAATCCCTAGAGTTGATGGGGCTATTTCTACCCTTGCTAAACGTACTACTATTCCTACGTCAGATGGTACTTCGTTTAAGGATCCTTTAGATAGGAAAATTGAATCCTTTCTAAGAAAAGCTTATCTGTGTTCAGGTAATCTTCTTAGACCTGCTATATCATTGGCTGATGTTGCTGCAGCTTCAACTTTTTGGTTGGAAACTTTAGCGCAACAAGTAACAGATCATGATTCTCATAATATTATTATTCTTCTTCAACATGCTAATAATTTTATCTGTGATGCCATTTTTGATATTATCAGAGTTGATGTCAGGTTTATGTCTCTAGCTATTTTAGCTAGAAGAGCTTTATGGCTTAAAACTTGGAATGCTGATATGGCTTCTAAATCAACTCTACTTTCCATTTCTTTCCAGGGTAACAAATTATTTGGTTCTCAGTTGGATTCTATTATCTCAACTGTTACTGGTGGGAAAGGAACTTTTTTACCACAGGATAAAAAATCTAAGGGTAAAAACAGGGCTAATAATCGTTTTCGTTCCTTTCGTTTCAACAAAGAACAAAAGCCTGATCCTTCATCCTCAGGAGCAGTTTCAGTTTGGAAACCATCTCCAGTCTGGAATAAATCCAAGCCTTCTAGAAAAGCAAAGCCAGCTTCTAAGTCCACATGAAGGTGCAGCCCTCATTCCAGCTCAGCTGGTAGGGGGCAGGTTACGTTTTTTCAAAGAAATTTGGATCAATTCTGTTCACAATCTTTGGATTCAGAACATTGTTTCAGAAGGGTACAGAATTGGTTTCAAGATGAGACCTCCTGCAAAGAGATTTTTTCTTTCCCGTGTCCCAGTAAATCCAGTGAAAGCTCAAGCATTTCTGAATTGTGTTTCAGATCTAGAGTTGACTGGAGTAATTATGCCAGTTCCAGTTCTGGAACAGGGGATGGGGTTTTATTCAAATCTCTTCATTGTACCAAAGAAGGAGAATTCCTTCAGACCAGTTCTGGATCTAAAAATATTGAATCGTTATGTAAGGATACCAACGTTCAAAATGGTAACTGTAAGGAATATCTTGCCTTTTGTTCAGCAAGGGCATTATATGTCCACAATAGATTTACAGGATGCATATCTGCATATTCCGATTCATCCAGATCATTATCAGTTCCTGAGATTCTCTTTTCTGGACAAGCATTACCAGTTTGTGGCTCTGCCGTTTGGCCTAGCTACAGCTCCAAGAATTTTTACAAAGGTTCTCGGTGCCCTCTGTCTGTAATCAGAGAACAGGGTATTGTGGTATTTCCTTATTTGGACGATATCTTGGTACTTGCTCAGTCTTTACATTTAGCAGAATCTCATACGAATCGACTTGTGTTGTTTCTTCAAGATCATGGTTGGAGGATCAATTCACCAAAAAGTTCATTGATTCCTCAGACAAGGGTAACCTTTCTGGGTTTCCAGATAGATTCAGTGTCCATGACTCTGTCTTTGACAGACAAGAGACGTCTAAAATTGATTTCAGCTTGTCGAAACCTTCAGTCACAATCATTCCCTTCGGTAGCCTTATGCATGGAAATTCTAGGTCTTATGACTGCTGCATCGGACGCGATCCTCTTTGCTCGTTTTCACATGCGATCTCTTCAGCTCTGTATGCTGAATCAATGGTGCAGGGATTACACAAAGATATCTCAATTAATATCTTTAAAACCGATTGTACGACACTCTCTAACGTGGTGGACAGATCACCATCGTTTAATTCAGGGGGCTTCTTTTGTGCTTCTGACCTGGACTGTAATTTCAACAGATGCAAGTCTCACAGGTTGGGGAGCTGTGTGGGGATCTCTGACGGCACAAGGAGTTTGGGAATCTCAGGAGGTGAGATTACCGATCAATATTTTGGAACTCCGTGCAATTTTCAGAGCTCTTCAGTCTTGGCCTCTTCTGAAGAGAGAATCGTTCATTTGTTTTCAGACAGACAATGTCACAACTGTGGCATACATCAATCATCAAGGAGGGACTCACAGTCCTCTGGCTATGAAAGAAGTATCTCGAATTTTGGTTTGGGCGGAATCCAGCTCCTGTCTAATCTCTGCGGTTCATATCCCAGGTATAGACAATTGGGAAGCGGATTATCTCAGTCGCCAAACGTTGCATCCGGGCGAATGGTCTCTTCACCCAGAGGTATTTCTTCAGATTGTTCAAATGTGGGAGCTTCCAGAAATAGATCTGATGGCGTCTCATCTAAACAAGAAACTTCCCAGGTATCTGTCCAGATCCCGGGATCCTCAGGCGGAAGCAGTGGATGCATTATCACTTCCTTGGAAGTATCATCCTGCCTATATCTTTCCGCCTCTAGTTCTTCTTCCAAGAGTAATCTCCAAGATTCTGAAGGAATGCTCGTTTGTTCTGCTGGTAGCTCCGGCATGGCCTCACAGGTTTTGGTATGCGGATCTTGTCCGGATGGCCTCTTGCCATCCGTGGACTCTTCCGCTAAGACCAGACCTTCTGTCGCAAGGTCCTTTTTTCCATCAGGATCTCAAATCCTTAAATTTAAAGGTATGGAGATTGAACGCTTGATTCTTGGTCAAAGAGGTTTCTCTGACTCTGTGATTAATACTATGTTACAGGATCGTAAATCTGTATCCAGAGAGATATATTATAGAGTCTGGAAGACTTATATTTCTTGGTGTCTTTCTCATCATTTTTCTTGGCATTCTTTTAGAATTCCGAGAATTTTACAGTTTCTTCAGGATGGTTTAGATAAAGGTTTATCCGCAAGTTCTTTGAAAGGACAAATCTCTGCTCTTTCTGTTCTTTTTCACAGAAAGATTGCTAATCTTCCTGATATTCATTGTTTTGTACAAGCTTTGGTTCGTATAAAACCTGTCATTAAGTCAATTTCTCCTCCTTGGAGTTTGAATTTGGTTCTGGGGGCTCTTCAAGCTCCTCCGTTTGAACCTATGCATTCATTGGACATTAAATTACTTTCTTGAAAAGTTTTGTTCCTTTTGGCGATCTCTTCTGCCAGAAGAGTCTCTGAATTATCTGCTCTTTCTTGTGAGTCTCCTTTTCTGATTTTTCATCAGGATAAGGCGGTGTTGCGAACTTCTTTTGAATTTTTACCTAAAGTTGTGAATTCCAACAACATTAGTAGAGAAATTGTGGTTCCTTCATTATGTCCTAATCCTAAGAATTCTAAGGAGAAATCGTTGCATTCTTTGGATGTTGTTAGAGCTTTGAAATATTATGTTGAAGCTACTAAGTCTTTCCGAAAGACTTCTAGTCTATTTGTTATCTTTTCCGGTTCTAGAAAAGGCCAGAAAGCTTCTGCCATTTCTTTGGCATCTTGGTTGAAATCTTTAATTCATCATGCCTATGTCGAGTCGGGTAAAACTCCGCCTCAAAGGATTACAGCTCATTCTACTAGGTCAGTTTCTACTTCCTGGGCATTTAGGAATGAAGCTTCGATTGATCAGATTTGCAAAGCAGCAACTTGGTCCTCTTTGCATACTTTTACTAAATTCTACCATTTTGATGTATTTTCTTCTTCTGAAGCAGTTTTTGGTAGAAAAGTACTCCAGGCAGCGGTTTCAGTTTGAATCTTCTGTTTATGTTTTTCATTAAACTTTATTTTGGGTGTGCATTATTTTCAGCAGGAATTGGCTGTCTTTATTTTATCCCTCCCTCTCTAGTGACTCTTGCGTGGAAAGATCCACATCTTGGGTAATCATTATCCCATACGTCACTAGCTCATGGACTCTTGCTAATTACATGAAAGAAAACATAATTTATGTAAGAACTTACCTGATAAATTCATTTCTTTCATATTAGCAAGAGTCCATGAGGCCCGCCCTTTTTTGTGGTGGTTATGATTTTTTTGTATAAAGCACAATTATTCCAATTCCTTATTTTATATGCTTTCGCACTTTTTTCTTATCACCCCACTTCTTGGCTATTCGTTAAACTGAATTGTGGGTGTGGTGAGGGGTGTATTTATAGGCATTTTGAGGTTTGGGAAACTTTGCCCCTCCTGGTAGGAATGTATATCCCATACGTCACTAGCTCATGGACTCTTGCTAATATGAAAGAAATGAATTTATCAGGTAAGTTCTTACATAAATTATGTTTTTCACATGCGACCTCTTCAGCTCTGTATGCTGAACCAATGGTGCAGGGATTACACAAAGATATCTCAATTAATATCTTTAAAACCGATTGTACGACACTCTCTGACGTGGTGGACAGATCACCATCATTTAGTTCAGGGAGCTTCTTTTGTTCTTCCGACCTGGACTGTAATTTCAACAGATGCAAGTCTTACAGGTTGGGGAGCTGTGTGGGGGTCTCTGACGGCACAAGGGGTTTGGGAATCTCAGGAGGTGAGATTACCGATCAATATTTTGGAACTCCGTGCAATTTTCAGAGCTCTTCAGTCTTGGCCTCTTCTGAAGAGAGAGTCGTTCATTTGTTTTCAGACAGACAATGTCACAACTGTGGCATACATCAATCATCAAGGAGGGACTCACAGTCCTCTGGCTATGAAAGAAGTATCTCAAATTCTGGTTTGGGCGGAATCCAGCACCTGTCTAATCTCTGCGGTTCATTTCCCAGGTATAGACAATTGGGAAGCAGATTATCTCAGTCGTCAAACGTTGTATCCGGGCGAATGGTCTCTTCACCCAGAGGTATTTCTTCAGATTGTTCAAATATGGGAACTTCCAGAAATAGATCTGATGGTTTCTCATCTAAACAAGAAATTTCCCAGGTATCTGTTCAGATCCCGGGATCCTCAGGCGGAGGCAGTGAATGCATTATCACTTCCTTGGAAGTATCATCCTGCCTATATCTCTCCGCCTCTAGTTCTTCTTCCAAGAGTAATCTCCAAGATTCTGAAGGAATGCTCGTTTGTTCTGCTGGTAGCTCCAGCATGGACGGATTCTTTTTCGGATGGCCTCTTGCCAACCGTGGGCTCTTCCGTTAAGACCAGACCTTCTGTCGCAAGGTCCTTTTTTCCATCAGGATCTCAAATCTTTAAATTTAAGGGTATGGAGATTGAACGCTTGATTCTTGGTCAAAGAGGTTTCTCTGACTCTGTGATTAATACTATGTTACAGGCTCGTAAATATGTATCTAGAGAGATATATTATAGAGTCTGGAAGACTTATATTTCTTAGTGTCTTCTCATCATTTTTCCTGGCATTCTTTTAGAATTCCGAGAATTTTTTACAGTTTCTTCAGGATGGTTTAGATAAAGGTTTGTCCGCAAGTTCCTTGACAGGACAAATCTCTGCCCTTTCTGTTCTTTTTCACAGAAAGATTGCTAATCTTCCTGATATTCATTGTTTTGTACAAGACTTGGTTCGTATAAAACCTGTCATTCAGTCAATTTCTCCTCCTTGGAGTTTGAATTTGGTTCTGGGGGCTCTTCTAGCTCCTCCTTTTGAACCCATGCATTCATTTGGACATTAAACTTCTTTCTTGGAAAGTTTTGTTTCTTTTGGCCATCTCTTCTGCCAGAAGAGTCTCTGAATTATCTGCTCTTTCTTGTGAGTGTCCTTTTCTGATTTTTCATCAGGATAAGGCGGTGTTGCGAACTTCTTTTGAATTTTTTCCTAAGGTTGTGTATTCTAACAACATTAGTAGAGAAATTGTGGTTCCTTCATTATGTCCTAATCCTAAGAATTCTAAGGAGAAATCATTGCATTCTTTGGATGTTGTTAGAGCTTTGTAATATTATGTTGAAGCTTCTAAGTCTTTCCGAAAGACTTCTAGTCTATTTTTCATCTTTTCTGGTTCTAGAAAAGGCCAGAAAGCTTGGGTGAAATCTTTAATTCATCATGCCTATGTCGAGTCGGGTAAAACTCTGCCTCAAAGGATTACAGCTCATTCTACTAGGTCAGTTTCTACTTCCTGGGCGTTTAGGAATGAAGCTTCGGTTGATCAGATTTGCAAAGCAGCAACTTGGTCCTCTTTGCATACTTTTACTAAATTCTACCATTTTGATGTGTTTTCTTCTTCTGAAGCAGTTTTTGGTAGAAAAGTACTTCAGGCAGCGGTTTCAGTTTGAATCTTCTGCTTATGTTTTCATTAAACTTTATTTTGGGTGTGGATTATTTTCATCAGGAATTGGCTTTCTTTTTTTTTTATCCCTCCCTCTCTAGTGACTCTTGCGTGGAAAGATCCACATCTTGGGTAGTCATTATCCCATACGTCACTAGCTCATGGACTCTTGCTAATTACATGAAAGAAAACATATTTTATGTAAGAACTTACCTGATAAATTCATTTCTTTCATATTAGCAAGAGTCCATGAGGCCCACCCTTTTTGTGGTGGTTATGATTTTTTTGTATAAAGCACAATTATTCCAATTCCTTATTTTATATGCTTTCGCACTTTTTTCTTATCACCCCACTTCTTGGCTATTCGTTAAACTGATTTGTGGGTGTGGTGAGGGGTGTATTTATAGGCATTTTAAGGTTTGGGAAACTTTGCCCCTCCTGGTAGGAATGTATATCCCATACATCACTAGCTCATGGACTCTTGCTAATATGAAAGAAATGAATTTATCAGGTAAGTTCTTACATAAATTATGTTTTTGTGTCTGTGTGTCTGGTTTTATGAGACCACTCTCTCTTTTTCTTCTGTAGGCCTTGGACAAGCGATGTGGAGCTATCTGTACTTAATCCAATATTTTGTGTTGGCCTTGAGCTAAAAATAGTGGGAATGGCATCTTTCTTTAAGCATTTTCTGGTTCCAATGATCCGATAGTCTTCATCTATGAAATGCTTTGGGCACATCCTATAGCCAGCATTTTTTTTGTTTGGATAATTCTTACTACTAGTGCATCTATGTCATCTATAGGTTGTCCAGTGCTCTCCAGCCAAACCTTAATCCGTTTTGAGCATGGTGGAAAGGCATGCATTGCTGTGTCTCCATTTTGTTTGCCTACAACTTGTTTTGTTGGACAGCCAAGCACAAAGCAACGTGGCATTTTTTTAAATTTTATTTGTGGTACAGTGAAACAGTGTTCTGAGGAATTCTTTTCAACGTAGGACAAAACGGAAAACGTGTGACATATGAAGGATATCGAGAATTGTGGCAAAAGAAAAACTGTGGTCTCTGAAAGAAGTCACAGGAGTATCATCAATAAACAGCGAGTCACGTACTTTTCCACAGGCACAAGTACATCTGTTCTAAAAGATGCTTGGGAGAGTCTCTACAGGGTAGAGTTGTATGATCTGAGGATGAATTTATAATGCAGGGAATCAGCACGTGTGCGCGATTTTCTCCACTGATGTTCAGCAGTCTGTGAACAACATTGAAGATAGTGGATCTTATTGGTGTGCCATGATTGTTGTTGAATGTATGATGCACGGTGAACAGTGGAGCGTGCAGCTTTGTCAAGTGTTGATTTTAGTGCACAAATATTCTGTAAGGCAACGAGGTCTGGGCAGAAGAGAAATAAAATGTTGGAAAGTAGAGGTTTCAGATGAGCTGAAAATTCTGTGATTCATTTAAATTCCTGTAAGGTAGCAGTTTTGGGGGATTATGAGGATGCGGCAGGTAGAGTATGAGAGACAGTTAATAGAGAGGAAATAGCAAGTTAGAAAAGTTGGAAATGTCACAGAGATTAGTGAAGGCCAGGTCAATTGAGTTGTCCTCACAGTGGATTGGAGATGTTGTCACTGGGATAGGCCAAAAGAGGCATTGAGAGATTTTAGAGAAGTTTAGAGGCAGCAGGCATGTTAGAATAGTCTATGTTGAAGTCCACTTAGATGTTTTGCCATTTATATACCTCTTTGTGTTTTTCTAGAAATCCTTTCCAATGATGTTTTAATTTTCTGTTATAGCTAGATTGTCATTTTGCTTGATTTAATCAGTACCATGCTACTTGGATAATTCAAAAGGCCATATGTTTCTATTATATTATTTATTTATGTGTTTTTCTTGTATTATTTTGTTCCAACAAGCTTTTCTTTTCCACATTGGTTTGAAGTTATTTATTTGATTTTTGTTTATACATGGTATGTGAGATGTGTATTTATTCAATAAATATGTCCTTTGTGTTTTTATTTGAGAACACTTTGTTTGAGTAAGTTTTGTCTATGCATGATCAGAAGCAGACAGAAATAATGACTTATGTGAACTTCTAATACAACAATATAAACATACTACTTTCTGAAAATATTACTTTATGTGTGAATACATGGAGTTTTTATTATGTCATTGTTTAAATTGAAAGGAAACTGTACAAACACTTACTAAACAGTGATAGCAAAATATAAAACATTTGTATCATAAAAAAACCTTCTTCCTCTGTTCACATATAATTAAAAAAAGCTCAAATATGCGCTTACAGTTGTAAGTCTTGTAAACAGGACACATTAACCCTGTATCCTTAAACTTCAGAGGCTAATGTCAATGCGCGTTATTGAAATATTAAATATTAAAAAATGAGTATACATACTGTAAAACATATAAATATCTTCTATGGATTATTTAGAATTTTTACTGTATTTATAATATTTTTAAAAATTATTATTAATAATTTTTCATATTTAAAATATGTATATTGAACTTGAAGTTAGCGATTCTTCATGTGCGCTAACCCGACACCGCTTTAGACCTAAATTGCGAACCCCAAAGAGGTTTTTATGCATGTGGAGGTAAAGTAGGAAGAGGTTAAATACTGCAAAATTTTTAGAAAATTTTCTGTCACTGCAAATGCATAAATAATAGTTTTGGTCATATTATAAAATTGTGTAAATCCTGAATGTTCTGGACATCATGGCATGATCTGTTGTACCTAACCCTGCTGTTTGAGTATTAAGGGTTCAATGTGATTCAATGTCCCCTGCGTGTTGTATAAACTGCTGATTACTTCACCAAAGCTAAGTATCTTTTAATTGGTTCTTAATTATCTAGTTGTTAAATTTTCTAATTATCAAGTCTAATTTTTTTTATACAATTATTTAATTATCTCTTAAGATATCTTGCTATTAGAAATAACTGGTTATGCAATTTTTGTCACTTATCCTACCTCTTTCTCATTCTGATACATAATTTTGATCCAGTTATAGGAGGAATGCTCAATGTATGGGAGTCATGAATTGCACTCATTTGGCAATCTGTATACCCCAAAAGTAAGGGGTGCTTCATAGGATCCACAATCTTAAGTAAGTAACTATCGGCTAGATTACGAGTTTTTGTCAGTAATGGTGTGCGGTGCTAACAAGCCTTTTTTCTCACCGCTCACTTAAGACAATGCTGGTATTATGAGTTTTCTGCAAGCCGGCGTTAGCCTCAGAAAAGTGAGCGTTGAGCAAAATTTAGCTCCACATCTCACCTCTATACCAGCATTGCTTAAGTCAGCGGTAAGCTGGCTGAACGTGCTCATGCACGATTTCCCCATAGGAAACAATGGGGCTGAGCTGGCTGAAAAAAAAACCTATGGGGAAAATAAATTTATGTCTACACCTAACACCCTAACATGAACCCCGAGTCTAAACAGCCCTAATCTTACACTTATTAACCCCTAATCTGCCGCCCCCGACATCTTCGCCACCTACATTATATTATTAACCCCTAATCTGCCGCTCCGGACACCGCCACCACCTACATTATACTTATGAACCCCTAATCTGATGCCCCCAACATCGCCGAACCCTACATTTTATTTATTAACCCCTAATCTGCCTCCCCAACATCACCGCAACTATATTAAATGTATTAACCCCTAATCTGCCGCCAACGTCGCTGCCACTATAATAAATTGATTAACCTCTAACCCTAACCCCCCCTAACTTAAATATAATTTAAAGGGACATTAAACACTTTTTAAGATTTTAATATAAAATGATAAACTGTATAAATAAAAAAAACTCTGCAATATATTGTCATTATTTATTTTGTCCCCTTTTCCTGTAATTCAATTCTGAAATTGTGAGTTTTTCAGTGCCTATTAGAAATGGAAGTGCTGAACACTGTTATAATCCATTGGCTGCACACTCTAGTGACCTATGTATAACTGTCCGTAATTGGCCACAGCAGAGAAGGTGACCTAAGTTACAAAATGGCAGCTCCCATTGTTTTATAGACACTAAAACTTTGCACTTATTTCTCTTGTAAGATGTATCGAGTCTACGGATTCATCCTTACTTGTGGGATATTCTCCTCCCCTACAGGAAGTGGCAGAGAGAGCAACCACAGCAGAGCTGCCTATATAGCTCCCCCCTTAGCTCCACCCCTCAGTCATTCTCTCTGCCTGCTTAACTGCCATGAAGGGCAAAGAGGAGTGTGGTGACAAAAATGTTCGGTTTTTATTTTCTCTAGCAAAAGTTTGTTATTTTTAAATGGTACCGGTGTGTACTATTTACTCTCTGGCAGAAAAGGGATGAAGATTTCTGCAAGGAGGATGATGATCTTAGCACTTTGTAACTAAGATCCACTGCTGTTCTCACAAGGGCTGAAGAGTACAGGAAAACTTCAGTTGGGGGAACAGTTTGCAGGCTAAACTGCATTAAGGTATGTTCAGTCTATTTTTTTCTAGACAGACTATGTTATTTCTAGAAAAGGCTGGCAATATCCCCACGAGGGAAGGGTAAGCTGTATTCAGACACTTGGATAGGAATTTCAGCTTGCATGAAGGGCTCATTAGTTATTGGTGACACTGTTTGGTAAAAACGTTTTTGTTTATTCAGTGAATGATGCAATTATAACGTTTTTTTGAAGGGACTAAAGGGGTCATTGTGGCTTGTTTTTGAGTTTTCTAACCCACATGGTTAATTTAGAGACACTCTAGTGTTTGTCTGTTAGGCCTCAAAACATTGAGTGAGGTGGGAGGGGCCTATTTTCACGCCTCAGTTGTGCAGTTTCTTTTCCTATGAGACTTTTAACTGCATCTTCAGAGGTTCCTGCCGTGTTTGAGGGCTGTAAAAGAGGTTTTTTCCCCCACAAATTGTTCTGAAGGGCAGGTAGGAGCCCCAGCAGAGCTGTGGCAAAGTTCTTAGTCTTTTTTTACCGGTTTTGATGTTTTTTCAATCCGGTTTTGCCATTAAGGGGTTAATTGTTTATTTGCATAGCTGTGCAAAGTTACTAAGGCTATATGATACTACTGTAAACATTTTGTTATGTTTACTGCTTTTTTACACTGTTTTGCAGAATTTATGCAGCTTTTTTTTCTCTTAAAGGCACAGTACCGTTTTATTTCTAAGTGTTATTTACTTTGATTACAGTGTTTTCCAAGCTTGCTTGTTACATTACTAGCCTGTTTAACATGTCTGACACCAAGGAAAATCCTTGTTCAATATGTTTGGAAGCCATTGTGGTACCCCCTCTTAGAATGTGTCCCAATTGTACTGATATGTCTATAAACTATAAAGAACATATATTAGCACTTAAAAATAGAGCAATAGATGATTCTCAGTCAGAAGTAAATGAGGGTTCACCATCTAGCTCTCCCCAAGTGTCACAACCAGTAACGCCCGCACAAGTGACGCCAAGTACCTCTAGTGCGTCGAATTCATTTATTTTACAAGACATGGCCACAGTTATGAATGCAACCCTCACAGAGGTTTTATCCTAACTGCCTGGTTTACAAGGAAAGCAGGACAGCTCTGGGTTAAGGAAAAATGCTGAGCAGTCTGACGCTTTAGTAGCCGTATCGGATATGCCCTCACAATGCTCTGAGGTAGGGGTGAGGGATTTGTTATCTGAGGGAGAAATTTCTGATTCAGGAAAGACCCTTCCTCAGACAGGCCTTTAAATTTAAGCTTGAACACCTCAGCTTATTGCTCAGGGAGGTATTAGCAGCTCTAGATGATTGTGACCCTATAGTGGTCCCAGAGAAATTGTGTAAGATGAATAAATACTTACAGGTTCCTGTTTACACTGATGTTTTTTTCCAGTCCCTAAGAGGATTGTGAATATTATTGCTAAGGAGTGGGATAGACCAGGTATTCCGTTCATTCCCTCTCCTGTTTTTAAGAAAATGTTTACCATATCTGACACCATGCGGGACTCGTGGCAGACAGTTCCTAAGGTGGAGGGAGCTATTTCTACTCTGTCTAAGCGTACAACTATACCTATTGAAGTTAGTTGTGCTTTCAAAGATCCTATGGATAAAAAATTAGAGGGTCTCCTGAAGAAAATTTTTGTTCATCAAGGTTTTCTTCTTCAACCTATTGCGTGCATTGTTCCTGCAACTACTGCAGCTGCTTTCTGGTTTGAGGCTCTAGAAGAGGCTCTTCAGCTGGAGACTCCATTAGAAGAAATTTTGGACAGAATTAAGGCCCTTAAGTTGGCTAATTCTTTTATTACAGATGCCGCTTTTCAACTGGCTAAATTAGTGGCAAAGAATTCAGGTTTTGCCATTTTAGCACGCAGGGCATTATGGCTTAAATCCTGGTCTGCTGATGTGTCATCTAAAACTAAACTTTTGAACATCCCTTTCAAAGGAAAGACCCTGTTCGGGCCTGAACTGAAAGAGATTATTTCAGACATCACTGGAGGGAAAGGTCATGTCCTCCCTCAGGATAGATCAAATAAGATGAGGACCAAACAAAATAATTTTCGTTCCTTTTGGAATTTCAAGAGTGGTCTCACTTCAGCTTCCTCTGCTTCAAAGCAAGAGGGGAATTTAGCCCAATCCAAGTCAGTCTGGAGACCTAACCAGGCTTGGAACAAGGGTAAACAGGCCAAGAAACCTGCAGCTGCCTCTAAGACAGCATGAAGGGGTAGCCCCCGATCCAGGACCAGATCTAGTAGGGGGCAGACTCTCTCTCTTCACTCAGGCTTGGGCAAGAGATGTTCACGATCCCTGGGTTTTAGAAATTGTGTCCCAGGGATATTTTCTGGAATTCAAAGGCTCTCTTCCAAGGGGGACTTTTCACATTTCTCGATTGTCTGTAAACAGACAAAGAGAGAGGCGTTCTTACGCTGTGTAGAAGACCTACATACCATGGGGGTGATCCGCCCAGTCCCAAAAGAGGAACAGGGGCTAGGTTTTTACTCAAACCTGTTTGTGGTTTCCAAAAAAGAGGGAACTTTCAGATCAATCTTGGATCTCAAAATTCTAAACAAGTTCCTCAAAGTTCCATCATTCAAGATGGAGACTATTCGGTCTATTCTACCTCTGATCCAGGAGGGTCAATATATGACCACTGTGGACTTAAAGGATGCGTATCTACACATCCCTATTCACAGAATTTTCACAAGGGTGCTAGGGTCCCTTCTGGCGGTTCTACGGCCACGGGGCATAACAGTGACGCCTTATCTAGAAGACATCTTATTTCAGGTGTCAACTTTCCAGCTATCCAAGTCTCACACAGACATTGTGTTGGCTTTTCTTAGATCTCACGGATGGATGGTGAACATAAAAAAGAGTTCTCTCTTCCCTCTTATAAGAGTTTCCTTCCTAGGGACTCTGATAGACTCAGTAGAAATGAAAATATTTCTGACGGCGGTCAGAAAATCAAAGCTCTTAACCACTTTCCGAGCTCTTCATTCCATTCCTCGGCCATCAGTGGCTCAGTATATGGAGGTAATCGGACTCATGATAGCGGCAATGGACATAGCCTGCCTACACCTCAGACCACTACAACTATGCATGCTCAAACAATAGAATGGGGATTATGCAGATTTGTCTCCTCAACTGCATCTGGACCAGGAGACCAGAGATTCTCTTCTCTGATGGTTGTCTCAGGACCACCTGTCTCAGGGAATGTGTTTCCGCAGGCAAGAGTGGCTCATTGTAACGAAAGATGCCAGCCTGCTAGGTTGGGATGCAGTCTGGAACTCCCTGAAAGCACAGGGCTTATGGTCTTGGGAGGAATCTCTTCTCCCGATAAATATTCTAGAACTGAGAGCAATATTCAATGTGCTTCAGGCATGGCCTCAGCTTGCTGCGGCCAAATTCATCTGGTTTCAGTCGGACAACATCACGACTGTAGCTTATATCAATCATCAAGGAGGAACAAGGAGTTCTCTAGCAATGATGGAGGTAACCAAAATAATCCGATGGGCAGAGGATCACTCTTGCCATCTCTCAGCAATCCACATCCCAGGAGTAGAGAACTGGGAGGCGGATTTCCTAAGTCATTAGATTTTTCATCTGGGGGAGTGGGAACTCCATCCGGAGGTATTTGCCCAGCTGATTCAGCTATGGGGCACACCAGAATTGGATCTGATGGCGTCCCATCAGAATGCCAAACTTTCTCATTACGGGTCCAGGTCCCGGGATCCCAAGGCGGTACTGATGCTCTAGCAGTGCCTGGGTCCTTCAATATGGCCTATGTATTTCCTCTTCTTCTACGTCTGGTTCCCAGAATAAAGCAGGAGAGAGCTTCAGTGATTCGCAGGACCACGCAGGACTTGGTATGCAGACCTAGTGGACATGTCCTCGGTTCTACCATGGACTCTGCCAATGAGGCAGGACCTTCTAATCCAAGGTCTGTTCACGCATCCAAATCTAATTTCTCTGTGCCTGACTGCTTGGAGATTGAACGCCTGATTCTATCAAAGCGTGGTTTCTCTGAGTCAGTCATTGATACCCTGATTCAGGCTAGAAAGCCTGTCACCAGGAAGATCTATCATAAGATTTGGCGCAAATATCTTTATTGGTGTGAATCCAAAGGTTACTCGTGGAGTAAGATTAGGATTCCTAGAATATTGTCTTTTCTCCAAGAAGGTTTGGAGAAGGGATTATCAGCTAGTTCCTTATAAGGACAAATATCTGCTTTGTCTATTCTTCTACACAAACGTCTGGCAGATGTCCAAGACGTTCGAGCATTTAGTCAGGCTTTGGTCAGAATCAAGCCTGTATTTAAACCTGCTGCTCCGCCATGGAGCCTAAATTTAGTTCTTAAAGTTCTTCAAGGGGTTCTGTTTGAACCTATGCATTCCAGGGATATTAAGCTTCTATCTTGGAAAGTTTTGTTTTTAGTAGCTATCTCTTTGGCTCAAAGAGTTTCTGAGCTATATGCTTTACAGTGTGATTCCCCTTATCTTATTTTCCATGCAGATAAGGTGGTTTTGTGTACCAAACCTGGGTTTCTTCCTAAGGTTGTTTTTTATAAGAATATCAATCAAGAGATTGTTGTTCCTTCACTGTGTCCTAATTCCTCTTCAAAGAAGGAACGTCTGTTGCACAGACGTGGTTCGTGCTTTAAAGTTCTACTTACAAGCAACTAAAGATTTTCATCAAACATCTTCATTGTTTGTTGTTTATTCTGGTAAGCGGAGAGGTCAGAAGGCTACGGCTACCTCTCTTTCCTTTTGACTGAAAAGCATCATCCGTTTGGCTTATGAGACTGCTGGCCAACAGTCTCCTGAAAGAATTAATGCTCATTCTACTAGAGCTGTGGCTTCCACATGGCTTTTAAAAATGAGGCTTCTGTTGAACAGATTTGTAATGCGGCGACTTGGTCTTCGCTTCATACTTTTTCCAAATTTTCCAAATTTGATACTTTTGCTTCTTCGAAGGCTAATTTTGGGACAAAGGTTCTACAAGCAGTGGTGCCTTCCATTTAAGGTCCCTGTCTTGTCCCTCCCTTCATCCGTGTCCTAAAGCTTTGGTATTGGTATCCCACAAGTAAGGATGAATCCGTGGACTCGATACATCTTACAAGAGAAAACATAATTTATGCTTACCTGATACATTTATTTCTCTTGTGATGTATCGAGTCCACGGCCTGCCCTGTTTATTAAGACAGGCATATATATTTTTATTTTTAAACTTTCAGTCACCACTGCACCCTATAGTTTCTCCTTTTTCTTCCTAGCCTTCGGTCGAATGACTGGGGGGCAGAGCTAAGGGGGGGAGCTATATAGGCAGCTCTGCTGTGGGTGCTCTCTCTGCCACTTCCTGTAAGGGAGGAGAATATCCCACAAGTAAGGATGAATCCGTGGACTCGATACATCACAAGAGAAATAAATTTACCAGGTAAGCATAAATTATGTTTTAGTCAATATTTAAACAGCTAATTAAACAATAAAAAATACATCTACGGACTTCCGGTGGGCGGAGCTACAGACCGGCAGCATAGTGAAAGAGCTCCTCAGAATGTGCTCCGTTTAAACATAAAAATGCTGCCGGGCCCTGCTACCCACACACGCCATCCTTGTTGGGCTATTACCCGGACTCTAGCCCCAACTGGTCCGAAGGTGTGAAGTGCCGAATATCGCCCTTGCCCCTGGAAGGGAAAGAAGTGCGCAACAAAGCGCAAACCGCGGGCGCCATCTTGGAGAGCGGCCCACGCTACCCCCGCACTGGAAACGGCTGTCTCCTGGCTACTAGAGGGAATTCCCCGCCACCACGAATCACATGAGGGAGTGAGTACAAGCCACTTGACTGCACTACTAAGTGCATTCTTTCCCCACACAAGCAGTGTATAACAAATAAAGGGTGAAAAAACAGAGGTGTGAATGTATACAGGGGACTGTGTAAAGCTGACATCTGCAGATGAACTTGCCTGAGGTGCACCCCTAAGGATTCACACTTGCTGCAGGGTAATTGGGAACACTTGATATATCTGGACTGCACAGTTCATTGTAAAAGAGACATAACACAATTATTGGGGCAGAGTGTCAAAGCATCTACTGTAAAAGCATATAACTTGTTCACATTGAGGCTCTTGGCTTTATTCTGATAAAGAGGCTTACTCCTTACCCAGCTGCAATTTCCCTTTTTATATATGCACATATCATACTGGGCATCTATTCTCAAGAGGTTTAAGTGTAACAGCAAAATAGAAGAAAAACTGTTGTTTTATGAAGCATTTGTGTTCAGATCACTGGGTGGGGGTTTATTCTTTTTGGATTGCTGATTTAAAGGCTGATACTGCCATCAAGATGACTCTCACACTCATAACAAGAGATCTTTGTTTATACTGTAAGCAACTTAGTGCAAGTTTTGCATGAAGCTAGATCAATACTTCAAACCTATATCAAGCTCACTGGCGGACAGAATGACATCCAGACATAAGCAGTCAGATAAGAAGAGGCCTGCACCGGAGTCACATATTGAATCCCCATCCTCCCCCAAATCCTCACACGTAATTACAACTGACTCCTCTGCTCTCCTTCAGGAACTCAAGTCATTCTTTCTACCGAAGATGGAGTCCCTTCAGGCTGGGGTGCATACATTAACCAGCGAAATACGCCAATTCTCTACTAGAATTTCTCATGTGGAGCAGCATGTATCAGATGTAGAGGATAGACAAAATTCAACCTCCACCTCAGTAAGGCAACTACAGCGCCAAAACCAAATATTGCAAGACAAGGTGGACGATCTTGAAAATCGGAGCCGGAGGAATAATCTCCGAATGGTTGGTGTACCTGAAACAGTAAAGAATAAAGATCTGCTTGAATTTACTGCTTTAACAATCCCCAAGTTGCTGAAAATGAATCTGTATCACCTGCCTCTAGACATAGAGCGAGCCCATCGCATAGGCCCGGATAGAGGCCTTGAGACTTTAAACTCCCGCCCACGCCAAGTAATTTATAAATGCCTCAACTACCAGGAGAAACTTGCTTTGTTACGAGCGTATAGGGCTCACTCGGGAGATTTGATCTTTGAAGGAAAGAAAATATTAATTTTCCAGGACTTTTCTGCAGAGGTCACCAAACTCAGGAAGGAGTTTGCTCCACTGTGCTCTTGCCTCCACAAGGAGGGGAGGCAGGCTTCCCTGCTGTATCCTGCTAAATTAAGGCTGCAAATGCCTGCTGGTCCCAAGTTTTTCAGCTCCCCCAAAGATCTGCAAGAGTATCTCGATAAGGATGATCAACAAGATGTACGCTGAATACAGAAGATTTCTCTTTTGTCCCCAACTTTCTCCAAGCTTTACGTTACACAGTGGAGAGATGGGGTGCTGCAACATATCCCTTGGCGGGGAGAGCTTCCGGGATTGAACTCAGGAATACTGGACTGCCTGGACAGTTCGCATGTGATAGGCCGCTGCTCCCAGGAACTATGCTATGGGAGTCTATGCACTCTTCCACTTTTTTGCTCAGGAAAGCCAAAGTTATAGACCTTGGGAAGCTAATGGTTTGGTTTCTCAGTGTTTTTCTGTTTTGTGTTAAAAGTTATGTTTTACATGCATATATGAAGGTAAAAATTTATGTTTTTTGTCTCCCATGTTTGACACTAGTCCCCGCTACACATAACAGTGGAGAGGTGGCGCTTCTCCTCCTCCCAGGTCTTAGAGCTGAGCCACCCGTGGGGTCCCTAGCCTCCAGCACGGTTGGTAAACTTCCCTTCCCTTGTTTAGAGCCATATATACCCGGCAGCCAATACGTAGGGGGGTCGCCACATGGCAAAATCCTGATAAAAAGGCCTGTCATTCCTCTACTTCTCACTATGGTAAAACCCTCATGCTGTGCCCCCCGCTGTATTTTAATGTCCAAGGGTCCCTGTATACATGGCCAGTTCAGATATCATAGTTGGTAAGGCCTGGATGTTGGATCAGAGTGGCTTTAATTTCAGTTATAACGCTCCTAGCCAAATAGACCCCCACTTACCATTAGCCATCCTTGAGGAATGGGTATGGAAGGCAGCTCATTTCAAGTTACTAGACTATGTTTGCCTGACAGTTTTTTCTGTTATTACGTTTACCCTTATGGCTGTTTATGCTAAGCTCAGCATAGTTTTTGTTAAATATCTACCCTGCTACCGGGATACTCTTATGATAAAGCAAGGACTTCATCCCCTCTCTCAAGCTGGTGAGATATACCTGTGTCTGGTTAGAATTTGTTTGTTATGTGTGTATGATTTGTCCTCAATATCTGTATTATGTGATGTATTAATGCTTTTGTGTGTCTGCTTTCAGCAACAGCTGTTCCTCCACTCTGGGGGGCCCCCGCACCATGCAATCCTTGACACATGGAAACCTTGTGGTTTGACTTCTCGACTCCATCCCATCTGGCCTAACTGTGAGTACAACTCCCTGGCACATATTGACGGTACACTTTCCCCATACCACACTTTTCCCTACACCTCAAGGTACCTATATTTTATCTCACTGGTTCGCCTGCTCCTGAGGCAGTCCCTTGGGTTGGCAAGGCCTGGTGGAACATTCCATATTTTATTTAGATGATGGCGCAGCGTTATAATGTAGTTTCCTGGAATGTTGGGGGTATCACTTCTCCAGCTAAAAGAAGCAAAATTCTCCACTACCTCAACTCAATTCATGCAGACATTGCACTGTTGCAGGAGACTCATTTGACACAGGAAGAGCATGACAAGCTGAAGGTTAGATGGGTGGGACAAGTTATAAATACGCCAACGACAGGCAGAAAGAAGGGGGTGGCGATCCTGGTTAGGAAGGGGTTATCAATAACGTTTACAGATACACAAATAGATGTGCAGGGTAGGTATATCATCACTAACTTACATATATCTTCCAAAACCTATGTAATTTGTAATGTCTACAGGCCGAACAATCTCTCTCCCCACTTCTGGTCCCAGATACAATCACACCTAACTAAACGTAATGACTCTCAAATCCTCATGGGAGGGGACTTTAACATGGCCCAACTATCCCCACTTGATAGATTTTTAGAACCCTCGCACTCCTCCAATGTAAAACCGGGCTCTCAAAGAGAGAAAAGTGAATCCAAAATTACTTTAAGACTCAAGGAAGGTTTAGGACTGGTTGATGGAGATTGCGTAACCCGGAGGTTAGAGACATTGGGGGGTAGTTATCAAGCCGTCTACTTTTCTGGCTTCGCCGGCCCAATACGCCCGCCTAAGCTCGCCTACCTTCGTCGCCGCGGACCTGAAAAAATACGCCTAAGTTATCAAATAAAGCTGTCAAAAAGCCGCGGGGCGATGAGCAGCGGACTGTGACAGTTATCACTCATCCGATCTCGCTGCCCTTCGGCTTTTTCCCAGCTTTATTGCTAGCCTGTCACTAAGCACTCACACTAAACTACACTGTTCTATCCCTATACCGGCGCCCCCGGAGCCTCCCGCAACTCAATAAAGTTACTAACCCCTAAACCGCCGCTCCTAGACCCCGCCGCAACTCTTATAAATGTATTAACCCCTAAACCGCCGCTCCTAGACCCTGCCGCAACTCTTATAAATGTATTAACCCCTAAACCGCCGCTCCCGGACACCGCTGCCACCTACAGTATACCTAGTAACCCCTATCCTGCCCCCCCTACACCGTCGCCCTCTATTATAAAATTATTAACCCCTATCCTGCTGATCCCGCACCTCTCCGCAACTAAATAAATAGTTTAACCCCTAAACCGCCGCTCCATGAACCCGCCGCAACCTATATTAAACCTATTAACCCCTATCCTGCCCCCCCTACACCGTCGCCACCTATAATAAATTTATTAAACCCTATCCTGCCCCCCACTACGCTGCCGCCACTGTAATAAAATTATTAACCCCTAAACCTAAGTCTAACCCTAACGCCCCCCTAACTTAAATATTAATTAAATAAATCTAAATAAATTAACTCTTATTAACTAAATGAATCCTATTTAAAACTAAATACTTACCTTTAAAATAAACCCTAATATAGCTACAATATAAATAATAATTATATTCTAGCTATCTTAGGATTTATATTTATTTTACAGGTAACTTTCAATTTATTTTAACCATGTACAATAACTATTAAATAGTTATTAACTATTTAATAGCTTACCTAGCTAAAATAAAGAGAAATGTACCTGTGAAATAAATCCTAACCTAAGTTACAATTACACCTAACACTACACTATACTTTAATAAATTATTCCTATTTAAAAATAAATACTTACCTGTAAAATAAACCCTAAGATGGCTACAATATAATTAATAATTATATTATAGCTATCTTAGGATTTATATTTATTTTACAGGTAACTTTGTATTTATTTTAGCTAGTTAGAATAGTTATTAAATAGTTATTAACTATTTAATAACTACCTAGCTAAAAGAAATACAAAATTACCTGTAAAATAAATCCTAACCTAAGTTACAATTAAACCTAATACTACACTATCATTAAATTAACTAAATAAACTACCTACAAATAACTACAATTAAATACAATTACATAAACTAACTAAAGTACAAAAAATAAAAAAAGCTAAGTTACAAAAAAATAAAAAAATAAGTTACAAGCATGTTAAAAATATTACAACAATTTTAAGCTACTTACACCTAATCTAAGCCCCCTAATAAAATAACAACCCCCCCCAAAATAAAAAAAATCCCTACCCTATTCTAAATTAAATAAATTTCAAAGCTCTTTTACCTTACCAGCCCTTAAAAGGGCCATTTGTGGGGGCATGCCCCAAAAAGTTCAGCTCTTTTGCCTGTAAAATAAAAATACAACCCCCCCCAACATTAAAACCCACCACCCACATACCCCTAATCTAACCCAAACCCCCCCTTACAAAAACCTAACACAAATCCCCTGAAGATCATCCTACCTTGAGTCGTCTTCACTCAGCCGAGCCACCGATGGAACTGAAGAGGACATCTGGAGCGGAAGAAGTTAATCTTCCAAGCGGCGCTGAAGAAATCTTCCATCCGATGAAGTCATCATCCAGGCGGCGCTGAAGAAGTCTTCGATCCGGCCGATGTCATCTTTAAAGAGGCGCTGAAGAGGTCTTCTATCCGGG
The DNA here is from genome assembly GCF_027579735.1 of Bombina bombina. Classification (NCBI taxonomy): domain Eukaryota; kingdom Metazoa; phylum Chordata; class Amphibia; order Anura; family Bombinatoridae; genus Bombina; species Bombina bombina. The sequence continues at coordinate 142,789,462 of NC_069504.1, read as the reverse complement.
CGAAGTCATCTTCCAAGCCGGGTCTTGAATCTTCCTTCCGCCGACGCGGAACCACCTTCTTCACCAACGGACTACGACGAATGACGGCTCCTTTAAGGGACGTCATCCAAGATGGCGTCCCCTCAATTCCGATTGGCTGATAGGATTCTATCAGCCAATCGGAATTAAGGTAGGAAAATCTGATTGGCTGATGGAATCAGCCAATCAGATTCAAGTTCAATCCGATTGGCTGATCCAATCAGCCAATCAGATTGAGCTCGCATTCTATTGGCTGATCGGAACAGCCAATAGAATGCGAGCTCAATCTGATTGGCTGATTCCATCAGCCAATCAGATTTTTCCTACCTTAATTCCGATTGGCTGATAGAATCCTATCAGCCAATCGGAATTGAGGGGATGCCATCTTGGATGACATCCCTTAAAAGAGCCGTCATTCGTCGTAGTCCGTCGGTGAAGAAGGTGGTTCCGCGTCGGCGGAAGGAAGATTCAAGACCCGGCTTGGAAGATGACTTCGCCCGGATAGAAGACCTCTTCAGCGCCTCTTTGAAGATGACATCGGCCGGATCGAAGACTTCTTCAGCGCCGCCTGGATGATGACTTCATCGGATGGAAGATTTCTTCAGCGCCGCTTGGAGGATTAACTTCTTCCGCTCCGGATGTCCTCTTCAGTTCCATCGGTGGCTCGGCTGAGTGAAGACGACTCAAGGTAGGATGATCTTCAGGGGATTAGTGTTAGGTTTTTGTAAGGGGGGTTTGGGTTAGATTAGGGGTATGTGGGTGGTGGGTTTTAATGTTGGGGGGGGTTGTATTTTTTTTTTACAGGCAAAAGAGCTGAACTTTTTGGGGCATGCCCCCACAAATGGCCCTTTTAAGGGCTGGTAAGGTAAAAGAGCTTTGAAATTTATTTAATTTAGAATAGGGTAGGGATTTTTTTTATTTTGGGGGGGTTTGTTATTTTATTAGGGGGCTTAGATTAGGTGTAAGTAGCTTAAAATTGTTGTAATATTTTTAACATGTTTGTAACTTATTTTTTTATTTTTGGTAACTTAGCTTTTTTTATTTTTTGTACTTTAGTTAGTTTATGTAATTGTATTTAATTGTAGTTATTTGTAGGTAGTTTATTTAGTTAATTTAATGATAGTGTAGTATTAGGTTTAATTGTAACTTAGGTTAGGATTTATTTTACAGGTAATTTTGTATTTCTTTTAGCTAGGTAGTTATTAAATAGTTAATAACTATTTAATAACTATTCTAACTAGCTAAAATAAATACAAAGTTACCTGTAAAATAAATATAAATCCTAAGATAGCTATACTATAATTATTAATTATATTGTAGCTATCTTAGGGTTTATTTTACAGGTAAGTATTTATTTTTAAATAGGAATAATTTATTAAAGTATAGTGTAGTGTTAGGTGTAATTGTAACTTAGGTTAGGATTTATTTCACAGGTACATTTCTCTTTATTTTAGCTAGGTAAGCTATTAAATAGTTAATAACTATTTAATAGTTATTGTACATGGTTAAAATAAATTGAAAGTTACCTGTAAAATAAATATAAATCCTAAGATAGCTAGAATATAATTATTATTTATATTGTAGCTATATTAGGGTTTATTTTAAAGGTAAGTATTTAGTTTTAAATAGGATTCATTTAGTTAATAAGAGTTAATTTATTTAGATTTATTTAATTAATATTTAAGTTAGGGGGGCGTTAGGGTTAGGGTTAGACTTAGGTTTAGGGGTTAATAATTTTATTACAGTGGCGGCGGCGTAGTGGGGGGCAGGATAGGGGTTAATAAATTTATTATAGGTGGCGACGGTGTAGGGGGGCAGATTAGGGGTTAATAAATTTATTATAGGTGGCGAAGGTGTAGGGGGGGCAGGATAGGGGTTAATACATTTAATATAGGTTGCGGCGGGTTCAGGGAGCAGCGGTTTAGGGGTTAATACATTTATTATACTTGCGGTGGGCTCCGGGAGCGGCGGTTTAGGGGTTAATATGTATAGAGTAGCTTGCGGTGGGCTCCGGGAGCGGCGGTTTAGGGGGTAATATGTATAGAGTAGCTTGCGGTGGGCTCCGGGAGCGGCGGTTTAGGGGGTAATAACTTTATTTAGTTGCGGCGGTGTAGGGGGGGTCAGATTAGCGGTGTTTAGACTCGGGGTACATGTTAGGGTGTTAGGTGTAGACAGCTCCCATAGGAATCAATGGGATGTCTGTCAGCAGCGAACTTGTACTTTCGCTATGGTCAGACTCCCATTGATTCCTATGGGATCCGCCACCTCCAGGGGTGGCGGATTGAAAACCAGGTATGCTGGGCCGTAAAAGTGCCGAGCGTACCTGCTAGTTTTTTGATAACTAGCAAAAGTAGTGAGAATGTGCCGCACTTGTGTGCGGAACATCTGGAGTGACGTAAGAATCGATCTGTGTCGGACGGAGTCCGGCGGATCGATGCTTACGTCACAAAATTCTACTTTTGCCGGTCTCGAGCCTTTGATAACTAAGGCGTATCAGCCTCGCCACAAATACGCTGCGGAATTCCAGCGTATTTGAGGTTGACGGCTTGATAACTAGGCCCCTATACCTGCATGTCGAAGTCGCACCACACACTGTCCAGGATTGACTATTTCCTCACGTCTCCTGGCCTCACCCCTATTATACCTTCAAGTAGAATACAACCCATCACCATATCGGATCATGCCCCTATCACACTGGTGTTGGACTTCACTCCCTCTAAGAACCTACGCAAAACATGGAGGTTTCCTTCCTATCTTTACAATAATGTAGATTTTCGCCAACATTTACTCTCATACTGGATAGACTACAACGCAGATAACGCCCAACACCACGACAACCCAGATCTCTTTTGGCACGCCTCAAAGGCTGTGCTAAGGGGGAGAATTACAGCATACACTTCGCACCATAAGAAACAGGCTAAGAGGCTCACTGACCAGATGTTAAGAAACCTTACAGAAGCATATAATACATATTTGCAACATCCGACAAACCAATCGAGGCAACATTATTATAACTTAAAGCAAGAGAGAGACACTCATATCCAAATGGTGGATAATATACACACATTACATCGGCAGGGTAGGTTTTATAGGTATGGGAATAAGGCGGGGAAAATAATGGCAAACATGGTCAAAGTGGTCACCCCTAGATCCAATATCCCAGCAATCATCACAGATAATGGTCTTTGCAGTGACACCCCTACAATAATGAAAGAATTTGTGTCATACTACACTAAATTATACACTATACAGGATATATCAGAGCATAACAAGCAATCATTCTGGCGCAATGTCACTATTTCCACCATGACACAGGAACAGTTGGCTCCGCTTAATGCCCCTATCCAAGCACAAGAAATTGTGAATACCATAAAAAGCATCAAACTAGGGAAAGTGGCAGGGCCCGATGGTCTCCCCGCAGAGTATTACAAAATCCTATGCAGTGAAATAGCGCCTACTCTGGCGAGGCTGTTTTCCAAATATTTAGCGGGGAGGTCTATACCGGACTATAGATTTACTGATGCTAATATATGCGTCATCCCCAAGCCAGATAGGGATCCGACTTTGCCATCATCTTATAGGCCGATTTCTCTATTAAATGGAGACTATAAGTTGATGACCAAAATTCTCGCAAATCGGCTGGCAGAAGTTCTGCCCCTGTTGGTCCACCCAGACCAGACAGGTTTTGTCAGACACAGATCTTCAGTTATCAATCTACGTAAAGCACTGGCAGTCATTGCGCACTACCACCAGGCCCGAAATAACCGGACTGATGCCCCACTACTAGATGCCTGCTTCCTCTCTGTTGACGCAGAGAAGGCATTCGATAGGGTGGAGTGGGATCATCTGTACACTACTCTTATGAAATATTGGGTAAAAGATAAGGCCCCGCCCTTCAAGAAACTGATAGGGGCGGTACACACCCAGGCCCTGTTGGAGCAGGCGGACGTACAGGGAGACCTTGACAGGAGAATAAAAATTTATATTCACAAATGGGAACCATATTTATTGTACATCTCTCCACAAGTAAGACATAAAATACTTTATCCCTTTCGCAACTCAACGTTTATATTAGAGGAAAATTTGCGAGGGAAGTGGTGTCCCTCTCCATCGCTGCTCCCCCCTGTCAATCTGACCACACATGTCCTGCTCCATAGTAGACCATTTCTTCCTTTGATAAAGGTGCCAGGGGGTTCTGTCCCCCCCCCCCCCGCCCTCCCCCCTGGAGTGGAGGCATTTGATAGGATTGTTTAGGCCGTGCACTTACTGTTTTATGGTTTGTATTAGTTGTTTGATGTTTTATAGAAAAAGGAAAAGAACCAGATTAACGTCTCAGTGTGGAGATAACCTACATGGGGAAGGCTCTCTCCCTCAGATTTTGGGGGATGAGGGTTGTCGAATTCCCTCTTTGTATCATACAAATGTAAATTTTGCTGTATTGGATATTGTGATTTCCATATTGTGATGAATCTGGATTATAAATAAAGTTTAAAAAAAATACATCTACATGTTATTCTCAGACTTATCTTTTCTTTGAATGCATAATTCTATCTAGCATTTATTTAGTGTTTAATGTCCCTTTAAATACATCTAAATAAATTTACTATAATTAACTAAATTATTCCTATTTAAAACTAAATACTTACCTGTAAAATAAACCCTAAGCTAGCTACAATATAACTAATAGTTACATTGTATCTAGCTTAGGATTTATATTTATTTTACAGGCAACTTTGTATTTATTTTAACTAGGTAGAATAGTTATTAAATAGTTATTAACTATTTAATAACTACCTAGTTAAAATAAGTACAAATTTACCTGTAAAATAAATCCTAACCTAAATTACAATTACACCTAACACTACACTATCATTAAATTAATTACATAAACTAACTACAATTAACTACAATTAAATAAAATAAACTAAAGTACAAAAAAAACACTAAATTACAGAAAATAAAAAAATAATTACAATTTTTTAAGCTAATTACACCTAATCTAATCCCCCTAATAAAATAAAAAAGCCCCCCAAAATAATAAAATTCCCTACCCTATACTAAATTACAAATAGCCCTTAAAAGGGCCTTTTGCAGGGCATTGCCCCAAAGTAATCAGCTCTTTTACCTGTAAAAAAAAAGACAATACCCCCAACATTAAAACCCACCACCCACACACCCAACCCTACTCTAAAACCTAACACTACCCCCTTGAAGATCACCCTACCTTGAGCCGTCTTCACCCAGCCGGGCACAAGTGGACCACCAGAGGGGCAGAAGTCTTCATCCGATCTGGCCAGAAGACGACATCCAGACTGGCAGAAGTCTTCATCCAGGCGGCATATTCTATCTTCTTCCATCCGGAGCGGAGCGGGTTTGTCTTGAAGACATCCGACGCTGAGCATCCTCTTCCATCCGATGGCGACTGAAGAATGAAGGTTCCTTTAAGTGATGTCATCCAAGATGGCGTCCCTTCAATTCCGATTGGCTGATAGAATCCTATCAGCCAATAGGAATTAAGGTAGGATCAATCCTATTGGCTGATTAGAACATTGAACTGATTAGAACAGCCAATAGTATTGAACTTCAATCCTATTGGTTGATTGGATCAGGCAATAGGATTTTTCTACCTTAATTCTGATTGGCAGATAAGATTCTATCAGCCAATCGGAATTGAAGGGACGCCATCTTGGATGACGTCACTTAAAGGAACCTTCATTCTTCAGTCGCCGTCGGATGGAAGAGTATGCTCCGCGTCGGATGTCTTCAAGATGGACCCACTCCGCTCCGGATGGAAGAAGATAGAAGATGCCGCCTGGATGAAGACTTCTGCCGATCTGGATGTCTTCTTCTGGACGGATCGGATGAAGACTTCTGCCCGGCTGGGTGAAGACAGCTCAAGGTAGGGTGATCTTCAAGGGGGTAGTGTTAGGTTTTATTAAGGGGGATTGGGTGGGTTTTAGAGTAGGGTTGGGTGTGTGGGTGGTGGGTTTTAATATTCGGGGGGTATTGTCTTTTTTTTACAGGTAAAAGAGCTGATTACATTGGGGCAATGCCCAGCAAAATGCCCTTTTAAGGGCTATTTGTAATTTAGTATAGGGTAGGGAATTTTATTATTTTGGGGGGCTTTTTTATTTTATTAGGGGGATAGATTAGGTGTAATTAGCTTAAAAAATTTTAATTATTTTTTTATTTTCTGTAATTTAGTGTTTGTTTTTTTTGTACTTTAGTTTATTTAATTTAATTGTAGGTAGTTTATGTAATTAATTTAATGATAGTGTAGTGTTAGATGTAATTGTAATTTAGGTTAGGATTTATTTTACAGGTATATTTGTACTTATTTAACTAGGTAGTTATTAAATCATTAATAACTATTTAATAACTATTCTACCTAGTTAAAATAAATACAAAGTTGCCTGTAAAATAAATATAAATCCTAAACTAGATACAATGTAACTATTAGTTATATTGTAGCTAGCTTATGGTTTATTTTATAGGTAAGTATTTAGTTTTAAATAGGATTAATTTATTTAATTGTAGTAATTTTACTTAGTTTTAATTAAATTATATTTAAGTTAGGGGGGGTTAGACTTAGGGTTAGACTTAGGTTTAGGGGTTAATAAATTTAATATAGTAGCGGCGACGTTGGGGGCAGCAGATTAGGGGTTAATAAATGTAGATAGGTGTTGGCGATGTTAGGGACGGAAGATTAGGGGTTAATAAAATTTAACTAGTGTTTGCGATTCGGGAGTGCGGCGGTTTAGGGGTTAATATATTTATTACAGTGGCGGCGATGTTTGGTCGGCAGATTAAGGGTTAAATAATTTATTAAAGTGTTTGCGATGAGGGGGGGGGGGCTCATTTTAGGGGTTAATAGGTAGTTTATAGGTGTTAGTGTACTTTTTAGCACTTTAGTTAAGAGTTTTATGTTACGGCGTTAGCCCATAAAACTCTTAACTACTGACTTTTAAATGCGGTAGGAGTCTGGACAGGAGAGGGTCTACCGCTCACTTTTTCGTGTTATTCATGTATTTCAGTGTTTGTGAGTCTATGTTCAAGTCACGAGTAAGTAAATAATACTTTTGTGTGGTCCACATCTCGCTTTACTACAAAACAGGAGTATTGCATAAACTGGAATAACATAATGTTAGTGTTCATTCTACACATTGTATGGCATTCTGTATATTTTCATATCAAAAATAGTTATTTTCTCAGGCCTAGATTTAGAGTTCGGCGGTAGCCGTCAAAACCAGCGTTAGAGGCTCCTAACGCTGGTTTTGGCCGCCCGCTGGTATTTGGAGTCAGTGATTAAAGGGTCTAACGCTCACTTTACAGCCGCGACTTTTCCATACCGCAGATCCCCCTACGCCATTTGCGTAGCCTATCTTTTCAATGGGATCTTCCTAACGCTGGTATTTAGAGTCGTTTCTGCAGTGAGCGTTAGAGCTCTAACGACAAGATTCCAGCCGCCTGAAAATAGCAGGAGTTAAGAGCTTTCTGGCTAACGCCGGTTTATAAAGCTCTTAACTACTGTACCCTAAAGTACACTAACACCCATAAACTACCTATGTACCCCTAAACCGAGGTCCCCCCACATCGCCGCCACTCGATTAAAATTTTTAACCCCTAATCTGCCGACCGCCACCTACGTTATACTTATGTACCCCTAATCTGCTGCCCCTAACATCGCCGACCCCTATGTTATATTTATTAACCCCTAATCTGCCCCCCTCAACGTCGCCGACACCTACCTACACTTATTAACCCCTAATCTGCCGAGCGGACCTGAGCGCTACTATAATAAAGTTATTAACCCCTAATCCGCCTCACTAACCCTATCATAAATAGTATTAACCCCTAATCTGCCCTCCCTAACATCGCCGACACCTACCTTCAATTATTAACCCCTAATCTGCCCCCCTCAACGTCGCCGACACCTACCTACACTTATTAACCCCTAATCTGCCGAGCGGACCTGAGCGCTACTATAATAAAGTTATTAACCCCTAATCCGCCTCACTAACCCTATCATAAATAGTATTAACCCCTAATCTGCCCTCCCTAACATCGCCGACACCTACCTTCAATTATTAACCCCTAATCTGACGACCGGAGCTCACCGCTATTCTAATAAATGTATTAACCCCTAAAGCTAAGTCTAACCCTAACACTAACACCCCCCTAAGTTAAATATAATTTTTATCTAACGAAATAAATTAACTCTTATTAAATAAATAATTCCTATTTAAAGCTAAATACTTACCTGTAAAATACATCCTAATATAGCTACAATATAAATTATAATTATATTATAGCTATTTTAGGATTAATATTTATTTTACAGGTAACTTTGTAATTATTTTAACCAGGTACAATAGCTATTAAATAGTTAAGAACTATTTAATAGTTACCTAGTTAAAATAATAACAAATTTACCTGTAAAATAAATCCTAACCTAAGATATAATTAAACCTAACACTACCCTATCAATAAATTAATTAAATAAACTACCTACAATTACCTACAATTAACCTAACACTACACTATCAATAAATTAATTAAACACAATTGCTACAAATAAATACAATTAAATAAACTATCTAAAGTACAAAAAATAAAAAAGAACTAAGTTACAGAAAATAATAAAATATTTACAAACATAAGAAAAATATTACAACAATTTTAAACTAATTACACCTACTCTAAGCCCCCTAATAAAATAACAAAGCCCCCCAAAATAAAAAATTCCCTACCCTATTCTAAAATACAAATATTACAAGCTCTTTTACCTTACCAGCCCTGAACAGGGCCCTTTGCGGGGCATGCCCCAAGAATTTCAGCTCTTTTGCCTGTAAAAAAAAACATACAATACCCCCCCCCCCAACATTACAACCCACCACCCACATACCCCTAATCTAACCCAAACCCCCCTTAAATAAACCTAACACTACCCCCCTGATGATCTTCCTACCTTGTCTTCACCATGCCAGGTTCACCGATCCGTCCTGGCTCCAAGATCTTCATCCAACCCAAGCGGGGGCTAGACATCCACTGAAGAAGTCCAGAAGAGGGTCCAAAGTCTTCCTCCTATCCGGCAAGAAGAGGACATCCGGACCGGCAAACATCTTCTCCAAGCGGCATCTTCTATCTTCTTCCATCCGATGACGACCGGCTCCATCTTGAAGACCTCCAGCGCGGATCCATCCTCTTCTTCCGACGACTAGACGACGAATGACGGTTCCTTTAAGGGACGTCATCCAAGATGGCGTCCCTCGAATTCCGATTGGCTGATAGGATTCTATCAGCCAATCGGAATTAAGGTAGGAATTTTCTGATTGGCTGATGGAATCAGCCAATCAGAATATAGTTCAATCCGATTGGCTGATCCAATCAGCCAATCAGATTGAGCTCGCATTCTATTGGCTGATCGGAACAGCCAATAGAATGCGAGCTCAATCTGATTGGCTGATTGGATCAGCCAATCGGATTGAACTATATTCTGATTGGCTGATTCCATCAGCCAATCAGAAAATTCCTACCTTAATTCCGATTGGCTGATAGAATCCTATCAGCCAATCGGAATTCGAGGGACGCCATCTTGGATGACGTCCCTTAAAGGAACCGTCATTCGTCGTCTAGTCGTCGGAAGAAGAGGATGGATCCGCGCTGGAGGTCTTCAAGATGGAGCCGGTCGTCATCGGATGGAAGAAGATAGAAGATGCCGCTTGGAGAAGATGTTTGCCGGTCCGGATGTCCTCTTCTTGCCGGATAGGAGGAAGACTTTGGACCCTCTTCTGGACTTCTTCAGTGGATGTCTAGCCCCCGCTTGGGTTGGATGAAGATCTTGGAGCCAGGACGGATCGGTGAACCTGGCATGGTGAAGACAAGGTAGGAAGATCATCAGGGGGGTAGTGTTAGGTTTATTTAAGGGGGGTTTGGGTTAGATTAGGGGTATGTGGGTGGTGGGTTGTAATGTTGGGGGGGGGGTATTGTATGTTTTTTTTTACAGGCAAAAGAGCTGAAATTCTTGGGGCATGCCCCGCAAAGGGCCCTGTTCAGGGCTGGTAAGGTAAAAGAGCTTGTAATATTTGTATTTTAGAATAGGGTAGGGAATTTTTTATTTTGGGGGGCTTTGTTATTTTATTAGGGGGCTTAGAGTAGGTGTAATTAGTTTAAAATTGTTGTAATATTTTTCTTATGTTTGTAAATATTTTATTATTTTCTGTAACTTAGTTCTTTTTTATTTTTTGTACTTTAGATAGTTTATTTAATTGTATTTATTTGTAGCAATTGTGTTTAATTAATTTATTGATAGTGTAGTGTTAGGTTTAATTATATCTTAGGTTAGGATTTATTTTACAGGTAAATTTGTAATTATTTTAACTAGGTAACTATTAAATAGTTCTTAACTATTTAATAGCTATTGTACCTGGTTAAAATAATTACAAAGTTGCCTGTAAAATAAATATTAATCCTAAAATAGCTATAATATAATTATAATTTATATTGTAGCTATATTAGGGTTTATTTTACAGGTAAGTATTTAGCTTTAAATAGGAATTATTTATTTAATAAGAGTTAATTTATTTCGTTAGATAAAAATTATATTTAACTTAGGGGGGTGTTAGTGTTAGGGTTAGACTTAGCTTTAGGGGTTAATACATTTATTAGAATAGCGGTGAGCTCCGGTCGGCAGATTAGGGGTTAATAATTGAAGGTAGGTGTCGGCGATGTTAGGGAGGGCAGATTAGGGGTTAATACTATTTATGATAGGGTTAGTGAGGCGGGTTAGGGGTTAATAACTTTATTATAGTAGCGGTGCGGTCCGCTCGGCAGATTAGGGGTTAATAAGTGTAGGCAGGTGTCGGCGACGTTGAGGGGGGCAGATTAGGGGTTAATAAATATAATATAGGGGTCGGCGATGTTAGGGCAGCAGATTAGGGGTACATAGGGATAACGTAGGTGGCGGCGGTTTACGGAGCGGCAGATTAGGGGTTAAAAGTGTAATGCAGGGGTCAGCGATAGCGGGGGCGGCAGATTAGGGGTTAATAAGTGTAAGGTTAGGGGTGTTTAGACTCGGGGTACATGTTAGAGTGTTAGGTGCAGACGTAGGAAGTGTTTCCCCATAGGAAACAATGGGGCTGCGTTAGGAGCTGAACGCTGCTTTTTTGCAGGTGTTAGGTTTTTTTTCAGCTCAAACTGCCCCATTGTTTCCTATGGGGGAATCGTGCACGAGCACGTTTTTGATGCCGGCCGCGTCCGTAAGCAACTCTGGTATCGAGAGTTGCATTTGCGGTAAATATGCTCTACGCTCCTTTTTTGGAGCCTAACGCAGCATTTGTTTGAACTCTCGATACCAGAGTTAAATTTATGGTGCGGCCAGAAAAAAACCCGCGGAGCGTTAACAGCCCTTTTACCGCCGAACTCTAAATCTAGGCCTCAGTATTTAAGATTTCTGTTTATGATGAAAAAAAGAGTATATTTTATAAATATGTATTTTCCTCTATATGACCTTCCGAGCTCTACAGCTGTCTAATGTTGATAACATACTTATCTTCGTAATAAAATCTGAAATAAAATATACCACTTTCGGGTATTTGTCTTTTATATTAATTTCTTTTCGCTATTAAAGACTTCTTATTGTAAAACTTTTGCATTTTAAACTATACAATATTACTTGTTTAAGATTTAAAAAAAAAAAAATATAATGATTACATTTGATTGTGCTTTTATTTGTAAACTTTAATTAGGCTATTCATTTAAACGTATAAGATCATTGTTTGAAGTTAATATATCATAAATACTATCAAATTAAAATCTTAAAATATTGTTTAATGTATTGTCCCATTTTTTTTAGTGTATCCTGACAATCATTTTTTTACATTATTTCTATTTATCCCAAGGTCATGCTTAGTATGTATGCAGTGCTATGGGGTCTGAACCATTTTGTGGTGTTTATTTTATTTTTCCCAGATGGTAATCAAAGTTAGTTTAACGTGGTTCTAGGTTAACATCAAGCACAAGTTGGGTTTCAAATCCACTAGGGAAAAACCAGCAACAGAAACTAGCTAACACTTACATAAAAAGCTGCAAATATTAAAAAACATAAAATGGAGGAACACGTACAGCTATTGTACAAGACATAGCAAGGTTAAGCCCCTCACTATGGATACTTCAGTGCTTGTGTCCTAGCCTCAGCCCTGCAAGCTGTATCTGTGAGGGTAATCTAGCTAAATGTGGTATTCCTAGAAAATACTGCGTGTACATCTATGCCCTGGACCTCACTCTAAGAATAAATGGAGTACAGTTCCTATAGCATGAAAAGAACTGAGTAAATGGTGTAAATATTATATAATATGAAAGACTATTACTCACAGGGGGATTCCACATTAAAAGAAATGTTTTTTTCAAGTCATTATTCTGGTGATCAAATATTTACCTAAATTGAAAAAGAAACTGGCCTATAGAAAGCTAGGCCTAGATTATTCATAATAACCTTAAACAATGTAACACAATATATGGGTTGATCACAATCTATAGGCTGAGGGGATTTTGGCGTTTTTTTATGGCCGAAAAGGTCACTTTTTGCTTCAACACAATCACAATACTGAGTTTTGTTCAATCTCCCTCGGCCTTGATCCCATTGTCGACTTTTTTTTAATGTTCGATTTTAAGTCTCACGTTTCATTGTAGTGATTGTCAATATCAGTACAGACATTTTCATAACCTGGCTTTTAAATGTGATGCAATTGTAAGTTGAAAATGACCTATTGCAATCTGAATCCATCCTCATCACTACTAAACCATTTGAATGTCATTTGTATGTAGACATAATGGGCATACTAGGCATGTTTGCTTAATGGCTATGTTTTCACTTTTAATATTTTAATAGTATGTTTTTAAATTAAATTAGTAAGATTAACCCCTTCGCTACCGGGAATTTCAGAGAAGAACCCAAAATACTGGATAGTTTTTAGCATTTTTGTAATCACTCCATTTAAATAGAAATAGAGTCTTGTTTTTGATTTACAAATATAAGTAGACAACCCAAGTTATTGTTCTAGGCCCATTTTTGTATATTTCATGCCACTGTTTCACTGACAAATGTGATCATATAAAAAAACTGTTAACTTTTTCACAAACTTTGGGTTTCTCACTGAATTTATTTACATACCGCCTGTGCAATCATGACATAAATGATTGTAAAAGCTTTTCTGGGATCCCCTTTGTTCAGAAATCGCAGACTTGCATGCTTTGCCATTGGTTTTTAGTAATTAGAAGGCTGTTAATTGCAGCTGCACACCACACTTCTATTATTCCCGGCAATCAAGGTGTAGCTTATAAGGTTAATTTTAGCTGTAGTGTAGAGATTACCCTCTCACCTGAGACCTCCCACCCCCTCATCCCTCCCAAACAGCTCTCTAACCCTCACCCTCCCACTAATGGCAGCCATCTTTGGTACTGTCAGCTGTCTGCCAGTACCTAATTTATACACATTTTTATTATTTTGTTCAAGTTTTATATTTTCTTAAAATGTTTTCTATATTGTAGTGATCCCTCCACCTTCCCTTTCCTGGCGAATGTTATATATGAAAACCCCCACCCCCCATTCCATCCCTTTTCTATAGTGTAGCTAGTGTAGCTCCTTATCCCTCCCTCTCAATTTTTTTTTCTGCAGTGTAGGGCCGGCCCACCTGTCTCCAACTTTCTCTCCCACACCTCCAGCCAGCACCAGCAGATGATCGTTACAGACAGTGACATGCACAGTGTCACTGTCTGTAACAATCTAGCATCTGCCTTCATATGGAACTGTAGCACAATCATATGAAGGCAGATGCCTGTAGCTCAGGAACAGCAGCTCGTGACTTTACAGCCGAGGCTGCTGTAGCTTACTGAAGCTGTGACGTAAATATATGTTATGCGGTATGATGGGCCTTGTACCGCATGACATATATATATATATATATATATATATATATATAAAAATCATTTTGGATTAAAGGGTTAAAAAATACATTAAAGGCACATCTGACACTCAATATATTTTATATTATTCCCCACCTCCCTCTTGGGTCATGGGTGCTGCCATGTTGAAATAAACCTTTTAACACATTCCAGTGCTTCTATGTTTGCACATGTGCTGCAACTGTCCTTCAGATACCTGCAGTTTAACTTAGGTTCCATAATTGCAGCACCTATGATTAGAGGGAGGTGCATGAAATGTATATAGTTTTTAGTGTCCCTTTAAATCATTATACCGCCAGGTCTACCACTCTTTTTTTAAAAACACCACAACTTGAGATCTATCTTCATATAACATTTTTGTTTATATTGTCACCATAAATTGTTGCTGTAGTTTAAAACCCTCATATAACTGTATGTAAAATTGCATTTTCTTTCATGTAATTGGCAAGAGTCCATGAGCTAGTGACGTATGGGATATACAATCCTACCAGGAGGGGCAAAGTTTCCCAAACCTCAAAATGCCTATAAATACACCCCTCACCACACCCACAATTCAGTTTTACAAACTTTGCCTCCTATGGAGGTGGTGAAGTAAGTTTGTGCTAAGATTTCTATGTTGATATGCGCTTCTCAGCATTGTTGAAGTCCGATTCCTCTCAGAGTACAGCGAATGTCAGAGGGACGTGAAGGGAGTATCCCTTATTGAATAAAATGATTTCCCTAACGGGGTCTATTTCATAGGTTCTCTGTTATCGGTTGTAGAGATTCATCTCCTACCTTCCTTTTCAGATCGACGATATACTCTCAATTTACCATTACCTCTACTGATAACTGTTTTAGTACTGGTTTGGCTATCTGCTATATGTGGATGGGTGTCTTTTGGTAAGTATGTTTTTTATTACTTAAGACACCTCAGCTATGGTTTGGCACTTTATGCATTTATATAAAGTTCTAAATATATGTATTGTACTTATATTTGCCATGAGTCAGGTTCATGTATTTCCTTCAGCAGACTGTCAGTTTCATATTTGGGAAATATAAACAGCTTTTAAAGAAAAATTTTTCTTACCTGGGGTTTAGTCTTTTTTCAATTGACTACTTCTTGCAAATTGCGGGCGATATTAGTCCCGCGGGTGCGTCAAATGCTAAACTTTATTGCGTCATTCTTGGCGTGAAAAAAATACGTCTATGACGCAATTTCGTCATTTCCGGCGTCATACTTGATGCCGAGACCTTTCACACGGTTGCGTCATTAGTGACGCGAGTGTGTCATTTCCGGTTATTTTTGGCGCCAAAAAAGATTACGTTACGTTGTGCGTCATACTTGGCGCCAAATTTTTTAATTATTTCAATACCCCATTGATGTTTGCCTCTTGCCTTTTTTCTCTATCAGAGGGCTATGCTATTTGCATTTTTTCCCATTCCTGAAACTTTCATATAAGGAAATAGATAATTTTGTTTTATATGTTGTTTTTTCTCTTACATTTTGCAAGATGTCTCAATCTGATCCTGTCTCAGAAGTTTCTGCTGGAACATTGCTGCCTGACATCGGTTCTACCAAAGCTAAGTGCATTTGTTGTACAATTGTAGAAATTATTTTGCCGAATGTCATTTGTAATAGTTGTCATGATAAACTTTTACATGCAGATAGTGTATCCATCAGTAATAGTACATTGCCAGTTGCAGTTCCTTCAACTTCTAATGTGCATGATATACCTGTAAATTTTAAAGAATTTGATTCTGATTCTATCCTGAAGGCTTTGTCTGCATTTCCACCTTCTAATAAACGTAAAAGGTCTTTTAAAACTTCTCATTTAGTTGATGAAATTTCAAATGACCAACAACATAATAATTTATCCTCTTCTGATGAGGATCTATCTGATACAGAAGATTTTTCCTCAGACATTGACACTGACAAATCTACTTATTTATTTAAAATAGAGTATATGCGTTCTTTATTAAAAGAAGTGTTAATTACTTTGGATATTGAGGTAACCAGTCCTCTTGATGTTCAGTCTAATAAACATTTAAATTATGTTTTTAAACCTCCTGTGGTTTCTCCAGGGGTTTTTCCTATTCCTGAGGCTATTTCTGATATGATTTCTAAGGAATGGAATAAGCCAGGTACTTCTTTTATTCCTTCTTCAAGGTTTAAAAAATTGTATCCTTTACCAGCAAAATCTATAGAGTTTTGGGAAAAAATCCCCAAAGTTGATGGGGCTATTTCTACTCTTGCTAAACGTACCACTATTCCTATGGAAGATAGTACTTCCTTTAAGGATCCTTTAGATAGGAAGCTTGAATCTTATCTAAGGAAGGCCTATTTATATTCAGGTCATCTTCTTAGACCTGCAATTTCTTTGGCTGATGTTGCGGCTGCATCAACTTTCTGGTTGGAGAATTTAGCGCAACAGGATTTGGATTCTGACTTATCTAGCATTATTCGCTTACTGCAATATGCTAATCATTTAATTTGTGATGCCATTTTTGATATTATCAAAATTGATGTTAGATCCATGTCTTTAGCTATATTAGCTTGAAGAGCTTTGTGGCTTAAATCTTGGAATGCTGATAAGACATCTAAATCTAGATTACTATCTCTTTCTTTCCAAGGTAATAATTTATTTGGTTCTCAGTTGGATTCTATTATTTCAACTGTCACTGGGGGAAAGGGAGTTTTTCTGCCTCAGCATAAAAAACCTAAGGGTAAATCTAAGACTTCTAACCGTTTTCATTCTTTTCATCAGAATAAGGAACAAAGACTCAATCCTCCCCCCAAAGAATCTGCTTCCAATTGGAAGCCTTCCTCAAATTGGAATAAATCCAAGCCATTTAGGAAACCAAAGTCAGCCCCTAAGTCCGCATGAAGGTGCGGCCCTCATTCCAGCTCAGCTGGTAGGGGGCAGATTAAGGTTTTTCAAGGATATTTGGATACAATCTGTCCAAAATCAATGGATTCAGAGCATTGTCTCTCAAGGGTATCGAATAGGATTCAAAGTAAGACCTCCTGTGAGAAGATTTTTTTCTTCACGTATCCCAGCAAATCCAGTAAAAGCTCAGGCTTTCCTGAAGTGTGTTTCAGACCTCGAGTCTTCAGGGGTAATCATGCCAGTTCCTCTTCAGGAACAAGGTTTGGGGTTTTATTCAAATCTATTCATTGTCCCAAAGAAGGAAAATGTATTCAGACCAGTTCTGGATCTGAAAATTTTGAATTGTTATGTAAGAATACCAACTTTCAAGATGGTGACTATAAGGACTATTCTGCCTTTTGTTCAGCGAGGACATTATATGTCCACAATAGACTTGCAGGATGCATACCTTCATATTCCGATTCATCCAGAACATTATCAGTTTCTGAGATTCTCTTTTCTAAACAAGCATTACCAATTTGTTGCTCTTCCATTTGGCCTAGCAACAGCTCCAAGAATGTTTTCGAAGGTTCTGGGTGCCCTACTCTCTGTAATCAGAGAACAGGGTATTGCGGTGTTTCCTTATTTGGATGATATCTTGGTACTAGCTCAGTCTTTACGTACTGCAGAATCTCACACGAATCAACTAGTGTTTCTTGATTCCTCAGACAAGGGTCACCTTTTTAGGTTTCCAGATAGATTCAGTGTCCATGACTCTGTCTCTAACAGACAAGAGACGTTTAAAATTGGTTGCAGCCTGCCAGCACCTTCAGTCTCAGTCATTCCCTTCAGTGGCTATGTGCATAGAAGTTTTAAGTCTCATGACTGCAGCATCGGACGCAATCCCCTTTGCTCGTTTTCACATGAGACCTCTACAGCTTTGTATGCTGAATCAATGGTGCAGGGATTATACAAAGATATCACAGTTAATATCCTTAAATCCCAATGTACGACACTCTCTGACATGGTGGATAGATCACCATCGTTTAGTTCAAGGGGCTTCTTTTTTTGGCCAACCTGGACTGTGATCACAACAAATGCGAGTCTTTCAGGTTGGGGGGCTGTTTGGGGATCTCTGACAGCACAAGGGGTTTGGAAATCTCAAGAGGCGAGATTACCAATAAATATTTTAGAACTCCATGCTATTCTCAGAGCTCTTCAGTTTTGGCCTCTGTTAAAGAGAGAAACAATCATTTGTTTTCAGACAGACAATATCACAACAGTGGCATATGCCAATCATTAGGGTGGGACTCACAGTCCCCAAGATATGAAAGAAGTATCTCGGATACTTGTTTGGGCGGAATCCAGCTCCTGTCTAATCTCTGCGGTGCATATCCCAGGTGTAGACAATTGGGAGGTGGATTATCTCAGCCACCAGACTTTATATCAAGGGGAGTGGTCTCTCCATCCAGATGTATTTTCTCAGATTGTTCAGATGTGGGGTCTTCCAGAGATAGATCTCATGGCCTCTCATCTAAACAAGAAACTTCCCAGATACCTGTCCAGGTCCAGAGATGTTCAGGCGGAAGCAGTGGATGCGCTGACACTTCCTTGGTGTTATCATCCTGCTTACATTTTCCCGCCTCTAGTTCTCCTTCCAAGAGTGATCTCCAAAATCATCATGGAACAATCATTTGTGTTGCTAGTGGCTCCAGCATGGCCACACAGGTTTTGGTATGCGGATCTGGTTCGGATGTCCAGTTGCCCGCCTTGGCCACTTCCGTTACGGCCAGACCTACTATCTCAAGGTCCATTTTTCCATCAGGATCTCAAATCATTAAATTTGAAGGTATGGAAATTAAAGGTTTCTCTGAAATTGAGGTTTCTCTGACTCAGTGATTAATACTATGTTACAAGCTCGTAAATCTGTCTCTAGAAATATTTATTATAGAGTTTGGAAGACTTACATTTCATGGTGTTCTTCTCATAAATTCTCCTGGCATTCTTTTAGAATTCCTAGAATTTTACAGTTTCTTCAGGATGGTTTGGATAAAGGTTTGTCTGCAAGTTCCTTGAAAGGACAAATCTCTGCTATTTCTGTTTTATTTCATAGAAAGATTGCTATACTTCCTGATATACACTGTTTTGTACAGGCTTTAGTTCGTATTAAGCCTGTCATTAAATCAATTTCTCCTCCTTGATTCTCCTTAATTTGGTTCTGAAGGCTTTACAGGCTCCTCCATTTGAACCTATGCATTCTTTGGACATTAAACTACTTTCCTTTTGGCCATCTCTTCTGCTAGAAGAGTTTCTGAGCTATCTGCTCTTTCTTGTGAGTCTCCTTTTCTGAATTTTCATCAGGATAAGGTAGTTTTGCGTACTTCTTTTCAATTTTTACCTAAGGTTGTGAATTCTAACAACATTAGTAGAGAAATTGTTGTCCCTTCCTTGTGTTCTAATCCTAAGAATTCTTTGGAAAGATCCTTACATTCTTTGGATGTGGTAAGAGCTTTGAAATATTATGTGGAAGCTACTAAAGATTTCAGGAAGACTTCCAGTCTATTTGTTTTATTTTCTGGTCTTAGGAAAGGTCAGAAGGCTTCTGCTATTTCCTTGGCTTCTTGGTTGAAACTTTTGATTCATCAAGCTTAATTAGAGTCGGGTCAGGCCCCGCCTCAGAGAATTACAGCTCATTCTACTAGATCAGTCTCCACTTCGTGGGCTTTTAAGAATGAAGCTTCAGTTGATCAGATTTGCAAAGCGGCAACTTGGTCCTCTTTGCATACATTTACTAAATTCTACCGTTTTTATGTATTTGCTTCTTCGGAAGCAGTTTTTGGTAGAAAAGTTCTTCAGGCAGCTGTTTCAGTTTGATTCTTCTGCTTTTGATTTAAGTTTTTTTCTTTCAATTATGAAAATAAACTTATTTTTTTGGGTTGTGGATTAATTTTTTCAGCGGAAAATGGCTGTTTTTATTTTATTCCCTCCCTCTCTAGTGACTCTTGAGTGGAGATCCACATCTTGGGTATTGCTATCCCATACGTCACTAGCTCATGGACTCTTGCCATTTACATGAAAGAAAACATAATTTATGTAAGAACTTACCTGATAAATTAATTTCTTTCATATTGGCAAGAGTCCATGAGGCCCACCCTTTTTTATGGTGGTTATGATTTTTTCCAAATTTCTTTTGTTGATGCTTTCTACTCCTTTCTTTATCACCCCACTGCTTGGCTATTTGTTAAACTGAATTGTGGGTGGGGTGAGGGGTGTATTTATAGGCATTTTGAGGTTTGGGAAACTTTGCCCCTCCTGGTAGGATTGTATATCCCATACGTCACTAGCTCATGGACTCTTGCCAATATGAAAGAAATGAATTTATCAGGTAAGTGCTTACATAAATTATGTTTTATCCTGTCTTAAAGGGACAGTGTACTGTGATTTCTTTCATGAAATTGGCAAGAGTCCATGAGGTAGTGACGTATGGGATATACAATCCTACCAGGAGGGGGAAAGTTTCCCAAACCTCAAAATGCCTATAAATACACCCATCACCACACCCACAATTCAGTTGTACAAGCTTTGCCTCCTATGGAGGTGGTGAAGTAAGTTTGTGCTAAGATTTCTACGTTGATATGCGCTTCTCAGCATTTTGAAGCCCGATTCCTCTTAGAGTACAGTGAATGTCAGAGGGATGTGAAGGGAGTATCACCTATTGAATGCAATGGTTTTCCTCATGGGGATCTATTTCATAGGTTCTCTGTTATCGGTCGTAGAGATTCATCTCCTACCTCCCTTTTTAGATCGACGATATACTCTCATATTCCATTACCTCTACTGATAACCGTTTCAGTACTGGTTTGGCTATCTGCTATATGTGGATGGGTGTCTTTTGGTAAGTATGTTTTCAGTACCTAAGACACTCTCAGCTATGGTTTGGCACTTTATGTATTTATATAAAGTTCTAAATATATGTATTGTACTTATATTTGCCATGATTCAGGTTTTCTGTATATTTCCTTTTGAAGACTGTCAGTTTTATATCTGGGAAATGCATTTTTTAGGAAAATGTATTTCTTACCTGGGGTATAGTCTCTTTTTTCAAATTGACTGACGATATACTCTCATATTCCATTACCTCTACTGATAACCGTTTCAGTACTGGTTTGGCTATCTGCTATATGTGGATGGGTGTCTTTTGGTAAGTATGTTTTCAGTACCTAAGACACTCTCAGCTATGGTTTGGCACTTTATGTATTTATATAAAGTTCTAAATATATGTATTGTACTTATATTTGCCATGATTCAGGTTTTCTGTATATTTCCTTTTGCAGACTGTCAGTTTCATATCTGGGAAATGCATTTTTTAGGAAAATGTATTTCTTACCTGGGGTATAGTCTCTTTTTTCAAATTGACTGTCTTTTAAATTCGTGGGCAGAATTAGGCTCGCAAGGCCGCAAAATGCCAAAGTTTATTGCGTCATTCTTGGCACAAGATTTTTTTGGCGCGAAGTTGCGTAATTTCCGGCATTTTAGTTGACGCTGAGTCTTTCACAAGGTTGCGTCATCTGTGACGTGAGTGTGTCATTTCCAGATGTTTTCATATTATTTTCATTATTTAAGACCCCATTCCTATATGCCTCTTGCCTTTTTCTCTATCAGAGGGCTATGCTGTTTG
Organism: Bombina bombina; assembly: GCF_027579735.1. Taxonomy (NCBI): domain Eukaryota; kingdom Metazoa; phylum Chordata; class Amphibia; order Anura; family Bombinatoridae; genus Bombina; species Bombina bombina. The sequence goes on along the minus strand of NC_069504.1, from coordinate 142,767,955 downwards.
CATTTTTTCCCATTCCTGAAACTGCCATATAAGGAAATTGATAATTTTGCTTTACATGTTGTTTTTTTCTCTTACATTTGCAAGATGCCTCAATCTGATCCTGTCTCAGAAATCACTGTTGGAACCCTGCTGCATGATAACAGTTCTACTAAAGCTAAGTGCATTTGTTGTAAACTTGTGGAGGTTATTTCTCCAGCTGTTGGTTTGAAATAGTTGTCATGATAAACTTTTACATGCAGAGAATGTATTCATCAGTAGTAGTTCATTACCTGTTGCTGTTCCCTCAACATCTAATGCACAAGATATACCTGTAAATTTAAAAGAATTTATTTCTGATTCTATTCAGAAGGCTTTGTCTGCCATTCCGCCTTCTAATAAACGTAAAAGGTCTTTTAAAACTTCTCATAAAGTTGATGAAATTTCAAATGACCGGAAACATGCTGAATTATCCTGCTCTGAAGACGATCTATCTGGTTCAGAAGATCCTACCTCAGATATTGACACTGACAAATCTTCTTATTTATTTAAAATGGAGTATATTCGTTCTTTGTTAAAAGAAGTGTTGATTACATTGGATATGGAGGAAACTAGTCCTCTTGATATTAAAACTAGTAAATGTTTAAATTCTGTTTATAAACCTCCTGTGGTTATTCCATAGGTTTTTCCAGTTTCTGATGCTATTTCTGATATGATTTCTAAGGAATGGAATAGGCCTGGTACTTCTTTTATTCCTTCTTTAAGGTTTAAAAATTGTATCCTTTGCCAGCAGTTACTTTAGAGTTTTGGGAAAAGATCTCCAAAGTTGATGGGACTATCTCCAGTGATGTCGCAAACCTAAAATTTTGTGTTCGCGAACAGCGAACGCGAACTTCCGCAAAAGTTTGCGAACCGGCGAACCGCCATAGACTTCAATAGGCAGGCAAATTTTAAAACCCACAGGGACTCTTTCTGACCACAAAAGTGATGGAAAAGTTATTTCAAGGGGACTAACACCTGGACTGTGGTATGCCGGAGGGGGATCCATGGCAAACTCCCATGGAAAATTACATAGTTGATGCAGAGTCTGGTTTTAATCCATAAAGGGCATAAATCACCTAACATTCCTAAATTGTTTGGAATAACGTGCTTTAAAACATCAGGTATGATGTTGTATCGTTCAGGTAGTGTAAGGTTTTTTTTTAAAATGTACACTACTGTTTTAGCAGATATGACTTGCACTGGTGTGACACTGTGCCCTGGCAGGACCTGGAACGCACACGTGTGAGGGAAACTGACTGCTATTATTTCACAGTAAAAAAAGGTTGTTTTTTTTTTTTAAATGTATGTACACTACTGTTTTAGTAGATATGACTTGCACTGGTGTGACACTGTGCCCTGGCAGGACCTGGAGCGCACACGTGTGAGGGAAACTGACTGCTATTATTTCACAATAAAAGTTTTTTTTTTAATGTATGTACACTACTGTTTTAGCAGATATGACTTGCACTGGTGTGACACTGTGCCCTGGCAGGACCTGGAATGCACACGTGTGAAGGAAACTGACTGCTATTATTTCAAATTAAAAAAACAGAATTTATGCTTACCTGATAAATTACTTTCTCCAACGGTGTGTCCGGTCCACGGCGTCATCCATTACTTGTGGATATTCTCCTCCCCCACAGGGAAAGGCAAGGAGAGCACACAGCAAGAGCTGTCCATATAGTCCCTCCCAGGCTCTGCCCCCCCAGTCATTCGACCGACGGTTAGGAGAAAAAAGGAGAAACTATAGGGTGCCGTGGTGACTGTAGTGTATAGAGAAAGACATTTTTCAAACCTGATTAAAAAACCAGGGCGGGCCGTGGACCGGACACACCGTTGGAGAAAGTAATTTATCAGGTAAGCATAAATTCTGTTTTCTCCAACATTGGTGTGTCCGGTCCACGGCGTCATCCATTACTTGTGGGAACCAATACCAAAGCTTTAGGACACGGATGAAGGGAGGGAGCAAATCAGGTTACCTAAACAGAAGGCACCACGGCTTGCAAAACCTTTCTCCCAAAAATAGCCTCCGAAGAAGCAAGAGTATCAAATTTGTAGAATTTGGCAAAAGTGTGCAGAGACGACCAAGTCGCTGCCTTACATATCTGATCAACAGAAGCCTCGTTCTTGAAGACCCATGTGGAAGCCACAGCCCTAGTAGAGTGAGCTGTGATTCGTTCAGGAGGCTGCCGTCCGGCAGTCTCATAAGCCAATCGGATAATGCTTTTCAGCCAGAAAGAAAGAAAGAGAGGTAGCAGTAGCTTTTTGTCCTCTCCTCTTACCAGAATAAACGACAAACAAAGAAGAAGTTTGTCTGAAATCCTTTGTTACTTCTAAATAGAACTTTAAAGCACGGACTACATCTAAATTGTGTAACAAACGTTCCTTCTTTGAAACTGGGTTCGGACACAAAGAAGGGACAACTATTTCCTGGTTAATATTCTTGTTGGAAACAACTTTTGGAAGAAAACCAGGCTTGGTACGCAAAACAACCTTATCTGAATGGAATACCAGATAGGGTGGATCACACTGCAAAGCAGATAATTCAGAAACTCTTCTAGCAGAAGAAATAGCAACCAAAAACAGAATTTTCCAAGATAGTAACTTGATATCTATGGAATGTAAGGATTCAAATGGAACCCCTTGAAGAACTGAAAAAACTAAATTTAGGCTCCAGGGAGGAGTCAAAGGTCTGTAAACAGGCTTGATTCTGACCAAAGCCTTTACAAAAGCTTGTAGATCTGGCACAGCTGCCAGTCGTTTGTGTAACAAGACAGATAAAGCAGAAATCTGTCCCTTTAGAGAACTCGCTGACAATCCCTTATCCAAACCTTCTTGGATAAAGGAGAGGATCCCGGGAATTTTAATCCATGAGAATCCCTTGGATTCACACCAACAGATATATATTTTCCATATTTTATGGTAAATCCTTCTAGTCACAGGTTTTCTGGCTTGGACCAGAGTATCTATCACTGAATCTGAAAACCCACGCTTGGATAAAATCAAGCGTTCAATTTCCAAGCAGTCAGCTGTAGAGAAACTAGATTTGGATGTTCGAATAGACCTTGTACTAGAAGATCCTGTCTCAAAGGTAGCTTCCCTGGTGGAGCCGATGACATATTCACCAGGTCTGAATACCAAGTCCTGCGTGGCCACGCAGGAGCTATCAGAATCACAGAGGCCTTCTCCTGTTTGATCCTGGCTACAAGCCTGGGAAGGAGAGGGAACGGTGGAAACGCATAAGCTAGGTTGAACGACCAAGGCGTCGCTAATGCATCCACTAGAGTCGCCTTGGGAACCCTGGATCTGGACCCGTAGCAAGGAACCTTGAAGTTCTGACGAGACGCCATCAGATCCATGTCTGGAATGCCCCATAATTGAGTCAACTGGGCAAAAACCTCCGGGTGGAGTTCCCACTCCCCCGGATGGAAAGTCTGATGACTCAGATAATCCGCCTCCCAGTTGTCTACTCCTGGGATGTGAATTGCAGATAGATGGCAGGAGTGATCCTCCGCCCATTTGATGATCTTGGATACCTCTCTCATCGCCAAGGAACTCTTTGTTCCTCCCTGATGGTTGATGTAAGCTACAGTCGTCATGTTGTCTGACTGGAATCTTATGAATCCGGCCTTCGCTAGTTGAGGCCAAGCCCGGAGAGCATTGAATATCGCTCTCAGTTCCAGGAAGTTTATCGGGAGAAGAGACTCTTCCCGAGACCATAGACCCTGAGCTTTCAGGGAATCCCAGACCGCACCCCAGCCTAATAGACTGGCGTCGGTCGTGACAATGACCCACTCTGATCTGCGGAAACTCAGTCCCTGAGACAGGTGATCCTGTGACAACCACCAACGGAGTGAGTCTCTGGTCACCTGGTCTACTTGAATCTTTGGAGACAAGTCTGTATAGTCCCCATTCCACTGCTTGAGCATGCACAGTTGTAATGGTCTTAGATGAATTCGAGCAAAAGGAACTATGTCCATTGCTGCAACCATCAACCCTACTACTTCCATGCACTGAGCTATGGAAGGCTGCAGAATAGAGTGAAGAACTTGACAAGCGTTTAGAGCTTTGACTTTCTGACCTTAGTCAGGAAGATCTTCATTTTTAAAGAATCTATTATCGTTCCCAAGAAGGAAACACTTGTCGACGGAGACAGGGAACTCTTTTCTACGTTCACCTTCCACCCGTGAGATCTGAGAAAGGCTAGAACAATGTCTGTATGAGCCTTTGCTTTGGAACGAGACAACGTTTGGATTAGAATGTCGTCCAGATAAGGTGCCACTGCAATACCCCTTGGTCTTAGAACCGCTAGAAGGGACCCTAGCACCTTTGTGAAAATCCTTGGAGCAGTGGCTAGCCCGAATGGGAGAGCCACGAACTGGTAATGCTTGTCCAGAAAGGCGAACCTTAGGAACTGATGATGATCTTTGTGGATAGGAATATGTAGATATGCATCCTTTAAATCCACGGTAGTCATAGAATGACCCTCCTGGATTGTAGGTAAAATTGTTCGAATGGTTTCCATTTTGAACGATGGAACTCTGAGAAATTTGTTTAGAATTTTTAAATCCAGAATTGGTCTGAAAGTTCCCTCTTTTTTGGGAACTACAAACAGATTTGAGTAAAACCCCTGACCCATCTTTAACAGGTCTTCTACACAATGTAAGAATGCCTGTCTCTTTATTTGGTTTAAAGATAAGTGAGACATGTGGGGGTAGTTCCTTGAATTCCAGAAGATAACCCTGAGAGACTATTTCTAGTGCCCAGGGATCCTGAACATTTCTTGCCCAAGCCTGAGCGAAGAGAGAGAGTCTGCCCCCTACAAGATCCGGTCCCGGATCGGGGGCTACCCCTTCATGCTGTTTTGGTAGCAGCAGCAGGCTTCTTGGCCTGTTTACCTTTATTCCAGCCTTGCATTGGTTTCCAAGCTGGTTTAGTCTGGGAAGCGTTACCCTCTTGTCTAGAGGCTGCCGAGTTAGAAGCCGGTCCGTTCCTGAATTGTGAAAGGAACGAAAATTGGACTTATTCTTAGCCTTGAAAGGCCTATTCTGTGGGAGGGCATGGGCCCTTCCCCCAGTGATGTCTGAAATAATTTCTTTCAATTTTGGCCCAAAAAGGGTCTTACCTTTGAAAGGGATATTAAGCAATTTTGTCTTGGAAGATACATCCGCCGACCAAGACTTTAGCCAGAGCGCCCTGTGCACCACAATTGCAAAACCTGAATATTTCGCCGCTAATCTCGCTAACTGCTAAGCGGCGTCTGAAATAAAGGAATTAGCTAACTTAAGTGCGTGAATTCTGTCCATGACTTCCTCATACGGAGTCTCCCTACTGAGCGACTTTTCCAGTTCCTCGAACCAGAACCACGTCGCTGTAGTGACAGGAATAATGCACGAATATAGGTTGAAGGAGGTAACCTTGCTGTACAAAAATCTTTTTAAGCAAACCCTCCAATTTTTATCCATAGGATCTATGAAAGCACAATTGTCCTCAATGGGAATGGTCGTGCGTTTGGCTAGTGTAGAAACCGCCCCCTCGACCTTAGGGACTGTTTGCCATATGTCCTTCCTGGGGTCGACCATAGGGAGTAATTTCTTAAATATAGGAGGAGGGACAAAAGGTATGCCTGGCTTCTCCCACTCATTCACTATGTCCGCCACCCTTTTAGGTATCGGAAAGGCATCAGGGTGCACCGGGACCTCTAGGAACTTGTCCATCTTGCACAATTTTTCTGGGATGACCAGATTGTCACAATCATCCAGAGTAGATAGCACCTCCTTAAGTAATGCGCGGAGATGCTCTAATTTAAATTTAAATGTCACAACATCAGGTTCTGCCTGCTGAGAAATTCTTCCTATCATAAATTTCCCCATCTGACAAACCCTCCCTCACTGCCACTTCAGATTGGTGTGAGGGTATGACCAAAAAATTATCATCAGCCCTCCTGCTCTACAGTGTTTAAAACAGAGCAATCGCGCTTTCTCTGAAATGCTGGCATTTTGGATAAAATATTAGCTATGGAGTTATCCATTACTGCCGTCAATCGCTGCATAGTAACAAGCATTGGCGCGCTAGAAGTACTAGGGGTCGCCTGCGCGGGCATAACTGGTATAGACACAGAAGGAGATGATGTAGAACTATGTCTACTTCCTTCATCTGAGGAATCATCCTGGGCAACTTTACAATTTGTGACAGTACTGTCCTTACTTTGTTTGGACGCTATGGCACAATTATCACACATATTTGAAGGGGGAACCACATTGGCCACCATACATACAGAACATGATCTATCTGAAGGTACAGACATGTTAAACAGGCATAAACTGGTTAATAAAGCACAAAAACCGTTTTAAAACAAAACCGTTACTGTCTCTTTAAATGTTAAACAGGGTACACTTTATTACTGAATATGTGAAAAACTATGAAGGAATTATCCAATGTTACCAAATTTTCACCACAGTGTCTTAATACATTCAAAGTATTGCACCCCAATTTTCAAGCTGTTAACCATTAAAATGTTGAAACCGGAGCCGTTTACAATTTTAACCCCCTTACAGTCCCAGCCACAGCCTTTGCTGCGACTTCACCAATCCCAGGGGGGTATAAGATACCAAATGAAGCCTTCTAGGAACGTTTTTAGTGGATTCCAGACCCTCACACATGCAGCTGCATGTACTGTACTCAAAAGTAACTGCGCAATAATGGCTTGAAAATGAGGCTCTGCCTACTACAGAGAAAGGCCCTTCCTGACTGGGAAGGTGTCTAAACAAGTGCCTGGTGCTAAAAACGTTCCCCAATGTTATAAAAGTGTGAAATTCAACTTCAAACTGCATATAATACTTAAATAAAGCAATCGATTTAGCCCCTAAAAGTGTCTACCAGTTTATAGCCCATAATAAGCCCTTTATTGTGTTTGATTTTTGACTAAGAAAATGGCTTACCGATCCCCATGAGGGAAAAATGACAGCCTTCCAGCATTACACAGTCTTGTTAGAAAAATGTCTAGTCATACCTTGAGCAGAAAAGTCTGCAAACTGTTCCCCCCAACTGAAGTTCTCTCATCTCAACAGTCCTGTGTGGGAACAGCAATTGATTTTAGTTACTGCTGCTAAAATCATACACCTCTTTTAAACAGAACTCTTCATCTCTTTCTGTTTCAGAGCAAATAGTACATACCAGCACTATTTTAAAATAAAAAACTCTTGATAGAAGAATAAAAAACTACAACTAAACACCACAAACTCCTCACCATCCCCGAGGAGATGCTACTTGTTCAGAGCGGCAAGGAGAATGACTGGGGGGGCGGAGCCTGGGAGGGACTATATGGACAGCTCTTGCTGTGTGCTCTCCTTGCCTTTCCCTGTGGGGGAGGAGAATATCCCACAAGTAATGGATGACGCCGTGGACCGGACACACCAATATTGGAGAAAAGGGTTGGTTTTTTTTTAAATGTACACTACTGTTTTAGCAGATATGACTTGCACTGGTGTCACACTGTGCACTGGCAGGACCTCAAACGCACCCGTGTGAAGGAAAATGACTGCTATTATTTCAAATTAAAAAAAGTTTTTTTTTAATTTTAAATGTACACTACTTTTTTTAGCAGATATGACTTGCACTGGTGTCACACTGTGCCCTGGCAGGACCTCAAACGCACATGTGTGAAGGAAAATGACTGCTATTATTTCAAATTAAAAAAAGTTTTTTTTTTTTTAAATCTACACTACTGTTACACCTGATATGAGTGGTGGCACTGGGCAAGTGGGCACAGTATACGCTGTGAGCCTGAGCTGGTAGGCAGGCTGCAATTAGATTACACAGGAACAAAAAAAAAGCAGACTGATGTTCTAGCCCTAAAAAGGGCTTTTTGGGGTGCTGTCCTTACAGTAGAGATAAGATGAGTCCTTCAGGACTGTAGTGGACACTGAATACACTAGCCTAGCTATCGATTTCCCTATTAAATCAGCAGCAGCTACACTGTCCCTCCTCTCACTAAGAATGCAGGCTCTGAATGAATCTAAAATTGATGCTGTCCAGGAGGTGGGAGGGTCTGGGAGGGAGTGTCTGCTGCTGATTGGCTGGAATGTGTCTTGTGACTGTGAGCTACAGGGTCAAAGTTTACTCAATGATGACGAATAGGGGGCGGATCGAACATCGCATATGTTCGCCGTCCGCTGCGAACGCGAACATGCTATGTTTGCTGCGAACTATTCGTGGCAGAACTGTTCGCGACATCACTAACTATCTCTACTCTTGTTAAACTTACTACTAATTCTACGGAAGATAGTACTTCTTTTAAAGATCCTTTAGATAGGAAACTTGAATCTTATCTAAGGAAAGCCTATTTATATTCAGGTCATCTTCTCAGGCCTGCAATTTCTTTGGCTGATGTTGCAGCTGCTTCAACTTTTTGGTTGGAGACTTTAGCGCAACAAGTATTGGATCCTGAATTGTCTAGCATTGTTAACTTGATGCAACATGCTAATAATTTTATTTGTGATGCCATTTTTGATATCATCAAAATTGATGTTAAATCTATGTCTTTAGCTATTTATCTAGAAGAGCTTTGTGGCTTAAATCTTGGAATGCTGACATGACTTCTAAGTCCAGATTGCTATCTCTTTCTTTCCAAGGTAATAAGTTATTTGGTTCTCAGTTGGATTCAATAATTTCAACTGTCACTGGGGGGAAGGGAGTTTTTTTGCCTCAGGATAAAATACCTAAGGGTAAATCTAAAGCTTCTAACCGTTTTCGTTCCTTTCGACAAAATAAGGAACAGAAGCCTAATCCTTCCCCCAAGGAATCTATTTCCAATTGGAAGCCTTCCTCAAATTGGAATAAATCCAAGCCATTTAAGAGATCAAAGCCAGCCCCCAAGTCCGCATGAAATTGCGGCCCTCATTCTAGCTCAGCTGGTAGGGGGGCAGATTAAGATTTTTCAAAGATGTTTGGACCAATTCGGTTCAAAATCAATGGATTCAGAGTATGGTCTCTCAGGGGTACAGAATAGGAGTAAGAGTAAGATCGCCTGTGAGAAGATTTTTTCTCTCACAAATTCCATCAAACCCAGTAAAGGCTCAGGCTTTCCTGAAGTGCATTTTAGACCTGGAGTTATCAGGGGTAATCATGCCAGTTCTGTTTCAGGAACAGGGTCTGGGGTTTTATTCAAATCTATTCATTGTCCCAAAGAGAGAAAATTCATTCAGACAAGTTCTGGATCTGAAAATTTTGAATCGTTATGTAAGAGTACCAACTTTCAAAATGGTGACTATAAGGACTATTCTGCCTCTTGTTCAGCAAGGGCATTATATGTCCACAATAAACTTACAGGATGCATATCTTCATATTCCGATTCATCCAGATCATTATCAGTTTCTGAGATTCTCTTTTCTAGACAAGCATTACCAATTTGTCGCTCTTCCTTTTGGCCTAGTGACAGCTCCAAGAATCTTTTCAAAGGTTCTCGGTGCCCTACTCTCTGTAACCAGAGAACGGGGTATAGCGGTGTTTCCTTATTTGGACGATATCTTGGTACTAGCTCAGTCTTTACATTCTGCAGAATCTCACACGAATCAACTAGTGTTGTTTCTTCAAAGACATGGTTGGAGGATCAATTTACCAAAAAGTTCCTTGATTCCTCAAACAAGGGTCACCTTTTTAGGTTTCCAGATAGATTCAGTGTCCATGACTCTGTCTCTAACAGATAAGAGACAATTAATATTGGTTTCAGCTTGTCGGAATCTTCAGTCTCAATCATTCCCTTCAGTAGCTATGTGCATGGAAGTTTTAGGTCTCATGACTGCAGCATCGGACGCGATCCTCTTTGCTCATTTTCCTATGAGACCTCTCCAGCTTTGTATGATGAATTAATGGTGCAGGGATTATACAAGGATATCACAATTAATATCCTTAAATCCCAATGTTCGACTATCTATACGACAATCGCATAGTTCTAGGGGCCTCTTTGGTTCGTCCAACCTGGACTGTAATCTCAACAGATGCGAGTCTTTTAGGTTAGGGAGCTGTTTAGGGATCTCCGACAGCACAAGGGGTTTCGAAATCTCAGGAGGTATGCAATTTTCAGGGCTCTTCAGGTTTGGCCTCTGTTGAAGAGAGAACCATTCATTTCTTTCAGACAGACAATATAACAGCTGTGGCATATGCCAATCATAAGGGTGGGACTCACAGTCCCCTAGCTATGAAAGAAGTATCTTGAATACTTTCCTGGGCGGAATCCAGCTCTTGTCTAATTTCTGCGGTACATATGCCAGGTGTAGACAACTGGGAAGCGGATTATCTCAGCCATCAGACTTTACATCTGGGGAGTGGTTCCCCCATCCAGATGTGTTTTCTCAGATTGTTCAGATGTGGGGTCTTCCAGAAATAGATCTGATGGCATCTCATCTAAACAAGAAACTTCCCAGGTACCTGTCCAGGAATCTTAAGGCGGAAGCAGTGGATGCGTTGACACTTCCTTGGTGTTACCAACCTGCCTATATTTTCCCGCCTCTAGTTCTTCTTCCAAGAGTGATCTCCAAAATCATCATGGAACAGTCGTTTGTATTGCTGGTAGCTCAAGCATGGCCTCACGGGTTTTGGTATGCAGATCTTGTTCGGATGTCCAGTTACCAACCTTGGCTTCTTCTATTAAGGCCGGACCTTCTGTCTCAAGGTCTGTTTTTCCATCAGGATCTCAAATCATTAAATTTGAAGGTATGGAAATTGAACGTCTAGTGCTTAGTCATAGAGGTTTCTCTAACTCAGTGATTAGTACTATGTTACAGGCTCGTAAATCTGTTTCTAGAAAGATTTATTATCGCGTTTGGAAGACTTATATTTCATGGTGTTCTTCTCATAAATTCTCTTGGCATTCTTTCAGAATTCCTAGAATTTTACAGTTTCTTCAGGATGGTTTGGATAAGGGTTTGTCTGCAAGTTCCTTGAAGGGACAGATCTCTGCTCTTTCTGTCTTATTTCACAGAAAGATTGCTAAGCTTCCTGATATTCACAGTTTTGTACAGGCTTTGGTTCATATCAAGCCTGTCATTAAATCAATCTCTCCTCCTTGGAGTCTTAATTTGGTTTTGAAGGCTTTACAGGCTCCTCCATTTGAGCCTATGCATTCTTTGGACATTAAACTACTTTCTTGGAAATTGTTGGCCTTCTCTTCTGCTAAAAGAGTTTCTGAATTATCTGCTATTTCTTGTGAATCTCCATTACTGATTTTTCATCAGGATAAGGTGGTTTTGCGGACTTCATTTAAATTCTTACCTAAGGTTGTGAATTCTAACAACATTAATAGAGAAATTGTTGTCCCTTCTTTGTGTCCTAATCCTAAGAATTCTTTGGAGAAATCCTTACATTCTTTGGATGTGGTAAGAGCTTAAAGATATTTTGTTGAAGCTACTAAAGATTTCAGGAAGACTTCTAGTCTATTTGTTATCTTTTCTGGTTCTAGGAAAGGTCAGAAGGCTTCTGCCATTTCCTTGGCATCGTGGTTAAAGCTTTTTGATTCATCAAGCTTATTTGGAATCGGGTCAAGCCCTGCCTCAGAGAATTACAGCTCATTCTATTAGATCAGTTTCCACTTTGTGGGCTTTTAAGAATGAAGCTTCAGTGGATCAGATTTGCAAAGCAGCAACCTGGTCTTTGCATACATTTACTAAATTCTACCGTTTTTATGTATTTGCTTCTTCGGAAGCAGTTTTTGGTAGAAAAGTTCTTCAGGCAGCTGTTTCAGTTTGATTCTTCTGCTTATGTTTTAAGTTTTTTCTTTTCATATCATGAAAATTAACTTATATTTTGGGTTGTGGATTATTTTTTTCAGCGAAAAATGGCTGTTTTTATTTTTATCCCTCCCCCCCTCCCTCTTTAGTGACTCTTGTGTGGAGTTCCAAATATGAGGCCCACCCTTTTTATGGTGGTTATGATTTTTTTTTGTACAAAGCACAATTATTTCCAAATTCCTTTGTTGATGCTTTTTACTCCTTTCTTTATCACTCCACTATTTGGCTATTCATTAAACTGAACTGTGGGTGTGGCGAGGGGTGTATTTATAGGCATTTTGAGGTTTGGGAAACTTTGCCCCTCCTGGTAGGATTGTATATCCCATACGTCACTAGCTTATGGACTCTTGCCAATATGAAAAAAATAAATTTATCAGGTAAGTTCTTACATAAATTATGTTTTTTCTATGCTTGTGTTCCCAGTGAGTAATTTTACCTGCTAGAGTGTATTAAACTGTTTGCAAATTGCTAAATTTACCTTGTTTTTGTAATTTGAAATATCTTTTTTTACCTGTTGTATCTAAACCTATTATAAGTATTTAAATACTTAAGTGCTGGTTATAGAAAAGCTTTGTAAACAAGACCGTTTAGCATAAAATCAGGCTCCCTTTGTGGGGTTAGTCAGAGAGGTACTAAAATGTTAATTTCCCATTGTTCCCTCTATGTTTTGGTCTCATTGTGTATATTAAGACAAAATAAGGAGGACTTAAATATGACAAATTTTAGAGTTAAATGTACTTAACCAGCTAAGAGTTAATAGTATTCAAAGTTCATGCAGAAACATCCTTTCAAATAGGCTGGGCCCTCTCTCTTCCTCCCACCCCAGGATATTAATTTGTTTTGCTGGCTCTTGTTTACGTAGCTTTTCCATACCCAATACTGCTGTACTGGCATTTTCAGTATAGCTGAAAATAGAAACTATTTGCAATTTAATACACTCCAGCAGTTAAAGTGAACCACTGGGAATACATTAATAAGGAGAAATTTTAACAGTATAATATCCCTTTAAATTACAGTAAAGGGGGGACAAAATAAGTAATAAAAGTATATTGGAAAGTTTTTTTTTTTAATATGCATACTTAAAATTTGATGGTTAATTAAAAACGTGTTTTGGGTCCCTTTAACTACTCAAAAAGCTGTGAAACCTTTTCTTTTTTTACAGGTAAAAGAGCTGATTATTTTGGGGCAATGCCCCGCAAAAAGTCCTTTTAAGGGCTATTAGGGGGTGTTAGGGTTAGACTTAGGTTTAGGGTTTAATAACTTTATTATAGTGGCGGCAACATTGGCGGCAGCAGATTAGGGGTTAATACATTTAATAGCCTATGTGGGCTATGGCAGTGTAGGGGTTAATACTAGAATAGGTTAATTGCGGTGTGGGCTATGGCGATTTAGGGGTTAATACTAGAATAAGTTAATTGCGGTGTGGGCTATGGCGGTTTAGGGGTTAATAATTTAGTTATTACTTGCGGTGTGGGCTATGGCAGTTTAGGGGTTAATAGAGTTTATTAGTTATTGCGGTGGGGGATTGCAGTTGACAGGTAGATAGGCCTGCTACGACTGCCTTTTATGGTGAGGTGAAAATGGAGTAAGATTTCTCCATTTTTGCCACGTAAGGCCTTGAGCTGGATATTGGATACCGATTTACGACGCAGTCCCATGTTAGCCTATGGGAGTAAAAATTGCGAGCGAGGGGTGGAATATACGGCCGTAACTTGTATACTATGCCGTATATGTAATACCAAAATCGTGCAAAATCTGGCGTCGCCTGGCTTTTGCGGGCGACGCTCTATATGTAATGGAGGCCCTGGGATGTAAGCTCAGGTGCAAGAACATGTCTGGAGCACTATATAGCAGTAGTTTTGCAAGAATGTTATCCATTTGTATGAGCACTAGAAGCCTAGGTATCTCTTTAACATCAAAGCAAATTTGATATTAGAAGTAAATTGGACACAATTTTTTTTAAATTGTATGTTCTGTCTAAATTAAAAAAAGAAACTGTTTGGGTTTCATATCCCTTTAATTTGTTCAGCCATGCCAAAGCTACAGACTTCAGAAAAATGGAATAGGATGTACACCTGAAATGAATCTTGCACTGTACCTACAGTGCAGCTGCAATATGAACTTTGAGATAATTGAAAAATGACAAAATCGTTGTAAAGGCAGTGGCATTCTAACTTAAATTCTGTTCTCTCTTTAAAACTCACTCAGTTTCATTAAATCAACTGAGCAGATGTTTTTCTTGACACATGCTGCAATCATTTCCACTACTGGCATGAATTCTGCAGAAACCTTGCCCAGGGGGAATAACCAAAAGATATGCAAGCCTGTTTATCAAGGTTTCTGGTTGCTATGCATTATAAAGTGAGTTAAAGCTGTTTCTCACAGTAGTTCCTGAGATCTGTAATACTTTCACAGATGTGAAAGTAATTTCATTGCCATAAATGATAAATTCTTCATGCCTAAATTACTTCTGTACAGGGTATTCCTATAAGGTTCTGTTGTTGTTATGTAGTATTAGCATCATTTTAAAAATGATTTATTCATATTAAAGGGATAGGAAAATCAAAAATATACTTGCATGATTCAGAAAGAGCATGCCATTCTGAGATACTTTAATTTAAAATAAATAAATTTACTTGCATTTTCAAATTGACTTGGTATCCTTTGTTGAAAAGAATATCTAGATATCTTACACTACTGAGAGTTAGCTGGTGGTTGGTGGTTACATACATTTGTCTTCTCATTGGTTCACCAGATGTGTTTAGCTACATCCAAGTAGGGCATTCCCGCCTTGGAGTTGACTTTAACTATGTGTTCAATCCCTTTGCAGGGGTTAAAGACAGTTATATACAAGGAATAGTGCAATAATATAATGATCTAAAATATTAGAGCCTTTTCTATTTGTTAATTTATATCCCTTTAAAAATGATAAATTAAATAAAAATTATAAATAATTTACATAAATGTTTCATTTTCATAATCTTGTCACCCTTTCCCAAAATTTTGCTAAATGTTTTAAGGGATATGAAACTCGATCATTTTCTTTCATGTTTAAGATAGAACATAAAATTGTAAACAACTTTCCAATTTATTTCTATTATCTAATTTGTTTTGTTTTCCTTTTGTTGAAAAGAATACCTAGTTAGTCTCAGGAGCAGCAATGCAGTTTTGGGAGCAAACTGCTGATTGGTGGCTGCACATATATACCTCTTGTTATTGGTTCATCCAGTGTGTTCAGCAAGCTTCCTGTAGTGCAATGCTGCTCTTTCAACAAAAAATACCAAAGGAATTTAATTAATTTGCTAATTAAAAAATTGTAGGCTCTATCTGAAACATGAAAGAAACATTTTGGGTTTCATATTCCTTCTAACCCCTTCATATATATATATATATATATATACGTAACCCCTTCACCCAATCTGACGTACTGACATATATATATATATATATATATATATATATATATATACGTAACCCCTTCACCCAATCTGACGTACTGACATATATATATATATATATATATATATACGTAACCCCTTCACCCAATCTGACGTACTGACATATATATATATATATATATATATATATATATATATATATATATATATACGTAACCCCTTCACCCAATCTGACGTACTGACATATATATATATATATATATATATATATATATATATATATATACGTAATCCCTTCACCTAATCTGACGTACTGACATATATATATGTATATATGTATATATAAAAGGAACTTTTTCTTGGGACGAATATGTTTTAAATGCCCATTGACAAAGATACCAACTGGTATCGATACGTTTGGAGGACTTTTCGAATAATGTTGTAAATTGAAATAAAAGAAATTTTGCAAAGACCGGAGAGTGAAGCGCCTTTTCTTCCTTTTGGGGTTGATTGATATCACCATATGTTTTTCACGCAGCACCCCGGCGGATGCCCTAAGTAACAGTGAGTGCACCTGTTGTGGATATTTTTATATATATATATATATATATATATATATATATAAAACAAAAGGATGCACTCTCAGGACTTCTTCAAAACCAATTTAATGGAACGTTTTCGGGGTTCACAACCCCTTCATCAGCATGCAACAAAGACAAAATGCAACTCTTTTATAGTGTACAAACATATTCAAATACACAAACCTAGTGCCTCTCCAAAAAGTGCGCCAATATTGCGAGATTGGAACGCTTACGGCTAGATTTAGAGTTCTGCGGCCAAAGGGGTGCGTTAGCTACGCGTGCTTATTTTCTCCCGCACCTTTTAAATACCGCTGGTATTTAGAGTTCACAGAATGGCTGGGTTTTCAGTGCGTTAGGCTCCAAAAAGGGAGCGTATAGCATAATTTAACGCCACTGCAACTCTCGATACCAGCGGTGCTTACGGACGCGGCCAGCTTAAAAAACGTGCTCGTGCACGATTCCCCCATAGAAAACAATGGGGCCATTTGAGCTGAAAAAAAACCTAACACCTGCAAAAAAGCAGCATTCAGCTCCTAACGCAGCCCCATTGTTTTCTATGGGGAAACACTTCCTACATCTGCACCTAACACTCTAACATGTACCCCGAGTCCAAACACCCCTAACCTTACGCATATTAACCCCTAATCTGCCGCCCCCGCTATCGCTGACACCTGCATATTTTTTTTAAACCCCTAATCTGCCGCTCCGTACACCGCCGCTACCTACGTTATCCCTATGTACCCCTAATCTGCTGCCCCTAACACCGCCGACCCCTATATTATATTTATTAACCCCTAATCTGCCCCCACAACGTCGCCTCCACCTACCTACAATAATTAACCCCTAATCTGCCGACCGAACCGCACCGCTACTATAATAAATGTATTAACCCCTAATCCGCCTCACTCCCACCTCAATAACCCTATAATAAATAGTATTAACCCCTAATCTGCCCTCCCTAACATCGCAGACACCTAACTTCAAACATTAACCCCTAATCTGCCGACTGGAGCTCACCGCTATTCTAATAAATGTATTAACCCCTAAAGCTAAGTCTAACCCTAACCCTAACACCCCCCTAAGTTAAATATAATTTTTATCTAACGAAATAAATTAACTCTTATTAAATAAATTAATCCTATTTAAAACTAAATACTTACCTGTAAAATAAACCCTAATATAGCTGCAATATAAATTATAATTATATTGCTGCTATTTTAGGATTAATATTTATTTTACAGGCAACTTTGTATTTATTTTAACCAGGTACAATAGCTATTAAATAGTTAATAACTATTTAATAGTTACCTAGTTAAAATAATTACAAAATTACCTGTAAAATAAATCCTAACCTAAGTTACAATTAAACCTAACACTACACTATCAATAAATAAATTAAATAAAATACCTACAATTATCTACAATTAAACCTAACACTACACTATCAATACATTAATTAAATACAATACCTACAAATAACTACAATTAAATAAACTAACTAAAGTACAAAAAATAAAAAAGAACTAAGTTACAAAAAATAAAAAAATATTTACAAACATTAGAAAAATATTACAACAATTTTAAACTAATTACACCTACTCTAAGCCCCCTAATAAAATAACAAAGACCCCCAAAATAAAAAAATGCCCTACCCTATTCTAAATTAAAAAAGTTCAAAGCTCTTTTACCTTACCAGCCCTGAAAAGGACCTTTTGTGGGGCATGCCCCAAATAATTCAGCTCTTTTGCCTGTAAAAAAAAACATACAATACCCCCCCCAACATTACAACCCACCACCCACATATCCCTAATCTAACCCAAACCCCCCTTAAATAAACCTAACACTAAGCCCCTGAAGATCTTCCTACCTTGTCTTCACCTCGCCGGGTTCAGCGATCGGTCCAGAAGAGGGTCCGAAGTCTTGATCCAAGCGGCGGCTGAAGAACTCCATCATCGGGCTGAAGTCGGAAGTCCATCATCGGGATGAAGTCTTCTATCAAGCGGCATCTTCAATCTTCTTTCTTCTGGAGCGGAGCGGAGCCATCTTCTTCCCAACCGTCGCGGATCCAACCTCTTCAACCGACGCCTACTCGCCGAATGATGGTTCCTTTAAATGACATCATCCAAGATGGCGTCCCTTGAATTCCGATTGGCTGATAGGATTCTATCAGCCAATCGGAATTAAGGTAGGAAAATTCTGATTGGCTGATGGAATCAGCCAATCAGAATCAAGTTCAATCCGATTTTCTGATCCAATCAGATTGAGCTCACATTCTATTGGCTGTTCCGATCAGCCAATAGAATGCAAGCTCAATCTGATTGGCTGATTGGATCAGCCAATCGGATTGAACTTGATTCTGATTGGCTGATTCCATCAGCCAATCAGAATATTCCTACCTTAATTCCGATTGGCTGATAGAATCCTATCAGCCAATCGGAATTCGAGGGACGCCATCTTGGATGACGTCATTTAAAGGAACCGTCATTCGGCGAGTAGGCGTCGGTTGAAGAGGTTGGATCCGCATCGGTTGGGAAGAAGATGGCTCCGCTCCACTCCAGAAGAAAGAAGATTGAAGATGCCGCTTGATAGAAGACTTCATCCCGATGATGGACTTCCGACTTCAGCTCGATGATGGAGTTCTTCAGCCGCCGCTTGGATCAAGACTTCGGACCCTCTTCTGGACCGATCGCTGAACCCGGCGAGGTGAAGACAAGGTAGGAAGATCTTCAGGGGCTTAGTGTTAGGTTTATTTAAGGGGGGTTTGGGTTAGATTAGGGGTATGTGGGTGGTGGGTTGTAATGTTGGGGGGGTATTGTATGGTTTTTTTTACAGGCAAAAGAGCTGAATTATTTGGGGCATGCCTCACAAAAGGTCCTTTTCAGGGCTGGTAAGGTAAAAGAGCTTTGAACTTTTTTAATTTAGAATAGGGTAGGGCATTTTTTTATTTTGGGGGTCTTTGTTATTTTATTAGGGGGCTTAGAGTAGGTGAAATTAGTTTAAAATTGTTGTAATATTTTTCTAATGTTTGTAAATATTTTTTTATTTTTTGTAACTTAGTTCTTTTTTATTTTTTGTACTTTAGTTAGTTTATTTAATTGTAGTTATTTGTAGGTATTGTATTTAATTAATTTATTGATAGTGTAGTGTTAGGTTTAATTGTAGATAATTGTAGGTATTTTATTTAATTTATTTATTGATAGTGTAGTGTTAGGTTTAATTGTAACTTAGGTTAGGATTTATTTTACAGGTAATTTTGTAATTATTTTAACTAGGTAACTATTAAATAGTTATTAACTATTTAATAGCTATTGTACCTGGTTAATATAATTACAAAGTTGCCTGTAAAATAAATATTAATCCTAAAATAGCTACAATATAATTATAATTTATATTGTAGCTATATTAGGGTTTATTTTACAGGTAAGTATTTAGATTTAAATAGGAATAATTTATTTAATAAGAGTTAATTTATTTCGTTAGAATAAAATTATATTTAACTTAGGGGGGTGTTAGGGTTAGGGTTAGAATTAGCTTTAGGGGTTTAAAAATGTATTAGAGTAGCGGTGAGCTCCGATCGGCAGATTAGGGGTTAATGCTTGAAGTTAGGTGTCGGCGATGTTAGGGAGGGCAGATTAGGGGTTAATACTATTTATTATAGGGTTATTGAGGCGGGAGTGAGGCGGATTAGGGGTTAATAACTTTATTATAATAGCGGCGCTGTCCGGTCGGCAGATTTGGAGTTAATAAGTGTAGGCAGGTGGAGGCGACGTTGAGGGGGGCAGATAAGGGGTTAATAAATATAATATAGGGGTCGGCGGTGTTAGGGGCAGCAGATTAGGGGTTCATAGGGATAACGTAGGTGGCAGCGGCGTG
Organism: Bombina bombina; assembly: GCF_027579735.1. Lineage (NCBI taxonomy): Eukaryota > Metazoa > Chordata > Amphibia > Anura > Bombinatoridae > Bombina > Bombina bombina. The sequence continues at coordinate 142,748,299 of NC_069504.1, read as the reverse complement.
CGGTCGGCAGATTAGGGGTTAAAAATTTTTAATAGAGTGGCGGCGATGTGGGGGGACCTCGGTTTAGGGGTACATAGGTAGTTTATGGGTGTTAGTGTACTTTAGAGCACAGTAGTTAAGAGCTTTATAAACCGGCGTTAGCCCAGAAAGCTCTTAACTACTGACTTTTTTCTGCGGCTGGAGTTTTGTCGTTAGATTTCTAACGCTCACTTCAGCCACGATTCTAAATACCAGCGTTAGAAAGATCCCATTGAAAAGATAGGATACGCAAATGGCGTAGGGGGATCTGCGGTATGGAAAAGTCGCGGCTGTAAAGTGAGCGTTAGACCCTTTCCTGACTGACTCCAAATACCAGAGGGCGGTAAAAACCAGCGTTAGGAGCCTCTAACGCTGCTTTTGACGGCTACCGCCCAACTCTAAATCTAGCCGATAGTGCGTTCCATAGTGAGATCCGAAACCGGAAGTTACCATACATCACTTCCGGTTTTCGGTGATAGTGAAGAACAATGAAAATTTCAATAAACAAATATAATGTCATTAGTGTGACATCCTTGTGATAAAACAATCAAGTGGACAAAGTGAACAAATGTGTCAAGTTTTATGAAAGTGCCCTGTTAACTTGTGGAGTGAACAGTTTATAATATGTGTGCGATCTGATCGTCATAGAGATGGTTGTCAAGGTAACTGTGATCAACACTACATGTCCGTAGACATAAAAGCTTCTATTAAAGTTTAAACAAAACACATAAGTTATTAACATAATAAACAAATGATCATCCTGATAAGCACATTAACACTAGTTATTGCTTAATAAGATCATTTGTGAAACAGCAATTGGGCTGTATATCGGTGCTTAGAATAGCAATTAATTATCCTTAAAAGGAACATGTTGGGTGCTGCGTAAATGGCTAAGTTATGGAATGCATACATGGGGTATAACATCAATGTTGTAAAAGGATGAATGTATTCATAAGCCGGTTGTGACATAAGTTAACCCAATGGGTATGCATGTAAGTATACATGATAACTGAGACAATTCACAAAGCCAGATGTCATAAAATGTATATACTACCCCAAAGGAAAATCAAGATTCCCCATGTAGAAGGATAGACAGCAACTAGAGCCTATATCACATGTGAACTGTCCAAAAGGTTGAAATTGTTCCAAGCAGGTATAGTTGTGATCATGTCTGCTGGAAGACTAATTATACATGCTTAAAAAGTGGGTAATTGCACAAGGCAGACCAGGCTTCCACAAAGGAGATGGAAACAGATGTTACCCCTCCAACGTGCCGTTAGTTACTCATCCACCCCCCCAAATCTAGGGGGAGATGAAGTGTGTAACAGGAACGGAGCCACAATGCCCCCCTGGCGTACCCCAAGTATATGGCACTTCTAATGTTGATCACAAAAGGCTCTTAAAGTCTGGCATGGTGTTCAGGCCGCCCGGTTGTATAGTGCCCAATCTGAACATCCACTGGGCCTCACACTTAAGAAGTTGCTTGTTCCGGTCACCACCCCGATCCAAAGGGGGTATGTGGTCAATTAGAATATAGCGGATAGAGGAAACTGAATGTCCCTTATTGGTGCAATGACGCACCACTGGCTGCTCTGAATCTCCTTGTTTGAGTGCAGTTCTTATGGCGTGCCGATGGTTTGCCATGCGCTCACGGAGTGAGCCAGATGTTTTGCCTACATAGAAACATGAACATGGACAGAACAATAGATATATTATGTGAGTAGTGGTATATATATATATATATATATATATATATAGTATTTTCAAAATAGGACTGCACTCGCTGGATTTAAGCATAAAACTTATTTTATTGTGGTAATGTTTCGGAGTCCACAGACTCCTTCCTCAGACCAGTACCTCCGAAACGTTACCACAATAAAATAAGTTTTATGCTTAAATCCAGCGAGTGCAGTCCTATTTTGAAAATACTGTGAATATTACTGACCTGGCACCCTGGTTGATAACTGGAGGAGATTGAGAGTGCAGATACACATGGAGGATATATATATATATATATATATATATATATATAGGTATCCCCTTCACCCAATCTGACGTATATATAATAAACCACACACAGCCAGTAAAATATCTAGCAGGTGGTAGATAAGAGGCGCAAAAAATAACTAAAAAATCTAGTGTGAAAATATATTTAGAAAAAAATTATTATTTAAGAAAAAATTATTATTTAAGAAAAAATTATTATTTAGGAAAAAAATGTATTCCATATAAGTGAAGTGTTTACAATATGAGTGATTATACCATATAGTGTTTCACTCTATTGGCTTATAAGTACAAAAAATATATGTGAAAATAGGAGTATAACTATATAGAATAATAATAATAATAATGTATTCAAAAGTATAATAGAAAAAAGAATCGCATAGTGAAATGATGTGGATTAAATATAAAAAAATGTAAAAATAAAAATAAAATTGTTAAAGTACAGGGAGTGCAGAATTATTAGGCAAATGAGTATTTTGACCACATCATCCTCTTTATGCATGTTGTCTTACTCCAAGCTGTGTAGGCTCAAAAGCCTACTACCAATTAAGCATATTAGGTGATGTGCATCTCTGTAATGAGAAGGGGTGTGGTCTAATGACATCAACACCCTATATCAGGTGTGCATAATTATTAGGCAACTTCCTTTCCTTTGGCAAAATGGGTCAAAAGAAGGACTTGACAGGCTCAGAAAAGTCAAAAATAGTGAGATATCTTGCAGAGGGATGCAGCACTCTTAAAATTGCAAAGCTTCTGAAGCGTGATCATCGAACAATCAAGCGTTTCATTCAAAATAGTCAACAGGGTCGCAAGAAGCGTGTGGAAAAACCAAGGCGCAAAATAACTGCCCATGAACTGAGAAAAGTCAAGCGTGCAGCTGCCAAGATGCCACTTGCCACCAGTTTGGCCATATTTCAGAGCTGCAACATCACTGGAGTGCCCAAAAGCACAAGGTGTGCAATACTCAGAGACATGGCCAAGGTAAGAAAGGCTGAAAGACGACCACTACTGAACAAGACACACAAGCTGAAACGTCAAGACTGGGCCAAGAAATATCTCAAGACTGATTTTTCTAAGGTTTTATGGACTGATGAAATGAGAGTGAGTCTTGATGGGCCAGATGGATGGGCCCGTGGCTGGATTGGTAAAGGGCAGAGAGCTCCAGTCCGACTCAGATGCCAGCAAGGTGGAGGTGGAGTACTGGTTTGGGCTGGTATCATCAAAGATGAGCTTGTGGGGCCTTTTCGGGTTGAGGATGGAGTCAAGCTCAACTCCCAGTCCTACTGCCAGTTTCTGGAAGACACCTTCTTCAAGCAGTGGTACAGGAAGAAGTCTGCATCCTTCAAGAAAAACATGATTTTCATGCAGGACAATGCTCCACCACACACGTCCAAGTACTCCACAGCGTGGCTGGCAAGAAAGGGTATAAAAGAAGAAAATCTAATGACATGGCCTCCTTGTTCACCTGATCTGAACCCCATTGAGAACCTGTGGTCCATCATCAAATGTGAGATTTACAAGGAGGGAAAACAGTACACCTCTCTGAACAGTGTCTGGGAGGCTGTGGTTGCTGCTGCACGCAATGTTGATGGTGAACAGATCAAAACACTGACAGAATCCATGGATGGCAGGCTTTTGAGTGTCCTTGCAAAGAAAGGTGGCTATATTGGTCACTGATTTGTTTTTGTTTTGTTTTTGAATGTCAGAAATGTATATTTGTGAATGTTGAGATGTTATATTGGTTTCACTGGTAAAAATAAATAATTGAAATGGGTATATATTTGTTTTTTGTTAAGTTGCCTAATAATTATGCACAGTAATAGTCACCTGCACACACAGATATCCCCCTAAAATAGCTATAACTAAAAACAAACTAAAAACTACTTCCAAAACTATTCAGCTTTGATATTAATGAGTTTTTTGGGTTCATTGAGAACATGGTTGTTGTTCAATAATAAAATTAATCCTCAAATATACAACTTGCCTAATAATGCTGCACTCCCTGTAATAATAATTATTAAGTGTCCAAATAACCACAACAATTGTCCAGTATGCAAATATGAAATCCCACAAGGTGCTAAAGTGGATATTGCAGGTAGTTGAGCGGCATCTTTTTAAAACCCTTTTTTATTAAACATTTTATCTTTGTACCTGCTGCTACACTGTGCTGCTTCTTTTGTTACCCTTGAGAGAACACAGCACCACCCTATCTGCTGCAATACTCACAGCGGTTCATTTCTGAACACCAATTCCTCAAGCTGAAGGGACATATTTGGATATCATTTGCTGACTCCCCCTGGTGGGATTTAGTGCACTTTGGGTCACCATCAAGGAACTTGACCCCTTCTTGTTTTCTCTTCCTGGATTCCCCCTGGTGGGATTTTGGAACTCCTGTGATCACCCCTGTGGGACTACCCTATCCTGCTCATTGCCTGTGTGTCTACCGGACGACTTGAGGTTCCGGTCTGCCTTATTGCACAATCTGTGCTTTACACCACGTGAGTAGCTATTTGGCTATCTTGTATATAATTGTACATCTTGCTCGCCTGATCTGCACTATGTGGCGCCCTCTATGCTTTGTTTTTTAGTATATATATATATATATATATATATATATATATATATATATATATATATATATATATATATATATATATATATATATACATCTTGCAGTACTTTGCTCATCATACCACAAGATATGTATATACGTCTAAGCTTCAGGAAGCTCCAGCAGTCTCAGCTGTTAAGCTACAGCCGAGAGCTGGAGTTCCTGAAGCTCCAGGCATTTGCCGCATATGGAACCAAAGCGAGATCGGTGCTCTGGTTCCATATGAGGGCAGATGCCTGATCATTACAGATGGTGACACAAAGGGACAGGGATGGATTGGGCAGCTACACTACAGAAAAAGGGGTTTGGGAGCCCTAACTAATGATCGCAGGAGGGGGGGGGGCTCTACACTGCAGAAAATAATTAAAATTAAAATAAAATATAAAAACGATAGATACTGATAGGTACTGGCAGACAGCTGCCAGTACCTAAGATTGTGAATATAGTTAGAGGGGGGCAGTTTAGAGAGCAGTTTGGGAGGGATCAAAGAGGTTGGAGGGTAAGGGGATCATACCCTGCTGAAAATAATAATAATAATTTTTTTTTTTTTTTTAAAAGCCTTAAAGGGACATTATGCACTTTCTTTGCAGAAATGTTTTGTAGATGATCCATTTATATAGCCCATCTGGGGCTGTAACAATGTATAGTTTTTCTTATTTTTAATAACATTTTGCTGATTTTCAGACTCCTAATCAAGCCCCACTGTGTCAGATGTATACATGCATTTACAGACTACTGCTGGATTGTGTTTATGTTATCTGTATTTTCATATGCAGGGAATTGGGGTAGGTGGGAGTGTCTTCTCTTATTGTTTTTCCAGCCCCTTTCACTGGGTGTCCCAGTCAACCTCATCAACAGTGCTAAACTGGGAGCTTCTAAATAAGTGTTTTTTTATGTTTATCTGCTCATATTCTTCTTTATAGTAGTGTCTATTACATGAAATTATATGAAAACTTGTGTACACTGTCCCAAATTTTTCATATTGGCAGACTGCCAGTACTTAAAGGGACACTGAACCCAATTTTTTTCTTTCGTGATTCAGATAGAGCATGCAATTTTAAGCAGCTTTCTAATTTACTCCTATTATCAAATTTTCTTCGTTCTCTTGCTATCTTTATTTGAAAAAGAAGGCATCTAAGCTTTTTTTTGGTTCAGATAGCAGTTTTTTTATTGGTGGATGAATTTATCCGCCAATCAGCAAGGACAACCCAGGTTGTTCACCAAAAATGGTCCAGCATCTAAACTTACATTCTTGCATTTCAAATAAAGATGACAAGAGAATGAAGAAAATTTGATAAAGGGAGTAAAGTAGAAAGTTGATTAAAATTTCATGCTCTATCTGAATCACAAAATTTGGGTTCAGCGTCCCTTTAAAATGGGGATGACCAGTGGGGGATGAGGGAGGGAAGAGAGCTGTTTGGGAGGTATCATGGGTTGGGAAGTGTCAGGTAGGAGGGTAATCTCTACACTAAAGCTAAAATTAACCTTACAAGCTACCTAATTAAGCCCTTCACTGCTGGGAATAATAGAAGTGTGGTGCGCAGCTGCAATTAACGGCCTTCTAATTACTAAAAAGTCATATATGTCTTCTATTTCTGAACAAACCATTTGTGCCATGATTGCACAAGCATTATGTAAATAATTTCAGTGAGAAACCCAAAGTTTGTAAAAAAATTAACAATTTATTTTATTTGATTGCATATAGTGGTGAAATGGTGACATGAAATATACCATAATAGAAATATCTCAAGACTGATTTTTCTAAGGTTTTATGGACTGATGAAATGAGAGTGAGTCTTCATGGGCCAGATGGATGGGCCCGTGGCTGGATTGGTAAAGGGCAGAGAGCTCCAGTCCGACTCAGACGCCAGCAAGGTGGAGGTGGAGTACTGGTTTGGGCTGGTATCATCAAAGATGAGCTTGTGGGGCCTTTTCGGGTTGAGGATGGAGTCAAGCTCAACTCCCAGTCCTACTGCCAGTTTCTGGAAGACACCTTCTTCAAGCAGTGGTACAGGAAGAAGTCTGCATCCTTCATTAAAAAGATGATTTTCATGCAGGACAATGCTCCATCACACGCGTCCAAGTACTCCACAGCGTGGCTGGCAAGAAAGGGTATAAAAGAAGAAAATCTAATGACATGGCCTGCTTGTTCACCTGATCTGAACCCCATTGAGAACCTGTGGTCCATCATCAAATGTGAGATTTACAAGGAGGGAAAACAGTACATCTCTCTGAACAGTGTCTGGGAGGCTGTGGTTGCTGCTGCACGCAATGTTGATGGTGAACAGATCAAAACACTGACAGAATCCATGGATGGCAGGCTTTTGAGTGTCCTTGCAAAGAAAGGTGGCTATATTGGTCACTGATTTGTTTTTGTTTTGTTTTTGAATGTCAGAAATGTATATTTGTGAATATTGAGATGTTATATTGGTTTCACTGGTAAAAATAAATAATTGAAATGGGTATATATTTGTTTTTTGTTAAGTTGCCTAATAATTATGCACAGTAATAGTCACCTGCACACACAGATATCCCCCTAAAATAGCTATAACTAAAAACAAACTAAAAACTACTCCCAAAACTATTCAGCTTTGATATTAATGAGTTTTTTGGGTTCATTGAGAACATGGTTGTTGTTCAATAATAAAATTAATCCTCAAAAATACAACTTGCCTAATAATTCTGCACTCCCTGTAATAGCTACCTAGTTAAAATAATTACAAAATTACCTGTAAAATAAATCCTAACCTAAGTTACAATTAAACCTAACACTACACTATCAATAAATAAATTAACTCAATTAACTACAAGTACCTACAATTACCTACAATTAAATAAACTAAACTAAATTACAAAAAAATCCCAAACACTAAATTTATCTGATTGGCTGATTGAATCAGCCAATCAGATTCAAGTTCAATCAGATTGGCTGATCCAATCAGCCAATCAGATTGAGCTTGCATTCTATTGGCTGTTCCGATCAGCCAATCAGATTTTTCCTACCTTAATTTCAATTGGCTGATAGAATCCTATCAGCCAATCGGAATTCGAGGGACGCCATCTTGGATGACGTCATTTAAAGGAACCTTCATTCGGTGAGTAGGCGTCGTGGCAAAAGGATGGATCCGCGTCGGCTGGAAGAAGATGGCTCCACTCTGGATGGATGAAGATAGAAGATGCCGCTTGGATGAAGATGTCTACCGGTCCGGATGTCCTCTTCTTCCCGGATAGGATGAAGACTTCTGCCGCTCCGGATGCCCTCTTTTGGTCCATCGGATGAAGACTTCGGCCCGGTTGGGTGAAGATGACTCAAGGTAGGGAGATCTTCAGGGGGGTAGTGTTAGGTTTATTTAAGGGGGGTTTGGGTTAGAGTAGGGGTATGTGGGTGGTGGGTTGTAATGTTGGGGGGTGGTATTGTGTTTTTTTTTACAGGCAAAAGAGTTGATTTCTTTGGGGCATGCCCCGCAAAAAGCCCTTTTAAGGGCTTGTAAGGTAATAGAGCTGTTAACTTTTTAAATTTAGATTAGGGTAGGGAATTTTTTTTATTTTGGGGGCTTTGTTATTTTATTAGGGGGCTTAGAGTAGGTGTAATTAGCTTAAAATTCTTGTAATCTTTTTTATTTTTTGTAATTAAGTGGTTATTTTTTGTAATTTAGTTTAGTTTATTTAATTGTAGGTAATTGTAGGTTCTTAATTAGTAATAGAGCCCTTCACCAGACTGGCATCTCATGTGTTAGATATCATGCCTGCCTGCTGTTGCCGTCCCTTTAAATCTGCTTCTCTGCTCCTGTCAATTAGGCTGTTTGGGGCATTGCCTTGATTCATTCTACAGAGGGAACTTACCTGCCTCTGTTTAGGAAATCCTCAGGCCTCAGTTCAATGCATCAGCTTTGATGTTGTTTTTGAAAGCAGATCACTCTGTTCCAGCGTGCCTTTGCTTGTGAATTTTAAGTTTAATGTCCTGCCTGATGACCTATGCCTGTTTTCAACTTATCGCAAGACCCAGATATATTCTGCTTTGTTTCCTGGACACAGCTATTTTTTCATATAGGTGGTGAGAGTCCACAAGCTGTTATGTATGGGATACACATTTCTACCAGGAGGATGCAAAGATTCCCAAACCTCAAAATCCTATAGGCTGTGTGTATGTTTATATTTAAATGTGTGTGTGTGTGTGTGTGTGCATATGTATTTACATATTTATATGTGTGTATATATGTATATATATATATATATATATATATATATATATATATATATATATATATATATATATATACATTTTATATACACATATATACATATGTATTAATATACAGTATATACATCATATATACAGCTCTGGAAGAAATTTAGAGACCACTGCAAAATTATCAGCTTTTCTTGTTTTACTATTTATAAGTATGTGTTTGAGTATTTTTGTTTCAGAAAATGACAACTATTCAAAATAGCTTGAATTTTTGAACCAGGAGTGCCATAAAGTCCCCTAACAGCAATGTGAAATATTGGTGGAGAGCATGCTAGGATGCATGAAAGCTGTGATTGAAAATCAGGGTTATTCCACCAAATACTGATTTCCGAACTCTTGCTAAGTTAAAATATTAGTATTGTGATGTTTAAAAATAAATATGAACTTGTCTTTTCTTTCCTAGGATATGGTGAGTCCACAGCATCATCATTTACTTTTGGGAATACCACTCCTGGCCAGCAGGAGGAGGCAAAGAGCACCACAGCCAAGCTGTTAAGTATCACTCCCCTTCCCATAACCCACAGTCATTCTCTTTGCCTTGGTGCATGGAGAAGGTGAAGTTTTGGTGTCTGAAGAAAAATTGGATTTCTTTCATGTAATTAGCAAGAGTCCATGAGCTAGTGACGTATGGGATATACATTCCTACCAGGAGGGGCAAAGTTTCCCAAACCTCAAAATTCCTACAAATACACCCCTCACCACACCCACAAATCAGTTTTACAAACTTTGCCTCCTATGGAGGTGGTGAAGTAAGTTTGTGCTAGATTCTACGTTGATATGCGCTCCGCAGCAGGTTGGAGCCCGGTTTTCCTCTCAGCGTGCAGTGAATGTCAGAGGGATGTGAGGAGAGTATTGCCTGTTTGAATTCAATGATCTCCTTCTACGGGGTCTATTTCATAGGTTCTCTGTTATCGGTCGTAGAGATTCATCTCTTACCTCCCTTTTCAGATCGATGATATACTCTTATATATATACCATTTCCTCTGCTGATTTTCGTTTCAGTACTGGTTTGGCTTTCTACAAACATGTAGATGAGTGTCCTGGGGTAAGTAAGTCTTATTTTCTGTGACACTCTAAGCTATGGTTGGGCACTTTTTTAATAAAGTTCTAAATATATGTATTCAAACATTTATTTGCCTTGACTCAGGATGTTCAACATTCCTTATTTTCAGACAGTCAGTTTCATATTTGGGATAATGCATTTGAATCAATCATTTTTCTTACCTTAAAAATTTGACTTTTTTCCCCTGTGGGCTGTTAGGCTCGCGGGGCTGAAAATGCTTCATTTTATTGCGTCATTTTTGGCGAGGACTTTTTTGGCGCAAAAAAATCTTTTCTGTTTCCGGCGTCATACGTGTCGCCGGCAGTTGCGTCATTTTTTACGTTCTTTTGCGCCAAAAATGTCGGCGTTCCGGACGTGGCGTCATTTTTGGCGCCAAAAGCATTTAGGCGCCAAATAATGTGGGCGTCTTATTTGGCGCTAAAAAAATATGGGCGTCGCTTTTGTCTCCACATTATTTAAGTCTCATTTTTCTTTGCTTCTGGTTGCTAGAAGCTTGTTCCTTGGCATTTTTTTCCCATTCCTGAAACTGTCATTTAAGGAATTTGATCAATTTTGCTTTATATGTTATTTTTTCTCTTACATATTGCAAGATGTCTCACGTTGCATCTGAGTCAGAAGATACTTCAGGAAAATCGCTGTCTGGTGCTGGAACTACCAAAGCTAAGTGTATCTGCTGTAAACTTTTGGTAGCTGTTCCTCCAGCTGTTGTTTGTATTAATTGTCATGACAAACTTGTTAATGCAGATAATATTTCCTTTAGTAATGTACCATTACCTGTTGCAGTTCCATCAACATCTAATGTTCAGAGTGTTCCTGATAACATAAGAGATTTTGTTTCTGAATCCATCAAGAAGGCTATGTCTGTTATTCCCCCTTCTAGTAAACATAAAAAATCTTTTAAAACTTCTCGTTATACTGATGAATTTTTAAATGAACATCATCATTCTGATTCTAATGACTCTTCTGGTTCAGAGGATTCTGTCTCAGAGGTTGATGCTGATAAATCTTCATATTTATTTAAAATGGAATTTATTCGTTCTTTACTTAAAGAAGTACTAATTGCTTTAGAAATTGAGGAGTCTGGTCCTCTTGATACTAAATCTAAACGTTTAGATAAGGTCTTTAAATCTCCTGTGGTTATTCCAGAAGTTTTTTTTGTTCCTGGTGCTATTTCTGAAGTAATTTCCAGAGAATGGAATAATTTGGGTAACTAATTTACTCCTTCTAAACGTTTTAAGCAATTATATCCTGTGCCGTCTGACAGATTAGAATTTTGGGACAAAATCCCTAAAGTTGATGGGGCTATTTCTACCCTTGCTAAACGTACTACTATTCCTACGTCAGATGGTACTTCGTTTAAGGATCCTTTAGATAGGAAAATTGAATCCTTTCTAAGAAAAGCTTATCTGTGTTCAGGTAATCTTCTTAGACCTGCTATATCATTGGCTGATGTTGCTGCAGCTTCAACTTTTTGGTTGGAAACTTTAGCGCAACAAGTAACAGATCATGATTCTCATAATATTATTATTCTTCTTCAACATGCTAATAATTTTATCTGTGATGCCATTTTTGATATTATCAGAGTTGATGTCAGGTTTATGTCTCTAGCTATTTTAGCTAGAAGAGCTTTATGGCTTAAAACTTGGAATGCTGATATGTCTTCTAAATCGACTCTACTTTCCATTTCTTTCCAGGGTAACAAATTATTTGGTTCTCAGTTGGATTCTATTATCTCAACTGTTACTGGTGGGAAAGGAACTTTTTTACCACAGGATAAAAAATCTAAGGGTAAAAACAGGGCTAATAATCGTTTTCGTTCCTTTCGTTTCAACAAAGAACAAAAGCCTGATCCTTCATCCTCAGGAGCAGTTTCAGTTTGGAAACCATCTCCAGTCTGGAATAAATCCAAGCCTTATAGAAAAGCAAAGCCAGCTTCTAAGTCCACATGAAGGTGCGGCCCTCATTCCAGCTCAGCTGGTAGGGGGCAGGTTACGTTTTTTCAAAGAAATTTGGATCAATTCTGTTCACAATCTTTGGATTCAGAACATTGTTTCAGAAGGGTACAGAATTGGTTTCAAGATAAGACCTCCTGCAAAGAGATTTTTTCTTTCCCGTGTCCCAGTAAATCCAGTGAAAGCTCAAGAATTTCTGAAATGTGTTTCAGATCTAGAGTTGGCTGGAGTAATTATGCCAGTTCCAGTTCTGGAACAGGGGCTGGGGTTTTATTCGAATCTCTTCATTGTACCAAAGAAGGAGAATTCCTTCAGACCAGTTCTGGATCTAAAAATATTGAATCGTTATGTAAGGATACCAACGTTCAAAATGGTAACTGTAAGGACTATCTTGCCTTTTGTTCAGCAAGGGCATTATATGTCCACAATAGATTTACAGGATGCATATCTGCATATTCCGATTCATCCAGATCATTATCAGTTCCTGAGATTCTCTTTTCTGGACAAGCATTACCAGTTTGTGGCTCTGCCATTTGGCCTAGCTACAGCTCCAAGAATTTTTACAAAGGTTCTCGGTGCCCTTCTGTCTGTAATCAGAGAACAGGGTATTGTGGTATTTCCTTATTTGGACGATATCTTGGTACTTGCTCAGTCTTCACATTTAGCAGAATCTCATACGAATCGACTTGTGTTGTTTCTTCAAGATCATGGTTGGAGGATCAATTCACTAAAAAGTTCATTGATTCCTCAGAGAACGGTAACCTTTCTGGGTTTCCAGATAGATTCAGTGTCCATGACTCTGTCTTTGACAGACAAGAGACGTCTAAAATTGATTTCAGCTTGTCGAAACCTTCAGTCACAATCATTCCCTTCGGTAGCCTTATGCATGGAAATTCTATGTCTTATGACTGCTGCATCGGACGCAATCCCCTTTGCTCGTTTTCACATGCGACCTCTTCAGCTCTGTATGCTGAATCAATGGTGCAGGGATTACACAAAGATATCTCAATTAATATCTTTAAAAACGATTGTACGACACTCTCTAACGTGGTGGACAGATCACCATCGTTTAATTCAGGGGGCTTCTTTTGTTCTTCCGACCTGGACTGTAATTTCAACAGATGCAAGTCTTACAGGTTGGGGAGCTGTGTGGGGATCTCTGACGGCACAAGGAGTTTGGGAATCTCAGGAGGTGAGATTGCCGATCAATATTTTGGAACTCCGTGCAATTTTCAGAGCTCTTCAGTCTTGGCCTCTTCTGAAGAGAGAATCGTTCATTTGTTTTCAGACAGACAATGTCACAACTGTGGCATACATCAATCATCAAGGAGGGACTCACAGTCCTCTGGCTATGAAAGAAGTATCTTGAATTCTGGTTTGGGCGGAATCCAGCTCCTTTCTAATCTCTGCGGTTCATATCCCAGGTATAGACAATTGGGAAGCGGATTATCTCAGTCGCCAAACGTTGCATCCGGGCGAATGGTCTCTTCACCCAGAGGTATTTCTTCAGATTGTTCAAATGTGGGAACTTCCAGAAATAGATCTGATGTCGTCTCATCTAAACAAGAAACTTCCCAGGTATCTGTCCAGATCCCGGGATCCTCAGGCGGAGGCAGTGGATGCATTATCACTTCCTTGGAAGTATCATCCTGCCTATATCTTTCCGCCTCTAGTTCTTCTTCCAAGAGTAATCTCCAAGATTCTGAAGGAATGCTCGTTTGTTATGCTGGTAGCTCCGGCATGGCCTCACAGGTTTTGGTATGCGGATCTTGTCCGGATGGCCTCTTGCCATCCGTGGACTCTTCCGTTAAGACCAGACCTTCTGTCGCAAGGTCCTTTTTTCCATCAGGATCTCAAATCCTTAAATTTAAGGGTATGGAGATTGAACGCTTGATTCTTGGTCAAAGAGGTTTCTCTGACTCTGTGATTAATACTATGTTACAGGCTCGTAAATCTGTATCTAGAGAGATATATTATAGAGTCTGGAAGACTTATATTTCTTGGTGTCTTTCTCATCATTTTTCTTGGCATTCTTTTAGAATTCCGAGAATTTTGCAGTTTCTTCAGGATGGTTTAGATAAAGGTTTGTCCGCAAGTTCTTTGAAAGGACAAATCTCTGCTCTTTCTGTTCTTTTTCACAGAAAGATTGCTAATCTTCTTTGGTTCGTATAAAACCTGTCATTAATTCAATTTCTCCTCCTTGGAGTTTGAATTTGGTTCTGGGGGCTCTTCAAGCTCCTCCTTTTGAACCCATGCATTCATTGGACATTAAATTACTTTCTTGGAAAGTTCTGTTCCTTTTGGCGATCTCTTCTGCCAGAAGAGTCTCTGAATTATCTGCTCTTTCTTGTGATTCTCCTTTTCTGATTTTTCATCAGGATAAGGCGGTGTTGCGAACTTCTTTTGAATTTTTACCAAAGGTTGTGAATTCCAACAACATTAGTAGAGAAATTGTGGTTCCTTCATTATGTCCTAATCCTAAAAATTCTAAGGAGAAATCGTTGTATTCTTTGGATGTTGTTAGAGCTTTGAAATATTATGTTGAAGCTACTAAGTCTTTCCGAAAGACTTCTAGTCTATTTGTTATCTTTTCCGGTTCTAGAAAAGGCCAGAAAGCTTCTGCCATTTCTTTGGCATCTTGGTTGAAATCTTTAATTCATCATGCCTATGTCGAGTCGGGTAAAACTCCGCCTCAGAGGATTACAGCTCATTCTACTAGGTCAGTTTCTACTTCCTGGGCGTTTAAGAATGAAGCTTCGGTTGATCAGATTTGCAAAGCAGCAACTTGGTCCTCTTTGCATACTTTTACTAAATTCTACCATTTTGATGTATTTTCTTCTTCTGAAGCAGTTTTTGGTAGAAAAGTTCAGGCAGCGGTTTCAGTTTGAATCTTCTGTTTATGTTTTTCATTAAACTTTATTTTGGGTGTGGATTATTTTCAGCAGGAATTGGCTGTCTTTATTTTATCCCTCCCTCTCTAGTGACTCTTGCGTGGAAAGATCCACATCTTGGGTAGTCATTATCCCATACGTCACTAGCTCATGGACTCTTGCTAATTACATGAAAGAAAACATAATTTATGTAAGAACTTACCTGATAAATTAATTTCTTTCATATTAGCAAGAGTCCATGAGGCCCACCCTTTTTTGTGGTGGTTATGATTTTTTTGTATAAAGCACAATTATTCCAATTCCTTATTTTATATGCTTTCGCACTTTTTTCTTATCACCCCACTTCTTGGCTATTCGTTAAACTGATTTGTGGGTGTGGTGAGGGGTGTATTTGTAGGCATTTTGAGGTTTGGGAAACTTTGCCCCTCCTGGTAGGAATGTATATCCCATACGTCACTAGCTCATGGACTCTTGCTAATATGAAAGAAATGAATTTATCAGGTAAGTTCTTACATAAATTATGTTTTCTTTCGCTACAAGCAAGATTTTAACAACTTTAGAAAGCCAGAGTAGGTTTACTCTGTTCTTTCCTCCTTTTCAAGGATTGGGTCTAGCCGTACTCCATGTTAGCCTCGTCAGTAGGGCAGTGGTGGCTTTAAAGCAGTTAGGAACTTGTAAGGTGGGCTTTGCTGCATATTCCTAACATTGTGCTGCCTTAGTATAGAAAGCCACAGTAGGTTTACTCTGTTCTTTCTTTTTCTACAGGTCTCTGTGAGGAGTGGTGTCCTTTCACACCGGGTAGGCTGTCCTCCTGTCGGATGGCTATATGCAGGTAAGTGCCTTTTGTCTTCTAAGTATGGGAGTTTAGTGCACTTTTCAGGATCTGCAAGCATTATTTGGGACATTATATATCCTAGCTGGGATATTTATTATGGCAGAGTGCAGGCACTTAAAGAGGTGACACAGAGAGAAACTGCTTTCCTTTTATTGAGGACTGATTATGTGGGGGTCATTTTTATTTAAATATAAATGGTAGATATGGCAGACTTTTTTGTTTGCACTTCTAAGTGTACTTTATGAGGGTTAAGTTTATCTGGTGGTACCAGGTTTCTCTGTTTCTAGAGGGCCTCATATTGATGCAAATGTTGCAATGTTAGCTTTTACATCTGAAACGAGCGGTGTCTCAGCTATGCGGATCTGAGAGTGATCAGTACGAATGAGTGAAATAATTAATGTCCTTTCTCTTGTTAAGTGTATCCAGTCCACGGATCATCCATTACTTATGGGATATTCTCCTTCCCAACAGGAAGTTGCAAGAGATCACCCATAGCAGAGTTGCTATATAGCTCCTCCCCTAACTGCCATATCCAGTCATTCTCTTGCAAGTCTCAACATAGAAGGAGGTCCGCGAGAGGAGTGGTGTTTTATACTTAATTTATTTCTTCAATCAAAAGTTTGTTATTTTTAAATGGCACCGGAGTGTGCTGTTTTTCTCTCAGGCAGTATTTGGAAGAAGAATCTGCCTGCGTTTTTCTATGATCTTAGCAGAAGTATCTAAGATCCACTGGCTGTTTTCTCACACATTCTGAGGAGTGAGGTAAACTTCAGATGGGGGACAGCGTGCGGGTTTTCCTGCAAATGAGGTATGTGCAGTAAAATATTTTTCTAAGGAATGGAATTGACTAAGAAAATGCTGCTGTTACCAAATTAATGTAAGTAAAGCCTTAATGCAGTGAAAGCGACTGTTAGCAGGCTTATTAATGTATGTGCAGTAAAACAATTTTCTAAGGAATGGAATTGACTAAGAAAATGCTGCTGTTATCAAATTAATATAAGTAAAGCCTTAATGCAGTGAAAGCGACTGTTAGCAGGCTTATTAATGTATGTGCAGTAAAGTAATTTTCTAATGAATGGAATTGACTATGAAAATGCTGCTGATACTGAAATAATCTAATTTAAGCCTTAATGCGGGGAAAGCAAGACAGGCTTATTAATAGAGATACATACTCTTTAAAAGAAGGTTGTTTTAAAAACGTTTGCTGGCATGTTTAATCGTTTTTTTGAGGTACATTGGTGATAAGGTTTATTGGGGCATAATTTTTCCACATGGCTGGCTTAATTTCTGCATAGCAACAGTTAACTGAGGTTTCCCACTGTTGTAATATGAGTGGGAGGGATCTAATTTAGAGCTTTTTTGCACAGTTAAATTTACAAAATGAATCATCCAGATTCCCTCAGCAGTCCTTTGAATACTACAGGACATCTCTAAAGGGCTAAAAAGACTTCCAAAATCGTTTATAGGGAAGGTAATCCACAGCTCAGCTGTGGCAGTTTTGTTGTACCTGTTAAAAAACGTCTATGTCGTTTTTTTTATCTGTTTTCTGCATTAAGGGGTTAATCATCCATTTGCAAGTGGGTGCAATGCTCTGTGAACTTATTACATATACTGTAAAAATTTCGTTTGATTTACTGCCTTTTTACAAAGTTTTTCAAATGCTGACAAAATTTGTTTCTCTTAAAGGCACAGTAACATTTTTTATATTTGCTTGTTAACTTGATTTAAAGTGTTTTCCAAGCTTACTAGTCTCATTATTAGTCTGTTCTAACATGTCTGACATAGAGGAAGCTCTGTGTTCATTATGTTTAAAAGCCATGGTGGAACCCCATTTTAGAATGTGTACCAGATGTACTGATTTCATGTTAAACAATAAAGATCATTTTTTGTCTTTAAAAACATTATCACCAGAGGATTCTGTCGAGGGGGAAGTTATGCCGACTAACTCTCCCCACGTGTCAGACCCTTTGACTCCCGCTTTAGGGACTCACGCTCAAATGGCGCCAAGTGGTTCAAGGGCGCCCATAGCGTTTATTTTATCAGAGGTTTCTGTCGAGGGGGAAGTTATGCCGTCTAACTCTCCCCATGTGTCAGACTCTTCGACTCCCGCTCCAGGGATTCATGCTCAAATGGCGCCTAGTACATCAAGGGCGCTTATAGCGTTTATTTTACAAGACATGGCGAAAGTTATGAATAATACTCTGGAAGCGGTATTAGTCAGACTACCTGAAATTAAAGGAAAGCGAGATAGCTCTGGGGATAGATACAGAGCATACAGATGCGTCAAGAACCATGTCTGTTACTGCCTCACTATATGCAGTGGGTCATATTTGTGATTCAGGGGAGATGATTTAACCTGATTCCGATATTTCTATATTTAAAATTTATGCTTAAGATCCTTCACTTGTTGCTCAGGGAGGTTTTAGCAGCTCTGAATGACTGGTTTACAATTACAGTGCTAGAAATTGTGTAGACTGAATAGATACTATACAGTGCCGGTGTGTACTGATGTTCTTTCAATACCTAAAGAGGTTTACAGAAATTATTAATAAGGAATGGGATAGACCAGGTGTGCCGTTCTCTTCCCCTCCTATTTTTAGAAAACTGTTTCTAACAGATGCCACCACACGGGAACTTATGGCAGATGGTCCCTAAGGTGGAGAGAAGAGTTTCTACTCTAGCTAAGCGTATCACTAGCCCTGTCGAGGACAGTTGTGCTTTTTTAGAAAATGTTTATTCAACAAGGTTTTATCCTGTAGCCCCTTGCATGCATTGCTTTTGTCACTGCTGCTGCAGCGTTCTGGTTTGAGTCTCTGGTTGAGGCTTTACAGGTAGCGACTCCATTGAATGAATACTTGACAAGCTTAGAGCACTTAAGCTAGCCAATTCCTTTTTTTCTGATGCCTTGTTTTCTTTTGACTAAACTAACGGCTAAGAATTCTGTTTTTACTAAGCTGGCGCGCACAGCGCTAGGGCTTATATTATGGTCAGCTGTCGTGACTTTAATAAATAAGCTACTTAACTCCCTTTCAAGGGGCAGACCCTATTCGGGCCTGGTTTGAAGGAGATTATTACTAATATCACTGGAGGAAAAGGTAATGCCCTTCCTCAGGAACAAAAAAGTCTAATTTTCGAAACTCCAAGACGGTCTGGTGACAACCAGACCTGGAACAAAGATAAGCAGGCCAAGGAGCCTGCTGCTACCTCTAAGACAGCAGGTAGAACGGCTCCCTATCCAGTAACGGACCCTGTAGGGGGCAGGCTTTCATCTTTTGCCCAGGCGTGGATGTGAGAGAGAGGCCCAGGATCCCTGGGCATTGGAAATTATATCCCAGAGATATCTTCTGGATTTCAAAGCTTCCCCCAAAGAAGGGGAGATTTCACCTTTCACAATTATCTGCAAACCAGATAAAGAAAGAGGCATTCTTACACTGTGTACGAGACCCATCCAGTTCCAGGGGAGGAACAGGGATAGAGTTTTTACTCAAATCTGTTTGTGGTTCCCAAGGAGAGGGAACCTTCAAATCTATTTTGGATTTAAAGATCTTAAACAAATTCCTCAGAATTCCATCATTTAAGTTGGAAACTATTCGTACCATCTTAACTATGATCCAGGAGAGTCACTAGAGGGCTACAATGGATTTGAAGGATGCTTATCCTCACATTACGATGCAGAAAGATTACCATCGGTTTTTCAGGTTGCCTTTTTAAACAGGCATTACCAGTTTTGTAGTTCTTTCCTTTAGGGTTAACTACAGCCCCAAGAATCTTTATAGAGGTTCTGGGGTCGCTTTGGCGGTCCTTAGGCCGCGGGGCATAGAAGTGGCCCCTTATTTAGACGACATCCTGATACAGGCGTCAAACATCCAAGTTGCCAAGTCTCATACGGACGTAGTACTGGCATTTCTGAGATCGCATGGGTGGAAAAGTGAACAGGAAGAGTTCTCTATCCCCAATCTCAAGGGTTTCCCTCCTAGGGATTCTGATAGATTTTGTAGAAATGAAAATTTACCTGACGGAGTCCAGGTTGTCAAAGTTTCTAAATTTCTGTTGTGTTCTTCATTCAATCCGCGCCCTTTGGTGGATCAGTATATGAATGTAATTGGCTTAATGGTAGTGGCAAGGGACATAGTACCGTTTGCACGCCTTCATTTCAGACCGCTGCAACTATGCAGACTCAGTCAGAGGAACGGGGATTACACAGATTTGTTCTCCTGTTAAATCTGGACCAAGAGACCAGAGATTCTCTTCTCTAGGGACTATCTCGGGTCCATCTGTCCAAGGGTATGACTTTCCGCAGGTCAGATGGTACAATTGTTACAACAGATGCCAGCCTTTTAGGTTGGGATACAGTCTGGAACTCCCTGAAGGCTCAGGGATAGTGGACTCAGGAGGAGACCCTCCTAAGGTATATTCTGGAACTGGGAGCGGTATTCCATGCTCTTCAGACTTGGCCTCAGTTGGCAACTCTGAGGTACATCATTTTTCAGTCGGACAATATCACGACTGTGGCTTACATCATCCATCAAGGGGGAACATAGTTTCCTAGCGATGTTAGCAGTCTTAAAATAATTCACTGGACAGAGACTCTCTCTTGTCTGTCAGCTATCCATATCCCAGGTGTTGAGAACTGGGAGGCGGATTTTCTAAGTCGTCAGACTTTTCATCTGGAGGAGTGGGATTCCCTCCGGAGGTGTTTACACAAGATCAAGCAGGAGAGTGCTTTGGTTTTTTGGCAGCGCCTGCGTGGCCACGCAGGACCTGGTATACAGATCTGGTGGACATGTCATCCTTTCCACCACGGTCTCTGTTTCTGAGATAGGACCCTCTACCTCAGGGTCTTTTCAACCATCTAAATATAACTAATCTGAGATGGACTGCCTGGAGACTGAACGCTTGATGTTATCAAAGTATGACTTCTCCGAGTGAGTCATTGATACCTTAATACAGGCATGAAATCATGTCTCTAGGAAAATTAACATAGATATGGTGTAAATATCTTATTGTTATGAATCCAAGGGTTACTCATGGAGTAAATTCGGGATTCCAAGGATATTATCTTTTCTCCACGATGATTTTGAGAAAAGGGTTGTCAGCTAGTTCCTTAAAAGGACAGATTTCTACTCTGTCTATTCTTTTGCACAAGCGTCTGGCAGGTATTCTAGATGTTCAGGCATTTGGTCAGGCTTTGGTTAGAACCAAGCCTGTGTTTAAAATTGTTGCTCCGCCATGGAGCTTAAACCTGGTTCTTAAGGTTCTTCAAGGAGTTCCGTTTGAACCTTTTTCATTCCATAGATATCAAACTTTTATCTTGGAAAGTTCCTTTTTGGTAGCTATTTCCTTGGCTCGTAGAGTCTCTGAGTTATCTGCGTTACAATGTAATTCTCCTTATCTGGTCCTCCGTACGGATAAGGTGGTCCTGTGTACCAACCTGGGTTTTTACCTAAGGAGGTATCTAACAAGAATATCACTCAAGAAATTGTTGTTCCATTCTTGTACCCTTATCCTTCTTCAAAGAAGGAACGTCTATTACACAATTTGGACGTGGTTCGTCCTTTGAAGTTTTACTTACAAGCTACTACAGATCTTCATCAAACATTCACCTTGTTTGTTGTCTATTCTGGT
This sequence comes from Bombina bombina, assembly GCF_027579735.1. Lineage (NCBI taxonomy): Eukaryota > Metazoa > Chordata > Amphibia > Anura > Bombinatoridae > Bombina > Bombina bombina. Next base: position 142,727,051 of record NC_069504.1, on the reverse strand, counting down.
CAGAGGAGAGGTCAAAGACTTCAGCAACCTCTATGTCTTTTGGTTTTAAAAAAAGCACAATTCATTTAGCTTAGGAGACTGCTAGACAGCAGCCTCCTGAAGGGATTACAGCTCATTCTACTAGAGCTATGGTTTTCACTTGGGCCTTTTTAAAAATGAGGCTTCTGTTGAACAGATTTACAAGACGGAGTCTTGGTCTGCGTTTTATACTTTTTCAAATTTAACAAATTTGATTCTTTGCTTCTTCGGAGGCTATTTTTGGGAGAAAGGGTTTTTATAGGCAGCGTTAACTTCCGTTTACGTACCTGCCTTGTCCCTCCCATCATCCGTGTACTTTAGCTTTGGTATTGGTATCCCATAAGTAATGGATGATCCGTGGACTGGATACACTACAAGAGAAATAAATTTATCAGGTAAGTATAAATTATGTTTTCTCTTGTTAAGTGTATCCAGTCCACGGCCCACCCTGTCCTTTTAAGGCAGGTAATTTTTTCATTTAAACTACAGTCACCACTGCACCCTATGGTTTTTCCTTTCTCTGCATGTTTTCGGTCGAATGACTGGATATGGCAGTTAGGGGAGGAGCTATATAGCAACTCTGCTATGGGTGATCTCTTGCAACTTCCTGTTGGGAAGGAGAATATCCCATAAGTAATGGATGATCCGTGGACTGGATACACTACAAGAGAAATAAATTTATCAGGTAAGTATAAATTATGTTTTTCACATAAGCGCATGGCAGCGCTTCGTTATTAGGCATTGTGCTCTCTCAGACCGCGGTTGTACCTTTTTCCCTTTCTACTCTTAGTCTTGAGCAGTTGTGTCTTCCAAGTTGGGCTGTTTGGTTAATTGCAAGATAAATCCAAGTTGTTTGTTATTTGTGTGAGTTTATGATGTTCCTTCCTATGAGGAAGTGTTTCCAGACGTGCTATTAAAATTTTCACAAGAATAGGAGAAGCTAGGGATATATTTCTCCCTGTTTTCTGTTCATTTTAGGGTTTTTCCTGTAGTTTCCTCCTTTTAAATGCACAGTACCTTAGGTAGAAGGGAGCTTTCTTTCATGTAATTGGCAAGAGTCCATGAGTTAGTGACGTATGGGATATACAATCCTACCAGGAGGGGCAAAGTTTCCCAAACCTCAAAATGCCTATAAATACACCCCTCACCACACCCACAATTCAGTTTTACAAACTTTGCCTCCCATGGAGGTGGTGAAGTAAGTTTGTGCTTGATTTTCTTCTGTGATATGCGCTTCTCAGCATTATGAAGCCCGTTTCCTCTCAGAGTACAGTGAATGTCAGAGGGATGTGAAAGGAGTATCACTTATTTGAATACGATGATTTCCCTAACGGGGGTCTATTTCATAGGTTCTCTGTTATCGGTCGTAGAGATTCATCTCCTACCTCCCTTTTCAGATTTTTTTTACAGGTAAAAGAGCTGATTACTTTGGGGCAATGCCCCGCAAAAAGCCCTTTTAAGGGCTGGTAAAAGAGCTGATTACTTTGTAATTTAGAATACGGTAGGGCATTTTATTATTTTGGGGGGCTTTTTTATTTAATTAAGGGGCTTAGATTAGGTGTAATTAGTTTAAACTTCTTGTAATTTTTTTTAATTTTCTGTAATTTAGTGTTAGTTTTTTTTGTATTATAGATTAGTTTATTTAATTTTGTTTCAGTTTAGCTAATTGTAGTTAATTTATTTAATTAATTTATTGATAGTGTAGTGTTAGGTGTATTTGTAACTTAGGTGAGGATTTATTTTACAGGTAATTTTTTAATTATTTTAACTAGGTAGCTATTAAATAGTTATTAACTATTTAATAGCTATTGTACCTAGTTAAAATAAATACAAAGTTGCCTGTAAAATAAATATAAATCCTAAAATAGCTACAATTTAACTATTAGTTATATTGTAGCTATATTAGTGTTTATTTTATAGGTAAGTATTTAGTTTTAAATAGGAATTATTTATTTAATTATAGTAAATTTATTTAGATTAATTTAAATTATATTTAGGGTGTTAGGGTTAGACTTAGGTTTAGGGGTTAATAACTTTATTATAGTAGCGGCGACGTTGGGGGCATGAGATTAGGGGTTAATAATTGTAGGTAGGTGGCGGCAATGTTAGGGAGGGCAGATTATTGGTTAATACAATTTATTATAGTGTTTGCGAGGCGGGAGTGCGGCGGTTTAGGGGTAAATACATTTATTATAGTGGCAGCGAGGTCCGGTCAGCAGATTAGGGGTTAATAAGTGTAGGTAGGTGGCGGCGACGTTGGGGGGGCAGATTAGGGGGGTAATAAATATAATGTAGGTGTTGGGGATGTTAGGGACAGCAGATTAGGGGTTCATAGCTATAATGTAGGTTGCGGTGGTGTCCGGAGCGGCAGATTAGGGGTTAAAAAAGATTTATTATAGGGTTTGCGATGTGGGGGGCCTCGGTTTAGGGGTTCATAGGTAGTTTATGGGTGTTAGTGTACTTTGTAGCACGGTAGTTAAGAGCTTTATGTTCCCGCGTTAGCCCATAAAGCTCTTAACTACTGACTTTTTTTGACAGTAGGAGTCTTGTCGGTAGAGGTTCTACCGCTCACTTCTTCCAAGACTCGTAATACCAGCATTAGGTAAATCCCATAGAAAAGATAGGATACGCAATTGACGTAAAGGGATCTGCGGTAGCCTCGAGTCGCGGAAAGAAAATGAGCGGTAGACCCTTTCCTGTCTGACTTTAAATACCAGTGGGCGTTAAAAAGCAGCGTTAGGACCCCTTAACGCTGCTTTTGATGCCTAACGCCAAACTCTAAATCAAGGCGATAGTTTATTAATATCAAATTATAGTGTACATATTAAAAATATACAATTTGTAATTTTCTATCAGCAGTATTGAAAATGAACTGCTTGTCTGTCTGCTGCCCCCGGTGTTGCTATGCGAGAATTACAGCCAAAAGATTTGACTGTTAAAGATGCGTTTCCCTAAGCAACCATGCATTTCTAGGGATCCAATGAGATGTTCAGTTTCGAAGTCCTCCCAAACCAATTTCAACAATGATGGTACTTAACAAAAAGGGGTGGGGTTATATCACATGATTTAACCCCAAGCATAGAGAGAGAAAAGGGTAGAACTTTTGCTAAAAAGGTTTTGGGCTAACTTTTGCTAAGACTACTGGCTGTCTGCTAACTGGTAACTGAAATTGGCTACATTTGAAATACAATTACAAAAAGGCAATATAGCTACCCTTTATTCTCCATATTGCAAAATTCTATTTTTGGTATTCTGAGGTGAAATTCGACCTGTTGAGAAATATTGGGAGCTGAATATCGATTTGGTAAAGTATATGAGGTTGCTAAAATATAGGTAAACATTTAAAACAAACATTCATTGTTACTGTAGTTAATAGATTAAAAAGAGCAGTTTGCATTTCAGCTTACATTCATAATCTGTGTATTTTAGAACAAATACTTAGTGCTAAATAATTTATCTGTGCAAATATATATATATATATATATATATATACATATATTTTAGAACTGTCTTAATTGTAGATAACTAAGAATTTATTTCAGCTTAGATAAATGAGCATACAAATTAGTTTGCACAAATAATATATACTATTTTGATGCTTTAAATTAGAATTGTATTAGAATCAATTGTGGCCATATAGCTGATTGTATTGCTTGAATGTTAGTAATAGTAATTTGTTAGTAATCTCATTGTGTTAATTATATGAAATTTAATTGTGAATAAGGCTAGTTATAAAGTTACAATTTGGTTTGCTTTGTAAAGAGTATAGCATATTATAATAATTTAAACACCGTATAATTTGACTCATTATTCTGGTTCCTACAAATATATTTCAGTGTGTCTATAAATATTAACTAAAAAAAAGAACTTAGGAATTTTATATTAATTTTATGTTTTTGTATATGCATTTTATTGGGGTTTAGTTTAAAGGATAATTATTGAATATATTGTGTTGTAACCTGCCATATACTGACAAGTTCCTCTTTTTGTATGCTTTATACTCCTTCTTTTACATCTCACTTCTTGGCTACACGTTAAACTAAGGTATGTGTGAGGTAGGAGGTGTATTTATAGGTATTTTGATGTTTGGGATACTTTGCCCCCTCCTGGTAGGAATGTATATCCCATACGTCACTAGCTCATGGACTCTTGCCATTATGAAAGAAATTTAATTAACAGGTGAGTTCTTACTCCTTTGATTCAAGAGGGTATGTTTATGGCAAACATTGTCCTGAAGGATGTGTATCTGCTTGCTCCCATTATCCGGGATCTTCTCAAGTTTCTGAGATTCGTCAGGTACCAGGATACCGAGTGGTTAAGGCTTTGAGCTTAACACCCAATGGATGTACTGTATGTCCATGGGGGTTTGCAATCCACTTCTGGAAGACATTTTTTACTAGAAAGACTCTTTAAGATCTTAAGGAATTGCTAGTGTGGCCTCCTGGACAATATATGGTTCAGGTTTCATCCTTCTTTTGAGCAATCTCTCTTTCAGAGATCTTGTCTTTTTTACGTTCCTATGGATGGGAAGTGAATCTAGGGAAGAGTTCCCTTGTTCCACTACAAGGGTAATTTTTTTTGGGACCTTATTAGATTCTCTATTTATGAGAATATTTGTAATGGAGGTCAGACAATCAAAGATTTCCTCCTCTTACCTCTCTCTACAGTCTACTGTTCAGACAACAGCAAGCTATAGTGATCCAGATAGTTTAGCCATCTTGTAACCAGAGGGTTGGGAGTTTGAATCCAGTTGCTGCTGATTTCCCTTCACTTTTATGTGGCTTAATGTATGGAGGTTATTGGTGTGAGGGTCCCAGGGACGTCATCCCTTTTCTCGTGTTCATTTGAGAGCTCTGTAGTTTTACATGCTCAGTCAATGGACCGGTGACCATTTGGATCTCTATGAGGATAGATCTGGTTTAGCTTTAAGAGACTCTTTTCTGTAGTGGTTTCTCAGGAGTATCTGTCTCAGGGCTTAGGTTTCTGGAGACATTGGGACCATGGATGCCAGCATTCTGAGCTGGGGAGCAGTCTGGAACTCATTAAAGGCGGTAGGACTTTGGACTCATGATGAGTCTGCTCTCCCCATCAACGTCTTGTAGTGGAGAGCGATTTTCAAGGTTCTGAGGGCTTGTCCTCAGTTGTCCTTAGCCGGTGTTTCAGGTTGCAGTCGGACAATATCATCTCAGTGGCTCAGGGAGGAACTTGGGTTCCTTAGCTATGAAGGAGGTAGCTCGACTTTGTTCAGTGGGCGGTAGCTCACAATGGCTCTCTATCTGCCATCCACATTCTAGGAGTGGACATCGGGATTCCTGAGCAGACTTAATTTTCATCCCTGGAAGTGGGTTCTCCATCTGGAGGTGTTCTCCAGGTTAACCCTCAAATGTGGGGGGGGGGGGGCTGGAGTTGGATCTGTTGGTGTTTCGGCAGAATGCCAAGCTTCCAAGGTACGATTTAAGGTCAAGAGATCCGCAGGCCACCCTGATAGTTGCGCTGACGGTTCCTTGGGATTTTAGTCTAGCATACCTATTCCTTTCTTTGCTCTCCTTCACAAGTCATTGTTCGTATCAAACAGGTTTGAACATCAGTATTTATATCAGCTCCTGTGTGACTTTGCAGGACCTGGTATACAGACCTAGTGAAGATCTCTTCCACCTTGGAGGTTGCCTCTGAGGAAGGACCTTCTAACTCAAGATCCATTCCTTCATCCATATCTCATTTCTTTAAAGTTGATTGCTTGGAGATTGAACGTTTAGTTCTATCTAAGTGTGGTTTTTCTGAGTCGGTCATTGAGACCATGAGACCAATTTAACAAATGTCTGTCGGACCTGATCCGACAGTGCAGATCAGGTCCGACAGACATCGCTGAATGCGGAGTGCAATACGCTCTCCGTATTCAGCATTGCAGCAGCAGCTCATCAGAGCAGGTGGACAGGGTTATGGAGCAGCGGTCTTTAGTCTGAAGACTCGCCAGAAACACGGGCCTTCAAGCTCTGTTCGGAGCTTGATAGATAGACCCCCATGTTTCAGGTTTGGAAGCCTGTTACTAGAAGGATTTACCATATGATATGGCATAAATATCTTTATTGGTGTGAATCCAAGGGCTACTCTTGGAGAAGAGTCAGGATTCATTGGATTTTGTCCTTTCTCCAGGAAGGTCTGGAGAAGAGTTTGCGAGTCAGTTCTCTGAAGGGTCATACTTCTGCATTATCTATTTTTCTTCTTTTCTTTGGCTCTCTTTCGGGAGCTCTCCTCTTAATGCTATCTAAGCCACACACTGAAATCTGGATGCGAGGAACCCCAATATATATGGGTACCACTTGTTTCCGATTTGTTGATTTCAAATCAGTTGATCCCTATTGGCTGATTTGAATCAGCCAATAGAAATAACTATTTTAAGTTTAAATTCTAATCATCCAATAGAAAAGGAACTATACAAGCACTTTCATGCAATTCAATATTTAACTCCTCTTATTAGTGGTTACAACAGTCATGCATACACCATTACTGTCAAAGATCATTGTACTTCACATATATCATTCTTAGTACCCTTCATGTATTCACACACCCAAAAAACATAATCCACTGGCCCCACCCACTGATGCGTTTTCATCACTACAAAACGTGATTTGTTTATCTATAAATATATTTTTTCACTAAAGTGTTATTTTTTTCTTCTTTATAGTTTTAGGTTATGGCAGATTAGGGGTCAATGTTTAATCAATATTCAGAGTCATGTACAATGCATATTGTGTAAAGTATTGTAGATATCTTAAAATGGATTTAATGTTTGCTTAATATTATTTTATACATAAACAAATATTTTCAAATATATATTTAAGTTTGAAATAATAGCAAGCAACTATTAATATTTATTTTAAGATATCTCCAATGCTTTAAGTAATCTACATTTTAAATGATAATGCATAATGCTGGCGGTCAGGGGGAGTTATCTGGGTGGTGCTGGGGGAGTGTAGGTTAACTGTGACGTAGGTGTAGGCAGTTAGTAGGAGGTGGCGAGGTAGAGCAGGGGAAGTGTAGCTAAGGCGTAACGTAGTTATATGGGTAATTAGCGAGGCCTGCTAGTGGGAGAAGCCTGCACTTTGCTATGGACACATTGACACAAGATCGATATGTTCAAAGCAGCAAAGTGCCGGTTGCATGGAGGGTAGCGGCCATGTTTGTCTTGCTAGCTATCAGCTACCAAGACAAACATCACCTGAACTATTAGGTGTATATACATTTAGGTCCCCACGGCAATATTTGAAGTGTGCCTACACTGAAACTAATTTTAGTTTCAGTGAGCACACTGTTTGCGCTGTGTAAGCACACTTCAAATAGGGCCCCCCTGCAGTAAAATGCCGACAAGCGGAGACGTTGTTGATGTGGGCAGTAATGTCATGCTCCCATTGACTTCTATGGGAGCGACATCGCTGCTTGCCGGGATTGAACAGACACACCCCTTTTGTTTGAACATTCCGGCGGTCCGTCAATGTTTTAAACATCGGGGCCTTTGAGAGAACAATAAAAAATTAACATTGGTGTACCTCTCCAACTGTGAACATTATTTTATTTAAACATTCTTGTTTACATGGTTTTTTTTTAATCAGAACTTAAGTTCAGAAATGTTCAGTATAAGTGAGGAAACAATAGGCATAATCAGCTATTTCAAATGAGAAAATAAAAGTGAAGGAGCTATTTGTAAACAATTTAATACACTCCAGTAGGTAAAATGTATACAAGTGAACACATTAAAGGGGAGAAAATATTAGTGTACACTGTCTCTTTAATTGCCATATGATGAGTTCATGCAACAAAAAGATATGAGAAGGTTTTTAAAAATTAATAAATTGCAATAAACTTGTTTTGAGAACTCTATAGCAGCTGTGTTTGCAACAATGTTTATGTTCTACATATAGTGCTCCAGACATGTGCATGCGCCTAAGCCTACCTTAGTATGCACCAGCAGCTCATCAGAGCAGGTGGACAGGGTTATGGAGCAGCGGTCTTTAGTCTGAAGACTCGCCAGAAACACGGGCCTTCAAGCTCTGTTCGGAGCTTGATAGATAGGCCCCCATGTTTCAGGTTCGGAAGCCTGTTACTAGAAGGATTTACCATATGATATGGCATAAATATCTTTATTGGTGTGAATCCAAGGGCTACTCTTGGAGAAGAGTCAGGATTCATTGGATTTTGTCCTTTCTCCAGGAAGGTCTGGAGAAGAGTTTGCGAGTCAGTTCTCTGAAGGGTCATACTTCTGCATTATCTATTTTTCTGCACAAGCGTCTGGCAGATGTGCCAGATGTGCAATCTTTTGTCAGGCCTTGGTCAGAATCAGGCCTGTGTTTTAGTCTGTTGCTCCTCCTTGGAGCCTTAACTTTTTTCTTAAAGTTTTGCAGCAGGCTCCGTTTGAGCCATTGCATTTGAGCCATTGCTCTCCATATTCAGCATTGCACCAGCAGCTCACAAGAGATGCTGGTGCAATGCCACCCCCTGCAGACTCACGGCCAATGGGCCGCCAGCAGGGGGTGTCAATCAACCTGATCGTACTCGATCGGGTTGAATTGTGGTGATTCCTGTCCGCCTCATCAGAGCAGGCGGACAGGGTTATGGAGCAGCGGTCTTTAGTCTGAAGACTCGCCAGAAACACGGGCCTTCAAGCTCTGTTCGGAGCTTGATAGATAGGCTCCCATGTTTCAGGTTCGGAAGCCTGTTACTAGAAGGATTTACCATATGATATGGCATAAATATCTTTATTGGTGTGAATCCAAGGGCTACTCTTGGAGAAGGGTCAGGATTTATCGGATTTTGTCCTTTCTCCAGGAAGGTCTGGAGAAGAGTTTGTCAGTCAGTTCTCTGAAGGGTCATACTTCTGCATTATCTATTTTTCTGCACATGCGTCTGGCGGACGTGCCAGATGTGCAATCTTTTTGTCAGGCCTTGGTCAGAATCAGGCCTGTGTTTTAGTCTGTTGATCCTCCTTGGAGCCTTAACTTTTTTCTTAAAGTTTTGCAGCAGGCTCCATTTTAGCCATTGCATTACGTAGATATTAAGGTTTGGTTTATTGTTGCTATCTCTTCTGCTCGGAGAGTGTCAGAACTCTCAGCCTTGTAGTGTGATTCACCTTAGCTTACCTTTCATGCAGATAAGGCGATTCTTCATTAAGTTTCCTTCCTAAGGTGGTTTCGGTCAGAAATATTAATCAGGAAATTGTTGTTTCTTCTCTATGTCCTAATCCTTCTTCTTATAAAGAACGTTTGTTGCACAACTTGGATGTTGTGCATGCTTTAAAATTTTATGTGCATGTGTCTAAGGATTTTCGTCAGTCTTCTGCCCTGTTTGTTTGTTTCTTTGGGAAACATAAAGGTCAGAACGCTACTGCTGCCTTTCTTCTCTTTGGTTGAGCAGTATAATTCATTTTGCTTATGAGACTGCTGGTCAGCAGCCTCCTGAGAGAATTATGGCTCATTCCACGAGAGCTGTTTCTTATTCTTGGGTTTTCAAATTTTATACTTTGTCTTCGACTGAGGCTTCTTTTGGGTGAAAGGTTCTTCAAGCGGTGGTGCCTTCTGTTTAGGTCTGCCTGTTTTGTCCCTCCCTAGTCATCTGTGTCCTCTAGTTTGGGTATTAGTTCCTAACAGTAAATGATGATGCTGTGAACTCACCATATCTTAGGAAAGAAAACAAAATTTATGCTTACCGGATAAATTTCTTTCTTTCCGGATATGGTGAGTCCATGGCCCCGCCCTTTATTTCAAGACAGTTATTTTTGACTAAACCTCAGGCACCTCTACACCTTGTGTTACTCCTTTTTTCTCCACTTCCCTTTGGTCGAATGACTGGGGGTTGTGGGAAGGGGGGTGATACTTAACAGCTTGGCTGTGGTGCTCTTTGCCGCCTCCTGCTGGCCAGAAGTGGTATTTCCAACAGTAAATGATGACTCCGTGGACTCACCATATCCGGAAATAAAGAAATTTATCAGGTAAGCATAAATGTTGTTTTTGCATTATTCGAGGTCTGCAAACACTTCAACTTTTTGTTATTTTGACTTCGGCAGCCACTTGCACAGCCTCCGCTGCACATCTTCTTTTCTTTGGCTCTCTTTCGGGAGCTCTCCTATTAATGCTATCTAAGCCACACAGTGAAATCTGGAAGCGAGGAACCCCAATATATATGGGTACCACTTGTTTCCGATTTGTTGATTTCAAATCAGTTGATCCATATTGGCTGATTTGAATCAGCCAATAGAAATAACTATTTTAAGTTTAAATTCTAATCATCCAATAAAAAAGGAACTATACAAGCACTTTCATGCAATTCAATATTTAACTCCTCTTATTAGTGGTTACAACAGTCATGCATACACCATTACTGTCAAAGATCATTGTACTTCACATATATCATTCTTAGTACCCTTCATGTATTCACACACCCACAAAACATAATCCACTGGCCCCACCCACTGATGCGTTTTCATCACTACAAAACGTGATTTGTTTATCTATAAATATATTTTTTCACTAAAGTGTTATTTTTTACTTCTTTATAGTTTTAGGTTATGGCAGATTAGGGGTCAATGTTTAATCAATATTCAGAGTCATGTACAATGCATATTGTGTAAAGTATTGTAGATATCTTAAAATGGATTTAATGTTTGCTTAATATTATTTTATACATAAACAAATATTTTCAAATATATATTTAAGTTTGAAATAATAGCAAGCAACTATTAAAATTTATTTTAAGATATCTCCAATGCTTTAAGTAATCTACATTTTAAATGATAATGCATAATGCTGGCGGTCAGGGGGAGTTAGCTGGGTGGTGCTGGGGGAGTGTAGGTTAACTGTGACGTAGGTGTAGGCAGTTAGTAGGAGGTGGCGAGGTAGAGCAGGGGAAGTGTAGCTAAGGCGTAACGTAGTTATAGGGGTAATTAGCGAGGCCTGCTAGTGGGAGAAGCCTGCACTTTGCTATGGACACATTGACACAAGATCGATATGTTCAAAGCAGCGAAGTGCCGGTTGCGTGGAGTGTAGCGGCCATGTTTGTCTTGCTAGCTATCTGCTACCAAGACAAACATCACCTGAACTATTAGGTGTAAATACATTTAGGTCCTCACGGCAATATTTGAAGTGTGCCTACACTGAAACTAATTTTAGTTTCAATGAGCACACTGTTTGCGCTGTGTAAGCACACTTCAAATAGGGCCCCCCTGGAGTAAAATGCTGACAAGCGGAGACGTTGTTGATGTGGGCGGTAATGTCACGCTCCCATTGACTTCTATGGGAGCGACATCGCTGCTCGCCGGGATTGAACAGACACACCCCTTTTGTTTGAACATCCCGGCGGTCCGTCAATGTTTTAAACATCAGGGCATTTGAGAGAACAATGAAAAATTAAAATTAGTGTACCTCTCCAACTGTGAACATTATTTTATTTAAACATTCTTGTTTACATTTTTTTTTTAAATCAGAACTTAAGTTCAGAAATGTTTAGTATAAGTGAGGAAACAATAGGCATAATCAGCTATTTCAAATTAGAAAATAAAAGTGAAGGAGCTATTTGTAAACAATTTAATACACTCCAGTAGGTAAAATGTATACAAGTGAACACATTAAAGGGGATAACATATTAGTGTACACTGTCCCTTTAATTGCCATATGATGCGTTAATGCAACAAAAAGATATCAGAAGGTTTTTAAAAATTAATAAATTGCAATAAACTTGTTTTGAGCACTCTATAGCAGCTGTTTGCAACATTGTTTATGCTCTACATATAGTGCTCCAGACATGTGCATGCGCCTAAGCCTACCTTAGTATGTTCTCATAGAAAGGAGCTAATTTTTTTTTATCAAACTATACCAAGAGAAATAGGTCAGTTTATTAACAGAAGTGAACTGGATTTTTTTTTAAATTTATATGGTCTATCTGAATAGTTCACAAAGTGAGTGGTATTACCCCCCCCCCAATGACATTTTACAATTATTGGCTTTCAAGGCTTCTCTTATGGAAGGCCTACAGTCGTTGTCTTACCAGAACTGTACATTAGCATGTGTTATCAACATTAGCTGCATAGTTTGGAATTACTCTGTAGTAGCAGGAAACATAACAAAGGCATGTTGTGCTTGACTGTATAACTTTGCAGACTTTCAGTCTGTTTATGGTGTTGCAGTCTTCTGTCATCAGATGTTAATTTCTTTTTAAAAATGAAGAGAACTTGGCTGCTTTTTTATTCCACGACAAGACAACAGGAATATCTTGTGATTAGAAGGTGTTTACTGTCCCTTTAAGCCACTCACTCAAAGTGAATTATTTATCTCTTTTAGATTTATTATCTATTCTAATCATATTAATAAACTATAACCCAGTCTGCGAGGAAACTCTTGTCACTTTAAATCTCAGGATGTATTTTATTGCATGTAATTTATTAGACACATATTACTGTATCTTGTGTAATACAATAAATCATCTCTAGATTAGATTAGAAAATAAAAATACAAAAATGTTTTTGAAATTTGATGTGAAAATAAAATGATGTTGCTCTTTAAGTGTTTTGTTTGTTTTGGGAATTTTGGTTATTTTAATCACGTTCTGACCTTAGTGCAATCTATCCTTGCAGTACATATGCTCAGCTTCTTTAATCAACTACTTTTATCTGTTTTGCCTGCTTGAAGGCAGCTACCATATGGAGGAGATCGTCTTTTTTTTCTCTCCAAAAGGTACATTCTATATTTGCATCTCCACGAATTGCAAACACAAATGACATTTATGTCTATAAAATATCTAGAAGTTGTGATGGAATGCAAATTGATGCCATTCAATTTACTAAATTGCAGATCTCTTGTTGAGTCCAGAATCAGATAATGTCCATTGAAAACCTAATTTGCAGCAAAGGTTTAAAATGATAAAGAAAAGAGAGAGTAATAGACTGCTTTGAAATTATTTATTATGTTACAGGAAGTATTTCTAGAGAACATCTAAATAGTTCATAAAGGAATATTTATTTCCTAAGATATGGAGAGTCCACAACTTTATTCAATTACTTGAGGGAATATCACTCCTGGCCAGCAGGAGGAGGCAAACAGCACCACAGCAAAGCTGTTAAATGTCACTCCCTTACCCATAAACCCCAGTCATTCTCTTTGCCTCTGTCAATGGAGGATGGGAAGATTTGGTGTCTGAAGAAATAGATTGCATTTTTGGGTACTATTCCCTGCAAGCAAGGATTTGGGGTTTAGCTGAGTCCACATTATTCTCTTCAGTAGAGTAGTGGTTGCTTTTAAGCAGTTAGAAAACAAAGCAAGGACTACCTCACAACTTCGTAACATATTGCTGCACTAGCTATAGAAAGCCAGAGTTGGCTACTCTGTTCTTTCTTTTTTCTACAGGTCTCTGTAAGGAGTATGTGTCCTTTCATGCCTTGTGAGCTGTCTTCCTGCCGGGCAGCTAGATTGCAGGTAAGTGCTTTTGTCTTCTAGGTATTGGAGACTCGCACTTCAAGAAGGTTTAGCTGCAATTTATGTATGGGACACTTTATATCCTTTAGATGGGATATCTTTGGCAGGGTGCATGCACTGGTTAATGTAACTGGAGACTGAAGGGTTAATGAAAGATTTTAGCCTTTGTTTTAATGTGGCTCATTTATGGGATGTGTATCATTAGAACAACCACACACAAGCATTATTTAGAGGGCTTGCAGCAGCATGGAGTCTCAGTCTGTATTTCACTTTACAAATATCAGTGAAAATGCATTACAATTTTATTTCTTATAAGATGTGGGTGTGTTTTGTTTCTGAATCGCGCGCTTTCTTTTTTAGCTGTGCAATTTTTTTCGCCCAGAATGTCATGTGACCCGCTCTTCCGCTTTTAGTTATAAGCGGAGCGGTGTCTTCTCCGACATTTCAAGTTTCCCTCCATAGGCAGGAGAGTTCTCTGCCGTCTTCATTACTTTAGGTTTTCTCATTTGGTAAACCAGAGGTCAGGTGCAGAGGTCTCTGTTTTAGTTGTTTTAGTTAGCGTATAAACGCTCTGAGGTATTTTATCAAAGGGACAGTACTAAAGTAAAATAAAATGAATAATTATCATTTTTTTCCCCTCACAATTTATTTTGCAAAATCTCTGATATTATAGACATGGAGCTAGACTCTGTGTCTTTTGAGAAATACGTGTTCTGTTTTGAGGCAACAATTGATTTGTCTATACAATTTTGTTCTGTATGCTTAGCTAGATCTCTTGGGTGTAAAGTAAGCAGCCAATGTAGCCTAGTGGTTAGCTTTGTGACTTTGCAACTCAAAGGTTGTTGGTTTGATTCCAGCTGCTGGCGCTGGATATCCATATATAGAATGTTACCCTCTGAGCCTAATGTCTCCTAGGATGATGCTGTTCAGGCAATGCCACAGCTTTCTCCTTAAACATCCCAAGCCTCAATGGCATCACATGCAGTGCCCTGCGGTTCCTCTCAGCCTCCTAGAGGCGTATATTTGCCTGCAGAAATTGCTGCACAGGTATCTTCTGTGGTATATGCGGCATTATCTGTTTTTCCTATGCTGGCAAAATGCAAGAGGAAAATTAGACTTTCATATAGTAAGGTTTCTGTTCCACCTACTGCTACGCAGGTTGCCCTCCCTCATAAATCTGATGAGGAGGATATGTTGGTAGCCTCTGAGGGTGACATCTCAGATTCAGACAGTGTAATTCCTTCATCTGATACTGAAGAAGTATACTTCAAACTTAAGCTTGATCACCTTTGTGTACTGTTAAAGTAGGTTTTGGCTACTTTGGACAACTTAAATACTTTTGTCGTTGTCAACCCTTAGAAATCTAGTAAACTTAAAATTTACTATGATGTTACTTCCTCTGTGGAAGTGTTTCCTGTTCCAGACTGTGTGACGGAGATTTTTTCACAAGAATGGGAGAAGCCAGTGATACCTTTCTCCCTGTCTCCCGTTTAAAAAAAAAAAAAAAAAAAAGATGTTTCCTGGTGCTGTCTCCATTAAAGATTCATATGCACAGTGCCTAAAGTAGAAGGGGCTTTTCTTTCATGTAATTAGCAAGAGTCCATGAGCTAGTGACGTATGGGATATACATTCCTACCAGGAGGGGCAAAGTTTCCCAAACCTTAAAATGCCTATAAATACACCCCTCACCACACCCACAATTCAGTTTTACAAACTTTGCCTCCCGTGGAGGTGGTGAAGTAAGTTTGTGCTAAGATTCTACGTTGATATGCGCTTCGCAACAGGTTGAAGCCCGGTTTTCCTCTCAGAGTGCAGCGAATGTCAGAGGGATGTGAAGAGAGTATTGCCTATTTGAATACAATGGTCTACCTCTAGGGGATCTATTTCATAGGTTCTCTGTTATCGGTCGTAGAGATTTCTTCTCCTACCTGCCTTTTCAGATCGACGATATACTCTTATATACCATTACCTCTACTGATTCTCGTTTCAGTACTGGTTTGGCTATCTACTATATGTAGATGAGTGTCCTGGGGTAAGTAAGTCTTATTTTTTTGTGACACTCTAAGCTATGGTTGGGCACTTTATATGTAAAGTTCTAAATATATGTCTATAAACTTATATTTGCCTTGATTCAGGATAATCAGTATTCCTTTTTAATACAGACTGTCAGTTTCATTATTGAGATAATGCATTTAATTATTTTTCTTACCTTGAAAAATTTTATTTGACCATTTTTGCCTGCGTGCTGTTAGGCTCACGGGGGCAGAAAATGTTTCTTTTTATTACGTCATTTTTGGCGCAAACTTTTTTGGCGCTAAAAATGTTGTCACTTCCGGAGCCGTAATTTACGCCGAAAGTTGTATTCTGTAACGCATATGTATTCAGACATTTTTTTGCGCCAAAAAAATGTGGGCGTCTTTTTTACTCACATTATTTAAACATTTCTCTTCCATTGCTTCTGGTTACTAGAAGCTTATTATTTTGCATTCTTTCCCATTCCTGAAACTGTCATTTAAGGAATTTGATAATTTTGCTTTATATGTTGTTTTTTTCTATTACATATTGCAAGATGTCTCACCCTGACCCTGGATCTCAATCCACTAGTGGACAGACGCTGCCTGATGCTGGTTCTACCAAAGTTAAGTGCATATGTTGTAAACTTGTGGTAACTGTTCCTCCAGCTGTAGTTTGTGTAAGTTGTCATGATAAACTTTCCAATGCAGATTGTGCCTCCATTAGTAATAATCCTTTACCTGTTGTTGTTCCTTCAACATCTAATGTTCAGGATGTTCCTGTTAATGTAAAAGAATTTGTTTCTAATTCTATTAGGAAGGCTCTGTCTGTTATTCCTCCTTCCAGTAAACGTAAAAGGTCTTTCAAAACTTCTCACATTTCAGATTAATTTTTAGGTGACCGCCATCATTCTGACTTATCTGTTTCTGATGAGGTTTTTTCTGGTTCAGAAGATTCTACCACAGATATTGATACTGATAAATCTTCATATTTATTTAAAATGGAGTTTATTCGTTCATTACTTAAAGAAGTTTTGATTGCATTAGATATGGAGGAGTCCAGTCCTTTTGATACTAAAACTGCTAAACGTCTAAATTCGGTTTATAAACCTCATGTGTTAATTCCGGAAGTTTTTCCAGTTCCTGATGCTATCTCAGATGTGATTGCTAGGGAATGGGATAGTCTGGGCACTTCATTTACTTCTTCTCCAAGGTTTAAGAAATTGTACCCTGTGCCATCTGATAGATTGGAGTTTTGGGATAAAATCCCTAAAGTCGATGGGGCTATCTCTACTCTTGCTAAATGTACTGCTATTCCTACGGCTGATAGCACTTTGTTTAAAGATCCTTTAGATAGGAAAATTGAATCTTTTTTAAGAAAAGCTTATTTATGTTCAGGTAATCTACTTAGACCTGCTATCTCTTTGGCTGATGTTGCTGCAGCTTCAACTTTCTGGTTGGAGGCTTTAGCGCAACAAGTGACAGACCATAATGCATATAGCATTGTTAAACTTCTTCAACATGCTAATAACTTTGTCTGCGATGCCATTTTTTGATATCATTAGAGTTGATGTCCGGTATATGTCTTTAGCTATTTTAGCTAGAAGAGCTTTATGGCTTGAATCTTGGAATGTAGATATGACTTCTAAAACAACTGTGCTCTCTCTCTTTCCAAGGTAATAAGTTGTTTGGTTCTCAGTTGGATTCTATAATTTCAACCGTTACTGGGGGGAAGGGAGCCTTTTTGCCTCAGGGCAAAAAATCTAAAGGTAATTATAGGGCTGCTAATCGTTTTCGTTCCTTTCATCAGAATAAGGAACAGAAGCCCGACCCTTCCCCTAAAGGAACAGTTTCCGGTGGGAAACCTAATCCAGTCTGGAATAAATCCAAGCCTTCCAGAAAGTCAAAACCAGCTCCTAAATCCGCATGAAGGTGCGGCCCTCATTTCAGCGCAGCTGGTAGGGGGCAGGTTATGATTTTTCAAAGATGTTTGGATCAAGTCGATTCACAATCTTTGGATTCAGAACATTGTTTCACAAGGGTACAGAATAGGTTTCAAGGTAAGACCGCCTGTGAGAAGATTTTTCCACTCACGCATTCCAGTAAATCCAGTGAAGGCTCAGGCATTTCTGAAATGTGTTTCAGACCTAGAGTTAGCTGGGGTAATTATACCAGTTCCAGTTCTGGAACAGGGTCTGGGGTTTTATTCAAATCTATTCATTGTACAAAAGAAAGAGAATTCTTTCAGACCAGTTCTGGACCTAAAAATATTGAATCGTTATGTAAGGATACCAACATTCAAAGTGGTGACTATAAGAACTATTCTGCCTTTTGTTCAGCAAGGGCATTATATGTCTACAATAGACTTACAGGATGCATACCTGCATATTCCAATTCATCCAGATCACTATCAGTTTCTGAGATTCTCTTTTCTAGACAAGCATTACCAGTTTATTGCTCTTCCATTTGGCCTAGCAACAGTGCCAAGGATCTATTCGAAGGTTTTCGGTGCCCTTCTCTCTGTAATCAGAGAACAGGGTATTGCGGTATTTCCTTATTTGGACGATATCTTGGTACTTGCTCAGTCTTCACATTCTGCAGAATCTCATACGAATCAACTTGTGTTGTTTCTTCAAAGACATGGTTGGAGGATCAATTTACCAAAGAGTTCCTTGATTCCTCAGACAAGAGTAACCTTTTTAGGTTTCCAAATAGATTCAGTGCCCATGACTTTGTCTCTGACAGAAAAGAGACGTCTGAAATTGGTTTCATCCTGTCAAAACCTTCAGTCTCAATTGTTCCCTTCGGTAGCATTATGCATGGAAATTCTAGGTCTCATGACTGCTGCATCGGACGCGATCCCTTTTGCTCGTTTTCACATGAGACCACTCCAGCTTTGTATGCTGAACCAGTGGTGCAGGGATTATACAAGGATATCACAATTAATATCCTTAAATCCCAATGTTTGATCATCTCTAACTTGGTGGATGGATCACCATCGTTTAATTCAAGGGGCCTCTTTTGTTCGCCCAACCTGGACTGTGATCTCAACAGATGCGAGTCTATCAGGTTCGGGAGCTGTATGGGGATCTCTGACAGCGCAGGGGGTTTGGGAATCTCAGGAGGCGAGATTACCAATCAACATTTTGGAACTCCGTGCGATTTTCAGAGCTCTTCAGTTCTGGCCTCTTCTGAAGAGAGAATCGTTTATTTGTTTTCAAACAGACAATGTCACAACCGTGGCATATGTCAATCATCAAGGTGGGACTCACAGACCTCAAGCAATGAAAGAAGTATCTCGGATACTTGTATGGGTGGAATCCAGCTCCTGTCTAATTTCTGCGGTTCACATCCCAGGTGTAGACAATTGGGAAGCGGATTATCTCAGTCGCCAGACGTTACATCCGGGCGAATGGTCTCTTCATCCAGAGGTTTTTCTTCAGATTGTTCAAATCTGGGGTCTTCCAGAAATAGATCTGATGGCCTCTCATCTAAACAAGAAACTTCCCAGGTATCTGTCCAGATTCCGGGATCCTCAGGCGGAAGCAGTGGATGCGTTGTCACTTCCTTGGAATTATCATCCTGCTTATATCTTTCCGCCTCTAGTTCTTCTTCCAAAAGTAATCTCCAAAATTCGAATGGAGCGTTCATTTGTACTGCTGGTGGCTCCAGCATGGCCACACAGGTTTTGGTTTGCGGATCTCGTTCGGATTGCCAGTTGCCAACCTTGGACACTTCCATTAATGCCAGACCTTCTATCTCAAGGCCCATTTTTCCATCAGGATCTCAAATCATTAAATTTGAAGGTATGGAGATTGAACGCTTGATTCTTAGTCATAGAGGTTTCTCTGATTCAGTGATTAATACTATGTTACAGCCTCGTAAGTCTGTCTCTAGAAAGATTTATTATCGAGTTTGGAAGACTTACATCTCTTGGTGTTCTTCTCATTTATTCTCCTGGCATTCTTTCAGAATTCCTAGAATTTTACAATTTCTTCAGGATGGTTTGGATAAAGGTTTGTCTGCAAGTTCTTTGAAATGACAAATCTCTGCTCTTTCTGTTTTTTTTTCACAGAAAGATTGCTAATCTTCCTGATATTCATTGTTTTGTACAGGCTTTGGTTCGTATCAAATCTGTCATTAAGTCGATCTCTCCTCCTTGGAGTCTTAATTTGGTTTTGAAAGCTTTGCAGGCTCCTCCGTTTGAGCCTATGCATTCTCTGGACATTAAATTACTTTCCTGGAAAGTATTGTTCCTTTTGGCTATCTCCTCTGCTAGAAGAGTTTCTGAGTTATCTGCTCTTTCTTGTGAATCTCCTTTTCTGATTTTTCATCAGGATAAGGCAGTGTTGCGGACTTCTTTTCAATTTTTACCTAAGGTTGTGAATTCTAACAACATTAGTAGAGAGATTGTTGTTCCTTCATTGTATCCTAATCCTAAGAATTCTAAGGAAAGATCGTTACATTCTTTGGATGTAGTTAGAGCTTTGAAATACTATGTTGAAGCTACTAAAGATTTTAGGAAGACTTCCAGTCTATTTGTTATCTTTTCTGGTTCTAGGAAAGGTCAGAAGGCTTCAGCCATTTCTTTGTGTCTTTGTTAAAGTCTTTGATTCATCATGCTTATGTAGAGTCGGGTAAATCCTCGCCTCAAAGGATTACGGCTCATTCTACTAGGTCAGTTTCTACTTCCTGGGCTTTTAGGAATGAAGCTTCTGTTGATCAGATTTGCAAAGCAGCAACTTGGTCTTCTTTGCATACTTTTACTAAATTCTACCATTTTGATGTGTTTTCTTCTTCTGAAGCAGTTTTTGGTAGAAAAGTACTTCAGGCAGCTGTTTCTGTTTGATTCGTCTGCTTATAATTTCAGTTTCTTTCATGTAATTAGCAAGAGTCCATGAGCTAGTGACGTATGGGATATACATTCCTACCAGGAGGGGCAAAGTTTCCCAAACCTCAAAATGCCTATAAATACACCCCTCACCACACCCACAATTCAGTTTTACAAACTTTGCCTCCTATGGAGGTGGTGAAGTAAGTTTGTGCTAGATTCTACGTTGATATGCGCTCCGCAGCAAGTTGGAGCCCGGTTTTCCTCTCAGCGCGCAGTGAATGTCAGAGGGATGTGAGAAGAGTATTGCCTATTTGAATGCAGTGATCTCCTTCTACGGGGTCTATTTCATAGGTTCTCTGTTATCGGTCGTAGAGATTCATCTCTTACCTCCCTTTTCAGATCGACGATATACTCTTATTTATATACCATTACCTCTGCTGATTTTCGTTTCAGTACTGGTTTGGCTTTCTACAAACATGTAGATGAGTGTCCTGGGGTAAGTAAATCTTATTTTCTGTGACACTCTAAGCTATGGTTGGGCACTTTATTTATAAAGTTCTAAATATATGTATTCAAACATTTATTTGCCTTGACTCAGGATGTTCAACATTCCTTATTTTCAGACAGTCAGTTTCATATTTGGGATAATGCATTTGAATCAATTTTTTTCTTACCTTAAAATTTGACTCTTTTTTCCCTGTGGGCTGTTAGGCTCGCGGGGGCTGAAAATGCTTCATTTTATTGCGTCATTCTTGGCGCGGACTTTTTTGGCGCAAAAAATCTTATCTGTTTCCGGCGTCATACGTGTCGCCGGAAGTTGCGTCATTTTTTGACGTCCTTTTGCGCCAAAAATGTCGGCGTTCCGGATGTGGCGTCATTTTTGGCGCCAAAAAACATTTAGGCGCCAAATAATGTGGGCGTCTTATTTGGCGCCAAAAAATATGGGCGACGCTTTTGTCTCCACATTATTTCAGTCTCATTTTTTCTTTGCTTCTGGTTACTAGAAGCTTGTTTATTGGCATTTTTTCCCATTTCTGAAACTGTCATTTAAGGAATTTGATCAATTTTGCTTTATATGTTGTTTTTTCTCTTACATGTTGCAAGATGTCTCACGTTGCATCTGAGTCAGAAGATACTTCAGGAAAATCGCTGTCTAGTGCTGGAACTACCAAAGCTAAGTGTATCTGCTGTAAACTTTTGGTAGCTATTCCTCCGGCTGTTGTTTGTATTAATTGTCATGACAAACTTGTTAAAGCAGATAATATTTCCTTTAGTAATGTACCATTGCCTGTTGCAGTTCCTTCAACATCTAAGGTGCAGAATGTTCCTGATAACATAAGAGATTTTGTTTCTGAATCCATCAAGAAGGCTATGTCTGTTATTTCTCCTTCTAGTAAACATAAAAGATCTTTTAAAACTTCTCTCTCTACAGATGAATTTTTAAATGAACATCATCATTCTGATTCTGATGACTCTTCTGGTTCAGAGGATTCTGTTTCAGAGATTGATGCTGATAAATCTTCATATTTATTTAAAATGGAATTTATTCGTTCTTTACTTAAAGAAGTACTAATTGCTTTAGAAATAGAGGATTCTGGTCCTCTTGATACTAATTCTAAACGTTTAGATAAGGTATTTAAATCTCCTGTGGTTATTCCAGAAGTTTTTCCTGTTCCTAATGCTATTTCTGAAGTAATTTCCAGAGAATGGGATAAATTGGGTAATTAATTTACTCCTTCTAAACGTTTTAAGCAATTATATCCTGTGCCGTCTGACAGATTAGAATTTTGGGACAAAATCCCTAAAGTCGATGGGGCTATTTCTACCCTTGCTAAACGTAGTACTATTCCTACGTCAGATGGTACTTCGTTTAAAGATCCTTTAGATAGGAAAATTGAATCCTTTCTAAGAAAAGCTTATCTGTGTTCAGGTAATCTTCTTAGACCTGCTATATCATTGGCTGATGTTGCTGCAGCTTCAACTTTTTGGTTGGAGACTTTAGCGCAACAAGTAACAGATCATGATTCTCATAATATTATTCTTCTTCTTCAGCATGCTAATAATTTTATCTGTGATGCCATTTTTGATATTATCAGAGTTGATGTCAGGTTTATGTCTCTAGCTATTTTAGCTAGAAGAGCTTTATGGCTTAAAACTTGGAATGCTGATATGGCTTCTAAATCAACTCTACTTTCCATTTCTTTCCAGGGTAACAAATTATTTGGTTCTCAGTTGGATTCTATTATCTCAACTGTTACTGGTGGGAAAGGAACTTTTCTACCACAGGATAAAAAATCTAAGGGTAAAAACAGGGCTAATAATCGTTTTCGTTCCTTTCGTTTCAACAAAGAACAAAAGCCTGATCCTTCATCCTCAGGAGCAGTTTCAGTTTGGAAACCATCTCCAGTCTGGAATAAATCCAAGCCTTCTAGAAAGGCAAAGCCTGCTTCTAAGTCCACATGAAGGTGCGGCCCTCATTCCAGCTCAGCTGGTAGGGGGCAGGTTACGTTTTTTCAAAGAAATTTGGATCAATTCTGTTCACAATCTTTGGATTCAGAACATTGTTTCAGAAGGGTACAGAATTGGTTTCAAGATGAGACCTCCTGCAAAGAGATTTTTTCTTTCCCGTGTCCCAGTAAATCCAGTGAAAGCTCAAGCATTTCTGAATTGTGTTTCAGATCTAGAGTTGGCTGGAGTAATTATGCCAGTTCCAGTTCTGGAACAGGGGATGGGGTTTTATTCAAATCTCTTCATTGTACCAAAGAAGGAGAATTCCTTCAGACCAGTTCTGGATCTAAAAATATTGAATCGTTATGTAAGGATACCAACGTTCAAAATGGTAACTGTAAGGACTATCTTGCCTTTTGTTCAGCAAGGGCATTATATGTCCACAATAGATTTACAGGATGCATATCTGCATATTCCGATTCATCCAGATCATTATCAGTTCCTGAGATTCTCTTTTCTGGACAAGCATTACCAGTTTGTGGCTCTGCCGTTTGGCCTAGCTACAGCTCCAAGAATTTTTACAAAGGTTCTCGGTGCCCTTCTGTCTGTAATCAGAGAACAGGGTATTGTGGTATTTCCTTATTTGGACGATATCTTGGTACTTGCTCAGTCTTTACATTTAGCAGAATCTCATACGAATCGACTTGTGTTGTTTCTTCAAGATCATGGTTGGAGGATCAATTCACCAAAAAGTTCATTGATTCCTCAGACAAGGGTAACCTTTCTGGGTTTCCAGATAGATTCAGTGTCCATGACTCTGTCTTTAACAGACAAGAGACGTCTAAAATTGATTTCAGCTTGTCGAAACCTTCAGTCACAATCATTCCCTTCGGTAGCCTTATGCATGGAAATTCTAGGTCTTATGACTGCTGCATCGGACGCGATCCCCTTTGCTCGTTTTCACATGCGACCTCTTCAGCTCTGTATGCTGAATCAATGGTGCAAGGATTACACAAAGATATCTCAATTAATATCTTTAAAACCGATTGTACGACACTCTCTAACGTGGTGGACAGATCACCATCGTTTAATTCAGGGGGCTTCTTTTGGGCTTCCGACCTGGACTGTAATTTCAACAGATGCAAGTCTCACAGGTTGGGGAGCTGTGTGGGGATCTCTGACGGCACAAGGAGTTTGGGAATCTCAGGAGGTGAGATTACCGATCAATATTTTGGAACTCCGTGCAATTTTCAGAGCTCTTCAGTCTTGGCCTCTTCTGAAGAGAGAATCGTTCATTTGTTTTCAGACAGACAATGTCACTACTGTGGCATACATCAATTATCAAGGAGGGACTCACAGTCCTCTGGCTATGAAAGAAGTATCTCGAATTCTGGTTTGGGCGGAATCCAGCTCCTGTCTAATATCTGCGGTTCATATCTCAGGTATAGACAATTGGGAAGCGGATTATCTCAGTCGCCAAACGTTGCATCCGGGCGAATGGTCTCTTCACCCAGAGGTATTTCTTCAGATTGTTCAAATGTGGGAGCTTCCAGAAATAGATCTGATGGCGTCTCATCTAAACAAGAAACTTCCCAGGTATCTGTCCAGATCCCGGGATCCTCAGGCGGAAGCAGTGGATGCATTATCACTTCCTTGGAAGTATCATCCTGCTTATATCTTTCCGCCTCTAGTTCTTCTTCCAAGAGTAATCTCCAAGATTCTGAAGGAATGCTCGTTTGTTCTGCTGGTAGCTCCGGCATGGCCTCACATGTTTTGGTATGCGGATCTTGTCCGGATGGCCTCTTGCCATCCGTGGACTCTTCCGCTACGACCAGACCTTCTGTCGCAAGGTCCTTTTTTCCATCAGGATCTCAAATCCTTAAATTTAAAGGTATGGAGATTGAACGCTTGATTCTTGGTCAAAGAGGTTTCTCTGACTCTGTGATTAATACTATGTTACAGGCTCGTAAATCTGTATCCAGAGAGATATATTATAGAGTCTGTAAGACTTATATTTCTTGGTGTCTTTCTCATCATTTTTCTTGGCATTCTTTTAGAATTCCGAGAATTTTACAGTTTCTTCAGGATGGTTTAGATAAAGGTTTATCCGCAAGTTCTTTGAAAGGACAAATCTCTGCTCTTTCTGTTCTTTTTCACAGAAAGATTGCTAATCTTCCTGATATTTATTGTTTTGTACAAGCTTTGGTTCGTATAAAACCTGTCATTAAGTCAATTTCTCCTCCTTGGAGTTTGAATTTGGTTCTGGGGGCTCTTCAAGCTCCTCCGTTTGAACCTATGCATTCATTGGACATTAAATTACTTTCTTTCATGTAATTAGCAAGAGTCCATGAGCTAGTGACGTATGGGATATACATTCCTACCAGGAGGGGCAAAGTTTCCCAAACCTCAAAATGCCTATAAATACACCCCTCACCACACCCACAATTCAGTTTTACAAACTTTGCCTCCGATGGAGGTGGTGAAGTAAGTTTGTGCTAGATTCTACGTTGATATGCGCTCCGCAGCAAGTTGGAGCCCGGTTTTCCTCTCAGCGTGCAGTGAATGTCAGAGGGATGTGAGGAGAGTATTGCCTATTTGAATGCAGTGATCTCCTTCTACGGGGTCTATTTCATAGGTTCTCTGTTATCGGTCGTAGAGATTCATCTCTTACCTCCCTTTTCAGATCGACGATATACTCTTATATATACCATTACCTCTGCTGATTCTCGTTTCAGTACTGGTTTGGCTTTCTACAAACATGTAGATGAGTGTCCTGGGGTAAGTAAATCTTATTTTCTGTGACACTCTAAGCTATGGTTGGGCACTTTGTTTATAAAGTTCTAAATATATGTATTCAAACATTTATTTGCCTTGACTCAGAATGTTCAACTTTCCTTATTTTTCAGACAGTCAGTTTCATATTTGGGATAATGCATTTGATTTAATCATTTTTTCTTACCTTCAAAAAATTTGACTTTTTTTCCCTGTGGGCTGTTAGGCTCGCGGGGGCTGAAAATGCTTCATTTTATTGCGTCATTCTTGGCGTGGACTTTTTTGGCGCAAAAATTCTTTTCCGTTTCCGGCGTCATACGTGTCGCCGGAAGTTGCGTCATTTTTTGACGTTATTTTGCGCCAAAAATGTCGGCGTTCCGGATGTGGCATCATTTTTGGCGCCAAAAGCATTTAGCCGCCAAATAATGTGGGCGTCTTATTTGGCGCTAAAAAATATGGGCGTCGCTTTTGTCTCCACATTATTTAAGTCTCATTTTTCATTGCTTCCGGTTGCTAGAAGCTTGTTCTTTGGCATTTTTTCCCATTCCTGAAACTGTCATTTAAGGAATTTGATCAATTTTGCTTTATATGTTGTTTTTTCTCTTACATATTGCAAGATGTCTCACGTTGCATCTGAGTCAGAAGATACTACAGGAAAATCGCTGTCTAGTGCTGGATCTACCAAAGCTAAGTGTATCTGCTGTAAACTTTTGGTAGCTATTCCTCCAGCTGTTGTTTGTATTGATTGTCATGACAAACTTGTTAATGCAGATAATATTTCCTTTAGTAAAGTACCATTGCCTGTTGCAGTTCCTTCAACATCTAAGGTGCAGAATGTTCCTGATAACATAAGAGATTTTGTTTCTGAATCCATAAAGAAGGCTATATCTGTTATTTCTCCTTCTAGTAAACATAAAAAATCTTTTAAAACTTCTCTCCCTACAGATGAATTTTTAAATGAACATCATCATTCTGATTCTGATGACTCTTCTGGTTCAGAGGATTCTGTCTCAGAGGTTGATGCTGATAAATCTTCATATTTATTTAAAATGGAATTTATTCGTTCTTTACTTAAAGAAGTTTTAATTGCTTTAGAAATAGAGGATTCTGGTCCTCTTGATACTAATTCTAAACGTTTGGATAAGGTATTTAAATTTCCTGTGGTTATTCCAGAAGTTTTTCCTGTTCCTAATGCTATTTCTGCAGTAATTTCCAAAGAATGGGATAAATTGGGTAATTCATTTACTCCTTCTAAACGTTTTAAGCAATTATATCCTGTGCCGTCTGACAGATTAGAATTTTGGGACAAAATCCCTAAAGTTGATGGGGCTTTTCTACCCTTGCTAAACGTACTACTATTCCTACGTCAGATGGTACTTCGTTTAAGGATCCTTTAGATAGGAAAATTGAATCCTTTCTAAGAAAAGCTTATCTGTGTTCAGGTAATCTTCTTAGACCTGCTATATCTTTGGCTGATGTTGCTGCAGCTTCAACTTTTTGGTTGGAAACTTTAGCGCAACAAGTCACACATCATGATTCTCATGATATTATTATTCTTCTTCAGCATGCTAATAATTTTATCTGTGATGCCATCTTTGATATTATCAGAGTTGATGTCAGGTTTATGTCTCTAGCTATTTTAGCTAGAAGAGCTTTATGGCTTAAGACTTGGAATGCTGATATGGCTTCTAAATCAACTCTACTTTCCATTTCTTTCCAGGGTAACAAATTATTTGGTTCTCAGTTGGATTCTATTATTTCAACTGTTACTGGTGGGAAAGGAACTTTTTTACCACAGGATAAAAAATCTAAGGGTAAAAACAGGGCTAATAATCGTTTTCGTTCCTTTCGTTTCAACAAAGAACAAAAGTCTGATCCTTCATCCTCAGGAGCAGTTTCAGTTTGGAAACCATCTCCAATCTGGAATAAATCCAAGCCAGCCAGAAAGGCAAAGCCTGCTTCTAAGTCCACATGAAGGTGCGGCCCTCATTCCAGCTCAGCTGGTAGGGGGCAGGTTACGTTTTTTCAAAGACATTTGGATCAATTCTGTTCACAATCTTTGGATTCAGAACATTGTTTCAGAAGGGTACAGAATTGGTTTCAAGATGAGACCTCCTGCAAAGAGATTTTTTCTTTCCCGTGTCCCAGTAAATCCAGTAAAAGCTCAAGCATTTCTGAATTGTGTTTCAGATCTAGAGTTGACTGGAGTAATTATGCCAGTTCCAGTTCAGGAACAGGGGATGGGGTTTTATTCAAATCTCTTCATTGTACCAAAGAAGGAGAATTCCTTCAGACCAGTTCTGGATCTAAAAATATTGAATCGTTATGTAAGGATACCAACGTTCAAGATGGTAACTGTAAGGACTATCTTGCCTTTTGTTCAGCAAGGGAATTTTATGTCCACAATAGATTTACAGGATGCATATCTGCATATTCCGATTCATCCAGATCATTATCGGTTCCTGAGATTCTCTTTTCTGGACAAGCATTACCAGTTTGTGGCTCTGCCGTTTGGCCTAGCTACAGCTCCAAGAATTTTTACAAAGGTTCTCGGTGCCCTTCTGTCTGTAATCAGAGAACAGGGTATTGTGGTATTTCCTTATTTGGACGATATCTTGGTACTTGCTCAGTCTTTACATTTAGCAAAATTTCATACGAATCGACTTGTGTTGTTTCTTCAAGATCATGGTTGGAGGATCAATTTACCAAAAAGTTCATTGATTCCTCAGACAAGGGTAACCTTTCTGGGTTTCCAGATAGATTCAGTGTCCATGACTCTATCTTTAACAGACAAGAGACGTCTAAAACTGATTGCAGCTTGACGAAACCTTCAGTCACAATCATTCCCTTCGGTAGCCTTATGCATGGAAATTCTAGGTCTTATGACTGCTGCATCGGACGCGATCCCCTTTGCTCGTTTTCACATGCGACCTCTTCAGCTTTGTATGCTGAATCAATGGTGCAAGGATTACACAAAGATATCTCAATTAATATCTTTAAAACCGATTGTTCGACACTCTCTAACGTGGTGGACAGATCACCATCGTTTAATTCAGGGGGCTTCTTTTGTGCTTCCGACCTGGACTGTAATTTCGACAGATGCAAGTCTCACAGGTTGGGGAGCTGTGTGGGGATCTCTGACGGCACAAGGAGTTTGGGAATCTCAGGAGGTGAGATTACCAATCAATATTTTGGAACTCCGTGCAATTTTCAGAGCTCTTCAGTTTTGGCCTCTTCTGAAGAGAGAATCGTTCATTTGTTTTCAGACAGACAATGTCACAACTGTGGCATACATCAATCATCAAGGAGGAACTCACAGTCCTCTGGCTATGAAAGAAGTATCTCGAATTTTGGTTTGGGCGGAATCCAGCTCCTGTCTAATCTCTGCGGTTCATATCCCAGGTGTAGACAATTGGGAAGCGGATTATCTCAGTCGCCAAACGTTGCATCCGGGCGAATGGTCTCTTCACCCAGAGGTATTTCATCAGATTGTTCACATGTGGGAACTTCCAGAAATAGATTTGATGGCGTCCCATCTAAACAAGAAACTTCCCAGGTATCTGTCCAGATCCCGGGATCCTCAGGCGGAGGCAGTGGATGCATTATCTCTTCCTTGGAAGTATCATCCTGCCTATATCTTTCCGCCTCTAGTTCTTCTTCCAAGAGTAATCTCCAAGATTCTGAAGGAATGCTCGTTTGTTCTGCTGGTAGCTCCAGCATGGCCTCACAGGTTTTGGTATGCGGATCTTGTCCGGATGGCCTCTTGCCAACCGTGGACTCTTCCGTTAAGACCAGACCTTCTGTCACAAGGTCCTTTTTTCCATCAGGATCTGAAATCCTTAAATTTAAAGGTATGGAGATTGAACGCTTGATTCTTCGTCAAAGAGGTTTCTCTGACTCTGTGATTAATACTATGTTACAGGCTCGTAAATCTGTATCTAGAGAGATATATTATAGAGTCTGGAAGACTTATATTTCTTGGTGTATTTCTCATCATTTTTCTTGGCATTCTTTTAGAATTCCGAGAATTTTACAGTTTCTTCAGGATGGTTTAGATAAAGGTTTGTCCGCAAGTTCCTTGAAAGGACAAATCTCTGCTCTTTCTGTTCTTTTTCACAGAAAGATTGCTAGTCTTCCTGATATTCATTGTTTTGTACAAGCTTTGGTTCGTATAAAACCTGTCATTAAGTCAATTTCTCCTCCTTGGAGTTTGAATTTGGTTCTGGGGGCTCTTCAAGCTCCTCCGTTTGAACCTATGCATTCATTGGACATTAAATTACTTTCTTGGAAAGTTTTGTTCCTTTTGGCCATCTCTTCTGCCAGAAGAGTTTCTGAATTATCTGCTCTTTCTTGTGAGTCTCCTTTTCTGATTTTTCATCAGGATAAGGCGGTGTTGCGAACTTCTTTTGAATTTTTACCTAAAGTTGTGAATTCCAACAACATTAGTAGAGAAATTGTGGTTCCTTCATTATGTCCTAATCCTAAGAATTCTAAGGAGAAATCGTTGCATTCTTTGGATGTTGTTAGAGCTTTGAAATATTATGTTGAAGCTACTAAATCTTTCCGAAAGACTTCTAGTCTATTTGTTATCTTTTCCGGTTCTAGAAAAGGCCAGAAAGCTTCTGCCATTTCTTTGGCATCTTGGTTGAAATCTTTAATTCATCTTGCCTATGTTGAGTCGGGTAAAACTCCGCCTCAGAGAATTACAGCTCATTCTACTAGGTCAGTTTCTACTTCCTGGGCGTTTAGGAATGAAGCTTCGGTTGATCAGATTTGCAAAGCAGCAACTTGGTCCTCTTTGCATACTTTTACTAAATTCTACCATTTTGATGTATTTTCTTCTTCTGAAGCAGTTTTTGGTAGAAAAGTACTTCAGGCAGCGGTTTCAGTTTGAATCTTCTGCTTATGTTTTTCGTTAAACTTTATTTTGGGTGTGGATTATTTTCAGCAGGAATTGGCTGTCTTTATTTTATCCCTCCCTCTCTAGTGACTCTTGTGTGGAAAGATGCACATCTTGGGTAATCATTATCCCATACGTCACTAGCTCATGGAATCTTGCTAATTACATGAAAGAAAACATAATTTATGTAAGAACTTACCTGATAAATTCATTTCTTTCATATTAGCAAGAGTCCATGAGGCCCGCCCTTTTTTTGTGGTGGTTATGATTTTTTATAAAGCACAATTATTCCAATTCCTTATTTTTATATGATTTCGCACTTTTTTATCACCCCACTTCTTGGCTATTCGTTAAACTGAATTGTGGGTGTGGTGAGGGGTGTATTTATAGGCATTTTAAGGTTTGGGAAACTTTGCCCCTCCTGGTAGGAATGTATATCCCATACGTCACTAGCTCATGGACTCTTGCTAATATGAAAGAAATCAATTTATCAGGTAAGTTCTTACATAAATTATGTTTTCTTGGAAAGTTTTGTTCCTTTTGGCAATCTCTTCTGCCAGAAGAGTTTCTGAATTATCTGCTCTTTCTTGTGAGTCTCCTTTTCTGATTTTTCATCAGGATAAGGCAGAAAGAGGTTTCTCTGACTCTGTGATTAATACTATGTTACAGGCTCGTAAATCTGTATCTAGAGAGATATATTATAGAGTCTGGAAGACATATTTCTTGGTGTATTTCTCATCATTTTTCTTGGCATTCTTTTAGAATTCCGAGAATTTTACAGTTTCTTCAGGATGGTTTAGATAAAGGTTTGTCGGCAAGTTCCTTGAAAGGACAAATCTCTGCTCTTTCTGTTCTTTTTCACAGAAAGATTGCTATTCTTCCTGATATTCATTGTTTTGTACAAGCTTTGGTTCGTATAAAACCTGTCATTAAGTCAATTTCTCCTCCTTGGAGTTTGAATTTGGTTCTGGGGGCTCTTCAAGCTCCTCCGTTTGAACCTATGCATTCATTGGACATTAAATTACTTTCTTGGAAAGTTTTGTTCCTTTTGGCCATCTCTTCTGCCAGAAGAGTTTCTGAATTATCTGCTCTTTCTTGTGAGTCTCCTTTTCTGATTTTTCATCAGGATAAGGCGGTGTTGCGAACTTCTTTTGAATTTTTACCTAAAGTTGTGAATTCCAACAACATTAGTAGAGAAATTGTGGTTCCTTCATTATGTCCTAATCCTAAGAATTCTAAGGAGAAATCGTTGCATTCTTTGGATGTTGTTAGAGCTTTGAAATATTATGTTGAAGCTACTAAATCTTTCCGAAAGACTTCTAGTCTATTTGTTATCTTTTCCGGTTCTAGAAAAGGCCAGAAAGCTTCTGCCATTTCTTTGGCATCTTGGTTGAAATCTTTAATTCATCTTGCCTATGTTGAGTCGGGTAAAACTCCGCCTCAGAGAATTACAGCTCATTCTACTAGGTCAGTTTCTACTTCCTGGGTGTTTAGGAATGAAGCTTCGGTTGATCAGATTTGCAAAGCAGCAACTTGGTCCTCTTTGCATACTTTTACTAAATTCTACCATTTTGATGTATTTTCTTCTTCTGAAGCAGTTTTTGGTAGAAAAGTACTTCAGGCAGCGGTTTCAGTTTGAATCTTCTGCTTATGTTTTTCGTTAAACTTTATTTTGGGTGTGGATTATTTTCAGCAGGAATTGGCTGTCTTTATTTTATCCCTCCCTCTCTAGTGACTCTTGTGTGGAAAGATCCACATCTTGGGTAATCATTATCCCATACGTCACTAGCTCATGGACTCTTGCTAATTACATGAAAGAAAACATAATTTATGTAAGAACTTACCTGATAAATTCATTTCTTTGATATTAGCAAGAGTCCATGAGGCCCGCCCTTTTTTTGTGGTGGTTATGATTTTTTATAAAGCACAATTATTCCAATTCCTTATTTTTATATGATTTCGCACTTTTTTATCACCCCACTTCTTGGCTATTCGTTAAACTGAATTGTGGGTGTGGTGAGGGGTGTATTTATAGGCATTTTGAGGTTTGGGAAACTTTGCCCCTCCTGGTAGGAATGTATATCCCATACGTCACTAGCTCATGGACTCTTGCTAATATGAAAGAAATGAATTTATCAGGTAAGTTCTTACATAAATTATGTTTTCTTGGAAAGTTTTGTTCCTTTTGGCAATCTCTTCTGCCAGAAGAGTTTCTGAATTATCTGCTCTTTCTTGTGAGTCTCCTTTTCTGATTTTTCATCAGGATAAGGCAGAAAGAGGTTTCTCTGACTCTGTGATTAATACTGTTACAGGCTCGTAAATCTGTATCTAGAGAGATATATTATAGAGTCTGGAAGACTTATATTTCTTGGAGTATTTCTCATAATTTTTCTTGGCATTCTTTTAGAATTCCGAGAATTTTACAGTTTCTTCAGGATGGTTTAGATAAAGGTTTGTCCGCAAGTTCCTTGAAAGGACAAATCTCTGCTCTTTCTGTTCTTTTTCACAGAAAGATTGCTATTCTTCCTGATATTCATTGTTTTGTACAAGCTTTGGTTCGTATAAAACCTGTCATTAAGTCAATTTCTCCTCCTTGGAGTTTGAATTTGGTTCTGGGGGCTCTTCAAGCTCCTCCGTTTGAACCTATGCATTCATTGGACATTAAATTACTTTCTTGGAAAGTTTTGTTCCTTTTGGCCATCTCTTCTGCCAGAAGAGTTTCTGAATTATCTGCTCTTTCTTGTGAGTCTCCTTTTCTGATTTTTCATCAGGATAAGGCGGTGTTGCGAACTTCTTTTGAATTTTTACCTAAAGTTGTGAATTCCAACAACATTAGTAGAGAAATTGTGGTTCCTTCATTATGTCCTAATCCTAAGAATTCTAAGGAGAAATCGTTGCATTCTTTGGATGTTGTTAGAGCTTTGAAATATTATGTTGAAGCTACTAAATCTTTCCGAAAGACTTCTAGTCTATTTGTTATCTTTTCCGGTTCTAGAAAAGGCCAGAAAGCTTCTGCCATTTCTTTGGCATCTTGGTTGAAATCTTTAATTCATCTTGCCTATGTTGAGTCGGGTAAAACTCCGCCTCAGAGAATTACAGCTCATTCTACTAGGTCAGTTTCTACTTCCTGGGCGTTTAGGAATGAAGCTTCGGTTGATCAGATTTGCAAAGCAGCAACTTGGTCCTCTTTGCATACTTTTACTAAATTCTACCAATTTGATGTATTTTCTTCTTCTGAAGCAGTTTTTGGTAGAAAAGTACTTCAGGCAGCGGTTTCAGTTTGAATCTTCTGCTTATGTTTTTCGTTAAACTTTATTTTGGGTGTGGATTATTTTCAGCAGGAATTGGCTGTCTTTATTTTATCCCTCCCTCTCTAGTGACTCTTGTGTGGAAAGATCCACATCTTGGGTAATCATTATCCCATACGTCACTAGCTCATGGACTCTTGCTAATTACATGAAAGAAAACATAATTTATGTAAGAACTTACCTGATAAATTCATTTCTTTCATATTAGCAAGAGTCCATGAGGCCCGCCCTTTTTTTGTGGTGGTTATGATTTTTTATAAAGCACAATTATTCCAATTCCTTATTTTTATATGCTTTCGCACTTTTTTATCACCCCACTTCTTGGCTATTCGTTAAACTGAATTGTGGGTGTGGTGAGGGGTGTATTTATAGGCATTTTGAGGTTTGGGAAACTTTGCCCCTCCTGGTAGGAATGTATATCCCATACGTCACTAGCTCATGGACTCTTGCTAATATGAAAGAAATGAATTTATCAGGTAAGTTCTTACATAAATTATGTTTTTTTTCATTATAAAGATTAAAACTTTTGATTTGGGTTGTGGATTATTTTTTCAGCGGAATTGGCTGTCTTTATTTTATCCCTCCCTCTCTAGTGACTCTTGCGTGGAAGTTCCACATCTTGGGTATCTGCTATCCCATACGTCACTAGCTCATGGACTCTTGCTAATTACATGAAAGAAAACATAATTTATGTAAGAACTTACCTGATAAATTCATTTCTTTCATATTAGCAAGAGTCCATGAGACCCACCCTTTTTTTGTGGTGGTTATGATTTTTTTGTATAAAGCACAATTATTCCAATTCCTTATTTTTTATGCTTTTGCTCCTTTCTTATCACCCCACTTCTTGGCTATTGGTTAAACTGAATTGTGGGTATGGTGAGGGGTGTATTTATAGGCATTTTAAGGTTTGGGAAACTTTGCCCCTCCTGGTAGGAATGTATATCCCATACGTCACTAGCTCATGGACTCTTGCTAATATGAAAGAAATGAATTTATCAGGTAAGTTCTTACATAAATTATGTTTTCTTGGAAAGTTTTGTTCCTTTTGGCAATCTCTTCTGCCAGAAGAGTTTCTGAATTATCTGCTCTTTCTTGTGAGTCTCCTTTTCTGATTTTTCATCAGGATAAGGCAGTGTTGCGAACTTCTTTTGAATTTTTACCTAAAGTTGTGAATTCTAACAACATTAGTAGAGAAATTGTGGTTCCTTCATTATATCCTAATCCTAAGAATTCTAAGGAGAAATCATTGCATTCTTTGGATGTTGTTAGAGCTTTGAAATATTATGTTGAAGCTACTAAGTCTTTCCGAAAGACTTCTAGTTTATTTGTTATCTTTTCCGGTTCTAGAAAAGGCCAGAAAGCTTCTGCCATTTCTTTGGCATCTTGGTTGAAATCTTTAATTCATCTTGCCTATGTTGAGTCGGGTAAAACTCCGCCTCAAAGGATTACAGCTCATTCTACTAGGTCAGTTTCTACTTCCTGGGCGTTTAGGAATGAAGCTTCGATTGATCAGATTTGCAAAGCAGCAACTTGGTCCTCTTTGCATACTTTTACTAAATTCTACCATTTTGATGTATTTTCTTCTTCTGAAGCAGTTTTTGGTAGAAAAGTACTTCAGGCAGCGGTTTCAGTTTGAATCTTCTGCTTATGTTTTTCATTAAACTTTATTTTGGGTGTGGATTATTTTCAGCAGGAATTGGCTGTCTTTATTTTATCCCTCCCTCTCTAGTGACTCTTGCGTGGAAAGATCCACATCTTGGGTAATCATTATCCCATACGTCACTAGCTCATGGACTCTTGCTAATTACATGAAAGAAAACATAATTTATGTAAGAACTTACCTGATAAATTCATTTCTTTCATATTAGCAAGAGTCCATGAGGCCCGCCCTTTTTTTGGGGTGGTTATGATTTTTGTATAAAGCACAATTATTCCAATTCCTTATTTTATATGCTTTCACACTTTTTTTATCACCCCACTTCTTGGCTATTCGTTAAACTGAATTGTGGGTGTGGTGAGGGGTGTATTTATAGGCATTTTGAGGTTTGGGAAACTTTGCCCCTCCTGGTAGGAATGTATATCCCATACGTCACTAGCTCATGGACTCTTGCTAATATGAAAGAAATGAATTTATCAGGTAAGTTCTTACATAAATTATGTTTTTTTTCATTATAAAGATTAAAACTTTTGATTTGGGTTGTGGATTATTTTTTCAGCGGAATTGGCTGTCTTTATTTTATCCCTCCCTCTCTAGTGACTCTTGCGTGGAAGTTCCACATCTTGGGTATCTGCTATCCCATACGTCACTAGCTCATGGACTCTTGCTAATTACATGAAAGAAAACATAATTTATGTAAGAACTTACCTGATAAATTCATTTCTTTCATATTAGCAAGAGTCCATGAGACCCACCCTTTTTTTGTGGTGGTTATGATTTTTTTGTATAAAGCACAATTATTCCAATTCCTTATTTTTTATGCTTTTGCTCCTTTCTTATCACCCCACTTCTTGGCTATTGGTTAAACTGAATTGTGGGTATGGTGAGGGGTGTATTTATAGGCATTTTAAGGTTTGGGAAACTTTGCCCCTCCTGGTAGGAATGTATATCCCATACGTCACTAGCTCATGGACTCTTGCTAATATGAAAGAAATGAATTTATCAGGTAAGTTCTTACATAAATTATGTTTTTCTACTCTGGCTAAGACAACTACAATCCTTCTAGAGGATAGCTGCTTTTTTTAGGATCGCATGGTTAAAAAGCTGGAGGCTTTTTTGTAGAAGATGTTGTCCACCTGCAATTTGTTTTGCCACTGTAGCAAGTGCGGCATCTTATTGGTGCAACGCCTTGTCTGAATCATTTTTAGAGAAACTCTGTTAGAGGAGATTCAAGTTAGGATGAAGGTTTTCAAACTAACCAATTCCTTTTTTTCTGATGCTAACATGCAGGTTATTAGACTGGGAGCCAAGATGTATGGCTTCACTGTCGTAGCCCGCAGGGCATTGTGGCTAAAATCTTGGTCAGCTGATGTTACCTCTAAGTCCAAGATTCTGGCGCTTCTTCACAAGAGTAAAACCTTGTTTGGACCTCGTCTGGCAGACTTCATTTCTGATATTATGGGTGGAAAAGGGTCTTTTCTACCACTAGACAAGAAGAACAGACCTAAAGGACATCAGAGTAATTTCAAAGTAAAGTCTTCCTCTTCCAAGCCGGAACAGTCCAAGTTTTCTTGGAAACCCAGTCAGTCTTGGAGCAAGGGGTAGTAACTTAAGAAACCTGCAGCTGAGTCTAAGTCAGCATAAAGGGTTTGTTCCCGGTCCGGGATCAGATCAAGTGGGGGACAGACTTTCTCTGTTTTATCTAGCATGGATACGAGATATCCAAGATCCTTGGGCTGTGGACATAGTATCTCAGGGTTACAAATTAGAATTCAAAACTTTTCCTTCCAGGGTCAGTTTCCACCTCTCTAGATTATCTGCAAACCAGATGAAAAGAGAAGCATTCTTGAACTGCTTCAGGAATTGTTCCTCCCTGGGAGTGATAGTTTCAGTTCCAGTAGGGGAACAGGGCCTAGAATTATTTTCAAATCTGTTCGTGGTTCCCAAAAAAGAGTGAACTTTTCGACCCTTTCCAGACCTAAAGTGTCTCAACAAGTTTCTCAGAATACTGTCCTTCAAAATGGAAACCATTTGTTCCATTTTTCTTTAGGTCCAAGAGGTCAATTTATGACGACCATAGTCCTGAAGAATGCGTATCTTCATGTTCCCATTTTCAGGGATCATCACAAGTCCTGAGATTCTCTTTCTAGTCAAACTCTTTGGGAAAAGCGTTCCCTTGTTCTAGCTACAAGGGTAGATTTTTTTTTAGGGACCATAATAGTTTCCCTATCTATGTAAATTTTTCTGACAGAGGTCAGAAAATCCAATATTCTCTCCTCTTGCCTCTATCTTCAGTCTATTGTTCAGCCATCAGTGGCTCAATATATGGAGGTAATTGATCAGATGGTCGTTTCCTTGGATATCATTCCCTTTGCTCGATTCCATTTGAGAGCTCTGCAGTCTTGCATGCTCAGACAATGGAACAGAGGTCATCTGGATCTGTCTCAGAGGATAGGTCTAGACCAGTCGACAAGAGACACTCTCCCATGGTGGCTATCTCAGGATCATATGTCTCTCAGGGCACATGCTTCCGGAGACCTTACTGGGTGATTATGACCACGGACGCCAGCCTGTTAGGCTGTGGAGCAGTCTGGGTAAAGGCGCAGGGGACTATGGACTCTGGAGGAGTCTCTTCTTCCCATAGGCATCTTTGAGTTGAGAGCGATTTTCAATGCTCTGATGGCTTGGCCTCAGTTATTCTTAGTCAGGTTTATCAGGTTCCAATCGGACAACATCACCTCAGTAGTTTACATCAACCACCAGGAAGGAACTCGGAGTTCCTTATCCATGAAGGAGGTGGCTCGGATTATTCAGTGGGTAAAAGCTCACAATTGTTGTCTATCTGCCTTCCACATTCCAGGAGTGGACAACTGAGAAGAGGATTTCCTGAGCAGACAGACATTTCATCCCGGGGAGTGGGCTCTCCATCTGGAGGTGTTCTCCAGGTTAACCCTCATATGGGGGGTGATGGTATTGGATCTGATGGCGTCTTGGCAGAATGCCAAGCTTCCAAGGTATGGTTCAAGTTCAAGAGATCCGCAGGTCGCTCTGATAGATGCTCTGGTGGTTCCTTGGGCTTTCGGTCTAGCATATCTGTTTCCTCCGTTTGCGCTCCTTCCATGAGTCCTTGCTCATATCAAACAGGAGAGAGCATTGGTAATTCTAATAGCTCCTGCATGGCCTCACAGGATATATTGTATGCAGACCTAGTGAAGAGGTCATCTCTTCCACCTTGGAGGTTACCTCTGAGGAAAGACCTTCTAATTCAGGGTCCTTTCCTCCATCCAAATCTCGTTTCTCTGAAGCTGACTGCTTGGAGATTGACTGCTAAGTTGTTGCTAAGCGTGGGTTTTCTGAGTCAGTCATTGAGACCATGCTGCAGGCTCGCAAACCTGTAACTCGTAAGATTTACCCTAAGGTATGTTGTAAATACCTTTTTTTGGTGTGAATCAAATGGCTACTCTTGGAGTAGGGTCAGGTTTGCTAGGATTTTGTCCTTTCTCCAGGAAGGTCTGGAAAAAGTATTGTCAGTCAGTTCTCTGAAAGGTCAGATTTCTGCTTTATCTATTCTGTTACATAAGCGTCTGGCAGATGTGCCAGATGTTCGTTCCTTTTGTCAGGCCTTGGTCAGAATCAGGCCTGTGTTTAAACCTGTTACTCCTCCTTGGAGCCTTAACCTTGTTCTTTAGTTTTGCAGCAGGCTCCATGCCAATGCATTCCATAGATATTAAGTTCTTATTTTGGAAGGTTTTGTTTTCTTATTGCTATCTCTTCTGCTCAGAGAGTTTTGGAACTCTAGGCTTTGCAGTGTGATTCGCCTTACTTTATCTTTCATGCGGATAATGCGGTTCTTTGTACTAAATTGGGGTTTTTCCCTAAAGGGGTTTCGGATAGAAATATTAATCAGGAAAATGTTGTTCCTTCTCTCTGTCCTAATTCTTCTTCTCATAAGGAACGTCTGTTGCACAACTTGGATGTTGTGCATGCTTAAAAATTCTATCTACAGGCGACTAAGGATTTTCACCAGTCTTCTGCCCTGTTTGTTTGTTTTTCTGGGAAGTGCAAGGGTCAGAAGGCTACTGCTTCTTCTCTTTCCTTCTGGTTGAGAAGTATGATTCGTTTTGCTTATGAGTCTGCTGGTCAGCAGCCTCCTGAGAGAATTACAGCTCATTCCACTAGGGCTGTCTCCTCTTCTTGGGCTTTCAAAAATGAAGTTTCTGTGGAACAGATTTACAAGGCTGCAACTTGGTCTTCTCTGCATACTTTTTCCAAATTTTCCAAATTCGATACTTTTGTGTCGACTGAGGCTTCTTTTGGGAAAAAGATTCTTCAAGCGGTGGTGCCTTCTGTTTAGGTCTGCCTGTCTTGTACTCCCTCCCTTTTCATTCTGTGGCCTCTAGCTTGGGTATTGGTTCCCACTAGTTATTGAATGACGTCATGGACTCTCCATATCTTAGGAAAGAAAACAAAATTTATGCTTACCTGATATATTTCTTTCTTTCCGGATATAGAGAGTCCCTTTGGTCAAATGACTGTGGATTATCAGTAGGGGAGTGACATTTAACAGCTTTGCTGTGGTGCTCTTTGCCTCCTCCTGCTGGCCAGGAGTGATATTCGCACTAGTAATTGAATGACATTGTGGACTCTTCATATCCGGAAAGAAATTCATCAAGCATACATTTTGTTTTTCTTTGATAAAAAAATAGATTATGATATTTATACATGCATGCATAGAATTTGTGGGTGCTTATTTTATTTCGTTCTATGGTTTGTTTGAAAATATAATATTACCTGTTTCAGGTTACACAGTAAATACAAATTGGACTTGAGTGAACTCAGCCATCATGCAGGCAATATAAAAAAGTATGATTTAAATCAAATATTACCAGAGCACTGTTATGACATAAATGAAAAAAACTGCAACATTACTTATTGCTGTTTTATTTCTTTACAAAGACTATAATTGAATAATTGTATTTTTTTAAAAGGATAGTACATATACTGAATTGCATATTCCCAGTTATATGTGTGAGTTGTATGTTTGAATACAAATTTACAAAAAGTAATTTTGTCCACTTCTCTCTTTAAATGAGTTGCTGCTTAAAAAAGACTCATATCACTTTTAACTTTCTTTACTGCACTTAAGCAGTGAAAGTGTTAACATTAATAGAACTTTCAAAAACCAATCAGAAACAAGGTAACAAAGATTTTTTAGTAAAATATGTTCTATAGACTTTAGTTATCAAGCAGATGAAGCTACTTTTGAGCCCTTGTAGGGTAGGCTCACTGATGTGAGTCTGGTTACAGCCCTTGTAGGGTAGGCTCACTGATGTGAGTCTGGTTACAGCCCTTCTAGGGTAGGCTCACTGATGTGAGTCTGGTTACAGCCCTTGTAGGGTAGGCTCACTGATGTGAGTCTTGTTACAGCCCTTGTAGGGTAGGCTCACTGATGTGAGTCTTGTTACAGCCCTTGTAGGGTAGGCTCACTGATGTGAGTCTGGTTACAGCCCTTGTAGGGTAGGCTCACTGATGTGAGTCTTGTTACAGCCCTTGTAGGGTAGGCTCACTGATGTGAGTCTTGTTACAGCCCTTGTAGGGTAGGCTCACTGATGTGAGTCTGGTTACAGCCCTTGTAGGGTAGACTCACTGATGTGAGTCTTGTTACAACCCTTGTAGGGTAGGCTTACTGATGTGAGTCTGGTTATAGCCCTTGTAGGGTCGGCTCACTGATATGAGTCTGGTTACTGCAAGTTAAGAAGCAGCGTTCATCTGACTGGTTGTGTGTGACAGGGGTCATTGATATAATGGGTGGACAGGTTCCTTGGCTGGAAACATTGTCTGTTAATGCTTTGATAAATGGGGGCCTATGTCTTGATGCCATTTTAGCATTTATATAGTGCAATTTATTTTCTTAGTTGCTCTCTTTATTTCCTATACTGCACTATTCATTGGTTTCTTTATTGGTTTTCATTCTATTTACTACCCTATAGGTTTTCTCTAACTACATAATTTGATAAATGTATGCTATGTTAATACCCTAAGAAGGAAATTAAGAAAGCATTTAAGTCAATTTGGTATAAGTTATTAGATGTTGGGACAACAGCCCAAATGACAATGGGCTCAATTTATGAAGCTGCGGATGTAGGTTTGAAACCCATCGTCTTAAGACCACTGCTACTTAACGGGACTGTCTACACCAGAATTTATTAATACACTTTTTACCTCTGTGATTACCTTGTATCTAAGTCTCTGCAGACTTATTTCAGTTCTTTTGGCAGACATTTTAGCCAATCAGTGCTGACTCCTAGGTAACTCCACAGGCGTGAGCACAATATTACCTATATGGCACGCATGAACTAGCGTCCTCTAGTTGTGAAAAATATCAAATGCATTCAGATAAGAGGCAGCCTTCAAGGGCTAAGAAATTAGCATATAAGCCTAGCTTGGTTTTGCTTTCAACTAAGAACACCAAGAGAACAAAGCAAAATTGATGATAAAAGTAATTTGGAAATTTGTTTAAAATGACATGCCCTATCTGAATAATGAAAGATTATTTTTGAATAGACTGTGCCTTTAACTTCTTCGCGTCTTCAAAGGTGGCAGAGGTAAATTATCCTGGTCAGGATCGTCTGGGATGATTTATAAGATCTTCTCTCGCATTATTGGTTGTGCGAGAACAGGGGGCGTAGCTGCACAAGCAAGGTAACCGAATAAGAACTTTGTCCTTCTAGAGGGGAGCCAATGGATTAAAGCAGATCCACAATGTAGGCACATACAAAATGTGTTAAAGGGCAAGTCAACCCAAAATTTATAACAACTTATTTTGATTTTGTTATAAATGCATATTAAATTAAACTGTAGCCCATTTTTGCTGCAAATACAGTTTTCTTGTAAAAAGACTGACTTGTTCTCCTCCGGCCATTTTGAAATTGCAGCCTGTCCCCTCCTTTCCCTGACATCATCCATAGTGAATATTCAGCTGAAAAGAACATCTCTGTGTTGATTCAGCTTGTGCACGTATTTAGCACATGCGCAATGGGTGCTTTTCAGCAAGTGGGTAATTTTAAAAACAGATCTAAAATGACCCCCTTGCCGAGAAGCACGCATTGTACATGCACAAAATACGTGCACAAGCTGAATATTCACTAAGTGTGACGTCAGGGAAAGGAGGGGACAGGCGGCTATTTAAAAATGACCGGAGGAGAACAAGTTAATCTTTTTACAAGAAAACTGTATTTACAGCAAAAATGGGCTACAAATTAATGGCTAGATTACAAGTTTTGCGGTAAAGTGAAAAAGCAGCGTTAAGCCTTATAACGCTGCTTTTTCAATACCGCTGGTATTACGAGTCTTGCAGATTTAGGGGCACCGCACACTTTTTTGGGCTTACCGCAAATCAACTTACGTATATAAAAAATCCTATTGGCTGATTGGATCAGCCAATAGGATTGAAGTTCAATCCTATTGGCTGATTGCATCAGCCAATAGGATTTTTTCAACCTTAAATCCGATTGGCTGAATTCTATCAGCCAATAGAAATCTAAGGGACGACATCTTGGATGACGTCACTTAAAGGTACCTTCATTCGTCGGTTAGTCGTCGTTGGAAGAGGATGCTCCGCGCCGGATATCTTGAAGATGGACCCGCTCCGCGCTGGATGGATAAAGATAGAAGATGCCGTCTAGATGAAGACTTCTGCCCGTCTGGAGGACCACTTCTCCCGGCTTGGATGAAGATTTCTGCCGGCTTCGTTGAGGACTTCTTGCCGCTTCGATGAGGACTTCTCCCGGCTTTGTTGAGGATGGATGTCGGATCTTCAAAACTGTAAGTGGATCTTCAGGGGGTGGGTGTTAGGTTTTTTTAAGGGTGTTTTGGGTGGGTTTTATTTTTAGGTTAGGGCTTTGGGCAGCAATAGAGCTAAATGCCCTTTTAAGGGCAATGCCCATCCAAATGCCCTTTTCAGGGCAATGGGGAGCTTAGGTTTTTTTAGTTAGGGTTTTATTTGGGGGGTTGGTTGTGTGGGTGGTGGATTTTACTGTTGGGGGGTTGTTTATAATTTTTTTTACAGGTAAAAGAACTGATTTCTTTGGGGCAATGCCCAGCAAAAGGCCCTTTTAAGGGCTATTGGTAGTTTAGTTTAGGCTAGGGGTTTTTATTATTTTGGGTGAGCTTTTTTTATTTTAATAGGGCTATTAGATTAGGTGTAATTAGTTTAAAGATCTTGTAATTTGTTTTTTATTTTCGTAATTTAGTGTTTTTTTTTGTAATTTAGCTAATTTTATTGAATTTAGTTAAAGGGACACTGAACCCAAAAATGTTCTTTCATGATTCAGATAGAGAATGCAATTTTAAGCAACTTTCTAATTTACTCCTATTATCAAATTTTCTTCATTCTTTTGGTATGTTTATTAGAAAAGCCAGAATGTAAGTTTAGATGCTGGCCCATTTTTGGTGAACAACCTGGGTTGTCCTTGCTGATTGGACAGCACCAATAAACAAGTGCTATCCATGGTTCTGAACCAAACATTTGCTGGCTCCTTAGCTTAGATGCCTTCTCTTTCAAATAAAGATAGCAAGATAACGAAGAAAAATTGATAATAGAAGTAAATTAAAAAGTTGCTTAAAATTGCATGCTCTATCTGAATCATGAATGAAAAAAAATGGGTTCAGTATCCCTTTAATTGTATTTAATTTAGGGAATTTATTTAATTGTAGTGTAGTGTTAGGTGTTAGTGTAACTTAGGTTAGGTTTTATTTTACAGGTACATT
Source organism: Bombina bombina (assembly GCF_027579735.1). Lineage (NCBI taxonomy): Eukaryota > Metazoa > Chordata > Amphibia > Anura > Bombinatoridae > Bombina > Bombina bombina. The sequence continues at coordinate 142,682,873 of NC_069504.1, read as the reverse complement.
TGTATTTATTTTAGATAGTTAATAACTATTTACTAACTTGTCTACCTAGTTAAAATAAATATTATTATTATTATATTAGTTATATTGTAGCTAGCTTAGGGTTTATTTTACAGCTGAGAATTTAGTTTTAAATAGGAATTATTTAGGTAATAATTGTAGGTTTGATTTAGATTTATTTTAATTATATTTAAGTTAGGGGGTGTTAGGGTTAGGGTTAGACTTAGGTTTAGGGATTAATAAATATAATATTGTGGTGGCGACGTTGGGGGCGGCAGATTAGGGGTTAATAAATGTAGATAGGTGGCGGCAATGTTAGGGGCGTCAGATTAGGGGTTAATAATATTTAACTAGTGTTTGTGATGTGGGAGTACGGTGGTTTAGGGGTTAATATGTTTATTATAAACTATAGACTTAGGTTTAGGGGTTAATAAATATAATATTGTGGCGGCAACGTTGGGAGCGGCAGATTAGGGGTTAATAAATATAATGTAGGTGGCGGCGATGTCCGGAGCAGCAGATTAGGGGTTAATAAATATAATGTAGGTGTCGACGATGTCGGGGGCAGCAGATTTGGGGTTAATAAGTGTAAGATTAGGGGTGTTTAGACTCGGGGTTCATGTTAGGGTGTTGGGTGTAAACATAACTTTAGTTTCCCCATAGGAATCAATGGGGCTACGTTACTGAGATTTACTCTGCTTTTTCGCAGGTGTTAGACTTTGGGCTCCATGTACGAAGCAGCGAAAGCTGCTCCGGAGCCTTTGCGGGGCAGGTTCACATATGGGAGCCTGCTTCCCGCAATGTAAGAAGTAGCGGTCATTAGACCGCTGCTTCCTACACCCTACGCCACCTCTTAGGTGGCGAAGCAAAATCACAGAGAGCACGCTCGCTCTCGTGATTGACAGCCCCTTCAGTCGCGTGATTGGTCGCGCGATTGAAGGGGCGGGCATTACACACTCCGATGAGTGTGTAATGATACATACGGGCAAGCGGATCAATAGATCTGCTGCCCGTGTGTAGCGGAGGCGGGCGGACAGCTTCGCGAGTTAAGAAGCTGTCCGCCCGCCTCTTAGTACATGGCGCCCTTTTTCTCAGCCGTCTCTCCCCATTGATATCTATGGGATAGTCGTGCACGAGCAAGTACAACCAGCTCACCACTGACTTAAGCAGCGCTGGCATTGGAGTTCGGTATGGAGCACAATTTTTCTCTACGCTCACTTCTTGTCTTTTAACGCCGGGTTTATAAAAACCTGTAATACCAGTGCTGTTGATAAGTGATCTGTGACAATAATGTGCAAGTTAGTACCGCACCCCTCATAACGCAAACTCGTAATCTGGCCGTAATTTAATATGTATTTATAACACAATCAAAATAATTTATTAGAAAATTTGGGCTGACTTGCCCTTTATTAACAATTAAATAGATTACTTCCATCGGGTGTGCTTCAGCCTGCTGTAGTCTGTAGTTTCTCCACACTTTTTCCAATTTCCAAAGTCTAAACATGAGAGCAAACCTCCACATATGGCACTTGTAACAATAAATGCTCCACTGTACTACATGTGCACTCCAAATAAACAAACAAAATCTGACTCACAGTTTAGAACCCAAAGCCACCACTTATTCCAAAGGGATTTTCTCCCTTTCGCATCCACTTGGACACAGTCCAAAATTTTCACTTTATTCAGATAAGCCCAGTTATCAATAAATGAACACATTTTAATTTATTCCTAAAAACAGCTTTATAATTAAAGCCGTATGCATATGTATATCTGAAAATAATAGGAAATAACTTATGCAGCTCATCATACAGCAAACGTCATTATATAGGGCTAGATTACAAGTGGAGAGCTAATTTATCGCGCATCCATAAACGGGCAAGTTCGCCCGTTTATAGGCTTGCAATAAATAACAGCTATTACAAGTGGCTGATTATTGCAACTGCGAGCTGGCAGTAGCAATAAGCCCTCAAAAAATTAACCAGAGGTAATTGCCGCCCTCAAAAAATATGTAGTGCCTTTTTAAATATAAAAAATTGTAGCATCCTTTTGGATGTGGGGTGTTAGAAAAAAAAAGGCACCGAAAAGTACCTTTACATTGCATTCTATGGGAGCAGTGTGTTTTCTGTAAATATATATGTATATGCTTATATACATATATATGTATCTGTTAATATTTGAATATACACATAAATATATATATATATATGTGCGACTAACCCCCTTCGCTGCGCTAGTTCTCATGCTGTGTCTGATGGCATGAGAACGAGGCTCACATTGGAGCCTATGGAAGCGCGCTCTCGTGAGGGCAATGCTTTCGTGCAATGCGAACGTGAGGTCGCATTTGCATTGCACCTCACTTGTAATACCAGCGCACATTTGCATACGCTGGTATTACTAAGTTGAGCACAAATATCACTTTTGCGGATGTGATATTTTGCGCTCAACTCGTAATATGGCCCTTAATGTGTACAAAGATTGGTTCCAGGCGGTGTTAACTTTAGGGGTGAGTGTTTACAGTGGATGCTATTTGAAGTGGGGTTTCACAAAGAGGTGTAGTAGAGGTAATGGGAAGGTTTGTAATGGTGGCAAAGTTACGTAGAGTTTATTGCAATGGGAAGAGTTTGTGACGTTTTGAAAACGCTTAATTACAGATGGGGAATCCAGTTCACCATGGTATGGTGTAAGTGTAGAGGGGATTTGGGTAAGTGTAGGTAGGGTTTATGTGCATGGTTAGGGCTCCAGTTAACTTTAAATTGCTTTAATGCTGGTGCCTATATAATACAGGTAACAGTTTTATAAAGACTAGGTCTAGAAACTCCTTTATATCTGGTCATATTGATGAGCTGTCAGGTACCACATTTATTTTGTGACCAGCAAATGGCACATTTTAGTTTGTCTTCCCTATTTTTGTCCATTTTTATTTATTCAAAATGTACCTATAATAATTGTTCCATTTCTTGTTGACTGGCTCAGAAAATATTCTATGTTAGCACTGATGTAAATAATAGAATCAATTTTACGTTCCTCAAAAGCCCAAAGGTTCCTTCCAGCCTCATCGTTTGGAAGATCTGTTTTGTTTGTCTATTTCCCCTAAGGTATCTTTATAGAACACACAATAAAAATGTATTCATTAGCACCCAATTATATAAAAAAATTATGCTAATAAAATCAGAAATTAATTTATAATGATGGGAATAAAAATAAATGTCTAATGAATTGGTTTCTTAAAAAAAAAAAAATCTTTCATGTTAAGGATAATTAGTTTATTCCAGCTTTTAGTTTAAAAAAGCAACTTGGTGCTATAATTAAGAGGTAAATTTAATGTGATATATAATGGAAACATCTTTAAATATTATGTGCTTATTTTGCTTCATTAATATTTCTTGAACAGAAAAAGACAATCAAAACTTAATTTTGGGACAGAAGCTTTTTAGCATGTGCAACAATAATGTGTCAACAAAAATCAGTTAAAATTATTCACAATTAATTTGAATTTACATAAATTCTTTCAGATTATAAATTCAGCTATTTATTATTGTCTGCATTACCATTTGAACCCTAAAGTCAGTGTAGGAAGCATATTTCACTCCTTGTAAGAGTCAGTTAAAAGTTAAATACTTAAGGGTACTGCATACAAATCAAGATGATTATCAAAAGTATTGGAGAAGTCAGTTCATAGGTCTTTGAATCCTTTCATGAACGTTTAGAATTCAAAGTTATAAGCAAACTTGGAGGGTGGTATTTCTGACTAGTTAAACTACTGAAACTACATGTCAATCTATGGATAAGAAAGAGCTTTGTGATAACGGTGAGTTCAAAGGAGGTCATGTGGTTTTATTCCAAATCATCATTGGTAGTAAAGTGTGAAAAAAAATCAGGTAGCTGGAAGTGAACTGTTCAAAGGAATAAAAATGAATAGTCTGCAATCAGAAATCTGCTGTAAGAAAAATAAAAAAAATGTCAGTATATACATTAAAAATTAATTGAGGAAAGGAATTATGCCGATACATCAATAAGTTATCACAGTATACTATCCCTAGTTTGTCAACGGTAACTACATTAAAAAATAAGACTATAGTGCTTTGATCACTCTCCAGTTCACTCAAAATGTACATTAAAGAGCAGAAGAAATGCATCAAGCACATAATTAGTATAAAGAAAAATGTACTTTGTTATATTACACATTACAGGTGCTATCTCTTTAAATTGTTTTATTAGTATCTAATTATCAGAATAAAGCAGACATTAAAATGCAAAATAAGAATTGCTTTATTGAGCTCGCATTCTATTGGCTGATCGGAACAGCCAATAGAATGCGAGCTCAATCTGATTGGCTGATTGGATCAGCCAATCGGATTGAACTTGAATCTGATTGGCTGATTCCATCAGCCAATCAGAATTTTCCTACCTTAATTCCGATTGGCTGATGGCGTCCCTCGAATTCCGTCATTAGTCGGGAAGTCGTCGGTGAAGATGGATGTTCCGCATCGGCGGGATGAACTACATGGATCCGGAACAAAGAAGATTGAAGATGCTGCTTGATAGCAGACTTCAGTCGGATCATGGACCTCTTCAGCTCCCGCTTGGATGAAGACTTCAGCCGGATCATGGACATCTTCAGCCCCCCGCTTGGGCTTGGATCAAGACATCGGAGGCTCTTCTGGATCGATCGGTGAACCCGGCGTGGTGAAGACAAGGTAGGGAGATCTTCAGGGGCTTAGTGTAAGGTTTATTTAAGGGGGGTTTGGGTTAGATTAGGGGTATGTGGGTGGTGGGTTGTAATGTTGGGGAGGGGTATTGTATGTTTTTTTTTACAGGCAAAAGAGCTGAATTCTTTGGGGCATGCCCCACAAAGGGCCCCTTTCAGAGCTGGTAAGGTAAAAAAGCTTTTCTATTTTAATTTTAGAATAGGGTAGGGCATTTTTTTTTTTGGAGGTCTTTGTTATTTTATTAGGGGGCTTAGAGTAGGTTAAAATTGTTGTAACATTTTTCTAATGTTTGTAAATATTTTTTTATTTTTTGTAACTTAGTTCTTTTTTATTTTTTGTACTTTAGTTAGTTTATTTATTTGTATTTATTTGTAGGTATTGTATTTAATTAATTTATTGATAGTGTAGTGTTAGGTTTAATTGTAGTTAATTGTAGGTAATTTATTTAATTAATTTATTGATAGTGTAGTGTTAGGTTTAATTGTAACTTAGGTTAGGATTTATTTTACAGGTAATTTTGTAATTATTTTAACTAGGTAGCTATTAAATAGTTATTAACTATTTAATAGCTATTGTTCCTGGTTAAAATAATTACAAAGTTGCCTTTAAAATAAATATTAATCCTAAAATAGCTACAATATAATTATAATTTATATTGTAGCTATATTAGGGTTTATTTTACAGGTAAGTATTTAGCTTTAAATAGGAATAATTTATTTAATAAGAGTTAATTTATTTTGTTAGATTTAAATTATATTTAATTTAGGGGGGTGTTAGGGTTAGGGTTAGAATTAGCTTTAGGGGTTAAAAAATGTATTAGAGTAGCAGTGAGGTCCGGTCGGCAGATTAGGGGTTAATAAGTGTAGGTAGGTGGAGGCGAAGTTGGGGGCGGCAGATTAGAGGTTAATAAATATAATATAGGGGTCGGCGGTGTTAGGGGCAGCAGATTAGGGGTACATAGGGATAACGTAGGTTGCGGCGGTGTGCGGTCGGCAGATTAGGGGTTAAAAATTTTTAATAGAGTGGCGGCGATGTGGGGGGACCTCGGTTTAGGGGTACATAGGTAGTTTATGGGTGTTAGTGTACTTTAGAGCACAGTAGTTAAGAGCTTTATGAACCGGCGTTAGCCCAGAAAGCTCTTAACTCCTGACTTTTTTCTGCGGCTGGAGTCTTGTCGTTAGATTTCTAACGCTCACTTCAGCCACGACTCTAAATACCAGCGTTAGAAAGATCCCATTGAAAAGATAGAATACGCAATTGACGTAAGGGGATCTGCGGTATGGAAAAGTTGCGGCTGCAAAGTGAGCGTTAGACCCTTTCCTGACTGACTCCAAATACCAGCGGGCGGTAAAAACCAGCGTTAGGAGCCTCTAATGCTGGTTTTGACGGCTACCGCCAAACTCTAAATCTAGCCGTTACAGTCCTATTTCCACAACAGGACTGTCAGGAACTTTATACCCGAGATTCAGCATAATGTTCATTGAAGCAGAAGAACTGGCTATAGCAAACATTACCTTGTTGTGCAGGAATGAACAATATTATTTATATTATGACCACTGCAATCAGCAAATACATATAACAAAATTATATTATATTGCAAGTCTTTCAAATATGGTGGAGCAAATACCTACACAACAAAACCATAATGATTTTTGATCTTAAGTAATATATTTATTTCCTAAGAAATACTACTTGAAAGTATGGATTATAATAATCCATACTTCTTCTGACCCTAATTCCAGAGGGTTCATGAAGTCAACCCATAAAAAAATAGTGGCTTTGCTTTACAAACTTTATCAGAATGCAGCTCAGGGTTCTTCAAATGCAATGTTATCACAAGTAAAGACAAAAAAATAAATGCATAAACCAGAAACTGTTTAGCACTGTTATTTTTTTACCATTGTCTAATTGAAATCTGTTTTTTGATGATGTATAAAGATTGTTCTTGATGCAGACAATATATAGTTTTGATGAGTTAATAACCTCATTGTAAAATATAAAACATATTTTTCGTTCACACTCATACAACAACTCCATCATTTCCCCTACCCCCCAAGCCCGATGTCTTGGGGTCACACTTGACTCAGATCTTTCTTTCACTCTTCACATTCAGGCTTTGGCTAAATCCTGCCGCTTCCACCTTAAAAAACATCTCTAAAATTAGAAATTTCCTTACACAAGACACAACTAAGATTTTAATCCACTCTCTCATCCTTTCCCATCTTGACTACTGCAACTCCATCCTCTCTGGTCTCCCTAGCTGCCATCTAGCTCCTTTACAATCCATAATGAATGCATCTGTAAGGCTCATCTTCCTTACACGTCACTCTTCATCTGCTGCACCTCTCTGCCAATCCCTTCACTGGCTTCCTCTTGCCTCCAGGATTAAACACAATATCCTGACTCTGACATACAAAGCGCTCAATTGCACTGCTCCCCTCTATATCTCATACCTTGTCTCTAGATACTCTTCCTCCCGTCCCCTTCGCTCTGCTCACGTGTTTGTACAAAATAAGAAAGTTTCATTCATATTGTTACAGCATTCTTATTGCTGCAAAGATCCAGCTCCCACTAACCATTAATGCTCAACTTGCAAACAGTTCTAATGCTATTGTATACTTGAGAGTATATCTCTGTAGTGAACCCAACAATTTATTTCATGATTCAGATAGAACATAACATTTTAAACAACTTTCTATTATACTCTACTATTTTCTAGCTTGATTTGTTCTCTTGTTATAATTTGTTGAAAATCATTCCTTGATAGTTCCAGGATCAGCAATGCACTGCTGGCTACTGATTGGTGGCTGCACACTAATGCCTCTTGTTATTGGTTGACCTAATGTTTTTAGTTAGCTCTCTGTAGTGCAGTGCTGCTCCTTCAACAAAGGATATAAAGAGTATAAAACAAATGTGATATCAAACATAAATTGGAAAGTTGTATAACATTGTATGTTCTATCTGAATCATGAAAGAAAAAGTTTGGGCTTTATGTACCTGACTCTCAGAGGGTATCCCTTATAGGTGGTTAACTTCATTTGTGCAAAGTGATCTTACCAGGAGTGTGTCAGGAACTCTTCAATGTGTTGGCATTTGTGACACTTCTGCTAACTACTGTACTTTCCAGATGATCCAGTCAGGCTCCAGAATATACCCTGAATGCAGATGTTTATTACGTTATGTTTTTAAAATGCTTTTGGATAATGGGTGTGCATGGCTATGTATATACAAGGTGTTGCCATTTTTGGTAATTTTACTAATTAAAAGTATTTTTGTTGAGCTCCAGACGATGCTTGAAGTGTGATGGCCAAAACAGCGTCTATTTGAGTCCTTTTCAACTCATCAGGATTCCAGTGTGAAGTACATTGCATGGTTATTTGTGTGGCTTTCAAATTCAAAATCTATTTAGAAACCCAAAGGTATTTATCTTAAAGGAATAGTCTAGTCAAATTTACACTTACATGATTCAGATAGAGCATGCAATTTTCATCAACTTTCTAATTTACTCCTATTATCATTTTTTCTTCGTTCTCTTGGTATCTTTATTTGAATGTAAGGTTAGAAGCTAGTCCATTTTTGGTTCAGCACCTAGGTAGCGCTTGCTGATTGGAGGCTGCATTTAGACACCAATCAGAAAGTGCTACCCAGGTGCTGAACCAAAAATGGTCCTATGCTTATATTAACGCTTTTTCAAATGAAGATACCAAGGGAGCGAAGAAAAATTTATAATAGGAGTACATTAGAAAGTTGCTTAAAATTACATGCTCGGAATCTTGAAAGTTTAATTTTGACTAGACTATTCCTTTAAGCTTCTCTTTTGATTTGGACCATGAAGATATTTTGAAATCCATAGGGAAATTGCCTTGGTGTTTACCTCTTAAGAATATGCAAGTGGAAGGAACAAAACAAGCAAAATAACCTTCTCTAGTTGGTTTCGCATAGCCATTCACTTTTGTCTGACATTGGGAAAATTAGGCTAGTTACAGTTATCCCAATGTGCCCAGTAGGGAATTTGATAAGCCTTATTTTTTATCATTCTGTGTTTGCTAAGATGGTAGTAAAAGGAGAAAGGGAAATCACATGCTAAGGAATATGTGATGTGGACTGGGGCACCTCTCTGTGTCATTATTTTCAGATGATACAGGGCTAGATTAAAAGTGGAGTGCAAAATATCGCTTTTGTGAAAGCGAAATTTGCGCTTCACTGAGTAATACCAGCACACGCAAATGTTAAAGTTAACAGCAATCGCGTTCGCATTGCTGGGAAGCATTGTGCTCACAAAAGTGCGCTTCCATAGGCTCCAATGGGAGCCTTGTTCTCATGCTGTGAGACACGGCATGAGAACTAGCGAAGCGGGTAAGTTGCGCAGAGATGGCATATGTGTATAGTCTTGCGCAGTTTCAGCTTGAGCTCAAGCTTGTAATATGAACGCTATTAAGTTCGTTCGCAATATCAATTAAAAGTATAACCTGCTCTAGAGCAATGTCGCACTGGTTCTCCCATCTCCATATTTGTTTCAAGATATTTATTATATCAAGTGTGCTTTTGATTTGACTTATATGAACTGCTAGAATTTTTCTAGGAGATACAGCACAGGGATACCCAACCAATGGCAGACTAGGGGGCTGATTTATCATGGCTCGAATAGGGCCAAATACATCTGTTTCCGCGCAAGCCTTCAGGTTCGCCTGAAACAGGAGTTAAGAAGCAGCGGTCTTAAGACTGCTGCTCCTTAACTCATACTCCACCTCTGAGGCGCCGGACAGCAATCTGCCTGATCGCATACGATCGGGTTGATTGACACCCCCTGCTAGAGGCCGATTGGCCGCGAATCTGCAGGGGGTTGCATTGCAGAAGCAGTTCACCAGAACTGCTTGTGCAATGATAAATGCTGATAGCGTATGCTGTCTGCATTTATCAATATCAGGCGGACATGATCGCTACAGCAGATCATATCGGCCAGACACATAATAAATCGACCCCAAAGTATGTGAAGACATATTTAAAAAAAAAAAGATATATTCATATTAATTTTAAAATGCCTGTAATGCCCATAGCTATATAAACTGGAAAGGAACATTTTTATGGACAGGAGAACCATACAGCTGCAGATGGCAGCTGGAAATAAAAAAAAAGTAAAATAAAGGTTTTGAGGCAAGCATTCATATATTTATATATATATTTTTTATTAAGGATGATTATTAAGAAGGCTTTTAGTAAAAAAGGTACTGTATTTAGTATGTTTTACACTACTTCACTGCTAACAGTGGATGTTTGTTGTTTTACTGTCCTTTATTGTCTTATATGTTCTTATCATTGTACTTAGCAACTACTGTTTGGGCCTCCATTACATATGCAGCGTCGCCCGCAAAATCCTCCGCCGCCAGATTTTACGCGATTTTGGTATTACATATATGGCGTAACATACAAGTTACGTGCCTATATTTCACCCTTCAGACGTTTACCAATAGACTAACATAGAACAGACGCGCAATTTGGTATCCAATATACAGCGTAAGGACTTACGCGCGCAGAATTCAGAAAATCTACTCCATTCTCATCTCGCCACATATTGCAGGCGCAGCAACCCTTGCACTGACTAAAAAAGCAACGTAACTCCCTGGAAGCCTTAACAAACACATACATTTAAGCAGCATCTCAAGGTTAAAGGGACAGTATACTATGATATTGGTTTTTTAAGGTTTATTTGTGTATTTGAAATAGTTTGAAGCCACAACATAATCAAATGGATTGAGCTTGTAGGTACTTTATCACATTGTGGACATATACTTGCTTATTTACTTAAAATTTCTTCTCAAAACAATCAACAATACTTGGAGGAGAGAACAATGGGAAATCATAATTGTATTTCCTTCATCTCTTTATATATGGGTTTATATATGAATTTTGAATAGCTTAATTACGTGTCGCATTTTTAGTTAGCCTAATTTGCATAAAACTACTCTTTATTGACACTTTCCGTGGATAAAATACTGGTGTAAGTTACTTGCGACGACTAAAATGTGTATTTGCGCACATTTCAGAAGATCGCCAGTTTGTCCTACTTACACCAGTTTGCATCTAACGGCACAGTATATGTAATAACCCGATGTGCGAGGTGAAATTACGGGCTGCGCGGGTCCCCATGCTTGCGCCAAAACCTGCGCAGTATATGTGATCGCGCCCTTGTATTATTAGACTAGCAAAGCTATACATTCAGACTTAGGGGCCTATTTATCAAGCCGTCAACCACAAATACGCTAGAATTCCGCAGCGTAATTGTGGCGAGCCTGATTCTCCTTATTTATCAAAGGCTACAGACTGACAAAAGTAGAATTTTGTGACGTAACATACGATCCGCCGGTCTCAGTCCGACACAGATCGATGCTTACGTCACTACAGATGTTCCGAATGCAAATTCGGCACTATATGACTACTTTTGCTAGTTATCAAATTTCTCCCAGGTACGCTTGCCACTATTCCGGCCCAGCGTACCTGGTTTTAAATCCGCCGCCCTGGAGACGGCGGATGCCATAGGAATCAATGGGAGTCGGAAAGCAGCAAAGCTCATGTTCGCTGCTGCCCGATATCCCATTGATTCCTATGGGAGAATAAAGTTACGTTTACACCTAACACCCTAACATATACCCCCGAGTCTTAACACCCCTAATCTGCCGCCCCTACACCGCCGCCACCTACATTATACTTATTAACCCCTAATCTGCCGTCCCCAACGTCGCCACCACTATATTAAATTTATTAACCCCTAAACCTAAATCTAACCCTAACCCTAACACCCCCTAACTTAAATCTAATTTAAAATTAAATTATTCCTATTTAAAACTAAATACTTACCTGTAAAAGAAACCCTAAGCTAGCTACAATATAACTTATAGTTACATTGTAGATAGCTTAGGGTTTATTTTTATTTTACAGGCAAGTTTGTATTTATTTAACTAGGTAGAATAGTTACTAAATAGTTATTAACTATTTAATAACTACCTAGCTAAAATAAATACAAATTGACTTGTAAAATAAAACCTAACCTAAGTTACACTAACACCTAACACTACACTACAATTAAATAAATTACATAAATTAAATACAATTAACTAAATTATATACAATTATCTAAAGTACAAAAAAACAAACACTAAATTACAGAAAATAAAAAACAAATTATCAGATATTTAAACTAATTACACCTAATCTAATAGCCCTATCAAAATAAAAAAAGTCCCCCAAAATAAAAAAAACCCTAGCCTAAACTAAACTATCAATATCCCTTAAAAGGGCCTTTTGCGGGGTATTGCCCCAAAGTAATCAGCTCTTTTACCTGTAAAATAAAATACAAACAACCCCCCCAACAATAAAACCCACCACCCACACAACCAACCCCCCAAATAAAATACTAACTATAAAAACCTAAGCTCCCTATTGCCCTGAATAGGCCATTTGGATGGGCATTGCCCTTAAAAGGGCAGTTAGCTCTTTTGCGGCCCAAAAGCCCTAACCTAAAAATAAAACCCACCCAATACACCCTTAAAAAACCTAACAGTAACGCCCTGAAGATCAACTTACCGGGAGACGTCTTCATCCAAGCCGGGAGAAGTGGTCCTCCAGACGGGCAGAAGTCTTTATCCAAGCCAGGCAGAAGTGGTCCTCCAGATGGGCAGAAGTCTTCATCCAGATGGCATCTTCTATCTTCATCCGTCCAGTGTGGAGCGGGTCCATCTTCAAGACATCCGACGCGGAGCATCCTCTTCTGCCGACAACTTCCCGACGAATGAAGGTTCCTTTAAGATGACGTCCCTTAGATTCCGATTGGCTGATAGAATCCTATCAGCCAATCAGAATTAAGGTAGAAAAATCCTATTGGCTGATGCAATCATCCAATAGGATTGAAGTTCAATCCTATTGTCTGATCCAATCAGCCAATAGGATTGAGCTCACATTTTATTGGCTGTTCCAATCAGCCAATAGGATTGAACTTAAATCCTATTGGCTGATTGCATCAGCCAATAGGATTTTTTCTACCTTAATTCCGATTGGCTGATAGAATTCTATCAGCCAATCGAAATCTAAGGGACGCCATCTTGGATGACGTTACTTAAAGGAACCTTCATTCGTCGGGTAGTCGTTGGCAGAAGAGGATACTCCGCGTCGGATATCTTTAAGATGGACCCGCTCCGCGCCGGATGGATGATAGAAGATGCCGTCTGGATGAAGACTTCTGCCGTCTGGAGGACCACTTCTGCCTGGCTTGGATGAAGACTTCTGCCCGTCTGGAGGACCACTTCTGCCCGGCTTGGATGAAGATTTCTGCCCGTCTGGAGGACCACTTTGCCCAGCTTGGATGAAGACGTCTCCCGGTAAGTCGATCTTCAGGGGGTTAGTTTTAGTTTTTTTTTAAGGATGTATTGGGTGGGTTTTATTTTTAGGTTAGGGCTTTGGGCCACAAAAGAGCTAACTGCCCTTTTAAGGGCAATGCCCATATAAAATGCCCTATTCAAGGCAATGGGGAGATTAGTTTTTTTTTAGTTAGTATTTTCTTTGTGGGGTTGGTTGTGTGGGTGGTGGGTTTTACTGTTGGGGGGGTTGTTTGTATATTTTTTTTCAGTTAAATGAGCTGATTATTTTGGGGCAATTTCCCACAAAAGGCCCTTTTAAGGGCTATTGGTAGTTTAGTTTAGGCTAGGTTTTTTTTTATTTTGGGGGGGCTTTTTTATTTTTATAGGGCTATTAGATTAGGTGTAATTAGTTTAAATATCTTGTAATTTGTTTATTATTTTCTGTAATTTAGTGGGGGTTTTTTGTACTTTAGATAATTGTATATAATTTAGTTAATTGTATGTAATTTATTTAATTGTATTTAATTGTAGTGTAGTGTTAGGTGTTAGTGTAACTTAGTTTAGGTTTTATTTTACAGGTCAATTTGTATTTATTTTAGCTAGGTAGTTATTAAATAGTTAATAACTATTTAGTAACTATTCTGCCTGTAAAATAAAAATAAACCCTAAGCTAGCTACAATGTAACTATTAGTTATATTGTAGCTAGCTTAGGGTTTATTTTACAGGTAAGTATTTAGTTTTAAATAGGAATAATTTAGTTAATGATATCAATTTTCTTTAGATTTATTTTAATTTTATTTAAGTTAGGGGGTGTTAGGGTTAGACTTAGGTTTAGGGGTTAATAAATTTAATATAGTGGCAGTGACGTTGGGGACAGCAGATTAGGGGTTAATAAGTATAATGTAGGTGGTGTAGGGGGGTAGATTAGGGGTTAATAACATAATGTAGGTGGCGGCAGTGTAGGGGGGGCATATTAGGGGTTAATAGCATAATGTAGGTGGCGACGGCAGTGTGGGGGGGCAGATTAGGGGTTAATAACATAATGTAGGTGGCGGTGGGCTCCGGGAGCGGTAGGATAGGGGTTAATACGTTTATTAGAGTGGCGGTGGGCTCCGGGAGCGGTGGTTTAGGGGTTAATAACTTTATTTAGTTGCGGCGGGGTCCCTGAGCAGCGGGATAGGGGTAAAACAGTTTAGTATAGTGGCGGTGTTTAGTGACAGTATACCAATAAAGCTGGGAAAAAGCCGAAGAGCAGTGAGATCGATGACTGTTAGTTAACAACAGTCTGCTGCTCATCGCCCCGTACTTGGTGCGCAGCTTTTTGACAGCTTTTTTGGTAACTTTGGAGAGCGTATTCAGGTCTGCAGCAGCGATGTTAGGCGATCTTAGGCGAGCGTATTGGTGCCGGAGAATGCAAGAAAGTTGACGGCTTGATAAATAGGCCCCTTAATTTCAGTGATAGTTCTGCTACAGTTCCTGCATCTCTACCACTGACTAAGATGGTTAGTTCCTATTTACTGTGGGTCTTTGGATCCTCTTACTGTGTGCTACCCTTAATTACTTATGTTGGGTAAATTTAGTAGTTTCCCTAAGGGATGTCATCTTATTTTTATACCCGCTAGTATACCTTTAAGAGGAACACTTGTCTCCTAATTTTCATTATGTAGGAGGTAGCTCTAATTGAACTAGCTCTTTGTTTAAATTTTGAGAGGGCTTTTGGGCATTTTACCTGTTTTATACTATGCTTAAAGTGAATGTAAATTTTGATGCTAAAGTGCCCGGTTTTTACAATTTCGATTAAAAACAGGGGCACTTTAATTCGTCAAAATGTACATTTCACTCGTGTTGTGAAAAAAAACATACCTTTAAAACTTGACAGCCGCTCCAGCTTCCCCCGGTCGTCACAAGCCATTTCTGACGTCAGAAATGATAGATCGTCATCCTCCAATCACGGCCTCCCCGGGGGAATCAGTGTCTGATTCAACGCTGTGATTGGAGGAAGCTGGATTCCTCATTTTAGACCCAGGAAGAGGCTTTGCGACAGGCGGAAGAAGCTGGAGCGGCTGTCAAGATTAAAAGGTAAGTATTTTTTCACAACACGAGTGAAATGTAAATTTTGATGAATTAAAGTGCCCCTGTTTTTAATCGAATTTTTAAAAAACGGTCACTTTAGCATCAAAATTTACATTCACTTTAAGTCCCTTTAGGACATTAGGGTGTACTTATGTGGCTAGTGGTAGTACAATTTTACTATAAATGTAATGGTAGTAGGTTGTTCTTTAAACTATACATCTTAGTTGTAAGTTGTAAGAATCTTTTTCACTGGTGTTTATTTCTAAAATCAAACAATATTATTACATATTGGATTGATAAGTTTTATGTGCTGAATATAGCTTTAACCAAAACCCCCCCCCCCCCAGAGATATCTAGTTGTCAAACATATATAATACGCTCCATCCCCAATGTTTGTGCTATTTTGACATAATTATTTGAAGTCCAAACCCTTTTTTTTGGATTCTTAAGAATAGAGGGTTGTGCAGTTTTCTTGAGCTCAAAATCTCTGCAGATAGGTTAATATTAAAACAGGTCTGTGTAATTTATAATCTCTTGAGCGTATTCACGCTATTACTGGGGGTGCCTTGTCTGAAGCAAGTACCTGGTTAAAGGGACAGTCTATATCAGAATTTGTATTGTTTAAAAAGATAGATAATCCCTTTATTACCAATCTCCAGTTTTACATAACCAACACAGTTATATTAATATACTTTTTACCTCTGTGATTATCTTGTATCTAAGCCTCTGCAGACTTCCCCCTTATCTCAGTTCTTTTGACAGACTTGCATTTTCAGTGCTGACTCCTAGGTAAATGCACGGGTGTGAGCACAATGTTATCTATATGGCACACATAAACTAACACCCTCTAGTTGTTAAAAACTGTCAAAATGCATTCAGATAAGAGGTGGTCTTCAAGGGCTAAGAAATTAGCATACGAGCCTACCTAGGTTTAGCTTTCAACTAAGAATACTAAGAAGCAAAATTGATGATAAAAGTAAATTAAAAGGCTGTTTAAAATTACATGCCCCATCTGAATCATGAAAGTTTATTTTTGACTAGAGTGTCCCTTTAAGGTTAAAATGACATTTTACCCCAACATTGTCTTCACTTTAATAAGTTCCCAATGATACATTTACATGCTGGAGTGTATTAAATTGTTTGAGTAACTCTCTTACTCTTATTTGGCATTTGAAATAGCTGATTTTGCCTGTAGTATCATTACCTATACATACAGTTTCTATGATTAATTATAGGCTATTGACAAGCTATGTAAACATAACCAGCATAATAAATTACCCTCCCAGCGGGGAGTAGGAGAGATAAGTACTAAGATGTTACTTTTCCATTCCTCTCTCTATGTATAAGGCTTTGGCTTACAGACAGATATAAGATTGGGATCTAATGTGTGTCAGTGGTGCATGGGGTTAATAATACTGTAATAAAATTTTATTTATTGATTCTGTATGGGTTTGTTCATTTAAAATGGGCAAACTCATTATAGAATTTATAAATACCATTTATGGATTAAAGGCAGGAAATGCATATAGCATAATATTAATTATTGGACAGTAATTAAACATTTGTTTTACTGCTGTAAAACAAAAGTTAAATGCTTTGTTTTTTAATGACACTAGAAACTAGCATGAAATCTGTATTGTATAGATACATAAACAACTCCCGCAGGCTACAGCTGCAATGTTAAAAGGTTGTGAAACTAATTTTTTTCCTTCATGACTCAGATAGATCATACAATTCTAAACACATTTGCAATTTACTTCTATTATAACATTTACTTCATTCCCTTTATGTCCTTTGCTGAAGGAACAGCAATGCACTACTGAGAGCTAGCTGAACACATCTAGTCAGCCAATCACGAGACAAATATGTCTCATATGTGAAGAACATTGGAATGTAAAACATTTACAGTAAATACACAGTTAAACACTTTATTAAATATGAATATTGCATGAATATGATTTTTCATGCTTTTCGCTACTTGACTGCAAAGGGCACCAATGCACTTAATATATAGCTATATATGTATGTATATGTATTTATGTGTTTATATATGTATATGTATTTATGTGTTTATATATGTATGTATATGTATTTATGTGTTTATATATGTATGTATATGTATTTATGTGTTTATATATGTATGTATATGTATTTATATATGTATGTATATGTATTTATGTGTTTATATATGTATGTATATGTATTTATGTGTTTATATATGTATGTATATGTATTTATGTGTTTATATATGTATGTATATGTATTTATATATGTATGCATATGTATTTATGTGTTTATATATGTATGTATATGTATTTA
Organism: Bombina bombina; assembly: GCF_027579735.1. NCBI lineage: Eukaryota > Metazoa > Chordata > Amphibia > Anura > Bombinatoridae > Bombina > Bombina bombina. The sequence goes on along the minus strand of NC_069504.1, from coordinate 142,665,423 downwards.
TGTGTTTATATTTGTATATTTGTCTTTAAATAGATATATACACATATAAATACACACACATATATACAGGTGTATATATATATATATATATTTATTTAGACATGCATATAATTTATGGGTAGATGTTTACACTAAAGTATTGAAAGCGAACACAAATATTTTAAATTAAGAAACAAATGTTAAAATAGTACAGAAGCAATTTCATGGTTGAATGCGTACTCTCTGTTGCAGCTCCATTGTGTTTTAAGTGTAAAAGCCTTTTCAGATGCACTTTCAATATAACCTGGTAGGTACAGTGTGTTTTATAACAAATCATTTTTCAATAACATAATCAGTATTTTTTTTTTTAAATTATTTTCCTTTCTGCAATATGTGATCAATTATGTGGCCTGAAAAAGCTTGTCATTGTATAAAAAAAACAGAAAAGACCCTCTAAATAATGTTTATTTTGTCCATCTTTTTGATCTATTGCATACAGAAAAATTGGACTACACGAGAAAACAAAGCGTTATTTATGTTTCATTTTTGTTTTGCCATCCAAAGAGCGAAATCCATAAAAGTATAAACAAAACATTTCCTTATGGCATTTACTGCAAAATAAATTCTAAATTATAGTCATGTTAAGTTGGCATGCTCCAATTATATGAAGCAATTTTTGTAAACAGTGGTGGACTAAAAAAAAGGTAAATGTAGTGACATTGTGTATTTTAAAATGCTGATAGAAAAATCAGACTCATTTTCTTACAGATTGGCTTCCTTAATTTATTGTTATATTGCTCTACACAAACTAACTTCCTGTTTACACTAACATCAAGGATGTTGTAGTTTATAAAATCGTAAAACTCTCGCTTTATGCAATTATTTTATTGCAGAGCTTAAAATTTTGTTCACTATGTTCACAAAGTATATGCTTTGGAACATGATTTTGCCCTTTGCCCAATGTGACTATAAACTATATGCAGACCCGTTGCCCAATGTGACTATAAACCATATGCAGACCTGTTGCCCAATGTGCCTAGAAGCCAGATGCAGACCCGTTGCCCAATGTGCCAAGAAATCAGATGCTGACCTTTTGCCCATTGTGCCAAGAAACCAGACGCAGGCACCTTGCCCAATGTGCCTAGAAACCAGATGCAGACCCATTGCCCAATGTGCCTAGAAACCAGATGCAGACCCATTGCCCAATGTGCCTAGTAACCAGATGCAGACCTGTTGCCCAATGTGCCTAGGAACCAGATGCAGACCTGTTGCCCAATGTGCCTAGAAACCAGATGCTGAACTGTTGTCCAAGGTGCCTAGAGACCAGATACAAACCTGTTGTCCAATGTGCGTAGAAACCAATTGCTGATCCGTTGCTCAATGTTTTTACAGGGCTCAACCTCACTCAAGGCCAAAACGTATGACTGGGGTTGCTATATCTTTTGCTCAGAGAGAAATTTCTGGTATTTTTCGACTGAGCTGTGCTTTTTAGGCAGGGCTAGACTGATATTATGAAAGGCACACTCTGGGCAAACACAAACGGCTCCTGGGTGGTGAATAGCCATAGGAACAAGCTATTATTTCTATGTCCATTCCCTACTTGAGTGCCTCTCTTTTGTTCTGTATGCTAATGTGACACTTGCGGATTACCCTATTCAAAAAGGATGATCTCCCTAGGGTTATTCTGAAGTAATCTTTGACTCCAGGCTAGTCATCAGAATTCATCCTGAAGTATTCCCACAGGCCAAAATATAAATCATATGACTTTAGAGTCATTTACTGGCTGTTCATGCTTGTGAAGCAATCAGTAAGGTAATCTGTTTATCACCCAGAATATTTTTACCTTAGCTGATGACTTTACAAGCCTGATGATGTGCACATGACTTGTAAAGTAGTTTGATGATCATCAAATGATGGTCTCTGAAGTAATTATGTGTGTCTTGGGTAGTCTCTCTAAGGGTGATAGCAGGAAACCATACCTCCATCTGTTACCCAATGTGCCTAGATGTAAAAGCACATTTTTGGCATAAATAGGCTGTTCCTGGGGTGCTGACTAGCTAAAGAGCAAACTGTTATGCTTTTTTTTGGTCCATGGTTGAGAAATACTATCTTTTTGTGCCTGATTGCTAATTTTATCCTGGAGCTATTTGCTAAATTATTTTCCTTTCTGCAATATGTGATCAATTATGTGGCCTGAAAAAGCTTCTTTCTCTCTCTCTCTCTCTCTCTCTCTCTCTCTCTCTCTCTCTCTCTCTCTCTCTCTCTCTCTCTCTCTCTCTCTCTCTCTCTCTATATATATATATATATATATATATATATATATATATATATATCTACAGTGCAAGCTTGCAAAACAGCTTTCTGTCTATATCAAATGAAAAGATGTAGTCTCAACATTTTGCCCCATATTTATATCTTGTTGTTATTTCAATAAATCTATAATTGTAACTCACTTTTGTAATTGTATATGGAACAAATATTTGTTCCTTTGTATCCATATTTAACATCATAGTATCCTTTACTTACACTAAGGGCTAGATTTCAAGTGGAACACTAATTATTGCTCCTGCTCGTGCGCTAACTGTGCTCGGCTTTGTTTTTTTGTGAGCGTCAGTTATTGTGCATATTACAAGTTGAAAGTAAAACGTTTTTACTTACACTAACCTGACGCATGCAAAAAGCAGGTTACAATATCGCTGTCGTGTTAGCGTATTCTCCCATAAACACCCAACAAGTCGCACAAACCTGATCGCATTTATCCAAGTGCGCTAATCTGACAGGAAATATTAATATTTCACATTCCAATGTACTTTACATAGCAGAATATGTTCTATTTATTCTTAAATACATTTTTCTATTTATGTATAATGCTTTTTTTGGTAAAACATATCTAAATCTATCTATCTATCTATCTATCTATCTACAGTATCTATTTAATTTTTTTTACATACTGTTTTTATAGCATTTCTTCAGAGAATACATCAGTATTCATATTTTTCAGTATGAGGTATTTTCAATAGGCAAAAGCAGCTAACAAAATCACAAATTTTCAAATGACAAAAAAGGGGTAAATGATTTGTTTGTAAATACTTCAATATACACCCTTTAAAAGTGATTTCTAATTGTAAAATGCTAATTGTAAAATGACACTGGTGGAAATTATCTTTTTTTTTTGGGTAGCATTAGAATTCACATAGGAAATGTACTTGATTCCTGCTCATACTATTACCTGCACAGATTGCTATGTCTGCTGAGAATTTGTATCATGCCATCTGTGGTCTCTGTAGAAGTGCAATGTACCAATGTTTGGCAAAACAAAATTGTTCTAATTTATATTTTTTTTTATAAATTACAAAATCATATCTTTTTACTTTGCCATATTTGTTGAATTCTAAAAATAAGTTGAATAATTAATGCTATATTTATGGTTATATAAGATGTCAAGAAGATTAAAAAAAACAGCAAAACTGGTCAATACAGTTTAAAAACAGATAAATGCTCAGAGACAGTTCATGCTGAATAATAAATCTGCTCTTTTATTCACGAGGGACTGTGCAGATTTCTTTCACACTTAATAGATGGACATTTTACCACAGATGGGGAACATAAAAATGGAAATCTCACGTGAATTCAAATGTCCATATATATTAAAATCACAAACTGCAATTTGAACTTACAATGTAGTCATCTCACAACGAAGCTTGGATTAGAAGATTAATTTACTGTTTTGCCACATGGAACAGTATATGTATTATTTAAACTTTTTGCACTTAAATATTTTTTTATATATTGTATATTTAGAAAATAAAAAGCATAAAGAAAATAAAGAAGATCATTCTTAGAGTGTAAGAAATATAAAATGATGATTTAAAAAAGTTATAATGAAATGTAAGTTGACTGGTTGAATTATTAAAAGGAGAGCGGACACGATTTGCTGTAGCGAATCTTGTCCGCTCAACCTCGTCAAATTCAGGCAGCATACTCTATCAGCATTTATCATTGCACAATCATTTCTAGCAGGGGTCGTCAATCATCCTGCTCGTATCGTATCGGGATGATTTCAGTCCACCACCTAACTTCCATTTCAGGCGGACCTGAAATCATCCCAAAGAAGCATTGATTGCTTAATAAATGGAGCCCAATGTGTTTATTCCAATATGTTAAATAATAAATGGAACAAAATCAAGTAATATCAGGTCTGGTATCTTGTTAAACACAACTAATGTATTTTCTCCATTAAATAGAGTTTTTTAAAATATAATATAGAACTTTTTAAATGACATATTCCTGTGCTGAATAAGGGCTAGATTACGAGTGGAGAGCTATTTATCGTTCCCGCTCACACGCTAACTCCACTAGAAGTAAACTTTTTTACGTGTTGGGTACCGCTAACCTGATGCGCGCAAAAAGAATTAGAATATTGTGACTGTGTTAACGTATAGAAATCAATAGAGTGCGAGAAGTAGAAAAAAACTAACACTGTTCTATTTATTCATAAATACATATTTCTATATATATTTGATGGGTTTTGTTTGGTACAATATATATCTATATCTATATTTTTATAAATAAATATATATATACAGTATATATAGATAACTACATATAGATATATACATATATATATTTCTTTCATGTAATTAGCAAGAGTCCATGAGCTAGTGACGTATGGGATATACATTCCTACCAGGAGGGGCAAAGTTTCCCAAACCTCAAAATGCCTATAAATACACCCCTCACCACACCCACAATTCAGTTTTACAAACTTTGCCTCCCAGGGAGGTGGTGAAGTAAGTTTGTGCTAGATTCTACGTTGATAGGCGCTCCGCAGCAGGTTGGAGCCCGGTTTTCCTCTCAGCGTGCAGTGAATGTCAGAGGGATGTGAGGAGAGTATTGCCTATTTGAATGCAGTGATCTCCTTCTACGGGGTCTATTTCATAGGTTCTCTGTTATCGGTCGTAGAGATTCATCTCTTACCTCCCTTTTCAGATCGACGATATACTCTTATTTATATACCATTACCTCTGCTGATTTTCGTTTCAGTACTGGTTTGGCTTTCTACAAACATGTAGATGAGTGTCCTGGGGTAAGTAAGTCTTATTTTCTGTGACACTCTAAGCTATGGTTGGGCACTTTGTTTATAAAGTTCTAAATATATGTATTCAAACATTTATTTGCCTTGACTCAGAATGTTCAACATTCCTTATTTTCAGACAGTCAGTTTCATATTTGGGATAATGCATTTGAATTAATCATTTTTTCTTACCTTCAAAAATTTGACTCTTTTTTCCCTGTGGGCTGTTAGGCTCGCGGGGGCTGAAAATGCTTCATTTTATTGCTTCATTCTTGGCACTGACTTTTTTGGCGCAAAAAATCTTTTCCGTTTCCGGCGTCATACGTGTCGCCGGAAGTTGCGTCATTTTTTGACGTTATTTTGCACCAAAAAAGTCGGCGTTCCGGAAGTGGCGTCATTTTTGGCGCCAAAAGCATTTAGGCGCCAAATAATGTGGGCGTCTTATTTGGCGCTAAAAAAATTTGGGCGTCGCTTTTGTCTCCACATTATTTAAGTCTCATTTTTCATTGCTTCTGGTTGCTAGAAGCTTGTTCTTTGGCATTTTTTCCCATTCCTGAAACTGTCATTTAAGGAATTTGATCAATTTTGCTTTATATGTCGTTTTTTCTCTTACATATTGCAAGATGTCTCACGTTGCATCTGAATCAGAAGATACTTCAGGAAAATCGCTGTCTAGTGCTGGACCTACCAAAGCTAAGTGTATCTGCTGTAAACTTTTGGTAGCTATTCCTCCGGCTGTTGTTTGTATAAATTGTCATGACAAACTTGTTAATGCAGATAATATTTCCTTTAGTAAAGTACCATTGCCTGTTGCAGTTCCTTCAACATCTAAGGTGCAGAATGTTCCTGATAACATAAGAGATTTTGTTTCTGAATCCATCAAGAAGGCTATGTCTGTTATTTCTCCTTCTAGTAAACATAAAAAATCTTTTAAAACTTCTCTCCCTACAGATGAATTTTTAAATGAACATCATCATTCTGATTCTGATGATTCTTCTGGTTCAGAGGATTCTGTCTCAGAGATTGATGCTGATAAATCTTCATATTTATTTAAAATGGAATTTATTCGTTCTTTACTTAAAGAAGTACTAATTACTTTAGAAATAGAGGATTCTGGTCCTCTTGATACTAATTCTAAACGTTTAGATAAGGTATTTAAATCTCCTGTGGTTATTCCAGAAGTTTTTCCTGTTCCTAATGCTATTTCTGAAGTAATTTCCAAAGAATGGGATAAATTGGGTAATTCATTTACTCCTTCTAAACGTTTTAAGCGATTATATCCTGTGCCGTCTGACAGATTAGAATTTTGGGACAAAATCCCTAGAGTTGATGGGGCTATTTCTACCCTTGCTAAACGTACTACTATTCCTACGTCAGATGGTACTTCCTTTAAGGATCCTTTAGATAGGAAAATTGAATCTTTTCTAAGAAAAGCTTATCTGTGTTCAGGTAATCTTCTTAGACCTGCTATATCATTGGCTGATGTTGCTGCAGCTTCAACTTTTTTGTTGGAAACTTTAGCGCAACAAGTAACAGATCATGATTCTCATAATATTATTATTCTTCTTCAGCATGCTAATAATTTTATCTGTGATGCCATTTTTGATATTATTAGAGTTGATGTCAGGTTTATGTCTCTAGCTATTTTAGCTAGAAGAGCTTTATGGCTTAAGACTTGGAATGCTGATATGGCTTCTAAATCAACTCTACTTTCCATTTCTTTCCAGGGTAACAAATTATTTGGTTCTCAGTTGGATTCTATTATCTCAACTGTTACTGGTGGGAAAGGAACTTTTTTACCACAGGATAAAAAATCTAAGGGTAAAAACAGGGCTAATAATCGTTTTCGTTCCTTTCGTTTCAACAAAGAACAAAAGCCTGATCCTTCATCCTCAGGAGCAGTTTCAGTTTGGAAACCATCTCCAGTCTGGAATAAATCCAAGCCTGCTAGAAAGGCAAAGCTTGGTAGGGGGCAGGTTACGTTTTTTCAAAGAAATTTGGTTCAATTCTGTTCACAATCTTTGGATTCAGAATATTGTTTCAGAAGGGTACAGAATTGGTTTCAAGATGAGACCTCCTGCAAAGAGATTTTTTCTTTCCCGTGTCCCAGTAAATCCAGTGAAAGCTCAAGCATTTCTGAATTGTGTTTCAGATCTAGAGTTGGCTGGAGTAATTATGCCAGTTCCAGTTCCGGAACAGGGGATGGGGTTTTATTCAAATCTCTTCATTGTACCAAAGAAGGAGAATTCCTTCAGACCAGTTCTGGATCAAAAATATTGAATCGTTATGTAAGGATACCTACGTTCAAAATGGTAACTGTAAGGACTATCTTGCCTTTTGTTCAGCAAGGGCATTATATGTCCACGATAGATTTACAGGATGCATATCTGCATATTCCGATTCATCCAGATCATTATCAGTTCCTGAGATTCTCTTTTCTGGACAAGCATTACCAGTTTGTGGCTCTGCCGTTTGGCCTAGCTACAGCTCCAAGAATTTTTACAAAGGTTCTCGGTGCCCTTCTGTCTGTAATCAGAGAACAGGGTATTGTGGTATTTCCTTATTTGGACGATATCTTGGTACTTGCTCAGTCTTTACATTTAGCAGAATCTCATACAAATCGACTTGTGTTGTTTCTTCAAGATCATGGTTGGAGGATCAATTTACCAAAAAGTTCATTGATTCCTCAGACAAGGGTGACCTTTCTGGGTTTCCAGATAGATTCAGTGTCCATGACTCTGTCTTTAACAGACAAGAGACGTCTAAAATTGATTTCAGCGTGTCGAAACCTTCAGTCACAATCATTCCCTTCGGTAGCCTTATGCATGGAAATTCTAGGTCTTATGACTGCTGCATCGGACGCGATCCCCTTTGCTCGTTTTCACATGCGACCTCTACAGCTCTGTATGCTGAATCAATGGTGCAAGGATTACACAAAGATATCTCAAATAATATCTTTAAAACCGATTGTACGACACTCTCTAACGTGGTGGACAGATCACCATTGTTTAATTCAGGGGGCTTCTTTTGTGCTTCCGACCTGGACTGTAATTTCAACAGATGCAAGTCTCACGGGTTGGGGAGCTGTGTGGGGATCTCTGACGGCACAAGGAGTTTGGGAATCTCAGGAGGTGAGATTACCGATCAATATTTTGGAACTCCGTGCAATTTTCAGAGCTCTTCAGTCTTGGCCTCTTCTGAAGAGAGAATCGTTCATTTGTTTTCAGACAGACAATGTCACAACTGTGGCATACATCAATCATCAAGGAGGGACTCACAGTCCTCTGGCTATGAAAGAAGTATCTCGAATTCTGGTTTGGGCGGAATCCAGCTCCTGTCTAATCTCTGCGGTTCATATCCCAGGTATAGACAATTGGGAAGCGGATTATCTCAGTCGCCAAACGTTGCATCCGGGCGAATGGTCTCTTCACCCAGAGGTATTTCTTCAGATTGTTCAAATGTGGGAACTTCCAGAAATAGATCTGATGGCGTCTCATCTAAACAAGAAACTGCCCAGGTATCTGTCCAGATCCCGGGATCCTCAGGCGGAGGCAGTGGATGCATTATCACTTCCTTGGAAGTATCATCCTGCCTATATCTTTCCGCCTCTAGTTCTTCTTCCAAGAGTAATCTCCAAGATTCTGAAGGAATGCTCGTTTGTTCTGCTGGTAGCTCCGGCATGGCCTCACAGGTTTTGGTATGCGGATCTGGTCCGGATCGCCTCTTGCCAACCGTGGACTCTTCCGTTAAGACCAGACCTTCTGTCGCAAGGTCCTTTTTTCCATCAGGATCTGAAATCCTTAAATTTAAAGGTATGGAGATTGAACGCTTGATTCTTGGTCAAAGAGGTTTCTCTGACTCTGTGATTAATACTATGTTACAGGCGCGTAAATCTGTATCTAGAGAGATATATTATAGAGTCTGGAAGACTTATATTTCTTGGTGTCTTTCTCATCATTTTTCTTGGCATTCTTTTAGAATACCGAGAATTTTACAGTTTCTTCAGGATGGTTTAGATAAGGGTTTGTCCGCAAGTTCCTTGAAAGGTCAAATCTCTGCTCTTTCTGTTCTTTTTCACAGAAAGATTGCTATTCTTCCTGATATTCATTGTTTTGTACAAGCTTTGGTTCGTATAAAACCTGTCATTAAGTCAATTTCTCCTCCTTGGAGTTTGAATTTGGTTCTGGGGGCTCTTCAAGCTCCTCCGTTTGAACCTATGCATTCATTGGACATTAAATTACTTTCTTGGAAAGTTTTGTTCCTTTTGGCAATCTCTTCTGCCAGAAGAGTTTCTGTATTATCTGCTCTTTCTTGTGAGTCTCCTTTTCTGATTTTTCATCAGGATAAGGCGGTGTTGCGAACTTCTTTTGATTTTTTACCTAAAGTTGTGAATTCCAACAACATTAGTAGAGAAATTGTGGTTCCTTCATTATGTCCTAATCCTAAGAATTCTAAGGAGAAATCGTTGCATTCTTTGGATGTTGTTAGAGCTTTGAAATATTATGTTGAAGCTACTAAGTCTTTCCGTAAGACTTCTAGTCTATTTGTTATCTTTTCCGGTTCTAGAAAAGGCCAGAAAGCTTCTGCCATTTCTTTGGCATCTTGGTTGAAATCTTTAATTCATCTTGCCTATGTTGAGTCGGGTAAAACTACGCCTCAAAGGATTACAGCTCATTCTACTAGGTCAGTTTCTACTTCCTGGGCGTTTAGGAATGAAGCTTCGATTGATCAGATTTGCAAAGCAGCAACTTGGTCCTCTTTGCATACTTTTACTAAATTCTACCATTTTGATGTATTTTCTTCTTCTGAAGCAGTTTTTGGTAGAAAAGTACTTCAGGCAGCGGATTCAGTTTGTATCTTCTGCTTATGTTTTTCATTAAACTTTATTTTGGGTGTGGATTATTTTCAGCAGGAATTGGCTGTCTTTATTTTATCCCTCCCTCTCTAGTGACTCTTGTGTGGAAAGATCCACATCTTGGGTAATCATTATCCCATACGTCACTAGCTCATGGACTCTTGCTAATTACATGAAAGAAAACATAATTTATGTAAGAACTTACCTGATAAATTCATTTCTTTCATATTAGCAAGAGTCCATGAGGCCCGCCCTTTTTTTGGGGTGGTTATGATTTTTGTATAAAGCACAATTATTCCAATTCCTTATTTTATATGCTTTTGCACTTTTTTATCACCCCACTTCTTGGCTATTCGTTAAACTGAATTGTGGGTGTGGTGAGGGGTGTATTTATAGGCATTTTGAGGTTTGGGAAACTTTGCCCCTCCTGGTAGGAATGTATATCCCATACGTCACTAGCTCATGGACTCTTGCTAATATGAAAGAAATGAATTTATCAGGTAAGTTCTTACATAAATTATGTTATATATATATATATACATATATACTGTATATATATACTGTATATATATATATATATATATATATATATATATATATATATATATATACAGTATATAGGAATATCTATTTCTTTCATGTAATTAGCAAGAGTCCATGAGCTAGTGACGTATGGGATATACATTCCTACCAGGAGGGGCAAAGTTTCCCAAACCTTAAAATGCCTATAAATACACCCCTCACCACACCCACAAATCAGTTTTTCAAACTTTGCCTCCTATGGAGGTGGTGAAGTAAGTTTGTGCTAGATTCTACGTTGATATGCGCTCCGCAGCAGGTTGGAGCCCGGTTTTCCTCTCAGCGTGCAGTGAATGTCAGAGGGATGTGAGGAGAGTATTGCCTATTTGAATGCAATGATCTCCTTCTACGGGGTCTATTTCATAGGTTCTCTGTTATCGGTCGTATAGATTCATCTTTTACCTCCCTTTTCAGATCGACGATATACTCTTATATATATACCATTACCTCTGCTGATTTTCGTTTCAGTACTGGTTTGGCTTTCTACAAACATGTATATGAGTGTCCTGGGGTAAGTAAGTCTTATTTTCTGTGACACTCTAAGCTATGGTTGGGCACTTTTTTATAAAGTTCTAAATATATGTATTCAAACATTTATTTGCCTTGACTCAGGATGTTCAACATTCCTTATTTTCAGACAGTCAGTTTCATATTTGGTATAATGCATTTGATTCAATCATTTTTTCTTACCTTAAAAAATTTGACTTTTTCCCTGTGGGCTGTTAGGCTCGCGGGGGCTGAAAATGCTTCATTTTATTGCGTCATTCTTGGCGCGGAATTTTTTTAGTGCAAAATTTTTTTTCTGTTTCCGGCGTCATACGTGTCGCCGGAAGTTGCATCATTTTTTAACGTTCTTTTGCGTCAAAAGTGTCGGCGTTCCGGATGTGGCGTCATTTTTGGCGCCAAAAAGCATTTAGGCGCCAAATAATGTGGGCGTCTTATTTGGCACTAAAAAAATATGGGCGTCACTTTTGTCTCCACATTATTTAAGTCTCATTATTTATTGCTTCTGGTTGCTAGAAGCTTGTTCACTGGCATTTTTTTTCCCATTCCTGAAACTGTCATTTAAGGAATTTGATCAATTTTGCTTTATATGTTTTTTCTATTACATATCGCAAGATGTTCCACGTTGCAACTGAGTCAGAAGATACTTCAGGAAAATCGCTGCCCGGTGCTGGAGCTACCAAAGCTAAGTGTATCACTTTTGGTATCTGTTCCTTCAGCTGTTGTTTGTATTAAATGTTATGACAAACTTGTTAATGCAGATAAAATTTCCTTTAGTACTGTTACATTACCTGTTGCTGTTCCGTCAACATCTAATACTCAGAGTGTTCCTGATAACATAAGAGATTTTGTTTCTAAATCCATTAAGAAGGCTATGTCTGTTATTTCTCCTTCTAGTATACATAAAAGTCTTTTAAAACTTCTCTTTTTTCAGATGAATTTTTAAATGAACATCATCATTCTGATACTGATAACGGTTCTTCTGGTTCAGAGGTTTCTGTCTCAGAGGTTGATGCTGATAAATCTTTGTATTTGTTCAAGATGGAATTTATTCGTTCTTTATTTAAAGAAGTATTAATTGCATTAGAAATAGAGGATTCTGGTCCTTTTGATACTAAAACTAAACGTTTAAATAAGGTTTTTAAATCTCCTGTAGTTATTCCAGAAGTGTTTCCTGTCCCTGATGCTATTTCTGAAGTAATTTCCAGGGAATGGAATAATTTGGGTAATTCATTTACTCCTTTTAAAACGTTTTAAGCAATTTTATCCTGTGCTATCTGACAGATTAGAGTTTGGGACAAAATCCCTAAGGTTAAAGGGGCTGTCTCTACTCCTGCTATATTTTTAGCGGATGTTGCTGCAGCTTCAATTTTTTGGTTAGAAGCTTTAGCGCAACAAGTAACAGATCATAATTCTCATATCATTATTATTCTATAACATGCTAATTATTTTATTTGTGATGCCATCTTTGATATCATTAGAATTGATGTCAGGTATATGTCTCTAACTATTTTAGCTAGAAGAGCTTTATGGCTTAAAACTTGGAATGCTGATATGTCTTCTAAGTCAACTTTGCTATCCCTTTCTTTCCAGGGTAATAAATTATTCGGTTCTCAGTTGGATTCTTTTATCTCAACTGTTACTGGAAGGAAGGGAACTTTTTTACCACAGGATAAAAAATCTGAGGTAAATTTAGGTCTAATAATTGTTTTCGTTCCTTTCATCACAACAAGGAACAAAAGCCTGATCCTTCATCCTCAGGAGCGGTATCAGTTTGGAAACCTTTTTCACTTTGGAATATATCCAAGCCTTATAGAAACCCAAAGCCAGCTCCTAAGTCCCCATGAAGGTGCGGCCCTCATTCCAGCTCAGCTGGTATGGGGCAGTTTACGTTCTTTTCAAAGAAATTTGGATCAATTCCGTTCACAATCTCTGGTTTCAGAACATTGTTTCAGAAGGATACAGAATTGGCTTCAAGTTAAGGCCTCCTGCAAAGAGATTTTTTTCTTTCCCGTGTCCCAGTAAACCCAGCAAAGGCTCAAGCATTTCTGAAATGTGTTTCAGATCTAGAGTTGGCTGGAGTAATTATGCCAGTTCCAGTTCTGGAACAGGGGCTGGGGTTTTATTCTATCTCTTCATTGTACCAAAGAAGGTCAATTCCTTCAGACCAGTTCCGGATCTATCAATATTGAATCGTTATGTAAGGATACCAACATTCAAAATGGTAACTGTAAGGACTATCCTGCCTTTTGTTCAGCAAGGGCATTATATGTCCACAATAGATTTACAGGATGCATATCTGCATATTCCGATTCATCCAGATCACTTTTAGTTTCTGAGATTCTCTTTTTTAGACAAGCATTATCAGTTTTGTGGCTCTACCGTTTGGCTTAGCATCAGCTCCAAGAATTTTTACAAAGGTTCTCGGTGCCCTTCTGTCTGTATTCAGAGAACAGGGTATTGGTATTTCCTTATTTGGACGATATCTTGGTACTTGCTCAGTCTTCACATTTAACAGAATCTCATACTAATCGACTTGTGTTGTTTCTTCAAGATCATGGTTGGAGGATCAATTTACCAAATAGTTCATTGATTCCTCAGACAAGGGTAACCTTTTTAGGTTTCCAGGTAGATTCAGTGTCTATGACTCTGTCTTTGTCAGACAAGAGAAGTCTAACATTGATATCAGCTTGTCAAAACCTTCAGTCACAATCATTCCCTTTGGTAGCCTTATGCATGGAAATTTTAGGTCTTATGTCTGCTGCATCGGACGCGATCTCCTTTGCTCATTTTCACATGCAACCTCTTCAGCTCTGTATGCTGAACCAATGGTGCAGGGATTACACAAAGATATCTCAATTAATATCTTTAAAACCGATTGTACGACACTCTCTGACGTGGTGGACAGATCACCATCGTTTAGTTCAGGGGGCTTCTTTTGTTCTTCCGACCTGGACTGTAATTTCAACAGATACAAGTCTTACAGGTTGGGGAGCTGTGTGGGGGTCTCTGACGGCACAAGGGGTTTGGGAATCTCAGGAGGTGAGATTACCGATCAATATTTTGGAACTCCGTGCAATTTTCAGAGCTCTTCAGTCTTGGCCTCTTCTGAAGAGAGAGTCGTTCATTTGTTTTCAGACAGACAATGTCACAACTGTGGCATACATCAATCATCAAGGAGGGACTCACAGTCCTCTGGCTATGAAAGAAGTATCTCGAATTCTGGTTTGGGCGGAATCCAGCTCCTGTCTAATCTCTGCGGTTCATTTCCCAGGTATAGACAATTGGGAAGCGGATTATCTCAGTCGTCAAACGTTGTATCCGGGCGAATGGTCTCTTCACCCAGAGGTATTTCTTCACATTGTTCAAATGTGGGAACTTCCAGAAATAGATCTGATGGTTTCTCATCTAAACAAGAAACTTCCCAGGTATCTGTTCAGATCCCGGGATCCTCAGGCGGAGGCAGTGAATGCATTATCACTTCCTTGGAAGTATCATCCTGCCTATATCTCTCCGCCTCTAGTTCTTCTTCCAAGAGTAATCTCCAAGATTCTGAAGGAATGCTCGTTTGTTCTGCTGGTAGCTCCAGCATGGACGGATTCTTTTTCGGATGGCCTCTTGCTAACCGTGGGCTCTTCCGTTAAGACCAGACCTTCTGTCGCAAGGTCCTTTTTTCCATCAGGATTTCAAATCTTTAAATTTAAGGGTATGGAGATTGAACGCTTGATTCTTGGTCAAAGAGGTTTCTCTGACTCTGTGATTAATACTATGTTACAGGCTCGTAAATCTGTATCTAGAGAGATATATTATAGAGTCTGGAAGACTTATATTTCTTAGTGTCTTTTCATCATTTTTCCTGGCATTCTTTTAGAATTCCGAGAATTTTTTACAGTTTCTTCAGGATGGTTTAGATAAAGGTTTGTCCGCAAGTTCCTTGACAGGACAAATCTCTGCCCTTTCTGTTCTTTTTCACAGAAAGATTGCTAATCTTCCTGATATTCATTGTTTTGCACAAGACTTGGTTCGTATAAAACCTGTCATTCAGTCAATTTCTCCTCCTTGGAGTTTGAATTTGGTTCTGGGGGCTCTTCTAGCTCCTCCTTTTGAACCCATGCATTCATTTGGACATTAAACTTCTTTCTTGGAAAGTTTTGTTTCTTTTGGCCATCTCTTCTGCCAGAAGAGTCTCTGAATTATCTGCTCTTTCTTGTGAGTCTCCTTTTCTGATTTTTCATCAGGATAAGGCGGTGTTGCGAACTTCTTTTGAATTTTTTCCTAAGGTTGTGTATTCTAACAACATTAGTAGAGAAATTGTGGTTCCTTCATTATGTCCTAATCCTAAGAATTCTAAGGAGAAATCATTGCATTCTTTGGATGTTGTTAGAGCTTTGTAATATTATGTTGAAGCTACTAAGTCTTTCCGAAAGACTTCTAGTCTATTTTTCATCTTTTCTGGTTCTAGAAAAAGCCAGAAAGCTTCTGCCATTTCTTTGGCATCTTGGTTGAAATCTTTAATTCATCATGCCTATGTCGAGTCGGGTAAAACTCCGCCTCAAAGGATTACAGCTCATTCTACTAGGTCAGTTTCTACTTCCTGGGCGTTTAGGAATGAAGCTTCGGTTGGTCAGATTTGCAAAGCAGCAACTTGGTCCTCTTTGCATACTTTTACTAAATTCTACCATTTTGATGTGTTTTCTTCTTCTGAAGCAGTTTTTGGTAGAAAAGTACTTCAGGCAGCGGTTTCAGTTTGAATCTTCTGTTTATGTTTTCATTAAACTTTATTTTGGGTGTGGATTATTTTCAGCAGGAATTGGCTGTCTTTATTTTATCCCTCCCTCTCTAGTGACTCTTGCGTGGAAAGATCCACATCTTGGGTAGTCATTATCCCATACGTCACTAGCTCATGGACTCTTGCTAATTACATGAAAGAAAACATAATTTATGTAAGAACTTACCTGATAAATTCATTTCTTTCATATTAGCAAGAGTCCATGAGGCCCACCCTTTTTGTGGTGGTTATGATTTTTTTGTATAAAGCACAATTATTCCAATTCCTTATTTTATATGCTTTCACACTTTTTTCTTATCACCCCACTTCTTGGCTATTCGTTAAACTGATTTGTGGGTGTGGTGAGGGGTGTATTTATAGGCATTTTAAGGTTTGGGAAACTTTGCCCCTCCTGGTAGGAATGTATATCCCATACGTCACTAGCTCATGGACTCTTGCTAATATGAAAGAAATGAATTTATCAGGTAAGTTCTTACATAAATTATGTTTTTAAAATACTTAGAACACATTCTCCTATGTAAAGAACATTGGAATGTGAAATATTTACAGTACATACAGTTAAACACTTTATTAAATATGAATATTGCCTAAATATGCATTAATATGTTTTTAGTTACTTGATTGCAAGGGTTTCCAATGCACACACACATATATATATATATATATATATATATATATATATATATATATATATACAGTATACATATGTATTCATGTGTTTATATTTGTCTGTAAATACCTATATACACATTTAAATACATAAATACATATGTACACACATATAAACACACACATATATATATATATATACATATATATATATATATATATATATATATATACATATACATATTTAGACATGTATACTGTATGTATGTATCTCTGTGTTAAAGCCATTTGAATGCCTTTTTTTCTTACACCTGAGACCTCATATCTTTGAGCACTGATAACTTTTTAATGCAATATTTTTTTTCAACTAATTTTAGTAGATTGTGTTTTTATGAGTGTAACTGATTTTAAATGTATTTTTGATGTATTTTATGCAACTTTTCATTTGAGCAAAACAGTTAACCAGAGCTCTGAAGTCGCACTATTACTAAGTGCGTTAAATTCAATTGCGTTCAAGTAAATGCATTTACTTTCAACAACTAATATGTACGCGCAACAGTTAGCCACTCGTAATCTACCCGTATATATGTTTTTTTATGTAAAAGTTGTCCTTTTAAGTCACTGAAAATTTATAGTTTAATTCACATTTCCTGATAGTGTCATATTCAGTTTACATTTGCATAACCTTTTTTTTTTTTGTTTAGTTTTAAATATTTTTTATTGAGGTTTTAAAAAGCAAGTCACAAGATTAAAATGGAATACAATATGCTCATTTAGCCATTACAAAGGATCTCAAATACATTACAATATCGAGTATATATAGGTAATCTCAAAAGGAAAATAAGCATAATGAACAACTCTAGTGTACAGTAGTGATTTGCCAGATTATATGTAAGCCTTCTTATGAGCTTGAGAGGTCACTTTTGGACCTCATGTATAAACAAAATAAAATGGTTAGTGAAGGTTATCATGGAATAAGGGAGACCACTCTTGGGCCCCATAACAAACCTCTTTTTTTTTTTTTTTTTAATAGTTAACTTAGATAATACACGCTGTAAATAGTATGTTACAAAGTAACATGGGTATATATGTGATGGAAAATAGGAATTTTTAAGGGGGTTGCGGTATAGGCGAGATAACCGCGTAGTTAGTCCTCCTATACAAGGAGGCATATTCTTGTGGGGGAGAGGAGGTGGTAGATTAAATAGATTAATCAGGGTGTGTCAGAGGGTCGTGCATTTCTAGTGAGTACAAGATAAGCTACAGTATCCTAACTTAAAATAGGTTACAATTAAACAATTTTAAAAGCTTGATAGATAGTGTAAACTAAGAAAAATTGTGGCTCCATACAACAACAAGGTAGACTATTACATCATGACTCAGAATAAGCAAGCTTCATCGTTTCTAAGAGGCATATCACTAGAGAAAGTCTTGCTAGCAAATGAGTTATTAGTGTGTAGATAAGAATTAGCTAATTACATGTAAAGTTGATGTATCTGGTATAGGCCACAAATGATAGGAGTGGTGCAGGTCCAGCCTGCACAAGAAGCATGGCAAATTCTTTAAAAAAAATTATTATGTGATGAGGTATAGCAATATCCGCAACCCCAATTTATGCCCTTTAAATCCAACTCATGTGTGTTTCCTGTATTGTTCCCAAACTTCCAAAAGATCTACTATGACCTTTCCAACCTTAGTAGTGAACAGTTATCTAGGGCTACTAATAACTGGTATGCTCCAGCTGACCCAGAAGTCCCCACTCTGCATGCAAACTGCAAACTTTATCCATAGATACGGATGTGGGAGGGCTTGGACATCCCGGCCGCAGACATCCAAGCCCCTAAGCACAATCACAAATTAGAGCACAATACGGATACACAGCCGGGGACACCAGGTCAAGCATTGCATTACTTGTCTGAGACTATTATTTTAGCAGATAAAGCAAAGAAACAACTAAGTGTGACAGACCAGCAACTATCAAAAATATTAAAGAGTTAACTAGGCCAAGTGAGATATATTGCAACATATGTCATACGGGGCTAGATAGATATCCCATAGAGGGGGCACTTGTGACCAACAGCATGCACGACAGGCTTATACATTAGCAGGTTGGTTCTAGCAGATAACATGTCTTACACTATAAAATATTAACATACTTAGACAAAAAATAGCATGAAGATAGCTAAATATACCTACAGAAGTCTGTGTTAGCAAGGTGTTTTGTAAAACCTTTAACTTTTTTAGAGTGGAGCCGGTGCTAGGGCTCTATATATTAAATTCGAGCTTGTTCCAGAATAATGGGGAATTTAATTGGAACACAAGAACTGCACAGACACTAGAGTAGTTATCTGAGTGATATTTCTCAAAGGCAGTGCAATCAAGCTAAAAAGCTATCTATAATAATGTGTTCCTAGAGGGTAAATCTCAACACACATCACTGAGCTACCGGTTCATAAACAGTCTGACAATAAGCTCTTCATTCCTTGTTATACAAATAATAATGCATGTGTTGTAAATAACAAGTACTATGGTCAGCCGTAAAACATGTGTATGGAGTACAAACATAATTAATGTCTCTTAATGCTTAAGCGTTTTCAGCATATTGAAGGCACAACAGAGATAAAATAAGGAGCAAGAGGATAAGCTATGATAAGTCCACCTGGCATCAACATAAGAACTCTGTATCAAAGTAACCATGATACTGTCAGTGAATGTCTTGTAGATTATCAGTCAAAGGAGGGAGACTGAACCATACGGAAAACTCATCACTCGCTTACTGTGAGAAGCCTTGCTGTTTTAACCAATGCCGACTGCGTGAAGGAAGCAGCATACTGGACACTGGGCACATTGCAAATTCAGCCATGTTCGTATATCCCTTGCAGGAGCTGTGTTGAAGTTAAGTGCCCCAACACTTGTTCTAGGTTGATGCACGGCAGGCACTGTCGGGACAACAACGGACCGCCAAGGATCGCCACCTGTGTATAGACCATCCCTCAGTAGGTCCGGAGAAGGCAATCCCTTCTCTGTAGTGGGATCTATTGACGTTCTCTCTTGAATCTCGTGCGAGGTGGGCTTCATAGATTGCAGTGCGGTATTCACACGCCATCTCCTAGAGCAATCCATGTCTCCCACAGCTAGGTAAGGGGCTTGCAGGTCGCACAACTTGCCCACACGGGGAACTTGTATGGAGTGGTCAGGCTTCTGCTCCGGGACAAAGTCTCTCGCAGTCATCTGAGAGCTCTTGCGGTATGTCATCGGGTCTGCGCTTTCCGCCGCTCCAGATATCGGATAGACCTCTCTTATAGAATGAATCCCAGGTGTAGGGAGAAGCTCATCTAAGCTGTGAAACATCTTCTTTTGAAAGTCATTAAGTAGTGCTTGTACCTGTGAGCAAAAATGTTCCATGTTTGGGCATATGAAAAAGAGTCCCATTTAAATCAGGCTGCGTCTTCTAGGCCTACAGTCACAATCGCCTCGTGGCCAATCCGATCTATTAGGGTCTCAAAAATTGCCGTAGTAGTTATACAAAAGTTTGCCAGCTGGGTTTTTAAAGTAGCTACTTTCCCGATTTGTAAGTATAGATCAGGAACTCTGCTTTGATCTGGGAAATATAGCCTTAAATCAATTTGGTTATCAGGAGCCCATGAGCTGCATGTCTTGTCCCCTCTGTAGCTGGCTCCGCCCCCTCTTGCATAACCTTTTTGAATACAAAACCCATGTCTTTAACATGTTTAACAGCTGTTCTTTTATATACATGGTACTTAGTTTTTATCTCAATTAAAAATAAAATGTTCCTTTAAGTATTTATTTTTAACATTAATTGATATATAGTTAACAGTTTGTAAAAGTGTTTGAGCTTTCATGAATTGAATATTTGTATTATTTATATTTTCATAAATGACTAATATAAAATTAGTTTAATCTTTTATTTAGGTATAAATAACAATCCTATAATATAAAAGACCAAGTGTGTTTGTCCGAAGCTGTCATGGGCAGTAGAGACAGCACAAGGACAAACACACCTGGCCTTAGAGTCTACCTGAGAGGGGAAAAAGCAAAAGAGAGGGGAAAGAGCAAAATATAGGGAAGAGCGAGGGAGAGAGAGAGAGCAAAAGAGAGGGGGAGGGAGAAAATAAGAGGGCGAAGAGAGAGAGCAAAAGAGAGGGGAAGAGAGAGAGCAAAAGAAGAGAGGTGGGAGATAGAGCAATAGAGAGGGGAGAGAGAGCAAAAGAGGGGAGAGAGAGGAGGGGAGAGAGAGGGGGGAGAGAGAGCAAAAGAGAGGGATGGAGAGAGAGAGCAAAAGAGAAGGGGGAGAGAGCGCAAAAGAGAGGGGGAGAGAGCGCAAAAGAGAGGGGGGAGAGAGTGCAAAAGAGAGGGGGGAGAGAGAGCGCAAAAGAGAGCGGGGAGAGAGCGCAAAAGAGAGGGGGGAGAGAGAACAAAAGAGAGAGAGCACAAAAGAGAGAGGGGAGAGAGAGAGCGCAAAAGAGAGGGGGGAGAGAAAGAAAGCAAAAGAGAGGGGGGAGAGAGAGCGCGAAAGAGAGGTGGAGAGAGAGAGCGCGAAAGAGAGGTGGAGAGAGAGAGCTCAAAAGAGAGGGGGAGAGAGTGCAAAAGAGAGGGGGGAGAGAGCAAAAGAGGGGGGATAGAGAGAGCAAAACAGAGTATAGCGAGAGAGAGTGCAAAAGAGAGGTGGAGCGAGAGAGCGCAAAAGAGACAGGGAGAGAGCACAAGAGAGAGGGGTAGAGAGAGAGCGCAAAATAGAGGGGGGAGAGCGCAAAAGAGAGGGGGGAGAGAGCGCAAAAGAGAGAGGGAGAGGGAGCAAAAGAGTGGGGGGATAGAGAGAGCAAAAGAGAGGATGGAGAGAGAGCGCAAAAGAGAGGATGGAGAGAGAGCGCAAAAGAGAGGAGGGAGAGAGAGCGCAAAAGAGAGAGGGGAGAGAGAGTGCAAAAGAGAGGGGAAAAGACAGCGCAAAAGAGAGGGGGGGAGGGAGCAAAAGAGAGGGGGGAGAGAGCAAAATAGAGGGGGAAGAGAGCAAAAGAGAGGTGGTAGAGAGAGCAAAAGAGAGGTGGAGCGAGAGAGCGCAAAAGAGAGGGGGAGAGAGCAAAAGAGAGGGGGAGGGAGAAGAGAGCAAGAGGTGGGACCGATGTACTCCAAAAAATGGCCCATGTGAACGGGCTTTAGGACTAGTAATAATAATATAATAATAATAATCAAAAATATTGTAT
The DNA here is from genome assembly GCF_027579735.1 of Bombina bombina. Classification (NCBI taxonomy): domain Eukaryota; kingdom Metazoa; phylum Chordata; class Amphibia; order Anura; family Bombinatoridae; genus Bombina; species Bombina bombina. The sequence continues at coordinate 142,643,812 of NC_069504.1, read as the reverse complement.
TTAACACTAACTTGTATTTAACACTAACTTGACCTGAAGATAAACAGTGAACCTTTAAAGGTACATGAAACCCAAACATTTTCTTTCATGATTCAGATAGAGAATACAATTTTAAACAACTTTCCAATTTATTTCTATTATTTAATTTGCTTCCTTCTCTTGTTAATCTTTGCTGAAAGGTTTATCTTGGCAAGCTCCGGAGAAGCAAATAACTTATGGCTAGATTACAAGTTTTGTCAGTAAAAACTTGCGTTGCTAACGAGCCTTTTTTTTCCAGCGCTCACTTTAAACAACGCTGGTATTACAAGTTTTCTGAATGGCTGCGTTAGCCTCAGAAAAGTGAGCGTTGAGCAAATTTAGTGCCACTTCTCACTGTAATACCAGCGTTGCTTACGGTAGCGGTAAGCTGGTAAAACGTGCTCATGCACAATTTCCCCATAGGAAACAATGGGGCTGAGACGGCTGAAAAAAAAACTAACACCTGCAAAAAAGCGGCATTCAGCTCCTAATGCAGCACCATTGTTTCCTATGGGAAAATACTTTCTAAGTCTACACGTAACACCCTAACATGAACCCTGAGTCTAAACACCCCTAATCTTACACTTATTAACCCCTAATCAACTTGCCCACATGGGGAACTTGTATGGAGTGGTCAGGCTTCTGCTCCGGGACAAAGTCTCTCGCAGTCATCTGAGAGCTCTTGCGGTATGTCATCGGGTCTGCGCTTTCCGCCGCTCCAGATATCGGATAGACCTCTCTTATAGAATGAATCCCAGGTGTAGGGAGAAGCTCATCTAAGCTGTGAAACATCTTCTTTTGAAAGTCATTAAGTAGTGCTTGTACCTGTGAGCAAAAATGTTCCATGTTTGGGCATATGAAAAAGAGTCCCATTTAAATCAGGCTGCGTCTTCTAGGCCTACAGTCACAATCGCCTCGTGGCCAATCCGATCTATTAGGGTCTCAAAAATTGCCGTAGTAGTTATACAAAAGTTTGCCAGCTGGGTTTTTAAAGTAGCTACTTTCCCGATTTGTAAGTATAGATCAGGAACTCTGCTTGGATCTGGGAAATATAGCCTTAAATCAATTTGGTTATCAGGAGCCCATGAGCTGCACGTCTTGTCCCCTCTGTAGCTGGCTCCGCCCCCTCTTGCATAACCTTTTTGAATACAAAACCCATGTCTTTAACATGTTTAACAGCTATTCTTTTATATACATGGTACTTAGTTTTTATCTCAATTAAAAATAAAATGTTCCTTTAAGTATTTATTTTTAACATTAATTGATATATAGTTAACAGTTTGTAAAAGTGTTTGAGCTTTCATGAATTGAATATTTGTATTATTTATATTTTCATAAATGACTAATATAAAATTAGTTTAATCTTTTATTTAGGTATAAATAACAATCCTATAATATAAAAGACCAAGTGTGTTTGTCCGAAGCTGTCATGGGCAGTAGAGACAGCACAAGGACAAACACACCTGGCCTTAGAGTCTACCTGAGAGGGGAAAAAGCAAAAGAGAGGGGAAAGAGCAAAATATAGGGAAGAGCGAGGGAGAGAGAGCAAAAGAGAGGGGGAGGGAGAAAATAAGAGGGCGAAGAGAGAGAGCAAAAGAGAGGGGAAGAGAGAGAGCAAAAGAAGAGAGGTGGGAGATAGAGCAATAGAGAGGGGAGAGAGAGCAAAAGAGGGGAGAGAGAGGAGGGGAGAGAGAGGGGGGAGAGAGAGCAAAAGAGAGGGATGGAGAGAGAGCGCAAAAGAGAAGGGGGAGAGAGCGCAAAAGAGAGGGGGAGAGAGCGCAAAAGAGAGGGGGAGAGAGCGCAAAAGAGAGGGGGGAGAGAGAGCGCAAAAGAGAGGGGGGAGAGAGAGCGCAAAAGAGAGGGGGGAGAGAGAGCGCAAAATAGAGGGGGGAGAGAGAACAAAAGAGAGAGGGGAGAGAGAGAGCGCAAAAGAGAGGGGGGAGAGAAAGACAGCAAAATAGAGGGGGGAGAGAGAGCGCGAAAGAGAGGTGGAGAGAGAGAGCGCGAAAGAGAGGTGGAGAGAGCTCAAAAGAGAGGGGGAGAGAGTGCAAAAGAGGGGGGAGAGAGCAAAAGAGGGGGGATAGAGAGAGCAAAACAGAGTATAGCGAGAGAGAGTGCAAAAGAGAGGTGGAGCGAGAGAGCGCAAAAGAGACAGGGAGAGAGCACAAGAGAGAGGGGTAGAGAGAGAGCGCAAAATAGAGGGGGGAGAGCGCAAAAGAGAGGGGGGAGAGAGCGCAAAAGAGAGAGGGAGAGGGCGCAAAAGAGTGGGAGGATAGAGAGCGCAAAAGAGAGGATGGAGAGAGAGCGCAAAAGAGAGGAGGGAGAGAGAGCGAAAAAGAGAGAGGGGAGAGAGAGCGCAAAAGAGAGGGGAAAAGACAGCGCAAAAGAGAGGGGGGAGAGGGAGCAAAAGAGAGGGGGGAGAGAGCAAAATAGAGGGGGAAGAGAGCAAAAGAGAGGTGGTAGAGAGAGCAAAAGAGAGGTGGAGCGAGAGAGCGCAAAAGAGAGGGGGAGAGAGCAAAAGAGAGGGGGAGGGAGAAGAGAGCAAGAGGTGGGACCGATGTACTCCAAAAAATGGCCCATGTGAACGGGCTTTAGGACTAGTAATAATAATATAATAATAATAATCAAAAATATTGTATTTAACACTAACTTGTATTTAACACTAACTTGACCTGAAGATAAACAGTGAACCTTTAAAGGTACATGAAACCCAAACATTTTCTTTCATGATTCAGATAGAGAATACAATTTTAAACAACTTTCCAATTTATTTCTATTATTTAATTTGCTTCCTTCTCTTGTTAATCTTTGCTGAAAGGTTTATCTTGGCAAGCTCCGGAGAAGCAAATAACTTATGGCTAGATTACAAGTTTTGTCAGTAAAAACTTGCGTTGCTAACGAGCCTTTTTTTTCCAGCGCTCACTTTAAACAACGCTGGTATTACAAGTTTTCTGAATGGCTGCGTTAGCCTCAGAAAAGTGAGCGTTGAGCAAATTTAGTGCCACTTCTCACTGTAATACCAGCGTTGCTTACGGTAGCGGTAAGCTGGTAAAACGTGCTCATGCACAATTTCCCCATAGGAAACAATGGGGCTGAGACGGCTGAAAAAAAAACTAACACCTGCAAAAAAGCGGCATTCAGCTCCTAACGCAGCACCATTGTTTCCTATGGGAAAATACTTTCTAAGTCTACACGTAACACCCTAACATGAACCCTGAGTCTAAACACCCCTAATCTTACACTTATTAACCCCTAATCTGTCGCCCCCGACATCCTCGCCACCTGCATTATATTATTAACCCCTAATCTGCCGCTCCAGACAACGCCGCCACCTACATTATAATTATGAACCCCTAATCTGCTGCCCCTAACATTGCCGACACCTACATTATATTTATTAACCCCTAATCTGCTGCCCCCAACGTCGCCGCCACCTAACTACAATTATTAACCCCTAATCTGCCGCCCTCAACGTTGCAGCTACTATATTAAATGTATTAACCCCTAAACCTAAGTCTAACCCTAACCCTAACATCCCCCCTAACTTAAATCCATTTTTAATACATCTAAATAAAATTACTATAATTAAATAAATTATTCCTATTTAAAACTAAATACTTACCTATAAAATAAACCCTAATATAGCTACAATATAACTAATAGTTACATTGTAGCTATTTTAGGATTTATTTTTATTTTACAGGCAACTTTGTATTTATTTTAACTAGGCACAATAGTTATTAAATAGTTATTAACTATTTAATAACTACCTAGCTAAAATAATAATCGGATGGATGAAGATAGAAGATGCTGCTTGGATTAAGATGTCTGCCGGTCCGGATGTCCTCTTCTGCCCGGATAGGATGAAGACTTCTGCCGGTCCGGATGTCCTCTTCTGCCCCATCGGATGACCACTGGTGCCCGGCTGGGTGAAGACGGCTCAAGGTAGGGTGATCTTCAATGGGGTAGTGTTAGGTTTTTTTAAGGGGGATCGGGTGGGTTTTATAGTAGGGGTGTGTGGGTGGTGGGTTGTAATTTTGGGGGGGTATTGTATTTCTTTTTTTTTTACAGGTAAAAGAGCTGATTACTTTGGGGCAATGCCCCACAAAAAGCCCTTTTAAAGGCTGGTAAAAGAGCTGATTACTTTGGGGCAATGCCCTGCAAAAGGCCCTTTTAAGGGCTATTTGTAATTTAGTGTAGGGTAGGGAATTTTATTATTTTTGGGGGCTTTTTTATTTTATTAGGGGGATTAGATTAGGTGTAATTAGTTAAAAATATTGTAATTTCTTTTTTATTTTCTGTAATTTAGTGTGTTTTTTTTCGTAATTTAGTTTATTTAATTTAATTGTATTTAATTGTAGGTAGTTTAGGTAATTAATTTAATTATGGAGTAGTGTTAGGTGTAATTGTAACTTAGGTTAGCAGAAGAAAAGTGAGCGGTACACCTGTACCTGCCAAACTTGTAATACCAGCGGGCGTTAAAAAGCAACGTTAGGACCCCTTAACGCTGCTTTTTATGGCTAACGCCAAACTCGTAATCTAGCCGTTAGGTTCTAGCTGCTGATTGGTGGCTGCATATATATATACCAATTGTCATTTGCTCAGTCATGTGTTCAGCTAGAAACCAGTAGTGCATTGCTGCTCCTTCAACAAATGATACCAAGAGAATGAAACAAATCAGATAATAGAAGTAAATTAGAAAGCTGTTTAAAATTGTATTATCTATCTGAATCATGAAAGAAAATGTTTGGGTTTCATGACCCTTTAAGTATTTTAACTATAAACTTGATACCTACTTAAAGGGATACTAAACCCAAGTTTTTTCTTTAATGATTCCGATAAAGCATGCAATTTTATGCAACTTTCTAATTTACTCCTATTATCAGTTTTTCTTTGCTCTCTTGCTATATTTATTTTAAAAGGAGGAATGTAAAGCTTAGGAGCCAGCCCATTTTAACCTGGGTTACACTTGTTTATTGGTGGCTGAATGTAGCCACCAATAAGCAAGCACTAATCAGGGCTCTGAACCTAAAATGGGCTGTCTCCTAAGCTTTACATTCCTGCTTTTTAAATAAATATAGGAAGAGAACGAAGAAAAATTGATAATAGGAGTAAATTAGAAAGTTGCATAAAATTGCATGCTCTATCTGAATCATAAAAGAAAAAAAAATGTGGGTTTAGTATTACTTTAAAGGGACAATTTTTTATTTATGTACTGATATTGGATGAGAAGGTCTGTCTCAAAATCTGCATTCCAGTTGGTTCCAAGGGCTAGATTTATTAAATGTTGGGCGGACATAATCCGATGTAGCGGATCATGTCTGCCTGACATTGCTAAATGTAGACAGCATATGCTGTCGGCATTTACCATTGCACAAGCATTTCTGTCGAAATGCTTGTGCAATGTCGCCCCCTGCACATTTGCAGCCAATCGACTGCTAGCAGGCGGTGTCAATCATCCCGATCAGGATGATTGCTGTCCGCCACCTCTTACGACCACTGCTTCTTAACTTAAGTTTCAAGCGGAACTGAAACTTCGGGGGTAGATTACAGCATCCATTGCTTGATCAATCTACCCCTAAATGTGGTCAATGGGTTTGAGTTTAAGGCTTTGTGCAGGCCACTTGAGTTAGTCAGGCATGACTAAGAGCCAGGTAGTACCTTAAAATGTTGTCTTATTGCTTAGGATTCATATGGACAAATAAATAAATAAAGGTCCTGTTAGAAACATTCCTTGGCTGGACTGCTTTGTTCTTGATGTCACTTGAGTTACTCCACACCAAATTCACCAAACCATGTCTTCATAGACCTTGCTTTGTGTACAGGGGCACAGCCTAGCTGGAAAAGGAAAGGACCTTCCCCAAACTGTTGCTACAAAGTTTTAAACTCAATTATTATCTAAAATGTCTTTGTATCCTGTAGTATGGCCCAAATGCTGAAAACAGTCACAGACCATTATCCCTGCTCCACCAAACTTTACAGTAGGCACAATGCATTCTAGTAGGCAGGGTTCTTCTGGAATCCACCACACCCAGATTCTTTAATCACACTGCCAGATAGTAAAGCATGATTCATCACTCCAGAGAACACATTGTCACTGCTCCAGAGTCCAGTGTTGGCATGCATTAAACCATTACAGCTAATGCTTGACACTGTGCATGTTGATATGAGGCTTGTATAAAGCTGCTCAGCTATGAAAACCTTTTTCATGAACCTCCTGACACACAGTTCTTCCAGAGGCGGTTTGTAAGTTTGTAGTGAATGACACAACAGGCAACTTTTTTTACATGTTATGCACTTCAGCACTTGTCCACCTAGCTCAGTGACTTTGCTTGGTCTATCACTTCACAGCTGAGCTGTTGTTGCTCACAGATGCTTCCACTTAATAGCACTTACAGTTGATCAGGGCAGATCTAGTAGAGCAGACATTTTATTACCTGATGTTTCCTCCAGAAGCAGTTTGGAACTCTGTAGTCAGGGCCGCCACTAGAAATTTTGGGGCCCCTGACTTAACCATTGATCAGGGCACCGCCCCCCCTCCTTTGACATGTGCAATATTTGACCAAGTGACTAAAAAGTATATGCACTTTATTCTTAAGTGTTTATTTAAACTTGGAAATGTTGTAAAGGTAGTAACATACAGACACACTCATACACTGAAACACTCTCACATAAGGATTCACATATAGACACTCTAGCAGACACGCAAAGAAACACACTCAGGCACAGACACACAAACAGACACTCAGCACTTGTTTACATTGACCTGACAAGTAATGAGGTAGACTAAAGTTTTGGGGAAAACTTTAGAAAACAAAATATGGAGTTCTGATTATCTTTTTGTAAAGGAAGATGCCAACTAAATTATGACAACAGCATGCAGTGGCTGAAAGGAAGGGCCCTGAATTGCCTAAATAATAATTTAAAGGTTAAATGGTGGATTGGTGACTTCCGAAAAGGTCTCATTAGTCTCAAAGTCTGTAGAAAGATGTGAATAATCAGTAGTAAGGTCAAAATGTCCTAAAAAGGAACAGACAATGAACACACACACACACACACACAAACTCAAACTTGCACATACACCCAAGGAAACAGAGACAGCCTCAGAAAACACACAAAGACATACACACACACACACACACACACAGAGACACCCGCAGAAAACACACAAAGACATAAAAACACACAGAGAGACAACCACATAAAACACAGAAAGACATACATACACACCCCCTCACTGAGACATCCATAGAAAACACACAAAGACATACACACACCCCCACAGAGACACCCACAGAAAACACACACCCTCACAGAGACATCCACAGAAAACACAGACATACATACACACACACACACACACACACACACCCTCACAGAGACATCCACAGAAAACACAGACATATACACCCACCCTCACAGAGGCATCCAGAGAAAATACACAAAGACAAACATACACACACCCTCACAGAGACACCCATAGAAAAAGCTCAAAGACATATGCACACACCCTCACAGACATCCACAGAAAATGCACAAAGACATACACACCCACCCTCACACAGAAACCCACAGAAAAAAATACATACACACTGAGACACAAACCAAAGCACAAAGACATAAACACAGACACCAACAGAAACACTCACAGGAGAAAACATGTATGCACCTTGCATCCCCTAAATCAACAGTGTGTGACATGCATGATAAAAAAATGCAGAAATTAAGAGATCACTTTTTAAAGAATCATATTTGTAAATGTGCAAACAAAAATAATTCTGTGAATTCAAAATTGTACATTAATGATCTGGGTAGATGGCTAGATGAAGAAAAGTACTTTTAAAAGTTTGACATATGTTTGTTTGATTTTTTCCCCATTTTCCCCAACAAGAGCACCACTTCAAATATAGTGTAAAAATGTTCCCATCTGTCAGCTGTACTTATAGATTTTGAAAATGCTGTACTCTATATGGTCTTGGTGGAACCATAAGTTGTGGTACTCATACCATTAGATCTGGTTAAATGCAGGATTTAGGCGTGTTGGTATGTATTTCAAAATTAAGTCAGCTGTAGTGTAAATGAACAGTTTTAAGTTAACCTGTCTCATTTCAAACAATGAGCAATCTTAGTCTGAGAGTATAACATGTTATGCAGATGTAAAAATCTTAAATAAAATGCCTCATTGCATCTGGAAAGTCCTTGCATAAAGGGGCAGTAAACTGGAATGTAATATATATATATATATATATATATATATATATATATATATATATATATATATATATATATATATATATATATATAAAATGCATATCTGCCAAAAGGGCACCTACCATTTGTGTATTGAGGAGGAAACATTTCTGCATGGTTTTAAATATAGAATTTCTACAGCATTGTCAAATAATCATAAATACACTGCTGCTACAAAAATGTGTTTTTATGAACCCCTGACCCCACCATACAACTACTACCACACTGAAATTGCACAAAGAAATAAAAAACATTTGCTAAGTAAGTCCTACCTCCTCTGCAAATGAAAGTGATCTGCCGTCTGACTAAGGCACACACTGTACAAACAAAGTGCCAAGTCTGTCTCATACTGTGCATAGTGATTTAGTGCACACTCAGAAATCCTCTCAAATGCTAATACTTTACTCCTTGTAATAACATTTCCCATGCTCAATTAGCACTCTGCTGTAGTACCCACTGGTGGCTGCCAAAATTAATTATTTTTTTTAGTTCATGCCTCATGGGGCCCCCCCTGGCCAATTGGGCCCCTGACAGGAGTCACCTCTGTCACCCCCTGATGGCGGCCCTGTCTGTAATGAGTGATGCAACAGATGATAAACAATTTTTACATGTTACATGCTTCTGCACTCGGCAGCCTGCTCTGTAAGTTTGCATGGTCTACCACTTCATGAACGGGCTGCTGTTGCTCGTAGACACTTCCACTTTATAATAATAGCACCAGTTGATTGGGGTTGATCTAGTAAGGCAGTAATTTCACAAACTGACTTGTGGCAAAAGTGGCATCCTATGACAGTTACATTTAAAGTCACTAAGCTCTTCAGTATTACCTGCTGTACTGTGCTGGATTTTATGCAACTGTTAGAAATGGGAGTGGCTGAAACACCTAAACTCAATAATTAGTAGGCATATTGACATATTTTTGTCCATATAGTGTATGTGCATCTAAGAATCAGCAGGTAGCTCCCAGCAGTGCATTGCTGCTGCTAAACCTACCTAGGTATGCTTTTCAACAAAGGATACCAAAAGAACAAAGCAACATTGATAAAGGAAGTAAACTGGAAAGTTGTTTGAAATTGAATGCATTGAAATTGAATCTGAATTATGAAAGTTTAAATTTGACTTTACTGTTTATTTAATATTATGGGCTAGACTGCAAAAATATTGGCTGTGTTAGGATTCTCTGGTTAACATTCTTTACTATAAATGTTATGACAAGGAACAATTTAAACCACAGTTTTCTAGGGTAAATATGCAGTACAGGACAGCCCATTTTAGCTTCAAGTTTTGAATTGAGACAGCAACAGCAAACAGGCAGTTTAAGTGGGTAAAATCAATTTACTGCAGCACATGATAGCATAGCACAGCACTTTTACAGAACAATTTCCTTTTTACATGATGATTCACAGCAACAGAGTCTCTTTAAACACACCAGCCCTCCTGGCTGGGTAACAATCTACTAAACCTAAGTAAAATAGGACAGCCTTCCTTGCACCTCTTGCATATCCATGCATTTTTAAAACCACTTGTTCTAATAAAGATTTAACTTTTTACTACCCTCTCGAGTGCCCAGATAACTGCTCTTTTTCTATGTAAAGTACACTCTAGGAGCTACAATTATGAACCACACCTGTAATTAATGAGTCTCCTAATCAAATCCTGGCCTGGGCAGCGTCTTAACTGTTGGAGTATTGGCCCACTCTTCTAGCCAAATACTCCACCTAGGGGACCCAGAACACATTTTACAAATTACACAATTTAAACACACAATATTTCCCTGTTTTTTTTTAACAGAAAGGAGGAATGCTACTTAAAAGGCTTGGTCTTATATACCTCACATTTATTACCAGGCCCTGCTTTCTATTATGTATCCTCCCTCCCAGCTCACACCTAGTGGGTTGAGTGACCATGGATATTAAAGAATGTACTTAAGACAGACCATCAGCATTGCCTTGCAAAAGACCCAGCCTGTGTTCAACAATTACATTGAAGGTTTGCAGGGTAAGGAACCATCTAGTATGCATTCTTTTCTTTATTCTGGCTCATCCATGTGAAAGAAGCATTGTCTATAATTAACTTAAGGGTCTCTAAAGGCCAATTAAAAGCAATGCATTCTTTTTCAACTATAGAGTAATTCATCTCCTGTGGGTTTAGTTTTTTGCTTAGGAAAAGAACAGGGTGTTCTTCACTTTGAAACTCTTGGGAGAGTATTGCTCCTAAACCAACATCAGGAGCATCTATCTGTACAAAAAAAAACTTTAGAGAAGTTAGTGGTCACCCAAACTGGGTGGGCACAGAGGGCATCTTTCAAATGCTTAAAAACCTTTTCTGCTTTTGGGGTCCATTTTACCTGACTGTTGATCTAGCTTTTGTAAGATCTGCCACATTTTCTGCAATCATAGCAAAACTTGAAATGAACCTTCTGTCGTAACTAGTTAAACCTAAAAAGCCTTTACTTATTTCTTAGTTAGAGGCTGTGGCCAATCCTGTATGTCCTCTACTTTAGTTGTCTGTGGTGTAACCAATCCTCTACCAATGGTATATCCCAAGTACTTGTCTTCCTCTAAACCAAAAATAAATTTTGCAGGATTGGCAGTTAAACCATCAGATTGTTATGCATCAAGTATGGCCTGAACTTTTGGTAGATGAGATTCCCAATCTGTACTATAATTGATAACATTGTCTAAGTATGCTGCCGTATAAAAAACATGAGGTTTCAAAATTGTATCCATCATTCTCTAAATTGTGGCAGGGGTACCATGCAAACCAAATGGCAATACTATTGGAATAAGCCTTCTAGCATAGATTTTGACTTGAGTAGCATGACTTGGACTTGACTTAGACTCAAGTCACAAAGTTGATGACTTGTGACTCGACTCAACATAATCAAGGAAGACTTGTGACTTGACAGACTTTGACAGCAATGACTCGAGACTTGAATTGGACTTGAGCCCTATGACTTCTTAAGTCTTTATATATTCTAAAGGTCAGAGTTGTGACCTAGGATGGTCCCTGAAGAATGACAAACAAAATAATATATTAAAAATACCTAATTCACTTTTGGGTTAATTACACTTCAAGATATTTATATTTGGTCAAAATGATAAAATGCCATTGGAAAGTGTCAGTAATAAAAAAGGTTATACAAAATCTCAGATTGTCACTATCTAAGGTTATTTGTTAAAGTCTTAACCTTATGTGAACACTTTACACACATGCTGTTGACTGACTGTTAAGAGATTTCTCACCAGGAATTCAATCTACACACAAGGGGCTAGATTGCAAGTAGTGCAGTTTTTTTTTTTTCGTAAGCGAAAACTCCACTAGAATTTTAATTTTTACACTTGTCGGGTTGCATTCTTATTACAAGTTGCCCAAAAAAATGTATTTTGCACTAGCGTTAACCCGAATAGTGTGAAAAACCTAACTTGAGTTTGCATTCTCATGCATGTATTCCCCCATAGATTGCGCACATTCCATCGCAGTTTTGCAGTTCCTATAGAAGTCAATGGAGAAAAAAAAATTGTTGATAAAACAATTTAACACCCATCTCTCAAATAACATCGCATTAACAAATGTCAAATATTTACAGTAAATACATAGTTAAAATCTTTATTAAATATGAATATTGCATAAATATGTTTTATATTCACCTCTACTTAATGAAAAAGTGATATAATGCACATATATATATATATATATATATATATATATATACATATGTGTACATATATATTAATGTTTTTATATGTATGTATGACTGTTAATACATATGTACACATATAAATACATTAATATATATGTACACATTTATAAACATTTATATCTACGTACAAATACAGTACATCTTTAATCAATGTATATGTATGTGTCTCAATGTTAAAACCATTTGCCTGCCTTTTTTCTCTCTCCAATCTTTGACCCCTTATAACTTTTTTGTGCAATATTATTTTTAAATATTTTTTTATCAGACAGTGTTAATATGAGTGTAACTGTACTTTTTAATGTATTTTTTAAGTGTTTTTTTAAGTGTTTTGTGCAACTTTTTTGTTTCAGAAAACAGCTAACCACAGTTAACCACAGCTCTGAGATCACGGTAAGGATTGAAGCATAAAGGGCGATAGCGCAATCGCGATTTCGCTCCACTTATAATATCAGCAAAATAAAAGTCTTGAAAAACAGTTTGCGCCTCATTTGTAATCTAGCCCACGGTCGGCTAGTCAGAGTAGTCCATAGAAAGGGAAACTGGGATGAACTAAGATGCTGCTCTCAGTCTGAAGTTTAAAGTAATATAAAATACAAAAGTACAACAAACAAAAGTGTAACCAAATTTTCATATTATGCTGTATTTGTTGCACTGGGCTAGTCTCTTCTTCACATAAAAAATGCAGAGAACAGTCCTCAGAGAAGTATAGCAAAATGTGCCTGTGTAGAATCTTGTGAAAGAGCTTGCATTACTGGAGAATTATTTAGTGCTCAGATGGAGCATGTTTTTAGCCATGGAGGCATCATACTACAGCCCCATCGTGCACAAATGTCTGATAGACTTTTGGCCAATTTAATATTTTACAAGTGCATATTGACTCTCTCTCAAAGTATGACAGCACAGCATTTTTCAATTACTTAGGATTTTGGGTACTTGGCAGTTGTGTTATTTCTATAATAATTTTGTTACTTTCATTTACCAATAAATACTGTTTTTTCACTGTTTGTCCTTATGTCACAATTTAAAACTTTAAATCTCACAATGAAATTTAACTGGGAAAGATATAGATATTTTAAACACCTTCCTTATATAAATTAGTATACATTACATACAGTAATTAATACGCCAACGCTATATTATGCAAAGAGTATTAATGACTTGTTGAACACTTGAAGCTGAAAGCTGAGGACTTGACCTAGACTTGCTTGTCTTGTCTTGAGACTTGACTTGGGACTTGCCTGTTTTGACTCGGGACTTCACTTGGACTTGCTTGTCTTGACTTGGGACCTGACTTGGGACTTAAATACAAAGACTCAAGACTTACTTGTGACTTGCAAACCAATGACTTGGTCCCACCTCTGCCTTCTGGAGTTGAAAAGGCTGTTTTTTCCTTTGCTTGATAAGTGAGTGGCACCAGTCAATAGACTTTCATTAAACCATTTGTCATGAGATAGCATACTTTTCCTAGTTTTGCTATTAACTCATTAACTTTAGGCATCAGGGCATTATTATCAAGCTCTGTACTGAGCTTGATGCCCCTTGTTTCTGGTGAGCCTTCAGGCTCATCGGAAACACAAGTTATGAAGCAGTGGTCTAAAGACAACTGCTCCATAACCTGTCTGCCTGCTCTGAGGCGGCAGACAGAAATCGCCAGAAATTAACCCGATCGAATATGATGGGGTTGATTGACACCCCCTGCTAGTGGCCGTTTGGCCGCGAATCTGCAGGGGGTTGCAATGCAAGGATAAATGCAGAGAGCAAATTTAGAAATACAATTCAACTTGGGATAGTCATTACAAAACCTCACTGAACCATCATGTTTTGAAAGCAGCACAATTGAAGTGTTCCACTCACTGTGTGACTTCAAAAATCTGTAAGTGTCAACATTTTTTCTACTTCAAGTTTTATAGTCTTCCTACTGGTTTCAGGGACTCTATAGGGGTTACAACAAATTTTCTTCTTTGGCTTTGTTATGATATCATGCCTAATCATGAGTTTCCCAGGTTACACTGAAAACGCCTCTTTGCTTCTCCAGATAAATTTACCTTTGGCTTGGTGACAGGGAGATCTGTAGGTTTCAAGGCAAACTTCTCTATCCTTCCAAGGTTTTAACATATTTGCATGATAAATTTGCTCATGTTTCCTCTTTCCTGACTGACTTTATAATTAACATTACCCACTTGCTCAATTATCTCATATAGGCCCTGTCAAGTAGCCAAGATAAAGAATTTATTATCCACTGTAGGGACCAGAATTAACACCTTATCCCCAGATTGGAACACTCTGACTCTAGCATTTTGGTTATTACTGTATTTTTGCTCCTCTTGGGCTTTTCCCGTATGTTCCCTGACAATGGCATAACAACTTTCATATCGTCCTTCATTTGGGATACATGTTCAAATACACTTCGTTAGGGTGTTGTCTCCTGCTCCCATGTCTATTTAATTATATCTAGTAGACCCCTGGCATGCCGCCTATATGAAATCTCAAAGGGGGAGAAACCTGTAGAAGACTGGGGAACCTCTCTGACAGAGAACATTAAGGGCTAGATTACAAGTGGCGCACTAACTGCTGCACGCAAGCGATATTTTGTTTTTGTATACATTGGAAATAGTGCACGCTTTACAAGCTGAAAGTAAATGCGATTTTGAGTGCGCAATTGGATTTTATGCTCATCCTATTGGCGCGATTGAAACCCTTGCATTAAGGGTCAGCAAGTATCACGCAAAGTCAGTACAAAAGGATCATCCAAAAGAGTAGTCGATTTTCAAGCCAAGAAGTCCAATAACAATTGAGGTTTCACAAAAAGGACACCCAGGAATGATATCCAAACAACGGGCAAAACACAGTGTGCATTGTGTCATTAAACAGCGCCAACCACCAAAAAAACTTGCAGCAAAATGATGTAAGCAAGTCACGCTGTTCACGAAAAAGGATGCAATGTCCCCAAAAAAATTAAGCAGTGGCAAAACAGTTGCTAAGCATCCGGACACATCATGAGAATACTTATACATTTATAGGAATAGATATACAGGTATAGGTATATACAGATATAATTTATTTAAAAAAACATGTATTTACAATAAAAATTACATTATCCTGTATGTGAAAAACATTGGAATATTAAATATTCATAAATGCTGTCGGGTTAGCGCACAAGCGATAGGTATTTTTCTTTCTTCTGAGAAAAGAAGCCCCGGAAGGAATGAATTGAGAGCAGGGGCATGTGACCACACTACAGGCCAATAGCAGTGGGTTGCTAGGCAGAGTTTAGGGGAGGAGGAGCTGGAATAAGTATTGAGGGTTGTGAGGCGGAAGCCAGCATCAGTTTCCCTTTTGAAGCGGGAAAAGCTGACAGTCAGAATGGAGAGTGTGAGCCTGTTGCTGGAACAGGTAAGGACCTTGGTAGCGGAAAAAGGTGTTACCTGGCTCCAGCAGAGGCTCTTTTCAGAGGACAGCGGTTCCGGTGCAGGGACAACGGCAGTCGAGCCAGCGGGGACATCAGGTCAGGAGCTGTACGGTCGGCCGGTGAGGCGGTCAAGGCCGCCGGTGCGGCTTAGTCCGGATGACAGGAGGGGAGCTTTGGGACAAGGGAGGTCTGATACGGCCAGAGGTGGAGGTAGCGGAAGGTCGGGAGGCAAGAGAAGGGCTGTGGAGGAGCTGCGCACATCTCCAGTGTCAGCAGGGAGTAGGAGGGGAACACTGAGGCCTAGGTTGCTGGGGACGAGCTTAGGCAGCGGTGAGGGGGGGAGTAATTGAGGCACAAGAGGTTTGTTCGGGGAGCAGGGAGGGTGCGGTGGCAGTAGCCAGGAGCAGTATAAGTAGAAAGGGGGGTGAGAGGGGGGGAGATGGTTTGGTCATTGAGGGTGCTAGTGTGAATAGAAGGAGAGGAGGGGAGGGGATGAGTGAGAATGAGAGAAGCGTTAGGGTTATTGGAGGAGCAGACGTAAGCTTCGGGAGCAGTGAGGGGAGGGATAAGGAAACTGTAAGTGCTGCGAGTGGCAGCGGAGGAATTGGAGGGAACATTAGGAGAGGGGAGGGGATGGAAAAGGAGGATAGGAATGTTGTCAGGGGCAGTGGGGTATTGGGGGAGAATAGTGGAAGATGTAGGGGGAGGGGAAGAGGAGGTGTTGGAAAAGGACAAGCTAAGGGGAGAGGCCAAAAAGGAAAAGGGATAGGTGTGGAAAGGGGAGCTGAGGCGGACAGGGCTGGTAGGCATAGTGCAGGGGGAGTCTCAAGTGGGATAGGAGAGGCCGTTGAGGTTTTGGTGCAGGATATAAGGGAAAGGGATAGGGTTACAGGGGGTAGGGGGGATGGGGAAAAAAGGGGTACAGAGACAGAGAGGGGCAGGGAGAACAGGAGTGGGGGTAAAAGGACTGAAAAAAGGAATAATCTGGAAGTTAATGATTGTGTTTCAGAACCGGAGGAGTCGGACGGCGTCCCGGTGGAGAGGCCGGGGTTGCCTGCGGAGCAGTCTTCATTACAGGAGCTGGAGGAGGACGTCCTGTGGATGAATGAATCTTACAGTGACTTCGCTGGAGAAGAGTCGCAGTTGGGACAGCAGACGGAACCGGAGAGATCGGCACAGGTAGGAGAGATGGCTACTTTAATGCAGCTGCTCAATTCACTGGTGCCTGGGGGGGGACACGAAACTCAGAGTGAGGGACAAATTGGGGGGATTAGGGAGG
The DNA here is from genome assembly GCF_027579735.1 of Bombina bombina. Taxonomy (NCBI): domain Eukaryota; kingdom Metazoa; phylum Chordata; class Amphibia; order Anura; family Bombinatoridae; genus Bombina; species Bombina bombina. Next base: position 142,627,153 of record NC_069504.1, on the reverse strand, counting down.
AACGAGAGAGGGGTAGGGGAAGAGAGAGGGAGGACACTAGGGGGCAGAGACATCATGTTAATCATTCTTCACAGAGATCAGGTGGAGGTTCAGGTGGACAGAGCAGAAGGGACAGGAGCAGGAGCAGAGGGGCACGGCGGAGGGAGAGATCCCGGACGCCAAGGATAGACTACAGGGAGCGGGAAAGGCACACGTCCCCCACATGGGGCAGGCGAGATAGAGATCGAGAGCATACACGAAGGAGGGAAATCTCTATGTCTTATAACATTGATGACAGGGGGAGAAGATCTGCAGGTGACATGGCGGAAAGGCGGAGAGAGGCTACAATGGTGGTGCAGGAGCCTGTGACAAGGCCGCCAGGTGAGACGGCGGGTTCCCTGCAGGGGGGGAAGGAAAAAGAAGAGTTGGGGGGAGTGTATGAGACGGTGATGAAAGGTCTGAAGGAGCTGGTGGCTCAATTAGAAGACAAAAGGAAGGTTGGGGGTGATGTGGGGACAGCAGCGGGAGCATGGGTACCGGCAGTGAAGGAGGTTAGTGTACCGGTGGTGGGAACCCCTTCGGGGAGTGGGGGAGATAAAGGAGGGTCGGTGCAGGTTACAAGCGGTGAAGTGTTAATTGTGGCGGATCAAGCGTTGCGAAGGCCTTGCTTGTGCTCGGTAGGACCGCTTGGGATCCATCTGAGTAAAGAGGTTAAAGAAAAGATATGGAAACGAGAGTTTGTAGAGGTTTTTTCATTGTTGCCGTTGGACCACTTTATTGAGATAAAAGAGGATCCAAAGGGGGAACAAGGCAAAAAGGAAGAGGAGGAGAGAAAGAAAAAGTGGAGGAAATTACCTAAAACTTTTTCAAACTGGACGAGGGTCTTTTGCATATTAGCCAGCGTGATCGGGGAGAAATTCCCCGAGCAGAGTTCGGCTATGTTTTGCTATTTTGCTGAAATAGCAGGGGCTCAGAGGACGTATGGGGGTCTTGCCTGGTGGCGGTACGATGAACAGTTCCGCCAGAGGCTGGCGGTACGACCAGAGATGCGGTGGGATGACAGGGAGATGGGGGTGTGGTTGGAGTTGATGACTCCTTTGAGGGTAGAGCGGGGGATGCAGAGCTGTTACTGGCGGGCTTCAGTTCAGGGTTTCGTATCCCATTCGAGGGGTCAAAGGGTGTGCCTGGGAATTGGAAATCGGCTGAGCAATTCCCAGAGGTGGTTCAAGTTAAGTTGGAAAAGGAGGTGGCTCTGGGGAGAATGGCGGGCCCCTTCAAGGACCCTCCATTCCCGAACTTGAGGGTATCCCCGCTAGGGGTGGTCCCAAAGAAGACGGCGGGACAATTTAGGATGATTCACCACCTGTCTCATCCTAAGGGCTCGTCTGTTAACGATGGGATTGACCCGTCTTTGACTGCAGTACGTTACACATCATTTGATAAGGCGGTGAGTGTGGTCAGGAGAGCGGGGGTAGGAGCATTGTTGGCAAAGGTGGATGTTGAGGCAGCCTTTCGGCTTTTACCAGTCCATCCGGTGTGTCATCATTTATTGGGTTGCCAATTTCAAGGGGAATTCTTCGTGGATTTGTGTTTACCCATGGGATGCTCCATATCCTGTGCGTATTTTGAAAAATTTAGAACGTTCGTGGAATGGGTGGTGAAGAAAAAGGCAGGCAGGTCATCGGTGGTCCATTATTTGGACGATTTCCTGTTTGTGGGGGAGGCTGGTTCTGGAGTTTGTGAAACATTGTTGGAAACATTTGTTGAAGTGGCTGAGCAATTCGGGATTCCGATTGCACCAGGAAAGACGAAAGGGCCGGTGACTAAGTTGAGTTTTCTGGGGATCCAGATTGACTCAGTCTTGATGGAGTGCTCGTTACCTTGGGAGAAGGTGGTAAATCTGAGAAAGGTCATAAACGGGATGCTTGGGAAGGTGAAAGTGTCGTTGCGAGAGTTGCAATCGCTACTGGGCAAGCTTAATTTTGCCTGTCGGGTGATCCCAGTTGGAAGGGTGTTTGGAAGGCGCCTGGCATTGGCTACGGTTGGGGTGAAGGCACCGCACCACAGGATCCGGCTTTCAAATGATGTGAAGGAGGATCTAAGAGTGTGGTTGGTGTTTCTGGAGGAGTTCAATGGGCGGTCGCTCATTCAGGAGGGGCCGGTATCGGATGAGGTGTTGCACCTATACACGGATGCTTCAGGAGCCCATGGCTTTGGGGCATATTTTGACGGCAGATGGTGTGTGGATACATGGCCTGAGGAATGGAGGGAACAAGGTTTAACCAGGAACTTGGTGTTTCTAGAATTGTTTCCGTTGGTGGTGGCTGTGATGGTATGGAATGGTGAGCTGAGGGATAGGAAGGTGACTTTCCACTCTGACAATCTGGGAGTGGTATTTGCGATCAATAAGTTGACAGCGAAGTCGAGGCCGGTGATTCGGCTTCTCCGAGTGTTTGTCCTGGAATGCTTGAGGGGGAATGTGTTTTTTCGGGCGGTGCATGTACCCGGGAAGCAAAATGTGATTGCTGACTCTCTTTCCCGGATGCAGTGGCAGAAGTTTCGGGAAGCAGCCCCGGAGGTGAAGTTGGATGGGGAAGAATGCCCAAGGGCATTGTGGCAGATGGACTTCTTAAAGGTTTGAAATTGGCGAGAGGGGCTTTAGCCCAGAGTACGTTAAGAGCTTACGTGCCAGTATGGAAACGGTGGTTTTGTAGGCTGTACAGGGATGGGATCAGGCTGTCAAAAGAGGAATGGGTGTGGTACTTAGTAGATTGGGTGCAGGAATGGAAAGAGGCGAAGATGTCAAAATCCATGGTGAATCGTCAGGTGGCGGCGTTAGCCTTTCTGTTTAAGCTGATGGGAGGGGTCGATTTAACAAAGGAGTTTTGGGTAAAATTGGCGGTGAGAGGTGTTTGTAGAGGTGGAACTATGGGGGACAAAAGACGTCCACTTGTATTTGGTTTACTATTAAAGGTAGTTGGGGCTTTGGAGGAGGTGTGCAATTCGAAGTTTGAGTATTATTTGTTCCGGGTGGCTTTTGTATTAGCTTTTTTCGGGGCTTTTAGGGTGTTGGAATTGGTAAGGGCCAACAGAAAGGACAATGGTGGTATCGGGTTGAGAGATGTGGTGATATCAAGGGAGGAAGTGTCTATTTGGCTTAGAAAATCTAAGACAGATCAGGAGGGTGTGGGCCACTTAATCAAGTTATTCGCTATCGGGGGTGTTTGTTGCCCGGTAGGTTCACTGGGGGACTATCTGAGGATCAGGCCAAGAGGTGAGGGCCCTCTACTGAGGCATGAGGATGGAGGAGCATTGTCAAAATATCAGTTTGGGGCGGTGCTTATGAGGGCTTTGTCCGTGGCAGGGGTGGATCCGAAAGACTTTGGATGCCATTCGTTTAGAATAGGCGCGGCAACTGAGGCGCATGAATTGGGTTTGAGTGAGGAAGTTGTGAAGAAGGTGGGAAGGTGGAAGTCGGGGTGTTTTAAACGTTATGTTCGGCCAAACATGATAGTATAGTTTTGTTTTTTCTTGACAGGTCCAGTTCAGTGTTGGATAGTTGGACATTCTTTCATTTACTGGGCGAGAAAGGCAGCAGCAACAAAGGAAGGGGGAATCCAGTTGGGACTTCCTCGGGAACAGGTTGGGGTAAAGTGGTTTGGGGTAAGAGGTCTCAGATGGGAAGGGGTAGTGGCTACAGTGAGTAAGTATGCCAGGCTGTACAAGCCTCCTGACATTTTGGTGATACACGCTGGAGGAAATGACTTGGGGTTTATGGCTCAAAAAGATTTGATTGACCAGTTGAAGGGTGGCATGCGTAGGTTGAAGGTTTTGTTCCCGAAGGTGATAATTGTGTGGTCAGAAATTGAGACAAGGTTGGAATGGCGTTCAGCTTGGGATGTCAGGAGGCTGGACTTATCCAGAAGAAAGGTTAACAGGACTCTATCAGGTTTTGTTTCTCAGTTGGGGGGTTTTGGCATTCGCCATGTTGAATTTGAAGGGAAATCAGGCAGATGCTTTTTTATTAAGGATGGGGTGCATCTCAACAAAGTAGGGTTGCACTTATTTAATTTTAACCTAAAAGAAGGGGTACAGAAGGCCTTAGCCCGGTTGGGCGGTGTCCGACGGTAGGTCGGTCTGTGGCGGGTGCTGGCCTTATCAGGCGAGTTTTATGTGGTAATGGTACCTCATCGGACGATGGGGAGAGTTTAAGAAAAGGGGGCGTGCCTGGCAGCATCCAGTGGAAGGCACGTGTAGTGGATGATGGGCAGCACCCCAGGGTTTTTTGTAACCACATTGGTTAGGTGGTTGTGTTATTTGTAAACATTTGTTTGTTTAATAAATGCGGGCTGCGGCCTTTTGTACCCAAAACTTGGTCATGTTTGGTTATTGGTTCACAAGAAGAGTGCCGAATGTGTGAGTCAAAGAAGCCCCGGAAGGAATGAATTGAGAGCAGGGGCATGTTACCACACTACAGGCCAATAGCAGTGGGTTGCTAGGCAGAGTTTAGGGGAGGAGGAGCTGGAATAAGTATTGAGGGTTGTGAGGCGGAAGCCAGCATCAGTTTCCCTTTTGAAGCGGGAAAAGCTCCCTCCCTCCCTCCCTGTTTTAAGAATTTGGAAGTCGCAGCTGGGGGCGGGTGCTGGCCTTATCAGGCGAGTTTTATGTGGTAATGGTACCTCATCGGACGATGGGGAGAGTTTAAGAAAAGGGGGCGTGCCTGGCAGCAGCCAGTGGAAGGCACGTGTGGTGGATGATGGGCAGCACCCCAGGGTTTTTTGTAACCACATTGGTTAGGTGGTTGTGTTATTTGTAAACATTTGTTTGTTTAATAAATGCGGGCTGCGGCCTTTTGTACCCAAAACTTGGTCATGTTTAGTTATTGGTTCACAAGAAGAGTGCCGAATGTGTGAGTCATATGTTATCTCGGTTGTGGCATTTTGTTAGCACATCTCGCGTCTTGCTCAAGTGCAAACTTTTTACTTTCAAACCAGCTGGATTTGTAGTGTTTGTAAATAAAACACTTTTTAACGTTTTTCTACTTTGCACACTTATTAGAAAAACCAAGCATATGCAGTTTATCAAACTTGCTTAAATTATATTGGATTCATTTGTTTGCTGTTGTTGACCAGATTGACGAGCACCTCTGTTCCTGAGACGGGAGGCGAGTTAGCCGGTGACTCTTAATGATCTGGTCTGCACTATTTGCACTTATAATTGCTGCACCAAATGTGAGTGTATTTTATATTTCACTCAATCATGTTTATTTGACTGTATTACGCTGTGAGGCGCCTTCTTTAAATTCTCCATAGAATTTATTTAGTTTGTCAGGTTTTGCAAGTATTGTGCTATATAATACAGCAGTATCAGTATTTCCTGCAGATGCTTATTTGCTGATACATACAAATGTTCACATCACCTGCTTGAATAAGTAGTTAGAGGAAGTACCTATAAGCCAACAAATAATAGGTGATGCCTATAAGTCAGTGAGAATTAGAAGAAAGCATACAACAGGTATTGCAGAATAAATTACATTTTTGTGATTGTCATATTTTTTAATACTGCGCTTTCATATGAATGATAGAACATTTTTGAGTACAATGTCCTTTTAAGTAAAGTAGAAAACAAATCTTAATGTATATGAGTGTTTTGGATCAATATCTCTCAGACATGATATTGAAAAAAATATAATACAGAAATCATATGTCAGAAATAAAGAAACTTCAATTTTTACAGCAAATAGTAACTAAAAGACTCATCTAGTCTCCGGTAACTGATATCAGGGCAGAATGAGACCAACCAGGGTCCCTGCGCAAAAATTAGAGAAAGACATCCCACTACCTGCCTTGCCCCTCCCTCCCCCAATACCCCATGACCAGACCCCACACTCCAGTGCTCCCAGAGAAAGAGATCCCCTATACAGACACAGGGCCCCCACTCCATGGCCAGGCACAAGACCCCATCACAGGGGCAGGTACAGGGCCCCCACTCTAGAGCCAGGCCCCCCAATGAAGGGCCAGGCCCCACTCTGCCCTCCCTTAAGGGCTTAGTTAAATCTAGCACAGCTATCAGCCCTGCACTAGATCACACCTGCTCACAACCACTGGTAAAGCTGTCAATGCAAGCGAATCTTTGAACTGGGAGGGGCTGTAAAACAATCACTGTGTATGTCATTCCATTCCCAATGCTAAAATTTGCATGCCTGCTGCCATCCATTCCTGCACAGTCACAGCCACTAGCATAGTTCAGCTGCCAGCACTGTGCTAGCTTATTAAACCGGCTGTGACTGTGCGTGGAGGCAGTACACAAGGAGCAGCTTCAGGGTGACTGGGTGGGCACAGTGTTATGCAGGTGAGGCTAGTATCCCTTGGGTAAGGCCACTAGCAGCCCTTTCTAGTTTACTTCTATTACCAAATAGTCTTTGTTCTTTTGGTATCTTTTGTTGAAAAGCATGGACTTCAACTCAGGAGCGTGCATAGGTCTGGAACATTATGGGGCAGTTTTGCAAGAATGTTATCTATTAGCAAGAGTACTAGATGGTTGCATTATTTCATGCTATGTAGTGCTCCAGATACCTTCCTAGGTATCTCTCCAACAAAACATACCATGGGTGCAAAACACAATTGATAATAGAAGTAAATGGGAAACTTTAAAAATCAGAATTACAAAATAAAATGTTTTGCTTTCATATTCGTTTTAATTAAATGATCATTATAGTGTGATAATAACATTTTCATTTATTTAAACCTTTATTTAATAAATAAATGCTTGTTTATGTGTTTACTGTAAGTACTGCAAAGGTGATCCCAGGTGCAATGCATTGCCACTCCTGAGAAGGACACAATCATTGCCACTTAAGAAGGACACTGCTGAGGACCCAATCAGGAGTGGCAAATTTATTTTTTCACCAATCAAAGAGCTATGCATAAGTGAAGTAAATTTTGTTGTTTTGTTGTTTTCAAACTGAAGCCTTTTTTTAATATAATAGGTAGCTCTAATTTATTGGAATATCTTTTAATAACAACTGATTTTAGCTCCTATACAATGTTTTTGTTGTACAATTCAGCCATTTTGAAATGGAAAAAATAGTCAGAAATGAGCATCAATTTAATAATAAAAGATTCTAATGAATTAGATAATTTTCTTATTCAAAATAACCTTATGGATATTCCAGTAGTTCTTATGTGGCCCCTACTAAATCTGTCTTCCTACCTCTATTATATAAGAGAATTCCATCTATCAGCCTTTGTTTCTGAGAATGAATTCCCCATACATTACTTTTACCCCTGCTACCTTCCAAATGCAACCTGTTGCTACCTACCAAGATGGAGGATTTCAGTCCTCAATTTATTAGACTAACATTCTTATACTACTACTGTCTTTCATCTTATTATTATTGCTGTTTATAATAACAACAACTAAATTGATAACAACAACAATAATGCTTACAATAATAACAGAACAGAATTACTCCCATGACTTATAATGTGCTTATCTGACTCTTGACCCTTTCAAATACATCTATAAGGCTATCAAATTGTATGAAGGAGCTGGTAATACATTACAAATATATATTTCTTGTATTGCAACATAAGTTCTATAAATGACTTCTTCAGCTGTTCTCTCATGAGACAAAAAAGTCAGGTGAATCTCATCATTATTCATCTTTTCAAGGGCAAAGCTGTGATAGACAGGGCTTAATGTGCATCTTGGTAGAATTGGATTTGATCCTAAGGGCTTGGCTAGAGGGCTCCTTTTGTTAGATATGTTAGATTTACTCCCTCTCTCTCCGACAAACAAAATTACCTCTTGGAGGCCCTGCATCATTCTCTGCATCCCAAGATCTCAGTTTCTTGATTTTAGTCACATATAAATCTGTTTAAATTGTCGACATGATGATTTGTAGAGAGACAAGGATTAAGCGGGAAGGAGATTAACACAGTGGTCCGTCTTCTAAGAAATAATATACCTGCTGTCAGTAAGGGCATTCTGCAATTTACATAACTTAGTTTACAAAAAGGCTTTGCTGTTGTTATTGAGTTGTTACTTTTGCCTATGACTTTCTAAATTCACCTTTATTTCTTCCTATTAAAATCACTCAATGCCACATTTATTCTTGAAGCCTAAACATTTATATATAGTTGGCACTATACACTGTGAATATGAGCTCCATTTGTATATGATAAAATGTAAGCCAGGGTTTTTCTGTAATATAATTGTCTATACTAATGCACTTAGTTGTTTATGTGGAAAAATGAATCACAAATGAATCATATTTAAAGCATGCTTAAAAATTGTGTAGCTGTATACAGAATACACAATTCTACATAGACTGCTCAAAGCTGGCACACTTTTTGCTTCATCCCCTATGTATAAGGTTGAGGCAAGAAAAAAGAAGATGTACAAAACGTGTCTAGTTACCCACCTCACTTGCCAATGTGAGAATTGTCAATAAAATGCACAGATGAGGCTTTCATTGACCTATTCAAATGTTGTTTGTCTTAGGTTTTTATTATATAAATTGTACAACTGCTATGAACACATGGGGCTAGTGGTACATTAATGATAGCGTGGGATACTATACGCAGTATCGCTTGACCGAGATAACAAGTAGTGAGCGACTTCTTATTACAAGTCCATGGTAAAACTGATTTACCAGAGAAGGGTTAGCGTGACCGACATCGCTGTAACGCAACCTGTACTTTCAATGGATATTGTGACTGCCCTAGATAGTGCTTACATTGCAAGTTGAAAGTTATAGGTTGCACTCGGGCACAAGCTGATATTGTTCTAGAATATTTAGTTTGACAAAGGGTAAAAAAGGGATATGGTATATGGCAAGGTGTCTGACTGGAAAGGGCTCCAATGTATGTATGTGTATATATATATAATATATATATATATATATATATATATATATATATATATATGTGTGTGTGTGTGTCTAAATATGTGTATGTATACATGGCTATGTGTGTGCACATAATAAAATAATAAAATCTATCCTAAAAAATAAAACTTAACATAAAAAAGCCTATTCTTAAAAATAAAAAAGTCCTAACTAACGCCAAAGTTTGTACTCACTGATCGAAAATCTGGCTCCTCTTGATACGATGTTGGGCCCTATTCCTCCAGGCTCCAGGCACTGGGGGCCCATCTTTTGCTGCGGTGGAGGCAGACTTCGGCGGCTTCTTCTGCTGCCTTTCCTCCACAATTTTCTTCCATGTCAGGGCTATCTTCATCCTGTCTCCTGGTGTTGGGGGCCCATATTTGTGGCAGTGGAGTCAGTCTTCAGTGGCCTTTTCTGCCGCCTCTGCTCTGCAATCTTCTTCCACGTCGGGGTCCTCTTCATCCTGGTGCCAGGTCCCATTTTCGAGGCGGTGGAGGTGGACTTTGGTGGCCTCTTCTGCTGCCTCCAGTAAACATCTTATCTTCGCCGCGCACTGAATTTCCATAAACGTGGTACCCCTTTATATATAGGGGTACCGCTTCATCCCTATTGGCTGTTTTTAAATCAGCCAATATCAAGAAAGTATTTTATTTAAAATTATAATCATCCAATAGAAAAGGATAATTAGAATTTAAAATTAAATACCAGGATGAAGAGGGCCCAGATGTGGAAGAAGATTGCGAAGCAGAGATGGCAGAAGAGGCTGCCAAAGTCCACCTCTGCAAATATGGGCCCCATTGCCAGGAGACGGAATGAAGAGGGCCCAACATTGGATCAAGAGAACCCAGATTTTTGATCAGTGAGTATAAAATTTGGGGTTAGTTAGGACTTTTTTGGGGTGGGATTTTTTTATTTTTAAAAATAGGCTTTTTAAGGTAGATTTTATTAATCACCTAACCAACCACTCCATGGGGTAGCTTTATCATAGTGCGAGCAGACATGATACGATGTAGTGTATCATGTCCGCTGCACATTGATAAATGCTGACAGCATATGCTGTCAGCATTTATCATTGCACCAGCAGTTCTTGTGAACTGCTTGTGCAATTCGGCCCCCTGCAGATTCGCGGCCAATCGGTCACTAGCAGGGGGTGTCAATCAGCCCGATCGTATTCGATCTGGTTGATTTCTGTCCGCCGCCTCAGAGCAGGTGGACAAATTATGGAGCAGCAGTCTTTAGACCGCTGCCTCATAACTTCTGTTTCCGGCGAGCCTGAAGACTTGCACGAAAACAGGGGCATCAAGCTCCATACGGAACTTGATAAATCGGACCCTAAACCTCAGTTGATTAGGTGATTATTTATGTTTATCATGCAGTAGGTCTTAATAGCCTAATCAACCCCCATACAGTTATTTATTTTATTTATATGCAAATACTTAAACAATATGCATTCTACATAACAATGCATCATTCAAAATGTGATATTTATGTGTAGGGCCTTAGATTCTACAGTTAGTTTTCTGTTATGAAAGTTTAGGGGTTAATGTTTAAATGATATGCATAGTCATGTGGACTTGTATTGTATATATCTATAGAGTAAAACATATTTAATTATGCTTTCTATTATTTTAAACAAATATACATTTATGTTTGAAATAATAGCAAGCAACAATAAATCCCTTTTAAGATATCTACAATACTTGAAATAATCGACATTGTACATGACAATGAATATTTTGTCAAGGAGATGTGTAAATTCCAGAGGGCCGGCAAAACCTCGAACTGAGTGCTGGACTGGAATTGAACTCCAGTCTGGTGCTTCTTAAAAGGGGCGCCAATCAAGCAGGGTGCAGGGGATCAAGTCGCCCTTTAAGTTTATTGTCAGCAATTTGCTGAGGCACCTAGGGATACCATTTGTTTGAGGGTGCTACCTTCTGGGAGGAATGGAGGACTCTTCAATTCCGGTCCCCGATTCCTCCCAGAAGGCGGCACCCCCAAACCAGGTGGTATCCCTATGTGACTCATCACATTGCTAACAACATACTAAAAGGGTGGCTTTATCACTTGCACCCTGCTCAATCGTCAAGCCTCATTATTTCAAAACTTATTTTATTATTATTTCACTTGAATTTGTTAAACATTTTCATTTGTGCATACGTTAGATTGGACTGTTTTATAGAGGTTGCTTTTTGTATTTGTTTGTTTAGTAAGGCTTTGAAAGCATTTTTGATGATGTTTTCCTTGCTGTCATTCTATGCAACACTTGAACAGTTACAAACGAGATACAGCTTGACTCACTACTGTGATGAGGGGCAGTAACAAATCTCTTTGAATTTTTGAGTTGTGATGTTGAGGTGAGTTTGCTCTAATCCTATTTAAAGGGACAGTAAAGTAACATAGTAACATACAGGTAGTGCATTATTAGGCAAGTTGTATTTTTGAGGATTAATTTTATTATTGAACAACAACCATGTTCTCAATGAACCAAAAAAACTCATTAATATCAAAGCTGAATAGTTTTGGAAGTAGTTTTTAGTTTGTTTTTAGTTATAGCTATTTTAGGGGGATATCTGTGTGTGCAGGTGACTATTACTGTGCATAATTATTAGGCAACTTAACAAAAAACAAATATATACCCATTTCAATTATTTATTTTTACCAGTGAAATCAAAATAACATCTCAACATTCACAAATATACATTTCTGACATTCAAAAACAAAACAAAAACAAATCAGTGACCAATATAGCCACCTTTCTTTGCAAGGACACTCAAAAGCCTGCCATCCATGGATTCTGTCAGTGTTTTGATCTGTTCACCATCAACATTGCGTGCAGCAGCAACCACAGCCTCCCAGACACTGTTCAGAGAGGTGTACTGTTTTCCCTCCTTGTAAATCTCACATTTGATGATGGACCAAAGGTTCTCAATGGGGTTCAGATCAGGTGAACAAGGAGGCCATGTCATTAGATTTTCTTCTTTTATACCATTTCTTGCCAGCCACGCTGTGGAGTACTTGGACGCGTGTGATGGAGCATTGTCCTGCATGAAAATCATGTTTTACTTGAAGGATGCAGACTTCTTCCTGTACCACTGCTTGAAGAAGGTGTCTTCCAGAAACTGGCAGTAGGACTGGGAGTTGAGCTTGACTCCATCCTCAACCCGAAAAGGCCCCACAAGCTCATCTTTGATGATACCAGCCCAAACCAGTACTCCACCTCCACCTTGCTGGCGTCTGAGTCAGACTGGAGCTCTCTGCCCTTTACCAATCCACCCACGGGCCCATCCATCTGGCCCATCAAGACTCACTCTCATTTCATCAGTCCATAAAACCTTAGAAAAATCAGTCTTGAGATATTTTTTGGCCCAGTCTTGACGTTTCAGCTTGTGTGTCTTGTTCAGTGGTGGTCGTCTTTCAGCCTTTCTTACCTTGGCCATGTCTCTGAGTATTGCACACCTTGTGCTTTTGGGCACTCCATTGATGTTGCAGCTCTGAAATATGGCCAAACTGGTGGCAAGTGGCATCTTGGCAGCTGCACGCTTGACTTTTCTCAGTTCATGGGCAGTTATTTTGCGCCTTGGTTTTTCCACACGCTTCTTGCGACCCTGTTGACTATTTTGAATGAAACGCTTGATTGTTCGATGATCATGCTTCAGAAGCTTTGCAATTTTAAGAGTGCTGCATCCCTCTGCAAGATATCTCACTATTTTTAACTTTTCTGAGCCTGTCAAGTCCTTCTTTTGACCCATTTTGCCAAAGGAAAGGAAGTTGCCTAATAATTATGCACACCTGATATAGGGTGTTGATGTCATTAGACCACACCCCTTCTCATTACAGAGATGCACATCACCTAATATGCTTAATTGGTAGTAGGCTTTCGAGCCTATACAGCTTGGAGTAAGACAACATGCATAAAGAGGATGATGTGGTCAAAATACTCATTTGCCTAATAATTCTGCACTCCCTGTAGTAGATAAGGTTGAAAAAAAGACTGAAGTCCATCGAGTTCAACCTATACAAATCTAAAATACTTACAAAAAGCTCCAGTTAAGCTTAAATAACTCCATTAAAATGTGACCCATTTAATACTAGCAATCATATCCATGAATTTTGTTTATATACAGAAATTTATCCAGACTATTTTTAAATGTATCAATGGTATTGGCATTCATACCTCCTTTGGTAATGAGTTCCACAATTTTATTGCTCTTACAGTGAAAAAACGTTTCCATTGCAGGAGATTAAATCTCCTTTCCTCCAACCTTAAATTATGACCTCTTGTCAGAAACAATTTTCTTGGAATAAACAGAGCTTCTGCCATCTCTGTATATGGGCCTTGAATATATTTATATAAAGTAATCATGTCACCTCTCAAGCGCCTTTTTTCTAAAGAGAACAGACCCAGTTTGGCTAGCCTCTCCTCATAGATTAATTTCTCCAATCCCCTTATTAGCTTTGTGGCCCTTCTCTGAACTTTTTCTAGTTCTGCAATATCTTTTTTAGCAATCGGTCCCCAGAACTGCACTCCAAACTCAAGGTGAGGTCTTACCAGGGCTTTATATAATGACAGAATTATGCTTTCCTCCCTTGAATCAATGCCTCTTTTAATACATGCTAGTATCTTATTAGCCTTTGAAGCCGCTGCCCTGCATTGTGCACTCATCTTTAGCTTGTTATCCATTACTACTCCCAAATCCCTTTCCTCCTGTGTTTGGCTAAGTCTTGTCCCATTTAAAAAATACGTAGCCTGCTTATTTTTACTTCTAAAATGTAGAACCTTGCATTTTTCTGTATTAAATCTCATTTTCCATTCACTTGCCCATAGTTCTAATTTTAGCAAATCCCTTTGTAAAGAGAGAGTTTGTCCTGCTCTGACCTAATGACCTTACTTAACTTAGTATCATCTGCAAAAATAGAGATGTCGCTATTTAATCCTTGCTCCAAGTCATTTATAAAAATATTAAAAAGAACAGGGCCCAGTACTGATTCCTGGGGGACGCCACTGATTACCTTTGTCCAATCTGAGTATGATCCATTTACTACTACTCGTTGCTCCCTATCTTTTATCCAGTTATTTATCCATGAGCTAACATTTTCAGCTATTCCCAGTCCCTTAATTTTGTGCATTAATCTCTCATGTGGCACTGTATCAAATGCCTTTGCAAAATCTAAGTATATCACATTACTGTTTCCCCTTTATCTATATTTTTACTTCCTTCCTCGTAGAATCTAATTAGATTAGTTTGACATGATCTATTTCTCCTAAAGCCATGCTGATTAGAACTCATAATCTTGTTTACACGAATATGCTCATCAATATAATCCCTTCAAATATCTTCCCCACTATTGAATCCCTTATAATCCCTTCAAATATCTTCCCCACTATTGATGTCAGACTAACTGGTCTATAGCTTCCTGGATCATCTCTGCTTCCCTTTTTGAAGAGTGGCACCACATCAGCTTTACGCCAGTCCTGGGGTACCATGCCTGAGGATAATGAGTCTTGAAAAATTAAGAGTAAAGGTTTGTCGTCTATAACAGTGCTAAGTTCCCTTAACACCCTTGGGTGTATTCCATCTGGGCCTGGAGTTTTATTTACCTTAATATTTTCCAGTTTTTTCCTGATATCCTCTAAACAAAACCCAGTCAAAATCTAATTTTAATGATTCAGATAGAGCATTTGATTTTAAACAACTTTCAAATTTACTTTGAATATCACATTTGCTTTGTTTTCTTATTATCCTCTGTTGAATACACATCTATAGCAGTCTATGGCAGCAGTGTTTGTATCTATGTATAATATTGCTATAAACAATGTTGCAAGCACTACTGCCAGATGGCTAGATACATATGCATGCTCCTGAACTCACCTAATATTACTCTTTAACAAAGGATATCAAGAGAACTAAGCAGAATTGATAACAGAAGTAAATTGAAAAGTTGTGTAAAATTTCATGCTCTATCCAATACATTCAAGTTTAATTTTGACCTTACTGCCCCTTTAAAGACTTATTATTAATATTATTATTATTAATAATCATAATCATCATCATAATAATTACCATTATAATAATTTAGAAGTCCCTTTAAGCAACAGGGAATCCAAGCAACTTGATTTTGAAAGGAGATTACCAATTCATATTTCAAAATGCACAGGTTCAGTTATTATTGTTCAGTATCAGTATGGATTTAAGTCTTTCACCTGGCTGATATGTCTTGTTGCAGCTGATACTGTCACTCTCAAAACATTTGCTATGTTAAGTGCACTGTCTTGTAAGGTATGATGGATTTGTGCATCTGCTATCTCTGCGCAACTGTATTTGTGTGCTGTATCTATTACAGGTTTACTGGGGAAAATAATACCAGGAAAGTAAAATGATAGACATACCATTACTTACTTGAATCACCTTATATGGAGAAGAAATAATGTTTAGGTGAACACTATGGGCTAGATTACGAGTGGTGCACTAACTGTTTTGTGCAAGCGATATTGGGTTTATGGCGGCTGTTTGCGAGCGCCGGAAGGCGCGCACATATTACAAGTTGAAAGTAAGTGAGAACGTGTGAGCACAATCACGATTTACACTTGTCTGGTTATAGTGTCTTTTGAGCTCTGGTTAACTGTTACGCAAAACTAAATTAGTTAAAAAATGCATTTAAAAGTACAGTTAAAATCATAATAACACTATCTGAAAAAAGTTATTAATAAAAAAATATTGCACAAAAAGGGCTCAAATATATGAGGTCTCAGGTTTTAGAAGAAAGAAAAAAAAAAAAAAAGGACTGCAAAGGGCTTTAACATAGAGATACATACATACACATGTCTAAGGATGGATATATATATCTTGGCCCCCCTGGTAATACTTAACCGTGAGACTCCCTCTCCAGAGGGGTGTGGACAGAACTATCTACTCCCCTCATTTACCAAATAGTGGAGCATCACTCTTCATCTTTAGCCAGTTTTGTTTGTTGCGATGTGGCCACTGTGAGCTAGTGGTTGTTCTAGCTCATCGGCACCATTATTTCTTTGGCTTCGGTCACTGATATGGTGTTAGGCAGCAGAATCCATTCTATACGGTTTCTTTTGGGGGCTGCCATTTTACAGTGACATCACAAGTAAGGGGTGTTGCAGGGGCCACGTCTAAGGGCAGTCAATTTCACGCACGTGATTTAAATTGAAGCCTCGCCAGTGCCTAGTGCTAAGGTTGACAAACTCCCATAGATATTTTCATATTTAGAGTCTTAGATTTAAGGCTTGGCTGCTGAAAGTGTCTGTTAATTGCAGTTTAATTTTTCTGCCTTAATGTTTTGTTTACACTCTTGTAAATCTACAACTTTTTGTATTTTTCCATTCTTGATCTGTTTTTCCCTTTGGATGGTCCGATATAATGCTTTAACCCCTTAACGACACGAGTCGTACAGGGTACGTCGCACACAACCTGGTCTTCAAAGACCAGCGACGTACCCTGTACGACTTTGGGGATTAAAGCGGCTGGAAGCGATCCTGATCGCTTCCAGCCGCTTTACGGTTATTGCAGTGATGCCTCGATATCGAAGCATCCTGCAATAACATTTTCCCCCATCCGATGCAGAGAGAGCCACTCTGTGGCCCTCTCTGCACCGACATCGATGGCCGCAATCGTTGGTGGGTGGGAGCTGACCGTGGGAGGCGGGTAGGTGGCCATCGGTGACAAATTGAAGAGAGAGGGGGGCCGGATCGGGGGCGGGGTTGTTGGGCGCGTGCACGGGGAGGGAACGGGTGGGAACCGCTACACTACAGCAAAATCATTATATAAGACTGGCAGTAAGGGGGGATAAAATCCCTAACAAAAGTAAATCTAAGGGATCTGGGAGCGGGTGGGGGATTTGTCTGTGGGGGGGGGGGGAAGCTACACTACAGAAAAAATGGAAAAAAAATAAAAAAAACCCTAAAAAAAACCATTTGTATTTGCAAACAGGGTACTGGCAGACAGCTGCCAGTACCCAAGATGGCTCCCAGTAAGGTAGAGGTGGAGGGTTAGAGAGCTGTTTGGGGGGGGGGGATCAGGGAGGTTGGGGGCTAAGGGGGGATCCTACACAGCTGCATATGTAAATATGCTTTACAATTTTTTTTTTTAAATTTTAAATATACCTTTTATTTTAGTACTGGCAGACTTTCTGCCAGTACTTAAGATGGCAGGGACAATTGTGGGATGGGGGAGGGTGCGCAGCGGCATTTAGCGGCCTTATAATTACCAAAAAGCAACGCCAAAGCCATATATGTCTGCTATTTCTGAACAAAGGGGATCCCAGAGAAGCATTTACAATCATTTATGCCATACTTGCAAAAGTTGTTTGTAAATAATTTCAGTGAGAAACCTAAAATTGTGAAAAATTTTACGTTTTTTTTTATTTGATCGCATTTAGCGGTGAAATGGTAACATGAAATATACTAAGATGGGCCTAGATCAATACTTGGGGTTGTCTACTACACTACACTAAAGCTAAAATTAACCCTAGATGCTCCCTACATGCTCCCTAATTAACCCCTTCACTGCTGGGCATAATACACGTGTGATGCGCAGTGGCATTTAGCGGCCTTCTAATTACCAAAAAGCAACGCCAAAGTCATATATTTCTGCTATTTTTGAACAAAGGGGATCCCAGAGAAGCATTTACAGCCATTTATGCCATAATTGCACAAGTTGTTTGTAAATAATTTCAGTGAGAAACCTAAAGTTTGTGAAAATATTTGGGAAAAAGTGAACAATTTTTTTTATTTGATTGCATTTGGTGGTGAAATGGTGGCATGAAATATACCAAAATGGACCTAGATCAATACTTTGGGATGTCTTCTAAAAAAATATATATACATGTCAAGGGTTAATCAGGGATTCCTGACAGATATCAGTGTCCCAATGTAACTAGCGCTAATTTTGAAAAAAAAAAAATGGTTTGGAAATAGCAAAGTGCTACTTGTATTTATTGCCCTATAACTTGCAAAAAAAGCAAACAACATGTAACCATTGGGTATTTCTAAACTCAGGACAAAATTTAGAAACTATTTAGCATGGGTGTTTTTTGGTGGTTGTAGATGTGTTACAGATTGTGGGGGTCAAAGTTAGAAAAAGTGTGCTTTTTTCCATTTGTTCCTAATATTTTATCATTTTTTTTAAAGTAAATGATAAGATATGATGAAAATAATGGTATCTTTATAAAGCCCATTTAATGGCGAGAAAAACGGTATATAATATGTGTGGGTACAGTAAATGAGTAAGAGGAAAATTACAGCTAAACACAAACACCGCAGAAATTTAAAAATAGCCCTGGTCCTTTAGGGAAAGAAATTGAAAAATGGCCTTGGTCCTTAAGGGGTTAATAGCAGATATTCTGCTTTCTGTTGGCATTCTTCAATAAGATTATATCTCAGTTAATTAAAAAGTTTTGGTCTTTTTGTAAGATGCTTGTCAGCTTCTGCTAGGTTTGGTTGGAAGATTTTGTCTTCAGTTTCATCTTTATGGATTTTGTATTTTTTGGTATCAATGTTTTTATTTCTTTCCTACCCTTTCTTGCATTTACTGCTTTGTATTCTCTCACTGCTAAGTATTACCAGCGGGGCGGCGGGGGGGGGGGGGGGGGATGGAGGCAAGATAACTAGAAATTATCACCCAAATATAAGCAATTTCTATATCTTGGCCCATATCCTGGGTTACCAGGCTTCCATTTGCCTGATTCAGCCATTTTGACTGGAACTCACTAGGAGGTGGAAGGGGTGGTGCTCCACTAGATGTTATATGATATGATATTTGGTAAATGAGGGGAGTGGATAGTTCTGTCCACGCCCCTCTGGAGAGGGGGTCTCACTGGTAAGTATTACCCAGGGTATGTGCCAAGATATAGAAATTGTTTTTATATGGGTGATAATTTCTAGTTATTTATATATATATATATATATACATACATACACATATGTATTTATATGTGTATATATGCATTTACAGACATATCTACACATATAAACACAAAGATATATATATATATATATATATATATATATATATATATATATATATATATATATATAGACATATATAAGTGCATTTGAGCCCTTTGAAGTCAAGTAGATGAAAACATGGAAAATCATACTTATACAATATTCATTTAGCTAGATTACGAGTTTTAAGCTCTATAGAAAAATTAGCGAACGCAACAAAAGTTACGTTATTTAATTTTCTATAGCGCTGCCATTACAAGTTTTCCAACATACGCCTTTTGCATGTGATATGGTTGCGTTGAGCTCCATACCGCACACAATCAGAGTGCTGCTGAGACGTGTTCATGCACGATTTCCCCATAGACATCAATGGGGAGAGCCGGCCCAAAAAAAAACACCTGTGATCGTGGAAACAAAAGCTCCTTAACGCAGTCCCATTGATGTCTTTGGGGAAATAAAAAGAGAGTTTAAACCGAAGATCGTAACATAAAACCTAAGTCTAAACACCCCTAATCTGCTGCCCCCAACATCGCCAACGCCTGCCTACAGTTATTAACCCCTAATCTGCCGCGCCTGATAATGCCGCTGCCTAAATAAATGTATTAACCCCTAATCTGCCTCTCCCGATATCGCTGCCACTATACTACATTTATTAACCCCTAAACCGCCAGCCCCCACATCGCAACAAGCTTAATTAAACTATATTAACCCCTAAACCTAACCCTAACCCCCCTAACTTTAACATTATTAAATTAGATCTAAATTAAATTTACAATTATTAACTAAATAATTCCTATTTAAAACTAAATACATACTTACCTGTGAAATAAAACTTAAGCTAGCTGCAATATAATTAAAAGTTAAATTGTAGATAGCTTAGGTTTTATTTTTATTTCACAGATAAGTTTGTATTTATTTTAACTAGGTAGACTAGTTAGTAAATAGTTATTAACTATTTACTAACTACCTAGTTTAAATAAATACAAATTTATCTGTGAAATAAAACCTAACCTGCCTTATACCAAAAACCTAACATTACAAAAAATAAAAAACCTACCATTACCAAAAATAAAAAACAATCATTACAAAAAAAGATTAATCCTATTCTAATACCAAAAAAAAAAACACTCCAAAATAAAAAAGTCTACTTTAGAATAAACTACCAAGGGCCCTTAAAAGGGCATCTTGTAGGGCATTGCCCTGAGATAAACAGCTCTTTTACTTTTAAAAAAGAATTACACCTAACCTAATAGCCCTATTAAAATAAAAAAGCCACCCAAAATAAAAAAAACCCTAGCCTACAATCAACTACTGATGGCCATTAAAAGGGCCTTTTGTGGGGCATTGCCCCAAAGATATCTGCTCTTTTGTAAAAAAAATACAAACACCCCCGCTCAACAGTAAAACCCACCACCCAACCAACCCCCCCAAATAAAAAAAACTATCTAAAATAACCTAAGCTAACAATTGCCCTGAAAAGGGCATTGCCCTTAAAAGGGCATTTAGGTCTTTTACTGCCCAGACCCTAAACTAAAAAAAAAAACACCCAAAAAACCCTATCACTAAACACTAACCCCCTGACAATCCACTTACAGTTGTTGAAGTCCCGCTTGAAGGATCCATCCAGCTGGCGAAGTCTTTATCCAATTAGCCAATAGAATGAGAGCTGCTTAAATCCTATTGGCTGATTTGAATAGCCAATAGGATTTTAGCAGTCCTAATTCCTTTTGGCTGATTCAAAATTTTTAGCCAATAGGAATGCAAGGGACGCCATCTTGAATCGCGTCCCTTGCATTGAAGATTCAGTGTATAGCGGAGACCGTATGAAGAGGATGCTTTGTGCCGGATGTCTTCAGGATGGACCCGCTGCGCGCCGGCTGGATGAAGATTGAAGAGGCCGTCTGGATGAAGACTTCTTGTCGCATGGATGAGGACTTCGCCGGCTGGATGAAGATAGAAGAGGCCACCTGGATGAAGACTTCTTGCCGCCTGGGTGAAGATCGTTCAAGCGGGACTTCAAAAACTGTAAGTGGATCGTCAGGGGGTTAGTGTTAGGCTTTTTTAAGGGTTTATTGGGTGGGTTTTATTTTTTAGTTTAGGGTCTGGGCAGTAAAAGAGCTAAATGCCCTTTTAAGGGCAATGCCCATACAAATGCCCTTTTCAGGGCAATTGTTAGCTTAGGTTATTTTAGATAGTTTTTTATTTAGGGGGATTGGTTGGGTGGTGGGCCATTGGTAGTTTATTGTAGGCTAGGTTTTTTTTTTTATTTTGGGTGGGCTTTTTTTATTTTGATAGGGCTTATACATTAGGTGTAATTCTTTTTTATTTTTGATAATTTGTTTGTTATTTTTCGTAATTTAGTGTTTTTTTTTGTAATTTAGTTAGTTTTTAATTTTTTTAATTAGATACTTTTAGTGTTAGGATTTTTTTATTGGTAGTTTAGTTTTATTTAATTGGTAGTTAGTTTAATTTTAGTTTAATAATTATAATAAGGTGTAAATCGTAGATATCAATAAAAACATAAACAAGAATGCTGTATGATATCCTCTAGGAGGCGCTAAGTAACATACAATATAAGATGTTTCACTAATCTAATCTTCAATATCAGGTTATATCTATACCCAAGGGTATATCAGTGTAAATGTAATAAATATGGTAAATAGTATAAAAAAGAATCGTAATGGTACAATAAGTAAAATGTCCCAGAAGTCCCACAATGTGTGGAATAAACCCCCGGACCAAGGAGTTACTTGTTATACTTTATGTTCGAATTTCCAGCAGAGAAAAAGTCCCACAGATGAAGATGTGGAATAGCAGTTGTTAGTAGGCAGCTCTCTAACTTCGTTCCAAAAGAAAGCAATCTGTTAAGGAAATACAAATGTAAAGAGGCGCCAATGGTGCAGATCAATGATGCATCTTAGAAGATCAAAGCAGGAAAAATACACAGGGTACTCACTTGTAGGAAAGGCAATCAATCACGCCCATAGAGACAGGCTGGATTTCTGCAGCAGTCCAGCTAGCTGATTGGTACCTAGTAGGCAGCTCCAAGGTGCAGGATACCGGCAAACGAAAAGTACACACTAGCCAAATAAGTGTATACACAGGAGACCAGGATAAGGGATTCGTGCCCTATAGGTAGCGTAGCTCCAAGAGATAAACAACAGATAGTTTTATTTAAAACTTGTTTAAAAAACACAACTCATATTTGTGCCAGTAAAAACTTGAGCAAATGGAGAAACAATGCAACGCGTTTCTCAGTAACAACTGTTTCATCAGGCATGTTTAACACATATTTCTCTGTCCTTAAATAGGACTACGCTACGGACAGGTAAGTTTTAATTTTATTTACGCTAGGGAAATTGTAATTTAATGTAAAGTTAGGGGGTCGTTAGGTTAAGGGGTTACTAGTTTAAATTAGTTTATTACGTTGTGGGGGGGGCTTTTGGTTTAGGGGTTTATAGTTTATTTTAGTATATTTTGTTGTAGGGGGCTTGCAGTTTAGGGGTTAATAGGTTTATTATAGCGGTGGTGTGGGCAGACGCCAGATTAGGGGTTCATAAAATTTAAATAGTGTTTTTGATGCGGGAGGGTGGCGGTTTAGGGGTTAATAACTTTAGTATAGTGGTGACGATGTTGGAAAGCGGCGGAATAGGGGTTAATACATTTTTTTTAGTGGCTGCGATGTTGGGAGCGGCAGATTAGGGGTTAATAAATGTATTATAGTGTTTTTCAAGCAGGGGGGCCTTGGTTTAGGGGTTAATAGGTAGTTTAAGGGTGTTTAGTGCTCTTTGTAGCAGCTTAGTTATAAGTAGTTTTATGCTACAGCTTTGTAGCATAAAACTCATAACTATTGACTTTAGATGACGGTACGGATCTTGTAGTTTTAGGCTGTAACGCTCACTTTTTAGCCTCACTGCAAAACTCATAATACTGGTGCTATGGGAATTCCATGAAAAAAAGTAATTTTTACGTGTGCGGGACTGACGTTGCGGTACAGGCTAAAAGGTGTGTGGTACACCTATACCGACAACACTTGTAATGCTGTTTTAACACGGAAAATGCCATATTTTCAGCGTTACAAGCCGCAACACTAAACTTGTAATCTAGCTGATTGTTAATTAAGACCTAGATTACAAGTTGTACGGTACGACTTTACAGCTTAAAAGCGGGCCTTTGCGAGCGGTATAGTCAGCTCACCTGTATTACAAGTTGAGCAGAACGGCTATACCGCTAGAGTTTTAGCCTATACTGCAAAAATCCATTCTGCACTCAAACAATGGCTTTTGAGTGTGGAATGTTCAGTTTACCCATATTACAAGTTGTGTAGTCAGGCTATTTTATTATTATTATTATTTATTTATAAATTGCCAACAGATACCACAGCACTGTACATTGGTACAAAGATAAAACAGTGATACAATACAATATAAGACACTAGGACAAAATTAAACAAACAAATACAGGGGGAATTGAGATCCCTGTCCCCATGGGAACTTACAATCTTGATGGGTAGGAGGGTGAGAAACAGGAGGTGGGGACTGCAAAGGTGATAATGATGTTAGTGTGGAGTTAGGAGAGGGCAACTATTAGGCAAGTGGCATTAATTTGGTACTGATTTGGTGATAAGTTACCCTAAATAAAAAAGATCTTTATGGAGCGTTTAAAGGAGGAGAGGTTAGGGGAAAGTCTGACAGCTTGAGGAAGTGCGTTCCAGAGGGTTGGAGCCACACGAGAAAAGTCCTGTATTCTAGCATTGGAGGAGGTGATGATAGAAGATGCAAGAAGCAGGTCATTGTTATATATTAGGGGATGGGTATATTTGTTGATGAGTGAGTACAGATGGGGGGGCTGCGTTGGTAATGGCTTTATAGGTCAGGGTGAGAATTTTGAATTTAGTTCTGCTGTGAATGGGGAGACAGGAAAGAGACTCGCACAGAGGTGCAGTAGACACCGATCGTCAGGAGGAGAGGTAGATTAGTCTAGTAGAGGAGGCATTTAGGATGGATTGAAGGGGGGAGAGGCGGGAGAGAGGAAGGCCAGTTAGTAGGTTATTACAGTAGTCAAGTCGGGAAATTACTAGGGAGTGGATTAGCTGTTTAGTAGTTTTAGCGAAATTTAGAGATATTGTGTAGGTGGTTGTGACAGGATGAAGAGAGCAATTGGATGTGGGGTATGAAGGACAGATTGGAGTCAAGTGTAACTCCTAGGCAGCTGACTTGGGGTGATGGGGAAATAGTGGTGTCGCCAACAGTGATAGAACAGTTAGAAACTGGAGTAGACTTAGGGGGTTAGAAGGAGCTCAGTCTTGGACATGTTGATTTTTAAGTGGTGAGAGGCCATCCAGGAGGAAATGCCAGATAAGCAGTCACTGATGTGAGAAAGGACAGAAGGAGAGAGTGTAGGGGTGGATAGGTGGATCTGTCATGTTCTGTCTCAGGATATCTTGTGAGAGCCTCATTGTCTGGAACAGTTTCTTTAAAGGAAGATTAGTAGAAGCCATATAGATTGAAAATATATCAGATTTATTAAAATAAGAAAATTATTTGATTAAGCAAATACTTGCAGAGTATATTTAAATGTGCTACTCAGGTATGTTAATTCCACATACGGCAGGAGTGTAAATAAACAAACAAAGTAAGCAGAGATGCAGATTCAAAAAGGAAAGTCTCTCTCCTGGTAATAACTGAAATGCAGGATTTGCACAAGGCAGGAAACAACTTGTAAACAGGTAGCAGGTTTAAAGGCAAAGTCTTTCTCCTGGTAATAGCTGAAGTGCAGGAATTGCACAAGGCAGGAAACAAACTTGTAAACAGGTAACAGGTTTAAAGGTAAAGTCTTTCTCCTGGTAATACCTTGTAAACAGGTACAAAGGTGAAGTCTTTCTCCAAATAAGTACAGAAGTACAGGAACCAGGTTCTGACTTGTGACAAAACAGATCCAATGTGAAGACAACGTGCAGTCTAAGAGCCATCCTTAAATAGGGAGGCAGGGAACAAACTTGTAAACAGGTAACATGTTTAAAGGTAAAGTCTTTTCATTCATGTAATTAGCAAGAGTCCATGAGCTAGTGACGTATGGGATATACATTCCTACCAGGAGGGGCAAAGTTTCCCAAACCTTAAAATGCCTATAAATACACCCCTCACCACACCCACAAATCAGTTTTTACAAACTTTGCCTCCTATGGAGGTGGTGAAGTAAGTTTGTGCTAGATTCTACGTTGATATGCGCTCCGCAGCAGGTTGGAGCCCGGTTTTCCTCTCAGCGTGCAGTGAATGTCAGAGGGATGTGAGGAGAGTATTGCCTATTTGAATGCAATGATCTCCTTCTACGGGGTCTATTTCATAGGTTCTCTGTTATCGGTCGTAGAGATTCATCTCTTACCTCCCTTTTCAGATCGACGATATACTCTTATATATATATACCATTACCTCTGCTGATTCTCGTTTCAGTACTGGTTTGGCTATCTGCTATATGTAGATGAGTGTCCTGGGGTAAGTAAATCTTATTTTCTGTGACACTCTAAGCTATGGTTGGGCACTTTTTTATAAAGTTCTAAATATATGTATTCAAACATTTATTTGCCTTGACTCAGGATGTTCAACATTCCTTATTTTCAGACAGTCAGTTTCATATTTGGGATAATGCATTTGAATCAATCATTTTTTCTTACCTTTAAAAAATTTGACTTTTTTTCCTGTGGGCTGTTAGGCTCGCGGGGGCTGAAAATGCTTCATTTTATTGCGTCATTCTAGGCGCGGACTTTTTTGGCGCAAATTTTTTTTCTGTTTCCGGCGTCATACGTGTCGCAGGAAGTTGCGTCATTTTTTGACGTTCTTTTGCGCCAAAAGTGTCGGCGTTCCGGATGTGGCGTCATTTTTGGCGCCAAAAGCATTTAGGCGCCAAATAATGTGGGCGTCATTTTTGGCGCTAAAAAATATGGGCGTCTTTGTTGTCTTCACATTATTTAAGTCTCATTATTTATTTGCTTCTGGTTGCTAGAAGCTTGTTCACTGGCATTTTTTCCCATTCCTGAAACTGTCATTTAAGGAATTTGATCTATTTTGCTTTATATGTTGTTTTTTTCTATTACATATTGCAAGATGTTCCACGTTGCAACTGAGTCAGAAGATACTTCAGGAAAATCGCTGCCCGATGCTGGAGCTACCAAAGCTAAGTGTATCTGATATAAACTTTTGGTATCTGTTCCTCCAGCTGTTGTTTGTATTGAATGTCATGACAAACTTGTTAATGCAGATAAAATTTCCTTTAGTACTATTACATTACCTGTTGCTGTTTCGTCAACATCTAATACTCAGAGTGTTCCTGATAACATAAGAGATTTTGTTTCTAAATCCATTAAGAAGGCTATGTCTGTTATTTCTCCTTCTAGTATACATAAAAGTCTTTTAAAACTCTTTTTTCAGATGAATTTTTAAAATGAACATCATCATTCTGATACTGATAATGGTTCTTCTGGTTCAGAGGTTTCTGTCTCAGAGGTTGATGCTGATAAATCTTCGTATTTGTTCAAGATGGAATTATTTGTTCTTTACTTAAAGAAGTATTAATTGCATTAGAAATTGAGGATTCTGGTCCTCTTGATACTAAATCTAAACGTTTAAATAAGGTTTCTAAATCTCCTGTAGTTATTCCAGAAGTGTTTCCTGTCCCTGGTGCTATTTCTGAAGTAATTTCCAGGGAATGGAATATTTTGGGTAATTCATTTACTCCTTCTAAAAACGTTTTAAGCAATTATATCCTGTGCCATCTGACAGATTAGAGTTTTGGGACAAAATCCCTAAGATTAATGGGGCTGTCTCTACTCCTGCTAAAGATCCTTTAGATAGGAAAATTGAATCCTTTCTAAGAAAAGCTTACTTGTGTTCAGGTAATCGTCTTAGACCTGCTGTATCCTTAGCGGATGTTACTGCAGCTTCAACTTTTTTGGTTAGAAGCTTTAGTGCAACAAATAACAGATCATAATTATCATTTGCATTTCTTTAACATGCTAATTATTTTATTTGTGATGCCATCTTTGATATCATTAGAGTTGATGTCAGGTATATGTCTCTAGCTATTTTTAGCTAGAAGAGCTTTATGGCTTAAAACTTGGAATGCTGATATGTCTTCTAAGTCATCTTTGCTATCCCTTTCTTTCCAGGGTAATAAATTATTCGATTATCAGTTGGATTCTTTTATCTCAACTGTTACTGGAGGGAAGGGAACTTTTTTACCACAGGATAAAAAATCTAAAGGTGAATTTAGGTCTAATAATCGTTTTCGTTCCTTTCTTCACAACAAGGAACAAGAGCCTGATCCTTCATCCTCAGGAGCGGTATCAGTTTGGTAACCTTCTCCAGTTTGGAATATATCCAAGCCTTATAGAAACCCAAGCCAGCTCCTAGGTCCACATGAAGGTGCGGCCCTCATTCCAGCTCAGCTGGTACAGGGCAGATTATGTTTTTTTCAAAGAAATTTGGATCAATTCCGTTCACAATCTCTGTTTTTCAGAACATTGTTTCAGAAGGGTACAGAATTGGCTTCAAGTTAAGGCCTCCTGCAAAGAGATTTTTTTCTTTCCAGTGTCCCAGTAAACCCAGCAATGGCTCAAGCATTTCTGAAATGTGTTTCAGATCTAGAGTTGGCTGGAGTTATTATGCCAGTTCCAGTTCTGGAACATGGGGCTGGGGTTTTTATTTAATCTCTTTATTGTACCAAAGAAGGTCAAATCCTTCAGACCAGTTCCGGATCTGTTAATATTGAA
This sequence comes from Bombina bombina, assembly GCF_027579735.1. Taxonomy (NCBI): domain Eukaryota; kingdom Metazoa; phylum Chordata; class Amphibia; order Anura; family Bombinatoridae; genus Bombina; species Bombina bombina. Next base: position 142,599,544 of record NC_069504.1, on the reverse strand, counting down.
TCATTATGTAAGGATACCAACATTTAAGATGGTAACTGTAAGGACTATCCTGCCTTTTGTTCAGCAAGGGCATTATATGTCTGCATTAGATTTAAAGGATGCATATCTGCATATTCCGATTCATCCAGATCACTATCAGTTTCTGAGATTCTCTTTTCTAGACAAGCATTACCAGTTTGTGGCTCTACCGTTTGGCCTAGCATCAGCTCCAAGAATTTTTACAAAGGTTCTCGGTGCCCTTCTGTCTGTATTCAGAGAACAGGGTATTGGTATTTCCTTATTTGGACGATATCTTGGTACTTGCTCAGTCTTCACATTTAGCAGAATCTCATTCGATTCGACTTATGTTTTTTCTTCTAGATCATGGTTGAAGGATCAATTTACCAAAAAGTTCATTGATTCCTCAGACAAGGGTAACCTCTTTAGGTTTCCATATAGATTCGGTGTCCATGACTCTGTCTTTTTCGGACAAGAGACGTCTAACATTGATATCAGCTTGTCAAAACCTTCAGTCACAATCATTCCCTTTGGTTGCCTTATGCATGGAAATTTTAGGTCTTATGTCTGCTGCATTGGACGCGATCTCCTTTGCTCATTTTCACATGCGACCTTTCCAGCTCTGTATGCTGAACCAATAGTGCTGGGATTACACAAAGATATCTCAATCAATATCTTTAAAACCGATTGTACGACACTCTCTGACGTGGTGGACAGATCACCATCGTTTAATTCAGGGGGCTTCTTTTGTTCTTCCGACCTGGACTGTAATTTCAACAGATGCAAGTCTTACAGGTTGGGGAGCTGTATGGGGATCTCTGACGGCACAAGGAGTTTGGGAATCTCAGGAGGTGAGATTACCGATCAATATTTTGGAACTCCGTGCAATTTTCAGAGCTCTTCAGTCTTGGCCTCTTCTGAAGAGAGAATCGTTCATTTGTTTTCAGACAGACCATGTCACAACTGTGGCATACATTAATCATCAAGGAGGGACTCACAGTCCTCTGGCTATGAAAGAAGTGTCTCGAATTCTGGTTTGGGCGGAATCCAGCTCCTGTCTAATTTCTGCGGTTCATATCCCAGGTATAGACAATTGGGAAGCGGATTATCTCAGCCGCCAAACGTTACATCCGGGCGAATGGTCTCTTCACCCAGAGGTATTTCTTCAGATTGTTCAAATGTGGGAACTTCCAGAAATAAATCTGATGGCGTCTCATCTAAACAAGAAACTTCCCAGGTATCTGTCCAGATCCCGGGATCCTCAGGCGGAGGCAGTGGATGCATTATCACTTCCTTGGAAGTATCATCCTGCCTATATCTTTCCGCCTCTAGTTCTTCTTCCAAGAGTAATCTCCAAGATTCTGAAGGAATGCTCGTTTGTTCTGCTGGTAGCCCCGGCATGGCCTCACAGGTTTTGGTATACGGATCTTGTCCAGATGGCCTCTTGCCAACCGTGGACTCTTCCGTTAAGACCAGACCTTCTGTCACAAGGTCCTTTTTTTCCATCAGGATCTCAAATTCTTAAATTTAAAGGTATGGAGATTGAACGCTTGATTCTTGGTCAAAGAGGTTTCTCTGTGATTAATACTATGTTACAGGCTCATAAATCTGTATCTAGAGAGATATATTATAGAGTCTGGAAGACTTATATTTCTTGGTGTCTTTCTCATCATTTTTCTTGGCATTCTTTTAGAATACCGAGAATTTTACAGTTTCTTCAGGACGGTTTAGATAAGGGTTTGTCCGCAAGTTCCTTGAAAGGACAAATCTCTGCTCTTTCTGTTCTTTTTTCACAGAAAGATTGCTAGTCTTCCTGATATTCATTGTTTTGTACAAGCTTTGGTTCGTATAAAACCTGTTATTAAGTCAATTTCTCCTCCTTGGAGTTTGAATTTGGTTCTGGGGGCTCTTCAAGCTCCTCCTTTGAACCCATGCATTCATTGGACATTAAATTACTTTCTTGGAAAGTTTTGTTCCTTTTGGCGATCTCTTCTGCCAGAAGAGTCTCTGAATTATCTGCTCTTTCTTGTGAATCTCCTTTTCTGATTTTTCATCAGGATAAGGCGGTGTTGCGAACTTCTTTTCAATTTTTACCTAAGGTTGTGAATTTCAACAACATTAGTAGAGAAATTGTGGTTCCTTCATTATTTCCTAATCCTAAGAATTCTAAGGAGAAATCATTGCATTCTTTGGATGTTGTTAGAGCTTTGTAATATTGTGTTGAAGCTACTAAGTCTTTCCGAAAGACTTCTAGTCTATTTGTCATCTTTTACGGTTCTAGAAAAGGTCAGAAAGCTTCTGCCATTTCTTTGGCATCGTGGTTGAAATCTTTAATTCATCATGCTTATGTCGAGTCGGGTAAAACTCCGCCTCAAAGGATTACAGCTCATTCTACTAGGTCAGTTTCTACTTCCTGGGCGTTTAGGAATGAAGCTTCGGTTGATCAGATTTGCAAAGCAGCAACTTGGTCCTCTTTGCATTCTTTTACTAAATTCTACCATTTTGATGTGTTTTCTTCTTCTGAAGCAGTTTTTGGTAGAAAAGTACTTCAGGCAGTGGTTTCAGTTTGAATCTTCTGCTTATGTTTATTAAACTTTATTTTGGGTGTGGATTATTTTCAGCAGGAATTGGCTGTCTTTATTTTATCCCTCCCTCTCTAGTGACTCTTGTGTGGAAAGATCCACATCTTGGGTAGTCATTATCCCATACGTCACTAGCTCATGGACTCTTGCTAATTACATGAAAGAAAACATAATTTATGTAAGAACTTACCTGATAAATTCATTTCTTTCATATTAGCAAGAGTCCATGAGGCCCACCCTTTTTGTGGTGGTTATGATATTTTTGTATAAAGCACAATTATTCCAATTCCTTATTTTATATGCTTTCGCACTTTTTTCTTATCACCCCACTTCTTGGCTATTCGTTAAACTGATTTGTGGGTGTGGTGAGGGGTGTATTTATAGGCATTTTAAGGTTTGGGAAACTTTGCCCCTCCTGGTAGGAATGTATATTCCATACGTCACTAGCTCATGGACTCTTGCTAATATGAAAGAAATGAATTTATCAGGTAAGTTCTTACATAAATTATGTTTCTCCTGGTAATAGCTGAAGTGCAGGATTTACACAAGGCAGGGAACAAACTTGTAAACAGGTAAAAGGTTTAAAGGTAAAGTCTTTCTCCTGGTAATAGCTGAAGTGCAGGAATTGCACAAGGCAGGAAACAAACTTGTAAACAGGTAACAGGTTTAAAGGTAAAGTCTTTCTCCTGGTAATACCTTGTAAACAGGTGCAAAGGTGAAGTCTTTCTCCAAATATGTACAGGAAACAGGTTCTGACTTGTGACAAAACAGATCCAATGTGAAGACAACATGCAGTCTAAGAGCCATCCTTAAAGGGACAGTCTACACCAGAATTTTTATTGTTTTAAAAAATAGATAATCCCTTTATTACCCATTTCCCAGTTTTGCATAACTAACACATTTATAATAATATACTTTTAACCTCTATGATTATCTTGTATCTAAGCCTCTGCAAACTGCCCCTTTTTTCAGTTCTTTTGACAGACTTGCAGTCTAGCCAATCAGTGCCTGCTCCCAGATAACTTCTCGTGCACGAGCACAGTGTTATCTTTATGAAATACGTGAACTAACATCCTCTAGTGGTGAAAAACTGTTAAAATGCAATCTGAAAGAGGTGGGCTTCAAGGTCTAAGAAATTAGCATATGAACCTCCTAGGTTAAGCTTTCAACTAAGAATACCAAGAGAACAAAGCAAAATTGGTGATAAAAGTAAATTGGAAAATTGTTTAAAATTACATGCTCTATCTGAATCATGAAAGTTTATTTTGGCCTAGACTGTCCCTTTAAATAGGGAGGTTTTGCGTAGGTTTGGTTATGAGTAATTCCAGAATTGAGAACACCTGTGTGTTGCACAGGTGTAATTACAAGTAAGGCAAATACAAATTTATTGGATCTTTTAAGTTCCGTGCTAATTATAGAGCTGGCTGTGGCTCAACACGCAAGCAAACCAACTGGCAAGCACAACGCCACAGGTTCAAATCCCCATACAGCCCTTCCTAGCAGAATGCCTCCCAGACCTTTTCTTTTTCTTTTTAGTCTGGAGGCTTGGTTCATGACAGGATCTGAGTATCATCAGCATAGAGGTGATAGTTGAAGCCATAGCTACTGATAAGTTTACCCATTGAGGAAGTATAAATAGAGTAGAAGACACAGAACAGAGCCTTCAGGTACTTAAACAAGTAGAGGCAGTGAAGAGGAGGAGTCACCAGCAAATGAGACAGAAAAGGACCTATTAGAGAGATAAAAGTGGGTCCAGGAGAGGGTAGTGTCACAGAGCCCAAGCTGAGAGTCTGTAAGAGAAGGGGATGGTCAACTTTGTCAAAGGCAGCAGACAGGTTGAGTAAGATAAGTATAGAGTAATGGCCACTGTTTTTAGCAGAAAGAAGATTGTTACTTACCTTGGTGAGGGCAGTCTCAGTTGAGTCTCAGTTGAGTTTTGGGGACAGAAGCCAGATTGCAGGTTGTCAAGAGAGTTGGAGGACAGGAAGTGGGTTAGGCGATTGAAAACTAGTTTTTCCAGGATTTTTAAAGCTAGTGGAAGCAGTGATAAAGGTAGTTTGCAGGAGAATTTGGGTCTATGGAGTGTTTATTGAGGATGGGGGTGACCTAATCTGCTAGTATTATAGCTTATACCGTAATGATCCATTCCGTAATCAAAGACCAGTAGTTATGGATTTTGCAAATCAGAAATGTTTCAGAAAACTCATAACAAAAATGTTACAAAGTACACTAATACCCATAAACTACCTATTAACTCCTAAACTGCATTGTAAATAATATAATAAACCTATTAACCCCTAATCTGCCGCCCACCTACATCAGCAACACTAAATTAAAGTATTAACCCCTAAACCGCTAACCCTCAAATAGCTAATACTAAAATAAACCTTTTAACCCCTAAACAGCCGACCCCCACATCGCTACTACTAAAAAATAAACCTATTAACCCCTAAACCGCTTACCCACCACATCACTACTACTAAAATAAACCTATTAACCCCTAATCCACTGCCCCCCGCATTGTGACAAACTAAATAAAACTATTAACCCATAAACCTAACACCTGTTAACTTTAAAATAAAGTTATAACCTTAAAATAAATAAAAATTACCTGTGAAATAAATAAAACCTAAGCTTAAACTTTAAATAAACCTAACATTACTGTAAATAAAATATACCAAAAATAAAAAGCCTAAATTAAAAAATTTAAAAATCCTAACACTACGACCCCCCCAACATTACAATGAATAACAAACTTTAAAATTACAAAAAATAAAAAAAATCTATTCTAATCTAATACCCCTATAAAAAAGCCACCCCAAAATAAAAACACCCCCTAATCTAATGCTTAACTACAAATAGCCCTTAAAATGGCCTTTTGTAGGGCATTGCCCAAAGTTTAACAGCTCTTTTACTTAAAAAAATACAAATTAACCCCTAACAGTACAATACCCCCATTCACCCAGCCCCCCAAAATAAAAGAGATCTTACTCTAAAAAAACTAAGCTACCCATTGCCCCTAAAGTGGCATTTTTATGGGCATTGCCCTTAAAAGAGCAATCAGCTCTTTAGTGCCCATTAAAAAACAAAAAAAGCCCTAATCTAAAAAAGAAAACCCATCCAAAACTAACACTAACCCCGAAATATGTACTCACCATTCCTGAAGTCCAGCGGTGAAGGTCTTCTTCCAGACGGATCCATCTTCATCCAGCATGGGGCGATCTTCTTTCTTCATCCTGGTGGCATGGAGCGAAGGTGGCTGGAGCGGAGCAGGAACAGTGGCCACGCAGACATCCACCGTGGAGGCCCCTCTTCATGCGATTATCCGCCACACACTGAAGATTGAATGCAAGGTACCAGTTTAATGTTGGGGTACCTTGCATTCCTATTGGCTGAACATTTTAAACCAGCCAAATAGGGTGAGAGCTGCTTAAATCCTATTGGCTGTTCAGTTTATTTTTTGTAATTTTAGAGTTTGTTATTTTTTTGTAATGTTAGTTTTTTTCCCCCCATAGTGTTAAGCTTCGTTTTTTAATTATTTCACAGGTAAGATTTTATTTATTTCAAGGTTGTTATATTGTAACTTTAATTTAAAGTTAGCGGGTTTTAGGTATAGGGGTTAATAGTTGAATTCAGTTTGTCATGATGCGGGGGGCTGGCGGTTTAGGGGTTAATAGGTTTATTTTAGTAGTAGCGATGTGGGGGGGGGAGGAGTTTGGTGGTTTAAGGGTTAATAGGTTTTTTTTTCATGTAATTGGCAAGAGTCCATGAGCTAGTGACGTATGGGATATACAATCCTACCAGGAGGGGCAAAGTTTCCCAAACCTCAAAATGCCTATAAATACACCCCTCACCACACCCACAATTCAATTTTACAAACTTTGCCTACTATGGAGGTGGTGAAGTAAGTTTGTGCTAGATTTTTATGATTTCTCCTATGATAAATAAGCGCTTCTAAGCATTCTGAAGCCTAATTCCTCTCAGAGTACAGTGTTTGTCAGAGGGATGTGAAGTGCCTGTTTGATTTTATGGTTTTCCTCGTGGCAAATCTTTTCAAGGGTTCTCTGTTATCAGTCGTAGTGATTCATCTCCTACCTCCCTTTTCAGATCGACAATATACTCTTATATACCATTACCTCTGCTGATAGCTTTCAGTACTGGTTTGGCTATCTGCTATATGTGGATGAGTGTCTTTCGGTAAGTATGTATCATTATTTTAAGACACTTTCAGCTATGGTTTGATGCTTTATGTATTAATATAAAGTTTTAAATATATGTATTTTACTTATATTTGCCATGAGTCAGGTCTATGTGTATTTCCCTTTGCAGTCCAGCAGTTTCATTATGGGAATCATGTTTAGGAAGTTTGTCTTACCTGGGGTATAGCGGCCCATTTATCAAGCTCCGTATGGAGCTTGAGGGCCTGTGTTTCTGGCGAGTTTTCAGACTCGCCAGAAACACAAGTTATGGAGCAGCGGTCTAAAGACTGCTGCTCCATAACCCTGCCCGCCTGCTCTGATGAGGCGGACAGGAATCGCCACAATGCAACCCGATCGAGTATGATCGGGTTGATTGACACCTCCCTGCTGGCGGCCCATTGGCCGCGAGTCTGCAGGGGGCGGCGTTGCACCAGCAGCTCTTGTGAGCTGGTGGTGCAATGCTGAATACGGAGAGCGTATTGCTCTTCGCATTCAGCGATGTCTGTCGGACCTGATCCGCACTATCGGATCAGGTCCAACAGACATATGATAATTCGGCCTCATAGTCTATTTTCAAATTGACTTGTTTTTTCTTGGAAAACTTGCGGGCCAATTAGACTCGCAAGGGCGCAAAATGTTTATTTCGTCATTTTTGGCGCAATAAATTTTTGGGGTGCGAATGTGCGCCGGTCATGATTCAAGTTCACCATTTCCTGTGTCTTAGTTGATGCTAGGTTGTTTGGCACGAAATTGTGTTATGACGCGAGTTGCATCATTTCCGGATGTTTGTTGGCACCAAAAAAATTCTCAACTTCCTTTTGCGTTGTGCGTCATACTTGGTGCCAAAAAATGTTTAGTTTTATTTTACCTCACTTCCTATATGCTCCTTGCCTTCTTTATGTTCAGAGGGCTATGCTATTTGCTTTTTTTAGCCAAATTTAGCACTTGCATTTTTTCCCATTCCTGAAACTGCTATATGCGGAAATAAGATATTTCTGTTTAATGTTATTTTTCTTTTTCTATTACATTTTGCGAGATGTGTCATTCTGATCCTGACTCTGATGTTACTGTAGAATCTATGATGCCCTGGAACACAATTCTACAAAGCTATGTGTGTTCTTTTCATTTTTTAAGCTGTTGTTATTTCCTCAGCTCAATTATGTGGCATTAATTTATCTTGTTTTATGCTTGCAATGTTTCTACATGCACAATAACATTTACTGTTTATTTACATATCCAGTTCATGTACTTGATTTCATTTGCAAATAACACTTGGTGTTGCTTATATCATAAAAGGTTATGACTGCTATTATGCCTTTAAGTAAACTTACCAGGTCTTTTCAAAATTGTTAAGATTTAATCAATTTTGTTCTGACCGACAGCATATTTAAGTTTATTCTACTGAGGAAGGTTTCTTTGGCTCAAAGGATCCTGTATCAGACAGTTTGTTAAAATTCTTATTTTTCATTTGAACATTCTTTGTTCTTTGTTAAGGAAATATATCTGTTCAAAGCTTTTAGGAGTCTAGTCCTCCTATTAACTATCGCCTAGATTACGAGTCTTGCGTTAGCCTTAAAAAGCAGGGTTGAAGGGTCCCAACACTGCTTTTTAACGCCCACTGGTATTATGAGTCTTGCAGGTACAGGTGTACCGCTCACTTATTTTCTGCGATTTTAGCATACCGCAAATCTCCTTACATCAATTGCGTATCCTATCTTTTTAATGGGATTTGCCTAACACCGGTATTACGATTGCTTTAAAAAGTGAGCAGTACGCCCTCTATCTCCAAGACTCCTACCGCATTTTATAGTCAGTAGTTAAGAGTTTTATGGGCTAACGCCGTAACATAAAACTCCTAACTAAAGTGCTATAAAGTACACTAGCACCCATAAACTACCTACTAACCCCTTAACCCGAGGCCCCCCCACATCGCAAACACTATAATAAAATTATTTAACTCCTAATCTGCCGACCGGACATCGCCACCACTGTAATAAATGTATTAACCCCTAAACCACCGCACTCCCGCCTCGAAAACACTAGTTAAATTTTATTAACCCCTTATCTGCCCCCCCAACGTCGCCGCAACTATATTAAATTTATTAACCCCTAATCTGCCGTCGCCAACATCGCCGCCACTATAATAAATTTATTAACCCCTAAACCTAAGTCTAACCCTAACCCCCTTAACTTAAATATAATTTAAATACATCTAACTAAATTATTCCTATTTAAAACTAAATACTTACCTGTAAAGTAAACCCTAAAATAGCTACAATATAACTAATAATTACATTGTAGCTATCTCGGGATTTATTTTTATTTTACAGGCAACTTTGTATTTATTTTAACAAGGTACAATAGTTATTAAATAGTTTTTAACTATTTAATAACTACCTAGCTAATATAAATACAAATTTACCTGTAAAATAATCCCTATCCTAAGTTACAATTACACCTTACACTACACTATCATTAAATTAATTACATAAAATACCTACAATTTATTACAATTAAATTAAATAAACTAAATTACGAAAAACAACAAACACTATTAAGGGGGGATTGGGTGGGTTTTAGAGTAGGGTTGGGTGTGTGGGTGGTGGGTTTTAATGTTGGGGGGGTATTGTATTTTTTTACAGATAAAAGAGCTGATTACTTTGGGGCAATGCCCCACAAAAAGCCCTTTTATGGGCTATTTGTAATTTAGTATAGGGTAGGGATTTTTTTTATTTTGGGGGGCTTTTTTATTTTGTTAGGGGGATTAGATTAGGTGTAATTAGTTTAAAATATCTGTAATTTCTTTTTTATTTTCTGAAGTTTAGTGTTTGTTGTTTTTCGTAATTTAGTTTATTTTATTTAATTGTAATTAATTGTAGGTATTTTATGTAATTAATTTAATGATAGTGTAGTGTTAGGTGTAATTGTAACTTAGGTTAGGGTTTATTTTACAGGTAAATTTGTCTTTATTTTAGCTAGGTAGTTATTAAATAGTTAATAACTATTTAATAACTATTGTACCTAGTTAAAATATTAGTTATATTGTAGCTATCTTAGGGTTTATTTTACAGGTAAGTATTTAGTTTTAAATAGGAATAATTTATTTTGATGTATTTAAATTATATTTCAGTTATGGGGGGGTTAGGGTTAGACTTAGGTTAAGGGGTTAATAACTTTATTATAGTGGCGGCGACGTTGGCGGTGGCAGATTAGGGGTTAATAAATATAATGTAGGGTTCGGCGATGTTTGGGGCAGTAGATTAGGGGTTCATTAGTATAATGTAAGTGGCTGCGGTGTCCAGAGCGTCAGATTTGGGGTTAATAAGATTATGCAGGTGGCGACGATGTCGGGGGTGGCAGATTAGGGGTTAATAAATATAAGATTAGGGGTGTTTAGACTCAGGGTTCATGTTAGGGTGTTAGGTGTAGACGTAAAAAGTATTTCCCCATAGGAAACAATGGGGCTGCGTTAGGAGCTGAACGCTGCTTTTTTGCAGGTGCTAGTTTTTTTTCCAGCCAGCTCAGCCCCATTGTTTCCTATGGGGAAATCGTGCATGAGCACGTTACACCAGCTTACCGCTGACTTAAGCAACGCTGGTATTAAGATGAGATGTGGAGCTAAATTTTGCTCAACGCTCACTCTTCTGAGGCTAACGCCGGCTTGCAGAAAACTCGTAATACCAGCGTTGTCTAAAGTGAGCGGTGAGAAAAAAAGGCTCGTTAGCACCGCACAGCATTACAGTCAAAAACTCGTAATCTAGCCGTATGTCAATAATTCTTTTCAAATCTGGATTTTAACATTTTTTGCTTTTGAGGTTTTTTCCTATTCAATATACTGTCTGTATTATATTCTAGAGAATGATTATTCTGATTCCCTCTTGGGCCTGTACTACTATTTCTAAGGAACTTGTACTTCAGGATTCTTTAGAATTTGAATATAACCTTAGTAGAGCATTTTCACGTACTGTTTATATTTTTAGCTCAGCTTTATCTGTGGCTGACATTACTGTTCTCTCAACCTTTGTTGAACAGTTAGCATAAGCAGTTTCAGATTTTTAAGTGTATAACTCTGTTTATTTACTTTTGGGTAGATTATGAGTCTTGGGTTATGAGCTGTGCGGTGCTAACGTGCAGTTTATTGTTACCACTCACTTCCCTACAGCGCTGGTATTACAGGTTTTTACAAACCCGGCGTTAACAGGCAAGAAGTGAGAGTAGAGCAAAATTGACCTCCACACTGCACTCCAATACCAGTGCTGCTTAAGTGAGCGGTGAGCTGGTTATACGTGCTCGTGCACGATTTCCCCACAGACATTAATGGGGCGAGCCGGCTGAGTAAAACACCTGCAATAAAGCAGCGTAAAGCTCAGTAACGCAGCCCCATTGATTCCGATGGGGAAATACATTTTATGTCTACACCTAACACCCTAACATGAACCCTGAGTCTAAACACCCCTAATTCTTACACTTATTAACCTCTAATCTGCTGCCCCCGACATCGCCGACAACTGAATTATACGTATTAACCCCTAATCTGCCGCTATGGACACCGCCGCCACCTACATTATGCTTATTAACCCCTAATCTGCTGCCCCCAACATCGCCAACACCTACATTATATTTATTAACCCCTAATCTCCTGCCCCCAATGTTGCCACAACCTACCTACACTTATTAACACCTAATCTGCCGCCCCCAACGTCGCCGCCACTATATTAAATTTATTAACCCCTAAATCTAAATCTAACCCTAACCCTAACACCCCCTAACTTAAATATAATTTAAATAAATATAAATAAAATTCCTATCATTACCTAAATAATTCCTATTTAAAACTAAATACTTACCTATAAAATAAACCCTAAGCTAGCTAAAATATAACTAATAGTTACATTGTATCTATCTTAGGGTTTATTTTTATTTCACAGCTAAGTTTGTATTTATTTTAACTAGGTAGACTAGTTAGTACATAGTTATTAACTATTTAATAACTACCTAGCTAAAATAAATACAAATTGACCTGTAAAATAAAACCTAACCTAAGTTACACTAACACCTAACACTACACTACAATTAAATCAATTCCCTACATTAAATACAATTAAATAAATTTAATTAGCTAAATTACAAAACAAACAAACACTAATTTACAGAAAATAAAAAGCAAATTACAGATATTTAAACTAATTACACCTAATCTAATAGCCCTATCAAAATTAAAAAAAGCCCCCCAAAATAAAAAAAACCCCTAGCCTAAACTAAACTATCAATAGCCCTTAAAAGGGCCTTTGCGGGGCATTGTCCCAAAGAAATCAGCTCTTTTACCTGTAAAAAAAAATACAAACAACCCCCCCAACAGTAAAACCCACCACCCACACAACCAACTCCCCAAATAAAAGACTAACTAAAAAAAACTCAGCTCCCCATTGCCCTGAAAAGGGCATTTGGATGGACATTGCCCTTAAAAGGGCATTTAGCTCTATTGCTGCCCAAAGCCCTAACCTAAAAAATAAACCCACCCAATACACCCTTAAAAAATCCTAACACTAACCCCCGAAGATCCACTTACCGGGAGAAAAATATTCATCCAAGCGGCAAGATGTCCTCAACGAAGCCGGCAGAAGTGGTCCTCCAGGCGGGCAGAAGTCTTCACCCAGACGGCATCTTCTATCTTCATCCTTCCGATGCAGAGCGGCTCCATCTTCAAGACATCCGGCATGGAGCATCCTCTTCAATAGACAGCTTCTTCGGAATGACTGTTTCTTTAAGTGATGTCATCCAAATGGTGTCCCTTAGATTCCGATTGGCTGATAGAACTCTATCAGCCAATCGGAATTAAGTTAGAAAAAATCCTATTGGCTGATGCAATCAGCCAATAGGATTGAGCTGGCATTCTATTGGCTGTTCCAATCAGCCAATAGAATGCAAGCTCAATCCTATTGGCTGATCGGGGTAAGTGAATCTTCGGAGGTTAGTGTTAGGATTTTTAAAGGGTGTATTGGGTGGGTTTATTTTTTAGGTTAGGGCTTTGGGCAGCAATAGAGCTAAATGCCCTTTTAAGGGCAATGCCTATCCAAATTCCCTTTTCAGGGCAATGGGGAGCTTAGGTTTTTTTAGTTAGGCTTTTATTTGGGGGGATGGTTGTGTGGGTGGTGGGTTTTACTGTTGGGGGGTTGTTTGTATTTTTTTTTACAGGTAAAAGAGCTGATTTCTTTGGGGCAATGCCTTGTAAAAGGCCCTTTTAAGGGCTATTGATATAGGCTAGGGTTTTTTTATTTTGGGGGGGGGGGGCTTTTTTTAATTTTGATAGGGCTATTAGATTAGGTGTAATTAGTTTAAATATCTTGTAATTTGTTTATTATTTTCTGTAATTTAGTGTTTTTATTTGTAATTTAGCTAATTTAATATAATTGTATTTAATGTAGGGAATTGATTTAATTGTAGTGTAGTGTTAGGTGTTAGTGTAACTTAGGTTAGGTTTTATTTTACAGGTCAATTTGTATTTATTTTAACTAGATAGTTAGTAAATAGTTAATAACTATTTAGTAACTATTCTGCCGAGTTAAAATAAATACAAACTTGCCTGTAAAATAAAAATAAACCCTAAGCTAGCTACAATGTAACTATTAGTTATATTGTAGCTAGCTTAGGGTTTATTTTATAGGTAAGTATTTAGTTTTAAATAGGAATAATTTAGTTAATGAAAGTATTTTTATTTAGATTTATTTAAATTATATTTAAGTTAAGGGGTTTTAGGGTTAGGGTTAGATTTAGGACAGCAGATTAGGGGTTAATAAATGTAGGTAGGTGGCGGCAATGTTGGGGGCAGCAGATTAGGGGTTAATAAATATAATGTAGGTGGCGGCGATGTCTGGAGCGGAAGATTAGGGGTTAATAAGTATAATGTAGGTGGCAGCGATGTTAGGGGTGGCAGATTAGGGGTTAATAATATTTAACTAGTGTTTGCGAGGCGGGAGTGCGGTGGTTTAGGGGTTAATATGTTTATTCTAGTGGCAGCAATGTCCGGAGCAGCAGATTAGGGGTTAAACATTTTATTTTAGTGTTTGCGATGTTGGAGGGCCTTGGTTTAGGGGTTAATAGGTAGTTTATGGGTGTTAGTGTACTTTTTAGCACTTTAGTTATGAGTTTTATGCTACAGCGTTGTAGAGTAAAACTCATAACTACTGACTTTAAAATGCGTTAGTAATCTTGACGGGGTAGGGTGTACCGCTCACTTTTTGGCCTCCCAGGACAAACTCGTAATACGCGCTATGGAAGTCCCATAGAAAAAAGGCTTTACGAAATTTACGTAAGTCGGTTTGCGGTAAGGCCAAAAAAGTGTGCGGTGCCCCTATACCTGCAACACTCGTAATACCAGCGGGAGTAAAAAAACATAATTTATGTAAGAACTTACCTGATAAATTAATTTCTTTCATATTAGCAAGAGTCCATGAGCTAGTGACGTATGGGATATACATTCCTACCAGGAGGGGCAAAGTTTCCCAAACCTTAAAATGCCTATAAATACACCCCTCACCACACCCACAACTCAGTTTAACGAATAGCCAAGAAGTGGGGTGATAAGAAAGGAGCGAAAGCATCAAAAAATAAGGAATTGGAATAATTGTGCTTTATACAAAAAATCATAACCACCACAAAAAGGGTGGGCCTCATGGACTCTTGCTAATATGAAAGAAATGAATTTATCAGGTAAGTTCTTACATAAATTATGTTTTCTTTCATGTAATTAGCAATAGTCCATGAGCTAGTGACGTATGGGATAGTAGATACCCAAGATGTGGAACTTCCACGCAAGAGTCACTAGAGAGGGAGGGAAAAAATAAAGACAGCCAATTCTGCTGAAAAATAAATCCACTACCCAAATCAAAATTTTTTAATTTTTATAATGAAAAAAACTGAAATTATAAGCAGAAGAATCAAACTGAAACAGCTGTCTAAAGTACCATTCTACCAAAACTGCTTCTAAAGAAGAGAAAACATCAAAATGGTAGAATTTAGTAAAAATATGCAAAGAAGACCAAGTCATTGCTTTGCAAAACAGAAGCTTCATTCTTAAAAGCCCAGGAAGTAGAAACTTACCTAGTAGAATGAGCCGTAAATCACTGAGGCGGGAATCAACCCGACTCCAAATAAGCATGATGAATCAAAAGTTTAACCAAGATGCCAAAGAAATGGCAGAAGCCTTTTGACCTTCCTAAAACCAGAAAAGATAACAAATAGACTAGAAGTCTGTGTGAAATCTGAATAGCTTCAACATAGGATTTCAAAACTCTTACCATATCCAAATAATGTAAGAAACTTACCAAAGAAGTCTTAGGAAAAGACAATAATTCCTCCCTAATGTTGATAGAAATCACAACTTTAGGTAAGAATTGAAATGAGGATAGCAAAAACCACCTTATCCTGATGAAAAAATCAGAAAAAGGAGACTCACAAGAAAGAACAGATAATTCAAAAACTGTTCTAGCTGAAGAGATGTCTAAAAAGAGCAATACTTTCCATGAAAGTAATGAATGTCTAGAGAAAGCATATGCTCAAAAGAGAAGAGCCTGTTAAGCCTTCAGAACCAAATTAAAACTCCAAGGAGGAGAAATTGGCTTAATGACAGGTTTGATAGTCCCACCCTGTCTGAAAAAAACAATAAACGTCTCTTCTTCAAAAGAAACCAACTGAAGAACTCTGGGAATGCACGGAGTTCCAAAATATCAAATGGTAATCTCGCCTCCTGAGATTTCCAAACCCCTTGTGCTGACAGAGAACCTCAGACAGCATCCCAACCTAAAAGACTTGCATCTGTAGAGATCATGGTCCAGGTTGAAAGAATCAAAGAGACCTGTAGAACTAAATGATGGTGATCTTAACCACCGAATCAAAGATAGATAAACATAGAATTTGAAGATTTAAAAAGTGAAATCCTAGAATCCCTGTACCATTATTCAGCATAAAAAACTGGAAAGGTTTTCTATGAAAATAAGCAAAGGGAATTGAATCCAATGCTGCAGCCATAAGACCTAAATTTCCATGCATATATAGCAACTGAAGGAAATAATAGAGACTGAAGGTACCGACAGACGGAGCCCAATAAAAATTTCACTTGTCTGATAGTGACAAAGACAGTGACACAATCTATCTGGAAACCTAAAAAAGGTGACCCTTGTGTGAGGAATCAAGAGCTTTTGATAAAAAGATCCTCTAACCATGTCTTGAAAAAACAAAGTTGAATCATATGAGATTCCGTAGTCTCAGAAAATAAAAATAATCTGAATAAAAACAGAAAATGAAGATATGCATCTATTGTATCTAATGAAAACAAATAATGCTATCACTGACCAAAAAAAGGCAGAATAGACCATATAAATACCAATCTAAAAGATGGTACATTTATATAATAAAAAGATTTTCTATCTTTGGAACAATGAATAGTTTTGAATAAAACCCCAAAACCCAGTTCCTAAAAATGGAACTGGAATAAATACCCCAGAAGATTCCAGATCTGAGCAGCGCTTGAGCCCCAACAGGTGATCAGCCGCACTTTAACATTACCCAAAATATATAGGACTGAAACACATTAAGGAAAGTGTTAGCCTTACTGGAATAGCTGGAATATAATAGAGAGAAAAAGACTTCTCATAGACGGTTTTACACTAAATTTTATTCTGTACCCAAAATCTAAGAAATTTGGACCGAATAGAACCAAACAAATTTCAAAAAAATCTTAACCTGCCCCTTACCAGCCAAGCTGGAATACGGCACATACATGCAAATTTAAGGAGCTGATTTTGAACTAAAAAACTTCCAATTAAAAACATGTTACTTGGGTAAGAATTTAGAATTTTGTTCCTTAGTAAGAACAACCAAACTAAAATAAGCTTAAAGTTTTAGAACTTAATCTTGAAGCCCAGAGTAACAGTTAAGAATTGAATCCAATATGAACCAAATAATTGATTATCTTGGAAAAAAAGAAATAAGGATTTTTAGAAATCACAAAATTCTTCTAGCTGAAAACAGCTAAAGACATAGATTAAACCTCATTTGTGAAAATATTCAATAAAATGAAGATAAAAATGAAATTATTAGCATGTTAATCCAGTTAAAGGACCAGTCAACACACCAGACTTGCATAAACAAATGCAAGACAACAAGACAAATGCAACAGCACCCAGTCTGAACCTCAAATGAGCAGTAGACTTTGTCCCTTAACAATGCTAAATAAAATATAATCTGATACTTGATCTCAAAGTAAACAGAAAAATGAAGCAAATGCAACATCATCCAAATAAATCACAGGTCCAAGAAAAGTACCTGAAAATAAATAATTTTCCTTAAATAAGATACAACCATCTAAAAGGAAAATAAATACTATTTTGCTATAGAAAAAATAGCATATTTTAGCAGGAGTAGAGATAGCCCCATGAAATTGGAGAACCCTCAAAATTGAAATTAACTGCCGGCAAAGAATATAATTTAAAACCTTTGAAGAAGGAAGAAAATTCTCAGCCTATTCCATTCCCTAGTATGAAGAACTGGAAAAAAACCTCTGAAAATACAGAAGATAAAATAAGCAGAAATAAAATGTTGGCTAGTCTTGAAAAAGAACTAGTTACCTCAATATCCAAATAATCAACACCTTTTCAACAAAAACAAATGTACTCTAATAAAAAATAAAAAAGTAGATTTGTTAGTGTCAATATCTGATGAAGAAAAGTTCTGAATGAGAAAAAAACATCATCAGAGAAGGATAATTCAGTATGTTGTTGGTCATTTGAAACTTCATCAATTAAAAAAGAAGTTTGAAAAAGACCTAAAAATTTTAATAGAAGGCGCAAAGTCAGACAAAGCCTTTAACATAGAATCAGAAAAATATTCTTATAAATTTTCTAAGTATATCTTGTACATAAGATGTAAAAATAATAGCAATACATAAAGCATAAATACTAATGGATTCTGCATGTAAAAGTTTATCATGATAACTTTTTACAAACCATAGCTAAAGATAAACATTCATAACATTTAAAATAAATGAACTTAGCTTTGGTAGGACTTATCTCAGTCAACCGGAATCCCTCAGTATGTTCTGATCCAGGAACAGTTTATGGAAAATCTTGCAATATGTAATAGAAAAAAACAACATATAAAGCAAAATTATCAAATTCCTTAAATGACAGTTTCAGGAATGGGAAAAAATGCAAAACAAACAAGCCTCTAGCAACCAGAAGCAACAAAAAAATGAGACTTAAATAATGTGAGAAAAAGTGCCACATTATTGGCGCCAAGTATGACGCCACATCCTCTGACGCCGAAAACGACGCCCACATTTTTTGGCGCAAAAAAAGTCTGAACACACATGCGTCAAAAAATGACGTAACAACAAACAACTTCCGGCGACAACTACGGCGCCGTAAATGACAAAAATTTTGCGCCAAAAAAGTTCGCGCCAAGAATGACGCAATAAATTGAAGCATTTTCTGCACCCGCAAGCCTAACAGCCCGCAGGGAAAAAAGTCAATTGAAAATTTTCAAGGTAAGAAAAAAATATTATTCGTATGCATTATCCCAAATAATGAAACTGACAGTCTGAATGGAGGAATACTGATTATCCTGAATCATGGCAAATATAAGTTTAAAGACATATATTTAGAACTTTACATATAAAGTGCCCAACCATAGCTTAGAGTGTCACAAAAAATAAGACTTACTTACCCCAGGACACTCATCTACATATAGTAGATAGCCAAACCAGTACTGAAACGAGAATCAGTAGAGGTAATGGTATATAAGAGTATATCGTCGATCTGAAAAGGGAGGTAAGAGATGAATCTCTACGACCGATAACAGAGAACCTATGAAATAGATCCCGTAGAAGGAGACCATTGAATTCAAATAGGCAATACTCTCTTCACATCCCTTTGACATTCACTGCACTCTGAGAGGAAAACCGGGCTCCAGCCTGCTGCAAAGCGCATATCAACGTAGAATCTAGCACAAACTTACTTCACCACCTCCCTGGGAGGCAAAGTTTGTAAAACTGAATTGTGGGTGTGGTGAGGGGTGTATTTATAGGCATTTTAAGGTTTGGGAAACTTTGCCCCTCCTGGTAGGAATGTATATCCCATACGTCACTAGCTCATGGACTCTTGCTAATTACATGAAAGAAAGCTGAGTTACAAAACTCGTAATCTAGGCGTTTAGATGTATTCATTTAATTATGTTTACTATATCTATTATTATGATTTCAAATATATTTTATTATCTCTATCTTGTTAGGATAATAATTTGTTTGATTTCTATTATCTCCACTATTTCTGGAGGTTTAGAGGTTTTTCTGCCCTACTTTTAGTCCGGTAATATAGATCAGTTGGTGAATGTCCTGACTACAAATGCTTGTGCTAGATCTAAGGGTCATAGATTCATTTCCCGTCAGGGTTAATACAGCCCTTTGGCCTTTGAGGTCAATTTATTGTGTACCATGTATTTTGGTAATAATAACTACTGTTCTATTTCAGCTGCTAATTTGGTTAACTTCGAGTGTAAGCACTGAAGAAGCGTTTTTTTGTATCCTCCTGGGAGAAAAACGCTATATAATTACTAGTTATTAGACTGCTTGAAGGTGTGGTTCTCAAACCAGTCCTTCTGGTGGGGGCCAGATTAAATTGTTTTTGGATTAACTCAGTCCAAATTCTATATTATTCTTAGAGTTTGAATATATTTCTAGAATGAGACCTCCTTTGGGAAGAATCTTCTTTCTCAGTACACTCTGTGAATTTTTCCAGTTCTTTTTGTAGGAACAGGATTTGGGTTTCTATTTCAATTCTATTCTTTTTCTCTAAGAAGAAAGGTTTATTTAGTCCATTCTTGGATCTGAAGAGTTTTTTATTTGTTTTGTTAGCGTCTCCACTTTTAAGTTGGCGATTATTGGACTATTATGTCTTTTTGTTAAGGCCATTTCATGTCCACTTCATTTTTTAGGATGTTTATCCTCATATTTTATTACATTCAGACCACTTGTGGTTTCTGAGATTTTCTTTTTAAGCCTTACCAATTTGTCGCTTTTCCTTTTGGTTTAGTCACAGCTTTATTAATCTTTTCAAAGGTTCTTGGTGCCCTTCTTTCTGTCTTCAGACAGTAGAGTATTGTGGGGCTTCCTTATATGGATGGTATCTTGGTATAAGCTTAAACTTTTCTTTTATTAAAGTGAGACAGATAGCTCAGAATGCTAATGCATTGTGACTGAGCTCTGTAGCAACTTGAGGGTTGCAGGTTGGATTCCTGGTGAGGTCCATTTAGCCTTTCATCCTTCTGAGGTCGATTAATTGAGCAGCATCTTGAGTCCCTTATGGGTGATTAGACGCGCTTTACGAGTACCCAATACATAAATATGAAAGAGCAGTATTCAAATATATGGACTTTTCTTTTTGTGGAATCACTCATGAATCAACTAAGTTTTGTTTCTTCAAGACATGGTTAGAGGATTTAATTTACCTAAGAGTTTCGTGATTCCTCAGACAAGGATAACTTCTTTTGGGGTTTCTAGATAAATTCTGTGTTCATGTCTTTGTCTGTATCGGACAAAAGTCAATTGTAAGTGGCATTAGCCTGCCTAAATTATATTCTAGAACATTTCTTTCATTGGCTATGTGCATGGAAGTTGTTAGACCTTATAACTGCAACATCGGGCATAGTTCCCTTTGCTTGTTTTTCATCTGAGATCTCTTTTTGATTTGCATACTGAATTGTTTTCTCAATTTCCCAGGTACCTTTTTAGGTACAGGGATCCTAAGATGGAGATGGTGGATGCATTAGCAGTGTCTTGGTTTTGCAACCTGACTATATCTTTCCACTTTTATTTTTTCTTCTAATGGTGATTTTCAAGATCATATTGGAACAGTGTCATGTGTTTCTGATAACTTCACCATGGCCTCACAGGCTTGGTATGTGGATCCTGTTCGGATGTCCAGTTGCCATCATTGGCCACTTCTCTTTGGCCAGCCCTCTTGTTTTAGGGGCTATTTTTCCATAGGGATCTCAAATTACTAATTTGTCGATATGGAAATTGATTAGTGTTGAGTCATAGAGGTTTTTATCACTATGTTGCAGACTTATAAGTCTGTTTCAAGGAAAATGTATTATCAGGTTTGGAAAACCTATATTTATAGTGTTCTCATATATTCTCTTGGTATTCTTTTAGAATTCCTAGGTTTTTACAGTTTTTCAGGATGGTTTGAATAAGTTTCTCTTTTTTCTCATTTTAACTTCCTGATATTCACTGTTTTGTTCAGGCTTTGGTTGGTATCAAGCCTGTTCATTTATTAGTTTCTCCTTTTTGTAGTCTTATTTGGTTGGAAGATTATCTACTTTCTTGGAAAGTGTTGCTTCTTTTGACTATCTCTCTGCTGCAAGAGTTTCTGGTTTATCAGTTCTCTCTTGTGTGTCTCCTTATCTGATTTTTTCATCTAGATAAGTTGTTTTGTCGACTTCTTTTTTTCCTATGGTTGTGAATTGAACAACATTAGTAGAGAATATGTTGTCCCTTCTTTGTGTCCTAATCCTAAAGAATTAATTGGATGTGGTAAGAACTTTATAATTCTATATCGAGGTTACTAGGATTTCAGAAGACTTCTAGACTATTTGCTGTTTTTCTGGTTCCAGAAAAGGTTAAGAAGCCTCTGCCATTTCTTTGGCATCCTGATTTAAAGGGACACTGAACCCAATTTTTTTCTTTCGTGATTCAGATAGAGTATGCAATTTTAAGCAACTTTCTAATTTACTCCTATTATCAAATTTTCTTCCTTCTCTTGGTATCTTTATTTGAAATGCAAGAATGTAAGTTTAGATGCCGGCCCATTTTTCATGAATAACCTGGGTTATTCTTGCTGATTGGTGGATAAATTCATCTACCAATAAAAAAGTGCTGTCCAGAGACTGAAACAAAAAAGAAGCTTAGATGCCTTCTTTTTCAAATAAAGATAGCAAGTGAACGAAGAAAAATTGATGATAGTAGTAAATTAGAAAGTTGTTTAAAATTGCATGCTCTATCTGAATCACAAAAGAAAAAATTTGGGCTCAGTGTTCCTTTAAGCTTTTGTTTTTCAAGGCTTATTTCAAGGCAGGGCAGGCTCCGCCTCAGTGTTTTACAGTTAATTCTACTAAGCTTAGTCGCCTTTCCTTGGGCTTTTTTAGAATGAAGCTTAGGTTGACCAAATTTGCAAATAAGTAATTTGGTCTTCTTTGCATACTTTTCTTATTTTTACCATTTTGATGTATTTGCTTCTTCTGAAGCAATCTTTGGAAGAAAAAGTTCTTCAGGCAGCTGTTTCAATTTGATTCTACTGCTTTTAATTTAAGTGTTTTCAAGGAAAACTTATTTATTGTGTGGATTTAATTTCTCAGTGGAAATAGCTGTTGTTATTTTATCCCTCCCTTTTCTAGTGACTCTTCTGTGATCTTCCACATCTTGGGTATTTTTATCCCATACGTCACTAGCTCATGGACTCTTGGCAATTACATGAAAGAAAACATAATTTATGTAAGAACTTACCTGATAAATTAATTTCTTTCATATTGGTAAGAGTCCATGAGACACACACTTTTTCTGGTGGTTATGATTTTTGTATAAAAGCACAATGATTTTTCCAGTTCCTCTTTTTGTATGCTTTTCTTTTTTATTTTATCACTCCACTACTTGACTATTCATTAAACTGAATTGTGGGTGTGGTGAGGGGTGTATATATAGGCATTTTGAGGTTTGTTTAACTTTGCCCCCCCTGGTAGGATTGTATATCCCATACGTCACTAGCTCATGGATTCTTGCCTATATGAAAAACAATAATTTATCAGGTAAGTTCTTACATAAATTATGTTATTTTAGGAGTAGCAATGTGGGGGGTTTAGTAGTTTATACTTTATTTAGTGTTGGCGATGTGGGTGGGTGGGTGGTGGATTAGCGGTTAATATCTTTATTTAGTGTTGGCTATGTCGGGGGCGGCGTATTAGGGGTTAAAAGTTTTAATTAGATGTTAGCAATGCAGGTGGGTGGTAGATTTGGGGTTAATAGATTTAATGTAGTGCTGACGATGTCTGGGACGTCGGATTAGGGGTTAATATCTTTAATGTAGTGTTAGCAATTTTGGGGGGCGGCGGATTAGGGGTTTATGTTAGGGTGTTAGATTTAAACAAAACTTTCTTGTCTCCATAGACATCAATGGGGAATGCGTTATAGCAATCGCCATTCCGCAATCGTAGGTATTAGGGTTTTTTTCTAACACTTTTTCTCCATTGATGTCTAAGGAGGAAAACGTGCTTAAGCACATCAAGTTAGGACTTGGCTTTTGTGCGGTATGGAGCTTAACGCACCATACCGCACAACACAAGAAGGTTTTTTTAAACTTGTAATGGCAGCACAATGTAAAGTTATTGTTATTTACGCACCGGGTTTAGCGCACAACTTCTAATCTCGGTTAAAGTGTTTAATTATGTATGAACTGTAAATATTTCACTGTAAATAGATATTCCTATATATATCTGTATAAATCTATACCTATTACCTATATATACTCATATATATATATATATATATATATATATATATATATATATATATATATATATATATATATATATATATATATATATATATATAACACACAGAGAAAACCCAGCACTCACTTACAAGCTCTCAGCTAAGATTTAAAAGCAAAAATGGAAAGGTTAGTCACCGCATCTGGCCAAATGGGACAAGCTCAGGTACCACGTCAAGGTCCTTTCCAATACCTGAGACCCTAAAACAGCCACACAATGCAAGCTTTCAAATCCAAACAAACTGAAAACAAGGGAAGGGTGCACAGAAATATGTAACCACCCAAGACATATACAAAACATGGGAGGGAACTGCACTCTCATACCGGACCGGGTACACATCTTATGACCCTGCAACATGCTCAGCCCTGGGTGCCACTGGCACTCACAAGAAGCTGTGCTGTCCCCAGAGCCACAAGCAGTTAACCCCAGACAGGTCTGGGTGCAAGAACCGTAGGGAAAATTACAAAACAAATTAATACAACACACAGAGAAAACCCAGCACTCACTTACAAGCTCTCAGCTAAGATTTAAAAGCAAAAATGGAAAGGTTAGTCACTGCATCTGGCCAAATGGGACAAGCTCAGGTACCACATCAAGGTCCTTTCCAATACTTGAGACCCTAAAACAGCCACACAATGCAAGCTTTCAAATCCAAACAAACTGAAAACAAGGGAAGGGTGCACAGGAATTTGTAACCATCCTAGACATATACAAAACACGGAAGGGAACTGCACTCTCATACCGGACCGGGTACACATCTCATGACCCTGCAACATGCTCAGCCCTGGTCATGAGATCTGTACCCGGTCCAGTATGAGAGTGCAGTTCCCTATATATATATATATATATATATATATATATATATATATATATATATATATGTGTGTATATCTATTTTACCCCATACACCATAGTGGTACAATATTAGAAACTTTTTACAGAAGGGTGGAAAAAGATCTTGCTTCCTTGAATTTAAAACCAGATAAATTGGATAATCTCACTCGTAGGGAAAGGAAAGCACTCAATGAGCTTAAACAAATGAATAACATTGTAATACATAATGCTGATAAGGGTGGGGCAGTTGTGGTCCTAGACAGAGTGGATTACAAGGAAGCCCTTCGACAATTGCAAGATACATTATGTTACCTTATAAGGGGGTCCCACCAAGATTTACCAGGGGGTTTTGAAGACACTTCTGAAGCAATCTTTGGAAGAAAAAGTTCTTCAGGCAGCTGTTTCAATTTGATTCTACTGCTTTTAATTTAAGTGTTTTCAAGGAAAACTTATTTATTGTGTGGATTTAATTTCTCAGTGGAAATAGCTGTTGTTATTTTATCCCTCCCTTTTCTAGTGACTCTTCTGTGATCTTCCACATCTTGGGTATTTTTATCCCATACGTCACTAGCTCATGGACTCTTGGCAATTACATGAAAGAAAACATAATTTATGTAAGAACTTACCTGATAAATTAATTTCTTTCATATTGGTAAGAGTCCATGAGACACACACTTTTTCTGGTGGTTATGATTTTTGTATAAAAGCACAATGATTTTTCCAGTTCCTCTTTTTGTATGCTTTTCTTTTTTATTTTATCACTCCACTACTTGACTATTCATTAAACTGAATTGTGGGTGTGGTGAGGGGTGTATATATAGGCATTTTGAGGTTTGTTTAACTTTGCCCCCCCTGGTAGGATTGTATATCCCATACGTCACTAGCTCATGGATTCTTGCCTATATGAAAAACAATAATTTATCAGGTAAGTTCTTACATAAATTATGTTATTTTAGGAGTAGCAATGTGGGGGGTTTAGTAGTTTATACTTTATTTAGTGTTGGCGATGTGGGTGGGTGGTGGATTAGTGGTTAATATCTTTATTTAGTGTTGGCTATGTCGGGGGCGGCGTATTAGGGGTTAAAAGTTTTAATTAGATGTTAGCAATGCAGGTGGGTGGTAGATTTGGGGTTAATAGATTTAATGTAGTGCTGACGATGTCTGGGACGTCGGATTAGGGGTTAATATCTTTAATGTAGTGTTAGCAATTTTGGGGGGCGGCGGATTAGGGGTTTATGTTAGGGTGTTAGATTTAAACAAAACTTTCTTGTCTCCATAGACATCAATGGGGAATGCGTTATAGCAATCGCCATTCCGCAATCGTAGGTATTAGGGTTTTTTTCTAACACTTTTTCTCCATTGATGTCTAAGGAGGAAAACGTGCTTAAGCACATCAAGTTAGGACTTGGCTTTTGTGCGGTATGGAGCTTAACGCACCATACCGCACAACACAAGAAGGTTTTTTTAAACTTGTAATGGCAGCACAATGTAAAGTTATTGTTATTTACGCACCGGGTTTAGCGCACAACTTCTAATCTCGGTTAAAGTGTTTAACTATGTATGAACTGTAAATATTTCACTGTAAATAGATATTCCTATATATATCTGTATAAATCTATACCTATTACCTATATATACTCATATATATATATATATATATATATATATATATATATATATATATATATAACACACAGAGAAAACCCAGCACTCACTTACAAGCTCTCAGCTAAGATTTAAAAGCAAAAATGGAAAGGTTAGTCACCGCATCTGGCCAAATGGGACAAGCTCAGGTACCACGTCAAGGTCCTTTCCAATACCTGAGACCCTAAAACAGCCACACAATGCAAGCTTTCAAATCCAAACAAACTGAAAACAAGGGAAGGGTGCACAGAAATATGTAACCACCCTAGACATATACAAAACACGGGAGGGAACTGCACTCTCATACCGGACCGGGTACACATCTTATGACCCTGCAACATGCTCAGCCCTGGGTGCCACTGGCACTCGCAGGAAGCTGTGCTGTCCCCAGAGCCACAAGCAGTTAACCCCAGACAGGTCTGGGTGCAAGAACCATAGGGAAAATTACAAAACAAATTAATACAACACACAGAGAAAACCCAGCACTCACTTACAAGCTCTCAGCTAAGATTTAAAAGCAAAAATGGAAAGGTTAGTCACCGCATCTGGCCAAATGGGACAAGCTCAGGTACCACGTCAAGGTCCTTTCCAATACTTGAGACCCTAAAACAGCCACACAATGCAAGCTTTCAAATCCAAACAAACTGAAAACAAGGGAAGGGTGCACAGGAATTTGTAACCACCCTAGACATATACAAAACACGGAAGGGAACTGCACTCTCATACCGGACCGGGTACACATCTCATGACCCTGCAACATGCTCAGCCCTGGTCATGAGATCTGTACCCGGTCCAGTATAAGAGTGTAGTTCCCTATATATATATATATATATATATATATATATATATATATATATATATATATATATATATATGTGTGTATATCTATTTTACCCCATACACCATAGGGGTACAATATTAGAAACTTTTTACAGAAGGGTGGAAAAAGATCTTGCTTCCTTAAATTTAAAACCAGATAAATTGGATAATCTCACTCGTAGGGAAAGGAAAGCACTCAATGAGCTTAAACAAATGAATAACATTGTAATACATAATGCTGATAAGGGTGGGGCAGTTGTGGTCCTAGACAGAGTGGATTACAAGGAAGCCCTTCGACAATTGCAAGATACATTATGTTACCTTATAAGGGGATCCCACCAAGATTTACCAGGGGTACAAAAAACACAAGATGGGTTCAAACTTCTTTACACCAATATTATACCTGCACACATAAAAGAAAGAAATGCACTCTGAAAGCAATTCTACACAAGAAATATAAAGAAAGATGGATGTGGCGCTAGTGGACAAGCAACGGTATCTAAATAAATAAAGGAAATTACTAAATAAATTAGACTAAATAAAAAGTGCTAGTTGCAATGCACATAATTAATAAGATTTAATACACATAAATACTAAGATTAAATACACCAAACCTATTCACATATAAAATAATAAACACAATGCATATAAACACAATATATATAAATCCTATACCACCGGTGGTTTAAAAGGATAATAGTAATAAAATGGGGTTGTTAAAAATCCGCTAAATGCAAGAGTCGTCCATACAATTTAAAAACTGTGCGAAATCCGATCAATTTAAACTGTGCAAATTCTGATCAGGCATCCAATTTCTGAGGCAATACAGGAATCAAAAAGCAGTTTGAGAAGTCTCAATCTCCAGTGATTAATACTGTCAGTGATACAAGAATTTGTAAGGTGCTGCTGGATCTGGGATAGGGGTGTCAATTACCTTGAGAGTGCGACTACCTTCAGGACAACGATTCTGTGCTCAGTACCACGTTAACCAGTGTCAACTCCAAGTGGGTGTCCCGGTCGGTCTCAGGTTCCGTTACCCCTCTGTTAAAACCACGATCCGTCGGCGTGTGACGTAATCAGCTCCGTGTACTCCGGGTGATCACGTGTTTAGGATATGCGCCAATCAGCTGGAGTCTCCCACGCTGTCAATCCTTTGGCGGTTGGTTTAAAAGTTTTTAGACAGTGACAGAGCGCTCTGGTGTCATACGGTTTAGATGTCAAGGAACAGACATACACATCTACGCGTTTCAGCCTCAATGCGGCCTTTATCAAGATGTCTTTTCTAGTTCCCATATTGTCTATTTATACCTTTATCAATTTCCTGTTTGCCACACTAATCAGTCGTTGATTGGTTAGTTAAATGTTTCCTCCATGTTTCTCCTCCATGTTTTTCTTTTATAATAGCTCTTCAATAAACAATGATTCTTTTAACGGATCTTTTATCATTGCTTCCATAAAAAGTATATGTATATACATAACCCCATAAGTTAAAGAACAATCTAATCTTGTTTAAATTATATAAGTAAAAACATACATTTAAAAGTGCATCCAAAAATGAACAACAAATGTATATATATAAATATAAATTCGCATGAGCTATCCATTCTCATATACTGTGTAATTTATTTATTAATAGAATATGAGCTAGTTCTTATTTTCTCTATAAATAGTGTTAATTTTACCCTTGCATATAGCTGTTAAAGTTTCATTTCATTTTTTCATATTGCAGAGGAATTAATTGATCACAATATAAAATCCAATAGGTTACTAAAACTGATGTAAAAACATAGGTAAAAGAGATAAATTCATTTAAACTAATAATTTCAAAAAATCCTATATGCAATACTAACCCTATAATCACTCATAATATAAAATGTCAACAATACATAACTCTAATAAATATGGATCCTAAAACTAATGTGATAACATATGTAAAAGGCCATATTAAAAGACTATATATATTCCTTATTTCATAAGGAAAAGTAAATAAAACCCGAGTAAAAAATGTGAAGTTTAAAAATGATATTTAATTATATTATTTAATGGTATTATTAATGGTGGGATTTTTTGGGATCATGGGATCATGGTTAAGAATGTTTTAAGTGGTGATTTCCAGATCTCTATCAGTATGTAATCTAAAAAAAATTTTTAAAGAATAAATGGGTTTAAATCTAATTCTATATTTAATCCTTCTGGATTAATTGAGCCAAAATTATAGATTAGTTCGGCCTCATTATAAAGGATTAATTTTTCATAATCTCCTCCTCTGGGGTCTTTTTTAATTCTTTTTATACCCCACCATTGGAGATCTTTTGTATTACTCCCATGGTGTTCTTTAAAGTGTTTTGATACAAAATGGCCCTCGAATCCATTTTTTATATTATTTAGGTGATCCCTAATCCTGTCTCTCAGTTTTCTTTGAGTTTGGCCTAAATACTGTTTCTTGCATGAACATTGTAGAATGTAAATCACACCTTTGTCACTACACCTAATAGCATCTTTAATAGTATGTTTATAATCTCTGGTAGTTGATTCAATAATCTTAATTTTACTGCTACGTTTGCAAGCTACACAGCTATAACAGGGATAAAAACCTGATAATTTGGTTCCTGCAATTGTAGCATCAGTCTTATTTATAGTTTTCTTAAACATACTTGGTGCTAGACAATTTTTAAGATTTTTTGCCTTAGTAAAGATTAAATCTGGATGTCCCTTTACATGATCTCCCAGGATGTGATCTTTTTTGATAAGGTGCCAGTGCTTGTTTAAAATCGACTTTATATGTTTATGTTGAGCATTATATCTCGTTATGAACGGGATATTTAATTTATCCTTTTGGTCCCTCTGTTTTTGAACATTGTCTACTTTTTTAATTAATAGGTCTTCTCTGTCTTTCTTTCTTGCTTTTTCTAATGCTCTACTCACATTGTCCTTATCATATCCTTTCTCAAGAAATCTGTCTTTTAGGATCACAGATTGTGATTCAAAGTCATCTGGGTTACTGCAATTCTTCTTCATCCTCGTAAATTGGCTGGTGGGTATATTTTCTAACCATTTTGGCAAATGACAGCTCTCAATATGCACATAATTATTTGCATCTACCTTTTTAAAAAATGTCTTTGTGTGGATTTTATTTTCAATAATATTAATTTCTAGATCCAAGAAATGTATATTCTTATTGTCTATCTCACTGGTAAATTTTAGGCCTAATTCATTTGAATTTAAATCTTCTAGAAAGAGATTTAAAAGTTCAAGGTCACCATTCCATATAATAAAAATGTCATCTATAAATCTATGGTAAGATACCAAGTTCGCACCCCACGGTCCTTCAAAAATGAAAGACTCTTCAAGATATCCCATAAATAAATTTGCGTAGCTGGGTGCGAACTTGGTACCCATTGCCGTTCCCTTTTGCTGAAGGTAGTATTTACCATTAAAAATAAAATAATTATTTGATAAAATAAATTCTATACATTTTAACATAAAATCACATTGTTCTATTTTTAAACTCTCATCTTTCCTCAGAAAGTGGTTTATGGCCTTTAGACCCAGCTTATGTTCAATATTGGTATAAAGGGCGGTTACATCGCATGTGACCATTGTATATTTTTCCTGCCAAACAATTTGTTTCAATATATTAAGTAAGTGGGTGGAATCTCTGAGATATGCAGGTAAAGTTACAACATATTTTTGAAGGAATTGATCAATGTACTGGGAGAGATTGGATGTTAGGGAGTTAATACCGGATATAATGGGGCGTCCTGGGGGGTTGGTTAGGGATTTATGAATTTTGGGAAGAAAATAAAAAGTTGGAGTTTTTGGGAATTTTGTTATCAAATAATTATATTCATTATAATTTAATACTCCTTTCTCTTTGGCTTCATTTAATAATTTATCTAAATTTTCTTTCTGTTTCTTTATGGGATCATTAATCAATTTTTTATATGTGTGCTTATCTTCTAAAATTCTTGAGGCTTCTTTAAGATAATCCTCAGTATTCATAATAACAATCCCCCCCCCTTATCCGCTTGCTTTATTACAATGTCTTTATTATTTCTCAGTTCCTGTAATACTTTCCTCTCTTCTCTAGATAGATTAAAATTCATATATCTACTTTTTCCATCCCATTTTTCTAAGTCTTTTTTTACTCTTTTTTCAAATAGATCGAGATTATCTCCTTTCTCTTTTGATGGGTAGAAAGTTGATTTATTTTTTAGGAGTGTGTGTTTATAATTACTATCTTCATTTGGCCCTTTTGTTAGAGTGTTTTCTATCGGATTTTTTAAAAAGTATCTTTTTAAAGTTAACTTTCTAACGTATTGGTTGATATTAATTAATGTTTCAAATTTGTTCATTTTTGTGGTTGGTGCAAAGGACATACCCCGACTTAACACTTTCTCTTGTACAGTGTTTAATTTGGTAGTACTTAGATTGAAGATACCTCCTGTATTTATCTTACCCTCTTTTGTTTCTCTCTTTCGTCTAAGGCCTCTTCCTCTTCCTCCTCTCTGTCTCTTTTCTCTCTTCTTAATTTTACATTTGTTTTTTGTTCCACCCCTAAAAAATCCCTGGAAGTGCTGGGTTCATTTGTGGTTTCAATGTTTCTATATTCTCTTTCTGAATCTTGTCTACCTTTAAGTGGACTAAATCTATTCTGGG
Organism: Bombina bombina; assembly: GCF_027579735.1. NCBI lineage: Eukaryota > Metazoa > Chordata > Amphibia > Anura > Bombinatoridae > Bombina > Bombina bombina. The sequence goes on along the minus strand of NC_069504.1, from coordinate 142,568,214 downwards.
TGTGTATTCTCCAATTATTTATTTGTGGTTGGTTTTTTCTCCAATTATAATTATCTTGGTTCTGTGTAGGATAAGTATTTCTATTTGAGTAGTGGGTTCTATTCCAACCTTGTTCTCTTTCCCTTATTTGGTAGTTATCCCTATTGAATTGTGCCTCATTTCTCTTATAATAGTGATTATAGTATGGGTCTGATCTTCTATTATCTCTATTAAATTGTGGTTCATTTCTATTATAGTAGTAGTTTTGATGTGAACCTGGTCTTCTGTACTCTCTATTATTATAAAAGTAGTCATGATTCTGTTCAAATTGTTGGTTTTGGTAATTGTTTTTATATTCTTTTTGTTCATTAAACCTCCCACCTTGATAATTATCTCTTTCCTTCGGTTTTTTCTGGAATACTCTAAGGTGGTTTTTATTGTTTAATCCTAGTGGTTCAGCATTTGCTTCCTCTAAAATTTCTATTTCATTAGATTCATCATTATCTAATAATCCCTTAACTGTTTGTGAGTAATCTTGTTCGTCTCTATTCTTTTTCCTTAATTTTCTTTCAAGGATATCCTTATTTAATTTTTGTAAATTCAGAACTATATCTTTTTGTTTCTCCTCATAAATTCTTGTTTTTCTAGAGGGATCTAATTGTTTTTTATATTCTTCTACCTTTTGTTTGCTTTCTTCTAATGATATGTTCCTAGATTTGATGATAATGTTCATTAGATTAATAGACGCATTTTCAAGTGTTTCATACCATTCTACAGATAGATGTTCCTGTAATTCAAAGTTACATTCTTTTTTCAATCTTAAGCCTCTGGGAACAATCTTAGATTCAACATATTTCTTCATAAAAGTCAACTCTATTTTATGTCTTAGTTCTCTAATTAAAACCTTTTCAAAGTTATTAAGGGTGGTTTCAAGGTCTTCCCCTTTAATATTTGTTAATATATTTGTACCTTCAATTTCTGAAAGTAGAGAGTCCCTCATACTAAATATATCCATAATAACTGATGAGATGTATATATATTAAGAACTAGGTAGAAAAGAAGTTAAAATCAGAGTGAATAAGGCTACAAAAAACACAAGATGGGTTCAAACTTCTTTACACCAATATTATACCTGCACACATCAAAAGAAAGAAATGCACTCTGAAAGCAATTCTACACAAGAAATATAAAGAAAGATGGATGTGGCGCTAGTGGACAAGCAACGGTATCTAAATAAATAAAGGAAATTACTAAATAAATTAGACTAAATAAAAAGTGCTAGTTGCAATGCACATAATTAATAAGATTTAATACACATAAATACTAAGATTAAATACACCAAACCTATTCACATATAAAATAATAAACACAATGCATATAAACACAATATATATAAATCCTATACCACCGGTGGTTTAAAAGGATAATAGTAATAAAATGGGGTTGTTAAAAATCCGCTAAATGCAAGAGTCGTCCATACAATTTAAAAACTGTGCGAAATCCGATCAATTTAAACTGTGCAAATTCTGATCAGGCATCCAATTTCTGAGGCAATACAGGAATCAAAAAGCAGTTTGAGAAGTCTCAATCTCCAGTGATTAATACTGTCAGTGATACAAGAATTTGTAAGGTGCTGCTGGATCTGGGATAGGGGTGTCAATTACCTTGAGAGTGCGACTACCTTCAGGACAACGATTCTGTGCTCAGTACCACGTTAACCAGTGTCAACTCCAAGTGGGTGTCCCGGTCGGTCTCAGGTTCCGTTACCCCTCTGTTAAAACCACGATCCGTCGGCGTGTGACGTAATCAGCTCCGTGTACTCCGGGTGATCACGTGTTTAGGATATGCGCCAATCAGCTGGAGTCTCCCACGCTGTCAATCCTTTGGCGGTTGGTTTAAAAGTTTTTAGACAGTGACAGAGCGCTCTGGTGTCATACGGTTTAGATGTCAAGGAACAGACATACACATCTACGCGTTTCAGCCTCAATGCGGCCTTTATCAAGATGTCTTTTCTAGTTCCCATATTGTCTATTTATACCTTTATCAATTTCCTGTTTGCCACACTAATCAGTCGTTGATTGGTTAGTTAAATGTTTCCTCCATGTTTCTCCTCCATGTTTTTCTTTTATAATAGCTCTTCAATAAACAATGATTCTTTTAACGGATCTTTTATCATTGCTTCCATAAAAAGTATATGTATATACATAACCCCATAAGTTAAAGAACAATCTAATCTTGTTTAAATTATATAAGTAAAAACATACATTTAAAAGTGCATCCAAAAATGAACATCAAATGTATATATATAAATATAAATTCGCATGAGCTATCCATTCTCATATACTGTGTAATTTATTTATTAATAGAATATGAGCTAGTTCTTATTTTCTCTATAAATAGTGTTAATTTTACCCTTGCATATAGCTGTTAAAGTTTCATTTCATTTTTTCATATTGCAGAGGAATTAATTGATCACAATATAAAATCCAATAGGTTACTAAAACTGATGTAAAAACATAGGTAAAAGAGATAAATTCATTTAAACTAATAATTTCAAAAAATCCTATATGCAATACTAACCCTATAATCACTCATAATATAAAATGTCAACAATACATAACTCTAATAAATATGGATCCTAAAACTAATGTGATAACATATGTAAAAGGCCATATTAAAAGACTATATATATTCCTTATTTCATAAGGAAAAGTAAATAAAACCCGAGTAAAAAATGTGAAGTTTAAAAATGATATTTAATTATATTATTTAATGGTATTATTAATGGTGGGATTTTTTGGGATCATGGGATCATGGTTAAGAATGTTTTAAGTGGTGATTTCCAGATCTCTATCAGTATGTAATCTAAAAAAATTTTTTAAAGAATAAATGGGTTTAAATCTAATTCTATATTTAATCCTTCTGGATTAATTGAGCCAAAATTATAGATTAGTTCGGCCTCATTATAAAGGATTAATTTTTCATAATCTCCTCCTCTGGGGTCTTTTTTAATTCTTTTTATACCCCACCATTGGAGATCTTTTGTATTACTCCCATGGTGTTCTTTAAAGTGTTTTGATACAAAATGGCCCTCGAATCCATTTTTTATATTATTTAGGTGATCCCTAATCCTGTCTCTCAGTTTTCTTTGAGTTTGGCCTAAATACTGTTTCTTGCATGAACATTGTAGAATGTAAATCACACCTTTGTCACTACACCTAATAGCATCTTTAATAGTATGTTTATAATCTCTGGTAGTTGATTCAATAATCTTAATTTTACTGCTACGTTTGCAAGCTACACAGCTATAACAGGGATAAAAACCTGATAATTTGGTTCCTGCAATTGTAGCATCAGTCTTATTTATAGTTTTCTTAAACATACTTGGTGCTAGACAATTTTTAAGATTTTTTGCCTTAGTAAAGATTAAATCTGGATGTCCCTTTACATGATCTCCCAGGATGTGATCTTTTTTGATAAGGTGCCAGTGCTTGTTTAAAATCGACTTTATATGTTTATGTTGAGCATTATATCTCGTTATGAACGGGATATTTAATTTATCCTTTTGGTCCCTCTGTTTTTGAACATTGTCTACTTTTTTAATTAATAGGTCTTCTCTGTCTTTCTTTCTTGCTTTTTCTAATGCTCTACTCACATTGTCCTTATCATATCCTTTCTCAAGAAATCTGTCTTTTAGGATCACAGATTGTGATTCAAAGTCATCTGGGTTACTGCAATTCTTCTTCATCCTCGTAAATTGGCTGGTGGGTATATTTTCTAACCATTTTGGCAAATGACAGCTCTCAATATGCACATAATTATTTGCATCTACCTTTTTAAAAAATGTCTTTGTGTGGATTTTATTTTCAATAATATTAATTTCTAGATCCAAGAAATGTATATTCTTATTGTCTATCTCACTGGTAAATTTTAGGCCTAATTCATTTGAATTTAAATCTTCTAGAAAGAGATTTAAAAGTTCAAGGTCACCATTCCATATAATAAAAATGTCATCTATAAATCTATGGTAAGATACCAAGTTCGCACCCCACGGTCCTTCAAAAATGAAAGACTCTTCAAGATATCCCATAAATAAATTTGCGTAGCTGGGTGCGAACTTGGTACCCATTGCCGTTCCCTTTTGCTGAAGGTAGTATTTACCATTAAAAATAAAATAATTATTTGATAAAATAAATTCTATACATTTTAACATAAAATCACATTGTTCTATTTTTAAACTCTCATCTTTCCTCAGAAAGTGGTTTATGGCCTTTAGACCCAGCTTATGTTCAATATTGGTATAAAGGGCGGTTACATCGCATGTGACCATTGTATATTTTTCCTGCCAAACAATTTGTTTCAATATATTAAGTAAGTGGGTGGAATCTCTGAGATATGCAGGTAAAGTTACAACATATTTTTGAAGGAATTGATCAATGTACTGGGAGAGATTGGATGTTAGGGAGTTAATACCGGATATAATGGGGCGTCCTGGGGGGTTGGTTAGGGATTTATGAATTTTGGGAAGAAAATAAAAAGTTGGAGTTTTTGGGAATTTTGTTATCAAATAATTATATTCATTATAATTTAATACTCCTTTCTCTTTGGCTTCATTTAATAATTTATCTAAATTTTCTTTCTGTTTCTTTATGGGATCATTAATCAATTTTTTATATGTGTGCTTATCTTCTAAAATTCTTGAGGCTTCTTTAAGATAATCCTCAGTATTCATAATTTACGAGGATGAAGAAGAATTGCAGTAACCCAGATGACTTTGAATCACAATCTGTGATCCTAAAAGACAGATTTCTTGAGAAAGGATATGATAAGGACAATGTGAGTAGAGCATTAGAAAAAGCAAGAAAGAAAGACAGAGAAGACCTATTAATTAAAAAAGTAGACAATGTTCAAAAACAGAGGGACCAAAAGGATAAATTAAATATCCCGTTCATAACGAGATATAATGCTCAACATAAACATATAAAGTCGATTTTAAACAAGCACTGGCACCTTATCAAAAAAGATCACATCCTGGGAGATCATGTAAAGGGACATCCAGATTTAATCTTTACTAAGGCAAAAAATCTTAAAAATTGTCTAGCACCAAGTATGTTTAAGAAAACTATAAATAAGACTGATGCTACAATTGCAGGAACCAAATTATCAGGTTTTTATCCCTGTTATAGCTGTGTAGCTTGCAAACGTAGCAGTAAAATTAAGATTATTGAATCAACTACCAGAGATTATAAACATACTATTAAAGATGCTATTAGGTGTAGTGACAAAGGTGTGATTTACATTCTACAATGTTCATGCAAGAAACAGTATTTAGGCCAAACTCAAAGAAAACTGAGAGACAGGATTAGGGATCACCTAAATAATATAAAAAATGGATTCGAGGGCCATTTTGTATCAAAACACTTTAAAGAACACCATGGGAGTAATACAAAAGATCTCCAATGGTGGGGTATAAAAAGAATTAAAAAAGACCCCAGAGGAGGAGATTATGAAAAATTAATCCTTTATAATGAGGCCGAACTAATCTATAATTTTGGCTCAATTAATCCAGAAGGATTAAATATAGAATTAGATTTAAACCCATTTATTCTTTAAAAAATTTTTTTAGATTACATACTGATAGAGATCTGGAAATCACCACTTAAAACATTCTTAACCATGATCCCATGATCCCAAAAAATCCCACCATTAATAATACCATTAAATAATATAATTAAATATCATTTTTAAACTTCACATTTTTTACTCGGGTTTTATTTACTTTTCCTTATGAAATAAGGAATATATATAGTCTTTTAATATGGCCTTTTACATATGTTATCACATTAGTTTTAGGATCCATATTTATTAGAGTTATGTATTGTTGACATTTTATATTATGAGTGATTATAGGGTTAGTATTGCATATAGGATTTTTTGAAATTATTAGTTTAAATGAATTTATCTCTTTTACCTATGTTTTTACATCAGTTTTAGTAACCTATTGGATTTTATATTGTGATCAATTAATTCCTCTGCAATATGAAAAAATGAAATGAAACTTTAACAGCTATATGCAAGGGTAAAATTAACACTATTTATAGAGAAAATAAGAACTAGCTCATATTCTATTAATAAATAAATTACACAGTATATGAGAATGGATAGCTCATGCGAATTTATATTTATATATATACATTTGTTGTTCATTTTTGGATGCACTTTTAAATGTATGTTTTTACTTATATAATTTAAACAAGATTAGATTGTTCTTTAACTTATGGGGTTATGTATATACATATACTTTTTATGGAAGCAATGATAAAAGATCCGTTAAAAGAATCATTGTTTATTGAAGAGCTATTATAAAAGAAAAACATGGAGGAGAAACATGGAGGAAACATTTAACTAACCAATCAACGACTGATTAGTGTGGCAAACAGGAAATTGATAAAGGTATAAATAGACAATATGGGAACTAGAAAAGACATCTTGATAAAGGCCGCATTGAGGCTGAAACGCGTAGATGTGTATGTCTGTTCCTTGACATCTAAACCGTATGACACCAGAGCGCTCTGTCACTGTCTAAAAACTTTTAAACCAACCGCCAAAGGATTGACAGCGTGGGAGACTCCAGCTGATTGGCGCATATCCTAAACACGTGATCACCCGGAGTACACGGAGCTGATTACGTCACACGCCGACGGATCGTGGTTTTAACAGAGGGGTAACGGAACCTGAGACCGACCGGGACACCCACTTGGAGTTGACACTGGTTAACGTGGTACTGAGCACAGAATCGTTGTCCTGAAGGTAGTCGCACTCTCAAGGTAATTGACACCCCTATCCCAGATCCAGCAGCACCTTACAAATTCTTGTATCACTGACAGTATTAATCACTGGAGATTGAGACTTCTCAAACTGCTTTTTGATTCCTGTATTGCCTCAGAAATTGGATGCCTGATCAGAATTTGCACAGTTTAAATTGATCGGATTTCGCACAGTTTTTAAATTGTATGGACGACTCTTGCATTTAGCGGATTTTTAACAACCCCATTTTATTACTATTATCCTTTTAAACCACCGGTGGTATAGGATTTATATATATTGTGTTTATATGCATTGTGTTTATTATTTTATATGTGAATAGGTTTGGTGTATTTAATCTTAGTATTTATGTGTATTAAATCTTATTAATTATGTGCATTGCAACTAGCACTTTTTATTTAGTCTAATTTATTTAGTAATTTCCTTTATTTTTTTTAGATACCGTTGCTTGTCCACTAGCGCCACATCCATCTTTCTTTATATTTCTTGTGTAGAATTGCTTTCAGAGTGCATTTCTTTCTTTTGATGTGTGCAGGTATAATATTGGTGTAAAGAAGTTTGAACCCATCTTGTGTTTTTTGTAGCCTTATTCACTCTGATTTTAACTTCTTTTCTACCTAGTTCTTAATATATATACATCTCATCAGTTATTATGGATATATTTAGTATGAGGGACTCTCTACTTTCAGAAATTGAAGGTACAAATATATTAACAAATATTAAAGGGGAAGACCTTGAAACCACCCTTAATAACTTTGAAAAGGTTTTAATTAGAGAACTAAGACATAAAATAGAGTTGACTTTTATGAAGAAATATGTTGAATCTAAGATTGTTCCCAGAGGCTTAAGATTGAAAAAAGAATGTAACTTTGAATTACAGGAACATCTATCTGTAGAATGGTATGAAACACTTGAAAATGCGTCTATTAATCTAATGAACATTATCATCAAATCTAGGAACATATCATTAGAAGAAAGCAAACAAAAGGTAGAAGAATATAAAAAACAATTAGATCCCTCTAGAAAAACAAGAATTTATGAGGAGAAACAAAAAGATATAGTTCTGAATTTACAAAAATTAAATAAGGATATCCTTGAAAGAAAATTAAGGAAAAAGAATAGAGACGAACAAGATTACTCACAAACAGTTAAGGGATTATTAGATAATGATGAATCTAATGAAATATAAATTTTAGAGGAAGCAAATGCTGAACCACTAGGATTAAACAATAAAAACCACCTTAGAGTATTCCAGAAAAAACCGAAGGAAAGAGATAATTATCAAGGTGGGAGGTTTAATGAACAAAAAGAATATAAAAACAATTACCAAAACCAACAATTTGAACAGAATCATGACTACTTTTATAATAATAGAGAGTACAGAAGACCAGGTTCACATCAAAACTACTACTATAATAGAAATGAACCACAATTTAATAGAGATAATAGAAGATCAGACCCATACTATAATCACTATTATAAGAGAAATGAGGCACAATTCAATAGGGATAACTACCAAATAAGGGAAAGAGAACAAGGTTGGAATAGAACCCACTACTCAAATAGAAATACTTATCCTACACAGAACCAAGATAATTATAATTGGAGAAAAAACCAACCACAAATAAATAATTGGAGAATACACACCCAGAATAGATTTAGTCCACTTAAAGGTAGACAAGATTCAGAAAGAGAATATAGAAACATTGAAACCACAAATGAACCCAGCACTTCCAGGGATTTTTTAGGGGTGGAACAAAAAACAAATGTAAAATTAAGAAGAGAGAAAAGAGACAGAGAGGAGGAAGAGGAAGAGGCCTTAGACGAAAGAGAGAAACAAAAGAGGGTAAGATAAATACAGGAGGTATCTTCAATCTAAGTACTACCAAATTAAACACTGTACAAGAGAAAGTGTTAAGTCGGGGTATGTCCTTTGCACCAACCACAAAAATGAACAAATTTGAAACATTAATTAATATCAACCAATACGTTAGAAAGTTAACTTTAAAAAGATACTTTTTAAAAAATCCGATAGAAAACACTCTAACAAAAGGGCCAAATGAAGATAGTAATTATAAACACACACTCCTAAAAAATAAATCAACTTTCTACCCATCAAAAGAGAAAGGAGATAATCTCGATCTATTTGAAAAAAGAGTAAAAAAAGACTTAGAAAAATGGGATGGAAAAAGTAGATATATGAATTTTAATCTATCTAGAGAAGAGAGGAAAGTATTACAGGAACTGAGAAATAATAAAGACATTGTAATAAAGCAAGCGGATAAGGGGGGGGGGATTGTTATTATGAATACTGAGGATTATCTTAAAGAAGCCTCAAGAATTTTAGAAGATAAGCACACATATAAAAAATTGATTAATGATCCCATAAAGAAACAGAAAGAAAATTTAGATAAATTATTAAATGAAGCCAAAGAGAAAGGAGTATTAAATTATAATGAATATAATTATTTGATAACAAAATTCCCAAAAACTCCAACTTTTTATTTTCTTCCCAAAATTCATAAATCCCTAACCAACCCCCCAGGACGCCCCATTATATCCGGTATTAACTCCCTAACATCCAATCTCTCCCAGTACATTGATCAATTCCTTCAAAAATATGTTGTAACTTTACCTGCATATCTCAGAGATTCCACCCACTTACTTAATATATTGAAACAAATTGTTTGGCAGGAAAAATATACAATGGTCACATGCGATGTAACCGCCCTTTATACCAATATTGAACATAAGCTGGGTCTAAAGGCCATAAACCACTTTCTGAGGAAAGATGAGAGTTTAAAAATAGAACAATGTGATTTTATGTTAAAATGTATAGAATTTATTTTATCAAATAATTATTTTATTTTTAATGGTAAATACTACCTTCAGCAAAAGGGAACGGCAATGGGTACCAAGTTCGCACCCAGCTACGCAAATTTATTTATGGGATATCTTGAAGAGTCTTTCATTTTTGAAGGACCGTGGGGTGCGAACTTGGTATCTTACCATAGATTTATAGATGACATTTTTATTATATGGAATGGTGACCTTGAACTTTTAAATCTCTTTCTAGAAGATTTAAATTCAAATGAATTAGGCCTAAAATTTACCAGTGAGATAGACAATAAGAATATACATTTCTTGGATCTAGAAATTAATATTATTGAAAATAAAATCCACACAAAGACATTTTTTAAAAAGGTAGATGCAAATAATTATGTGCATATTGAGAGCTGTCATTTGCCAAAATGGTTAGAAAATATACCCACCAGCCAATTTACGAGGATGAAGAAGAATTGCAGTAACCCAGATGACTTTGAATCACAATCTGTGATCCTAAAAGACAGATTTCTTGAGAAAGGATATGATAAGGACAATGTGAGTAGAGCATTAGAAAAAGCAAGAAAGAAAGACAGAGAAGACCTATTAATTAAAAAAGTAGACAATGTTCAAAAACAGAGGGACCAAAAGGATAAATTAAATATCCCGTTCATAACGAGATATAATGCTCAACATAAACATATAAAGTCGATTTTAAACAAGCACTGGCACCTTATCAAAAAAGATCACATCCTGGGAGATCATGTAAAGGGACATCCAGATTTAATCTTTACTAAGGCAAAAAATCTTAAAAATTGTCTAGCACCAAGTATGTTTAAGAAAACTATAAATAAGACTGATGCTACAATTGCAGGAACCAAATTATCAGGTTTTTATCCCTGTTATAGCTGTGTAGCTTGCAAACGTAGCAGTAAAATTAAGATTATTGAATCAACTACCAGAGATTATAAACATACTATTAAAGATGCTATTAGGTGTAGTGACAAAGGTGTGATTTACATTCTACAATGTTCATGCAAGAAACAGTATTTAGGCCAAACTCAAAGAAAACTGAGAGACAGGATTAGGGATCACCTAAATAATATAAAAAATGGATTCGAGGGCCATTTTGTATCAAAACACTTTAAAGAACACCATGGGAGTAATACAAAAGATCTCCAATGGTGGGGTATAAAAAGAATTAAAAAAGACCCCAGAGGAGGAGATTATGAAAAATTAATCCTTTATAATGAGGCCGAACTAATCTATAATTTTGGCTCAATTAATCCAGAAGGATTAAATATAGAATTAGATTTAAACCCATTTATTCTTTAAAAATTTTTTTTAGATTACATACTGATAGAGATCTGGAAATCACCACTTAAAACATTCTTAACCATGATCCCATGATCCCAAAAAATCCCACCATTAATAATACCATTAAATAATATAATTAAATATCATTTTTAAACTTCACATTTTTTACTCGGGTTTTATTTACTTTTCCTTATGAAATAAGGAATATATATAGTCTTTTAATATGGCCTTTTACATATGTTATCACATTAGTTTTAGGATCCATATTTATTAGAGTTATGTATTGTTGACATTTTATATTATGAGTGATTATAGGGTTAGTATTGCATATAGGATTTTTTGAAATTATTAGTTTAAATGAATTTATCTCTTTTACCTATGTTTTTACATCAGTTTTAGTAACCTATTGGATTTTATATTGTGATCAATTAATTCCTCTGCAATATGAAAAAATGAAATGAAACTTTAACAGCTATATGCAAGGGTAAAATTAACACTATTTATAGAGAAAATAAGAACTAGCTCATATTCTATTAATAAATAAATTACACAGTATATGAGAATGGATAGCTCATGCGAATTTATATTTATATATATACATTTGTTGTTCATTTTTGGATGCACTTTTAAATGTATGTTTTTACTTATATAATTTAAACAAGATTAGATTGTTCTTTAACTTATGGGGTTATGTATATACATATACTTTTTATGGAAGCAATGATAAAAGATCCGTTAAAAGAATCATTGTTTATTGAAGAGCTATTATAAAAGAAAAACATGGAGGAGAAACATGGAGGAAACATTTAACTAACCAATCAACGACTGATTAGTGTGGCAAACAGGAAATTGATAAAGGTATAAATAGACAATATGGGAACTAGAAAAGACATCTTGATAAAGGCCGCATTGAGGCTGAAACGCGTAGATGTGTATGTCTGTTCCTTGACATCTAAACCGTATGACACCAGAGCGCTCTGTCACTGTCTAAAAACTTTTAAACCAACCGCCAAAGGATTGACAGCGTGGGAGACTCCAGCTGATTGGCGCATATCCTAAACACGTGATCACCCGGAGTACACGGAGCTGATTACGTCACACGCCGACGGATCGTGGTTTTAACAGAGGGGTAACGGAACCTGAGACCGACCGGGACACCCACTTGGAGTTGACACTGGTTAACGTGGTACTGAGCACAGAATCGTTGTCCTGAAGGTAGTCGCACTCTCAAGGTAATTGACACCCCTATCCCAGATCCAGCAGCACCTTACAAATTCTTGTATCACTGACAGTATTAATCACTGGAGATTGAGACTTCTCAAACTGCTTTTTGATTCCTGTATTGCCTCAGAAATTGGATGCCTGATCAGAATTTGCACAGTTTAAATTGATCGGATTTCGCACAGTTTTTAAATTGTATGGACGACTCTTGCATTTAGCGGATTTTTAACAACCCCATTTTATTACTATTATCCTTTTAAACCACCGGTGGTATAGGATTTATATATATTGTGTTTATATGCATTGTGTTTATTATTTTATATGTGAATAGGTTTGGTGTATTTAATCTTAGTATTTATGTGTATTAAATCTTATTAATTATGTGCATTGCAACTAGCACTTTTTATTTAGTCTAATTTATTTAGTAATTTCCTTTATTTATTTAGATACCGTTGCTTGTCCACTAGCGCCACATCCATCTTTCTTTAAGATTTACCAGGGGGTTTTGAAGACACTTTTGGATGATGGATTGGAAGATGGGCACATAGATTTGTCCACAAGGGACTACTTATATGTTGAACATCCCATGGTTCCCATCTTCCACCATCTTCCTAAGGCGCACAAAACTCTCATTAATGCCCAGGGTCATCCCATTATGAGTGGGATTGTCTCTCTCTCTGAGCATCTCTCAGAGTGGATAGATGCCATCTTAAGTCCCATAGTGATTAAACTTCATAGCTATCTAAGGGATACCAAGCATGTTTTGAATCTATTGAGTGAACAGAACTGGGTGGCGGGTCGATACAGATGTTGTTGTAGCAGTTCTATAGTCATCAATACCACATGAGGAAGGGCTAAAAGCTATCCAATTCTTTTTGGAAAATGTCACAGTTTTCACAGAGGAATTAAGGAACTTTGTGATAAGAGTAATAAGATATCTTTTGTCACACAATTATTTCAAATTCGAAGGACAGTTTTATCTCCAAAGATGTGGGACAGAGATGGGGGCAAAATTCGCCCCATCATATGCCAATCTTTTTATGGGTTGGTGGGTGCTGTCCCACATTTTTGGAGATTCTAACATCTACCAAGAGCACATTGTATTTTACAGAAGATACATTGATGATCTGCTACTTATTTTGGCAAGGATCAGTAAGAGATCTGGAGATATGTGTCTTTTGAATAATAACAATGTAGGCCTGACATTTACCTTCGAACAACACGATAAGAGTATTTGCTTCCTCAACTTGGTTTTTACAGGTAGCAGTGATGGTCCTGTCATCAGTGATAACTATCGAAAGCCAATTACAAAGAATACGCTTCTGCATGCTAGGAGCTGCCATCCTCTACATGTGCCTTTTGTGGTGGCCAAAGGCCAATTCATAAGATTGAAGAGAAATTGCACAGAGGATGAAGCTTATATCATGCAGAGTAAGGATCTGAAGAAATGATTCAAGGAGAGAGGATATAAGGAGTCAGTACTTGACACAGCCCAAGAACAAGTAGCTAAGATTGACATACAGGGGCCCATTTATCAAGCTCCGAACAGAGCTTGTGGGCCTGTGTTTCTGGTGAGTCTTTAGACTCGCCAGAAACAACAGTTATGAAGCAGTGGTCTAAAGACCGCTGCTCCATAACCCTGTCCGCCTGCTCTGATGAGGCAGACAGGAATCGCCGGAAATCAACCCAATCGAGTACTTTCGGGTTGATTGAAACCTCCCTGCTGGTGGCCGATTGGCCGCGAGTCAGCAGGGGGCGGCGTTGCACCAGCAGCTCTTGTGAGCTGCTGGTGCAGTGTTAAATGCGGAGAGCGTATTGCTCTCCGCATTCAGCGAGGTCTTGCGGACCTGATCCGCACTGTCGGATCAGGTCCGCAAGACCTTTAATAAATATGCCCCATAGACTCTACTTAGAGATAAGACTGTGGAACATAACGTCCAGAGTAACAAGAAAATGGGAGTATTCTTTATAACTAATTTCAGCTCTCAATATTATGAAATCTTTAAAGTTGTCAAGGAGCACTTTAAACGTTTTAGCCGCTGATGATGGTTTAATCAATTGTGTAGACAGCAAGCTACAGTGCTCTTACAGAAAGAGTAAAATTTTGGGCAATTTTTTGTCCCTTTGTTGTCTGACCATGCCTGTTGGTCCAAAACAGAGCTCATGGCTCCAACATAAAGGGATGTTTAAATGTGATAGGAGAAGATGCAGAATGTGTGAATATGTCCTGGTTGCAGATCACATCTGCTCCATGACCACAGGGGATATGTTCAAAATAGAATCATGTTTGAATTGCACCTCCACATACATCATTTATGTCATAACATGCGTGGACTGTGAGATCCAATACGTAGGGTTGACGACTAATGACGCCAAAAAAATTAAAAAATTAGCAGCGCTTAAAGCTTGGAAATGATGTGCTAGTATTACGGTTTGTATACCAAACAATATTTTTTATTATTTTTTAAAAATTCTGTAATGACAGCCTATTCATTAATGCAGTCTAAACAATAACTTTCTTTAAAATTAAGGGACGTCTCCCTATTAAAAATAAGAATGAATAGATAAAAATATCCTTTGTAAAAAAATGAAACAAATTACCACAAAAATGTTATACTTTAAATACAAATAGTACAAATATACAAATATACAAAAAGTATAAAATTAATTATTTGTATTAAAATTATTTGTATTTAAAGTATAACATTTTTGTGGTAATTTGTTTCATATTTTTACAAATTTAATATTTTTACCCCTAATCTGCAACCCCTACACCGCTGCCACCTACATTATGTTATTAACCCCTAATCTGCCGTCCCCAACGTCACCGCCACTATATTAAATTTTTTAACCCCTAAACCTAAGTCTAACCCTAACATCCCCTAACTTAAAACTAATTTAATTTAATGTTCGTTCCTGGCAGACTGCTTCTCTTTCTGTTTTGCATATGTTAATATGACCCTATGGGTGATGGGGGAACCCAGACGTGGACTCCTTGCCCAATGTGGTTAGAGGAATATGGCTGCACCTCATTGACGAGGCCCACAGAAGGCCCGAAACGATCGTCTGGGGTTGCCTTTTCCTTGTACAGAGGAGAATTGCCTGGTATTTCGGGGCTGGACTGACCATGTCGGTGGGATCAGACTGATAAACTACAGGAAAGTTTTCCTCTGTAGAAAGCACAATTGGGCAGAAAGAAGCTACTACCAGGTGGTAACCGGGCCATAGAACAAGCTATTGATGCCGCTGTTCCTTCCTGGCAGCCTGCTTCTCTTGCTGTTTTGCATATATATATATATATATATATATAACCAAATAACATTAGCTATATCTAGAAATATGTATTTATGAATAAATAGAACATATTCTGCTATGTGAAGAATACTAGAAGAAATATTCATATTTTCATGTCGGGTTAGAGCACTTGAGAATATGCAATCGGGTTTGCGTGCGAATAGGGTGTTTTTCCCCCCCACTTTTCTTGCTCCATTGACTTTTATAGGGGAATGCATTAACGTGGTCGCGATATTCTAACTTAGGGTTAGTGCTCGTGTGAAAAATTACTTACTTTCATTTTGTAACACGCTCGCTACCCGAAGTGCGCTAAACACGTACTTCTAGCGAAGTTAACAGATGAGCGGGAGAGATAAATGGCACTCCACTAGTAATCTAGCCCTATATATTGTAAAGATACAAAGCTGGGAACACATAGAAGTAATCAAATGGAACATCAATTGTAAGGCAAAATACATACGTACTTTCCTTATTTCACCATTTTATATGTAAAGTTTAAAGGTGATGTCCATAAAGCTGTTGTTTACTAGCATATCTTATATTCAACAAGTTTAAGTACATTTACTGCATGCCCCATACTCGGGCTTAAACTTTGCTAGTCGAAGGCTTTTTGCGCTCATCTGTTAGAGAGCAGTAGTGATGTTGCGAATAGTTCGCCGGCGAATAGTTCCCGGCGAACATAGCTTGTTCGCGTCTTCCGCCGCGGGCGAACATATGCGATGTTCGGTCCGCCCCCTATTCATCATCATTGAGTAAACTTTTACCCTGTACCTCAGTTAGCAGACACATTCCAGCCAATCAGCAGCAGACCCTCCCTCCCAGACCCTCCCACCTCCTGGACAGCATCCATTTTAGATTCATTCGGAAGCTGTATTCTTAGTGAGAGGAGGGACAGTGTAGCTGCTGCTGATTTAATAGGGAAATCGATAGCTAGGCTAGTGTATTCAGTGTCCACTACAGTCCTGAAGGACTCATCTGATCTCTGCTCTAAGGACAGCACCCCAAAAAGCCTTTTAGAGGGCTAGAACATCAGTCTGTTTTTTTTTTTCTGTGTAATTTAATTGCAGTTGCCTGCCTGCCAGCGTGTGTGTCAGGCTCACAGCGTATACTGTGCCCACTTGCCCAGTGCCACCGCTCATATCTGGTGTAACAGTAGTGTACATTTAAAAAAAAAAAAACAAACACTTTTTTGACTGTGAAATAATAGCAGACAGCTGCCAGTACCCAAGATGGCTGCCAATAAGGCAGATGGGGAGGGTTAGAGAGCTGTTTTGGTGGGGATCAGGGAGGTTGGGGGCTAAGGGGGGATGCTACACCACAGCATATGTAAATATGCTATAAAATTTATAAAAATCTTTTATTTTAGTATTGGCAGACTTTCTGCCAGTACTTAAGATGGCGGGGACAATTGTGGGGTGGGGGAGGGAAGGGAGCTGTTTGGGAGGGATCAGGGGGTCTGATGTGTCAGGTGGCAGGCTGATCTCTACACTAAAGCTAAAATTAACCCTGCAAGCTCCCTACAAACTACCTAATTAACCCCTTCACTGCTAGCCATAATATACGTGTGATGCGCAGCAGCATTTAGCGGCCTTCTAATTACCAGAAAGCAACACCAAATTCATATATGTCTGCTATTTCTGAACAAAGGGGATCCCAGAAAAGCATTTACAACCATTTGTGCCATAATTGCACAAGTTGTTTGTAAATAATTTCAGTGAGAAACCTAAAATTGCAAAAACAATTAAGTTTTTTTTAAATTTGATTGCATTTGGCGGTGAAATGGTGGCATTAAATATACCAAAATGGGCCTAGATCAATACTATGGGTTGTCTACTACACTACACTTAAGCTAAAATTAACTCTACAAGCTCCCTAATTAACCCCTTCACTGCTGGGCATAAAACACGTGTGGTGCGCAGTGGCATTTAGCAGCCTTCTAATTACCAAAAAGCAACGCCAAAGCCATATAAGTCTGCTATTTCTGAACAAAGGGGATCCCAGAGAAGCATTTACAACCATTTATGCCATAATTGCATAAGTTGTTTGTAAATAATTTCTGTGAGAAACCTAAAGTTTGTGAAAAAGTGAACAATTTTTTTTTATTTGATTGCATTTGGCAGTGAAATGGTGACATGAAATATACCAAAATGGGCCTAGATCAATAATTTGGGTTGTCTACTACACTACACTTAAGCTAAAATTAACTCTACAAGCTCCCTACATGCTCCCTAATTAACCCCTTCACTGCTGGGCATAAAACACGTGTGGTGCGCAATGGCATTTAGCAGCCTTCTAATTACCAAAAAGCAACACCAAAGCTATATAAGTCTGCTATTTCTGAACAAAGGGGATCCCAGAGAAGCATTTACAACCATTTATGCCATAATTGCATAAGTTGTTTGTAAATAATTTCTGTGAGAAACCTAAAGTTTGTGAAAAAGTGAACAATTTTTTTTTATTTGATTGCATTTGGCAGTGAAATGGTGACATGAAATATACCAAAATGGGCCTAGATCAATAATTTGGGTTGTCTACTACACTACACTTAAGCTAAAATTAACTCTACAAGCTCCCTACATGCTCCCTAATTAACCCCTTCACTGCTGGGCATAAAACACGTGTGGTGCGCAATGGCATTTAGCAGCCTTCTAATTACCAAAAAGCAACACCAAAGCTATATAAGTCTGCTATTTCTGAACAAAGGGGATCCCAGAGAAGCATTTACAACCATTTATGCCATAATTGCATAAGTTGTTTGTAAATAATTTCTGTGAGAAACCTAAAGTTTGTGAAAAAGTGAACAATTTTTTTTTATTTGATCGCATTTGGCGGTGAAATGGTGGCATGAAATATACCAAAATGGGCCTAGATCAATACTTTGGGATGTCTTCTAAAAAAAAAATATATATACATGTCAAGGGATATTCAGGTATTCCTGACAGATATCAGGGTTCCAATGTAACTAGCGCTCATTTTGAAAAAAAGTGGTTTTGAAATAGCAAAGTGCTTCTTGTATTTATTTCCCTATAACTTGCAAAAAAAGCAAAGAACATGTTAACATTGGGTATTTCTAAACTCAGGACAAAATTTAGAAACTATTTAGCATGGTCGTTTTTTGGTGGTTGCAGATGTGTAACAGATTTTGGGGGTCAAAGTTAGAAAAAGTGTGTTTTTTTCCATTTTTTCCTCATATTTTATAATATTTGTAAAAATAAATGATAAGATATGATGAAAATAATGGTATCTTTAGAAAGTCCATTTAGTGGTGAGAAAAACGGTATATAATATGTGTGGGTACAGTAAATAAGTAAGAGGAGAATTACAGCTAAACACAAACACCACAGAAATGTAAAAATAGCCCTGGTCCTTAAGGGAAAGAAATTGAAAAATGGCCTTGGTCCTTAAGGGGTTAAAAAAAAACTAGAAATTTGACTATGAAATAATAGCAGTCAGTTTCCTTCACGTGTGTGCGTTTCAGGGCCTGCCAGGGCACAGTGTCACACCAGTGCAACTCATATCTGGTGTAACAGTAGTGTACATTAAAAAAAAATACAATTTTGACTGTAATAGATTGAATAGCAGTTAGTTGTCTGCAAGCGTGTGTGTCAGGCCTACAGCGTCTACTCTGCCAACTCCTGCCAGTGCACAGTGCCACTCATATCTGTTGTCACAGTAGCTTGCATGCATAGTACCACTAATCTAAAAAAAAAATGACAGGCAGAGGCAGGCCACCCCGCAGGGGCCATCGTGGTCGTGGTGCTGTGATTCCCTTTGGCCCTAGAATAATGCCTAGTGTTCAGAGGCCACGTACCCTGAACTCGAAAAGTTCTGAGGACATAGTTGACTGGCTAACACAGGACACCCAATCTTCTACAGCTTCCGCTCAGGCACCTCTCAAGTTACCACTCGCCCGCCTGCCGCCACCACCAACACTAGCACCACAGCCGCTTCACTTGATCTGTCAGAGGAGTTATTTACACATCAGTTGGAAGAAATGAGTGATGTGCAACCATTATTGCCAGAGGATGTAGATAACAGTGATATGTCTCAGTCAGGCAGCATTACACACATGGACGTACGGTGTGATGATGATGATGTTGTAACCGCTGCAGGAGTTTGGTCTGTCACTGTGAAGCGGGAGTAACCCTTACACTACCTGATCGATACATCATACCTGATGTTTTAAAGCACGTTATTCCAAACAATTTAGGAATGTTAGGTGATTTATGCCCTTTATAGATTAAAACCAGACTCTGCATCAACTATGTAATTTTCCATGGGAGTTTTGCCATGGATCTCCCTCCGGCATGCCACAGTCCAGGTGTTAGTCCCCTTGAAACAGCTTTCCCATCACTATTGTGGCCAGAAAGAGTCCCTGTGGGTTTTAAAATTCGCCTGCCTATTGAAGTCTATGGCGGTTCACCCGGTTCGCGAACATTTGTGGAAGTTCGCGTTCGCTGTTCGCGAACCCAAATTTCTTTCATGTAATTAGCAAGAGTCCATGAGCTAGTGACGTATGGGATATACATTCCTACCAGGAGGGGCAAAGTTTCCCAAACCTCAAAATGCCTATAAATACACCCCTCACCACACCCACAATTCAGTTTTACAAACTTTGCCTCCGATGGAGGTGGTGAAGTAAGTTTGTGCTAGATTCTACGTTGATATGCGCTCCGCAGCAAGTTGGAGCCCGGTTTTCCTCTCAGCGTGCAGTGAATGTCAGAGGGATGTGAGGAGAGTATTGCCTATTTGAATGCAGTGATCTCCTTCTAAGGGGTCTATTTCATAGGTTCTCTGTTATCGGTCGTAGAGATTCATCTCTTACCTCCCTTTTCAGATCGACGATATACTCATATATACCATTACCTCTGCTGATTCTCGTTTCAGTACTGGTTTGGCTTTCTACAAACATGTAGATGAGTGTCCTGGGGTAAGTAAATCTTATTTTCTGTGACACTCTAAGCTATGGTTGGGCACTTTGTTTATAAAGTTCTAAATATATGTATTCAAACATTTATTTGCCTTGACTCAGAATGTTCAACTTTCCTTATTTTTCAGACAGTCAGTTTCATATTTGGGATAATGCATTTGATTTAATCATTTTTTCTTACCTTCAAAAATTTGACTTTTTTCCCTGTGGGCTGTTAGGCTCGCGGGGGCTGAAAATGCTTCATTTTATTGCGTCATTCTTGGCGCAGACTTTTTTGGCGCAAAAATTCTTTTCCGTTTCCGGCGTCATATGTGTCGCCGGAAGTTGCGTCATTTTTTGACGTTATTTTGCGCCAAAAATGACGGCGTTCCGGATGTCTTTAAGTCTCATTTTTCATTGCTTCTGGTTGCTAGAAGCTTGTTCTTTGGCATTTTTTCCCATTCCTGAAACTGTCATTTAAGGAATTTGATCAATTTTGCTTTATATGTTGTTGTTTTTTCTCTTACATATTGCAAGATGTCTCACGTTGCATCTGAGTCAGAAGATACTACAGGAAAATCGCTGTCTAGTGCTGGATCTACCAAAGCTAAGTGTATCT
The DNA here is from genome assembly GCF_027579735.1 of Bombina bombina. Lineage (NCBI taxonomy): Eukaryota > Metazoa > Chordata > Amphibia > Anura > Bombinatoridae > Bombina > Bombina bombina. The sequence goes on along the minus strand of NC_069504.1, from coordinate 142,547,227 downwards.
GCTGTAAACTTTTGGTAGCTATTCCTCCAGCTGTTGTTTGTATTGATTGTCATGACAAACTTGTTAATGCAGATAATATTTCCTTTAGTAAAGTACCATTGCCTGTTGCAGTTCCTTCAACATCTAAGGTGCAGAATGTTCCTGATGACATAAGAGATTTTGTTTCTGAATCCATAAAGAAGGCTATGTCTGTTATTTCTCCTTCTAATAAACGTAAAAAATCTTTTAAAACTTCTCTCCCTACAGATGAATTTTTAAATGAACATCATCATTCTGATTCTGATGACTCTTCTGGTTCAGAGGATTCTGTCTCAGAGGTTGATGCTGATAAATCTTCATATTTATTTAAAATGGAATTTATTCGTTCTTTACTTAAAGAAGTTCTAATTGCTTTAGAAATAGAGGATTCTGGTCCTCTTGATACTAATTCTAAACGTTTGGATAAGGTATTTAAATCTCCTGTGGTTATTCCAGAAGTTTTTCCTGTTCCTAATGCTATTTCTGCAGTAATTTCCAAAGAATGGGATAAATTGGGTAATTCATTTACTCCTTCTAAACGTTTTAAGCAATTATATCCTGTGCCGTCTGACAGATTAGAATTTTGGGACAAAATCCCTAAAGTTGACGGGGCTATTTCTACCCTTGCTAAACGTACTACTATTCCTACGTCAGATGGTACTTCGTTTAAGGATCCTTTAGATAGGAAAATTGGGCAGCGGTTTCAGTTTGAATCTTCTGCTTATGTTTTTCGTTAAACTTTATTTTGGGTGTGGATTATTTTCAGCAGGAATTGGCTGTCTTTATTTTATCCCTCCCTCTCTAGTGACTCTTGTGTGGAAAGATCCACATCTTGGGTAATCATTATCCCATACGTCACTAGCTCATGGACTCTTGCTAATTACATGAAAGAAAACATAATTTATGTAAGAACTTACCTGATAAATTCATTTCTTTCATATTAGCAAGAGTCCATGATTTTTGTATAAAGCACAATTATTCCAATTCCTTATTTTTTATGCTTTCGCACTTTTTTCTTATTACCCCACTTCTTGGCTATTCGTTAAACTGAATTGTGGGTGTGGTGAGGGGTGTATTTATAGGCATTTTGAGGTTTGGGAAACTTTGCCCCTCCTGGTAGGAATGTATATCCCATACGTCACTAGCTCATGGACTCTTGCTAATATGAAAGAAATGAATTTATCAGGTAAGTTCTTACATAAATTATGTTTTTTATGTTTGCGACATCACTAGAGAGCAGTTTACAAATTAAAAGTAAAAGTTTGCAAAACCCGATGTGCGCTAAACAAATATTGCGACCGTGTTATTGTATTCTCTTCATAGAAGTCAATGGAGAGGGCAGAAGAAAAAAACTTACACCTCCTGAAATATTAATAAAAATTATAAAAAAATATTATAAATACTGTTAAAAATTCTAAATAATCCATTAGAATATATATATATTTATATGCAGTCATGTGAAAAAGAAAGCACACCCTCTTTAAATTCCTTGGTTTTACTTATCAGGACATAATAACAATCATTTGGTCCTTAGCAGGTCTTAAAATGAATATTAGGTAAATACAACCTCAGATGAACAACAACACATGATAAATAACATATTACACTGTATCATAATTTATTTATCAAAAATAAAGCTAAATGGAGAAACCATGTGTACACCCTTACTTCTGCAATAGGAATTAAGAGGCTAAGTAGCAGCTAGGTTCTGCTAATCAAATGCCCTTAAATAATTGATCACCAGCAAGTGTGACCACCTATATAAAAGCCCAAGTTTTAGCAGTTTGCTAGTCTGGAGTATTCAGGTGTATGTTAACACAATGCCAAGGAGAAAAGACATCAGCAATGATCTTCGAGAAGCAATTGTTGCTGCCCTTCATACTGGGAAGGGTTATGAGGCCATTTCCAAACAATTTAAAGTCCATCATTCTACAGTGAGAACGATTATTCACAAATGGAAAACATTTAAGACAGTTGCCAATCTTCCCAGGATTGGATGTACCAGCAAATTCACCCCAAGGTCAGACAGTACATTGCTCAGAGAAATTGCAAAAAACCCAAGAGTTACACCTCAGACTCTACAGGCCCCAGTTAGCATGTTAAATGTTAGTGTTTATGACAGTAAAATTAGAAAAAGACTGAAAAGTATGGTTTGTATGGAAGGGTAGGTTAGTAGAAAGCCTCTTTCCCCAAAAAGAACATAGCAGCACAACTTAGGTTTGCAAAGTTTCATCAGAACAAACCACAAGACTTCTGGAACAATGTCCTTTAGACATACAACACCAACGTGGAGATGTTTAGCCATAATGCATAGCGTCACATTTGGCAAAAACCAAACAAATCATATCAGCACAAAAACCTCAAAACCAACTGTCAAGCATGGGGTGGAGGGGTGATGATTTGGGCTTGTTTTGCAGCCACAGGACCTGGGTACCTTACAGTCATTGGTTGACCATGAATTCCTCTGTATACCAAAGTATTCTAGAGTCAAATGTAAGGCCATCTGCACGACAGGTAAAGCTTGACTGAAATTGGTTTATGCAACAGGACAATGATCCCAAACCCACCAGCAAATCTACAACAGAATGGCGGAAAAAGATAAGAATCCAGGTGTTGCAATGGCCCAATCAAAGTCCAGACCTCAACCCAATTGAAATGCTGTGTCGGAACCTTAAGAGAGCTGTGCATAAAAGAATGGCTGCAAACATCAATGAATTGAAGCAACGTTGTAAAGAAGAGTGAACCAAAACTCATCCACAATGATGTGAGAGAATAATAAAGTCATACAGAAAATGGTTACTTCAAGTTATTGCTGCTAAAGGTGGTTCTACAAGCTATTAAATAATAAGGTGTACTTAGTTTTTAACATATGACTCCCAAATCCGTGTGTGATCTCCAATCTCCGATCATGGAAGTGAGTGACAGTGGGAATGAGGCTGAAAGACTATGGATAGTCAGAGAGGTCAACAAAACCCTAGGACTAAGTGCTGCAGATCACAAAACGCGTAAGGGATTTGTTCCTTTCCCCTGCTAGGCACTTCTGTTTTTAACATGTTTCAATAAAGATAAAGTTTTATCAGTATGTATTATCATTTTTAATCATTTTTAATATTTTATATTTAATATTTCAATAGCATGCATTGAAGCATTGAAGTTAGCAATTCTTCATGTGGGCTAACCCGGCACTGCGTTAGACCTTAATAGAGAACTCCGAAGTGCGTTACGCAAATTTTACATTCTCATGTTCTTTGCATAGAAAAATAATGTAATTTTTAAAATGTAAATATTTATTTCTATATACAAATGATAATGTTAAAGGGATATGAAACCCATTTTTTTTCTTTCATGATACAAATAAAGTATGTGCTTTAAAAAAAAACTTTCTAATTTGCTTCCATTATCAATTTTTCTTTGTTTGCTTGATAACTTTTGTTAAAAAGCAGTGACGTATGCTTAGAAGCTGGACCATTTTGGGAGCACTATATGGCAGCAGTTTTGCAAGAATATTATCCATTTGAAAGAGCACTAGATGGTAGCAATATTTCCTGCCATATAGTGGTCCAGATGCCTACCTTGATATCTCATCAACACAAAAAAAAATCATGGGAATTGAGCAAATTTGATAATAGCAGCAAATTGGAAACTTTTTTGAAATGGTAAGCTCTGCCTGAATTGTAAAATATTTTTTTTCAGTTTCATATCCCTGATCGGAACAGCCAATAGAATGCAAGCTCAATCTGATTGGCTGATTGGATCAGCCAATCGGATTGAACTTGAATCTGATTGGCTGATTCCATCAGCCAATCAGAATTTTCCTACCTTAATTCCGATTGGCTGATAGAATCCTATCAGCCAATCGGAATTTGAGGGACGCCATCTTGGATGACGTCGCTTAAAGGAACCGTCATTCGTCGGGAAGTCGTCGGCCAGGATGGATGTTCCGCGTCGGCGGGATGAAGATGGATCCGGAAGAAAGAAGATTGAAGATGACGCTTGATAGAAGACTTCAGCCGGATGATGGACCTCTTCAGCCCCCGCTTGGATCAAGACTTCAGCCGGATGATGGACCTCTTCAGCCCGATGATGGACCTCTTCAGCCCCCGCTTGGGCTTGGATGAAGACTTCGGAGCCTCTTCTGGATGGATCGTGATACCCGGCGTGGTGAATATAAGGTAGGGAGATCTTCAGGGGCTTAGTGTTAGGTTTATTTAAGGGGGGTTTGGGTTAGATTAGGGGTATGTGGGTGGTGGGTTGTAATGTTGGGGGGGGTATTGTATGTTTTTTTTTTACAGGCAAAAGAGCAGAATTCTTTGGGGCATGCCCCGCAAAAGGCCCTTTTAAGGGCTGGTAAGGTAAAAGAGCTTTTCAATGTTTATTTTAGAATAGGGTAGGGCATTTTTTTATTTTGGGGGGCTTTGTTATTTTATTGGGGGGCTTAGAGTAGGTGTAATTAGCTTAAAATTGTTGTAATATTTTTATAATGTTTGTAAATTATTTTTTTATTTTTTGTACTTTAGTTAGTTTATTTAATTGTATTTATTTGTAGGTATTTGTATGTAATTAATTTATTGATAGTGTAGTGTTAGGTTTAATTGTAGATAATTGTAGGTATTTTATTTAATTTATTTATTGATAGTGTAGTGTTAGGTTTAATTGTAACTTAGGTTAGGATTTATTTTACAGGTAATTTTGTAATTATTTTAACTAGGTAGCTATTAAACACAAGTGCTTAATGCCCTACAAACTATTAATTGGAAACCTACTTATAGATTTATTACAGTGGATGTGGCTTCACTTTACACCTCCATCCCACACCAGGCAGGTCTTACATCAATTTCTAATATTTTGGACAGAATGTCTGTTTTTTCAGAGGATCTTAAACAGTTCATAATTTGGACTTTGGAGTTTTTATTAACTCATAATTATTTTTTGTTTGAGGGGTCTTACTATCTGCAGAGACGTGGAACAGCTATGGGGGCGAAATTCGCCCCCTCCTATGCCAATCTCTATATGGGATGGTGGGAGCTGCTCCACGTTTATGCGGATAGTAACCCCTTCAGGGAACACATAATTTACTTTGGATGCTATATTGATGACCTGCTTTTGGTGTGGGATGGAGATGAGGAGTCTGCATCTAAATTTATGGAGTATTTAAATTGCAATGATCTCAATCTGAGTTTTGTTGGATGTCAGAATACAACAAGGATTGAGTTTTTGGATATCGAAGTATCAGTTGATAATGGGTCAATTGTGACAGATTTACATAGAAAACCAACAAGTGGTAATACTATTCTTAACTATAGATCTTGTCATCCTCAGCATGTACTCAAAGCTATCCCCAAGGGCCAATTTATTAGGGCAAAGAGAATTTGCTCTAGTGAGACCCTATATAAAAAGCAGAGTGAGGATTTATGTAGTAGACTCCAACACAGGGGATACAATAACCAATTATTGTTAAAAACTAGACAAGTTGTAGATAGTATGCCACGTGAGTCCCTTTTGCAATACAAAAAGGAAAGTAAATTATCTTCTAGTACCCCTAATTTACCTAATAAGGTGGTCTTCAGTACTCCATACAGTTTGGAATACAGAAAGATCTGTGACATTGTACAAGAAAGTCTTCCTATTCTACAAACTGACCCTGTTCTGGAGAAAGTGATCTCCAGTGGTGTCAAATTTGTGTCCAGAAAGGCAAAGAGCATCCAAAATTATGTATCCCCTTCTTTTTTTACCAGAAACTAAAAGAGGTACTTGGTTACCCACTAGATCTGGCTGTTTTAAATGTAGAGGCACTAGATGTATTACCTGTGATCATATTACGGAAGGGAATTCCTTTCAATCATACAGCACAGGGAAACAATATACAATTAGGTACAACCTTAATTGTAATTCAACACACATAGTGTATCTCATGACATGTAAAGGCTGCCAGGTCCAATACTTAGGAAAAACTAAAAGAAGGTTGAGGGACAGAGTATTGGAACATATCAGAGATATAAATGACCCAGATATTTTCACCTCAGTGGCCTCACACTTTAAGTTTGACCATCAGGGGGATTCTTCCCTAGCATTTTTTCAGGCAATTGACCATGTCCCCTTCTCCAAGAGAGGGGGGGACAGGGAGTATCAGTTAAGTAAGAAGGAGGTCAGGTGGATCTTTAATATGAACACCAGGACACCCTCTGGTTTAAATATTGAGTCAGACGTTAATTTATTTGTATAGTATACTGCATCCTGACATTGTATATAATGAGACTTCTTTCATCATTTTTTCATTTATTGCCTTTTTTTCATTTATTGTCTCATTTGTTGTTTAACATATTTTTTTTGTGGTAAGAATTTTATATTTTAAATGCACAAAATAAGTCTACAAGTATAACTGTTTTATTATAAATTGCATTTATATATTTCTTACACAAGATAATTGTACAACATTGCCGTCCTGTACTGACACTGTCTATTGCAGCCTATGTATATGAGGGGTTAAAAATATGTTTACACATTAAATCGAAAGTACTCAATGCAATACACCTGTCTAATTAACATGATACCTCTCTATTTAGGCTTACAGACCAGTACACATTTTTAAGCAGTGAACAAGTGAGGCAGCCCCTCACGAAACGCGTATGTTTGTTGTTACTGCACTGTAACCTACGGAGCATCCCGTATGGTGCTTTTTTCTGCATGCCCTTTTTGTTTTTAAGCACTGTTTGTACCTATGATAAATAAACCCGTTTTGTTGCATCTTACCTATTGTGCCTTTGGATTTGTGGCGGATGGTTAGCCGGTCTCCTCATTGTATGCTTCAATTGTGCTGACGTCATTGGACCGAGACGTCTGGATCTGGCTCCTATCGGCATCCGTAGGAATGCGAATGGTGCACACGCTGAAGACGCGCTGAACAGGATCGCTGAAGAAAGTAGCCCATCATACTGCCAGGGGGTAAGCACCGCTTGCTTTGTTTCTTAGCTATTAAATAGTTATTAACTATTTAATAGCTATTGTACCTGGTTAAAATAAATACAAAGTTGCCTGTAAAATAAATATTAATCCTAAAATAGCTACAATATAATTATAATTTATATTGTAGCTATATTAGGGTTTATTTTACAGGTAAGTATTTAGCTTTAAATAGGAATAATTTATTTAATGAGAAATAATTTATTTTGTTAGATAAAAATTATATTTAATTTAGGGGGGTGTTAGTGTTAGGGTTAGACTTAGCTTTAGGGGTTAATAAATTTATTAGAGTAGTGGTGAGGTCCGGTCGGCAGATTAGGGGTTAATACTGGAAGTTAGGTGTCGGTGATGTTAGGGAGGGAGGATTAGGGGTTAATACTATTTATTATAGGGTTATTGAGGCGAGAGTGAGGCGGATTAGGGGTTAATAATTTATTATAGTAGCGGTGAGGTCCGGTCGGCAGATTAGGGGTTAATAATTGTAGGTAGGTGGCAGCGACATTGGGGGGGGCAGATTAGGGGTTAATAAATATAATATAGGGGTCGGCGGTGTTAGGGGCAGCAGATTAGGGGTACATAGGGATAATGTAGGTTGCGGCGGTGTGCGGTCAGCAGATTAGGGGTTAAAAATTTTTAATAGAGTGGCGGCGATGTGGGGGGACCTCGGTTTAGGGGTACATAGGTAGTTTATGGGTGTTAGTGTACTTTAGAGCACAGTAATTAAGAGCTTTATGAACCGGCGTTTGCCCAGAAAGCTCTTAACTCCTGGCTTTTTGCTGCGGCTGGAGTCTTGTCGTTAGATTTCTAACGCTCACTTCAGCCAAGACTCTAAATACAGGCGTTAGAAAGATCCCATTGAAAAGATAGGATACGCAAATGGCGTAGGGGGATCTGCGGTATGGAAAAGTTGCGGCTGCAAAGTGAGCTTTAGACCCTTTCCTGACTGACTCTAAATACCAGCGGGTGGCCAAAACTAGCGTTAGGAGCCCCTAACGCTGGTTTTTACGGCTAACGCAGAACTCTAGGCGATAGTGTATATATGAGTGTAACAGCACTTTTAAGTGTATTTATGTTGTGTTTAATGCAACTTTGTTTCCATTGACATGAGCTTTCAAGTCACGCTAACCCAAAGAGAGTTTACTTTCAACTTGTAATACCCACGCTATTTCCGTTGCGCACAAGAAGCCGAAAAAATCTGATTTATTTGTGTGCAAAAGTTAGCGCACTACTCATAATCTAGTTCCCTATAGTAAGTAGTGTGCTTATTATTTATTTCATATAGGTGGAGAGAGTCCACGACCTGTCACATATGGGATATACATTCCTACCAGGAGGAGGCAAAGTTTCCCAAACTCCAAAAGCCTATAAAACCCCTCCCACCTCACTCATACCGTAGTTTTTACTTTGCCTCTGTTGGAGGTGGTTAAACCATGATGATGTGCTTTATTTCTTCAGTGAAAGGCGCTTCAGAGCATATTGAAGCCCAGTTCCCCTCAGAGTACAGTGCTTGTCAGAGGGATGTGATTGTAGTACTTTCCTATGATAAAATGTTTTTGTCTCATGGGAAATCCTTCTTAGGCTCTCCGTAAATTCGGTCACAGTGACTCATCTTCTGCCTCCCTTTACAGATAGACGGTATACTCCTATTCCATTACCTCTACTAATATGTTTCAATACTGGTTTGGCTGTCTGCTAAAAAGTGGACACGTGTCTAGGGCTAAGTATATTTTGTATTTTTTCAATAGACACTCACAGCTATGTTTATGGGCACTTTTGAATACTGTATGTAAAAGTTTGTCTAAATATGTATATGTTTTTAAATGGACCTGGGATAGATACTTACTATTCCCCTTGCTTCAAATGTGCTCGCCAAATCCAACGCATAATATGCTCCTTGGGTTCATGCTCTATAGTACACCCAGGAAGCGTGCATTGATATTGATGCTAAGCCTTCAAAACCGACACTTATGCTTGTCAGGTTAGCACGCCATAGCACACGCACTTAAAATTAAATCAGAAACATGCGTCACAATTGACACCAGTCTTTGGGAAACTGATAGCACGTCATAGAACATGCACACTTCGGACTAACAAGCATGTATCAAAGGCTGCGCACATACTGAACACTTGTGCAACATTTTTTCTAATAAATAGCTTCTGAAAATTGCAGACACTGACAGTTACTGCTTACCACGGCTGCATTTGCTTAGTATTTTAACCCCTTAACGACTGAGGACGTGCAGGGTACGTCCTCAGAAAAAAGGCAGTTAACGCCTGAGAACGTACCCTGCACGTCCTCAGTGTGGAAAGCAGCTGGAAGCGATCCTGATCACTTCCAGCTGTTTTCCGGTTATTGCAGGATGCCTCGATATTGAGGCATCCTGCAATAACATTTTTTACCCCTCCGGTGCAGAGAGAGACACTCTGTGGCCCTCTCTGCACCGGACATCGATGGCCGCATTCGTTGGTGGGTGGGAGCTGAAGTGGGAGGTGGGTGGGCGGCCATCGATGGCTTCTTGGTCAGAGAGGGGGGCGGGATCGGGGGCGGTATCGCCGGGGGCTCGCACGGGCGCGCGCACGTGCACGCACGGGGGGTGGAGGGCGGGCGCGTGCACGGGGAGGGAGCGGGTGGGAACCACTTACACTACAGAAAGGTTTTTTTTTATTATGGGGAGAAAGGAGGGATAAAATCCCTGATTAAAGTAATCTAAGGGATCTGGGAGGGGGTGGGGGATTAGTCTTGGGGGGGGGGGGAGCTACACTGCAGAAAAAACAAAAATAAAAAAAAATAAAGACATTTTTACATGCAAACTGGGTACTGGCAGACAGCTGCCAGTACCCAAGATGGCCCCCAATAAGGCAGAGGGGGAGGGTTAGAGAGCTGTATTGGGGGGGATCAGGGAGGTTGGGGGCTAAGGGGGGAATCTTACACAGCAGCATATGTAAATATGCTATATATAAAAAAAGGATACCTTTTATTTTAGTACTGGCAGACTTTCTGCCAGTACTTAAGATGGCGGGGACAATTTTTGGGGTGGGGGAGGAAAGAGAGCTCTTTGGGAGGGATCAGGGGGTCTGATGTGTCAGGTGGGAAGCTGATCTCTACACTAAAGCTAAAATTAACCCTGCAAACTCCATACAAGCTACCTAATTAACCCCTTCATTGCTGGGCATAATTCACGTGTTGTGCGCAGTGGCATTTAGCGGCCTTCTAATTACCAAAAAGCAACACCAAATCCATATATGTCTGCTATTTTTGAACAAAGGAGACCCCAGAGAAGCATTTACAACCATTTGTGCCATAAGTGCACAAAATGTTTGTAAATGATTTCAGTGAGAAATCTAAAATTTTGAAAAATTTAACGTTTTTCTTTATTTGATCGCATTTGGCGGTGAAATGGTGGCATGAAATATACCAAAATGGGCGTAGATCAATACTTTGGGTTGTCTACTACACTACACTAAAGCTAAAATTACCCCAAAAAGCTCCCTACATGCTCCCTTATTAACCCCTTCCCTGCTGTGCATAATACACGCATGGTGCGCAGTGGCATTTAGCGGCCTTCTAATTACCAAAAAGCAACGTCAAAGCCATATATGTCTGCTATTTCTGAACAAAGGGGATTCCAGAGAAAAATTTACAACCATTTATGCCATAATTGCACAAGCTGTTTGTAAATAATTTCAGTGAGAACCCTAAAGTTTGTGAAAAAATTTGTGAAAAAGTGAACAATTTTTTTTATTTGATCGCATTTGGTGGTGAAATGGTGGCATGAAATATACCAAAATGGGCCTAGATCAATACTTTGGGATGTCTTCTAATAAAAAATATATACATGTCAAGGGATATTCAGGTATTCCTGACAGATATCAGGGTTCCAATGTAACTAGCGCTCATTTTGAAAAAAAGTGGTTTGGAAATAGCAAAGTGCTACTTATATTTATTGCCCTATAACTTGCAAAAAAAAGCAAAGAACGTGTAAACATTGGGTATTTCTAAACTCTGGACAAAATTTAGAAATTATTTAGCATGGGTGTTTTTTGGTGGTTGTAGATGTGTAACAGATTTTGGGGGACAAAGTTAGAAAAAGTGTGTTTTTTTCCATTTTTCCTCATATTTTATATTTTTTTTTATAGTAAATGATAAGATATGATGAAAATAATGGTATCTTTAGAAAGTCCATTTAATGGCGAGAAAAACAGTATATAATATGTGTGGGTACAGTAAAAGAGTAAGAGGAAAATTACAGCTAAACACAAACACTGCAAAAATGTAAAAATAGCCTTGGTCCCAAATGGACAGAAAATGGAAAAGTGCTGTGGTCATTAAGGGGTTAACGTCAATGCAATGCTACATAAAGGAGGCATATTTTTCCTTTCCACAAAAAGTTTGCCTTAAGGGGGTTGTAATAGTAATTATTGCATTAATTTTACCAGATTCATTGCCATAATGGAGCAGCACCAATCTGTCCCTAAATTTACCATAGGAACTTAGTCTACTGAACACCTTTCTACCAAAGTTATGTGTGCTTATTGTAAAACAACTGAAGTAGCTTCTTCAGCTAATTTATGTGACTCATGTTTAGATTTTTTTCCTGTACCGATCAATCGAATGATGTTTCTATGTGTACTAATGCACTTACTGTCTCCTCCTTACAGATAGATGCAGATGGAGTACACACAGCAATGAAACAATTAATTACTGCAACCATCACAAAGGCTCTGGCTGCACTCCCGCCTTCGAATAAGAGAAAAAGGTCAGTTCACATTTGATTCTTCAAACGATGAGGATTCCTCTAACAGTGAGGCTCCCTCATCTGACGTAGAACTTGATAATTCCTCCTTTTTATTTAAAATTGAACATATTAATTCTCTTTTAAAGGAAGTCTTAATCACTTTAGGGATTGAAGAATCTAAACCTTCTGATGATAAACCGTGTAATCATTTAAATTTAGTATATAAAACTGTTGTCAATCTCCCTGAGATTTTCCCTATACGTGATGCTGTCTCTGACATGATTGCTAAGGAATGGTCTAAATCAGTTGTCTCTTAATCATTCTACAAGGTTTAAAAAAACTATATCCTCTACCTGCTAATTTAGAGTTATAGGAAACAGTTCTCAAAGTTGATGGGGCCATTTCCACTCTGGCTAAAGGCACTACTATTCCTCTAGAAGACAGTACATCTTTTAAAGACCCTTTAGACAGAAAACTTGAAGGGCGTTTTTACATACTGGCTTTATACTTGGACCAGCTATATCTATTGCTGATGTAGCTGCTACTTCTACTTTCTGGTTAACCAGTCTTGCACAGCAGTTATCCACTGACCCTGAATATTCTAATCTATTGAATTTACTGCAGTATTTGATATTATGAAAATGAACATCAAAAGCATGCCTCTAGCTATAATTACTAGAAGAGCCTTATGGCTTAAATCCTGGAATGCTGACATGGTATCTAAAACTAGATTATTATCTCTTTCTTTCCTGATTTCTGTCTATAAGGATTAAGACTGATCACCACACAAAATATGCCCCCTAACCTCACTGGATACCAGGAAGACACTCTGTGTATCATGTTCTAATTGTCAGATGGACAAGGTTTCTGACTTTGGAACCTGTTCACCCAACTTCAAGGTAAAGGGCCGTGAACACTGTTTGTCCACTGCCGGCATGTACTATTGAACAAGCACTTGCATGTGCGAGCCTACCCTTCAAGGGCTCAAAAGCAGCATCCACTGCCTAATACATTAATCCCCATATCTCTCCATTTGATTTAATAGTGAGGGATTTTGACCCCATCATATGAAATAGATGATTTCTCTTTTATGTATTAAGGCGTCACTCATCCTTCTTGTATGCATATTATTACCTGCGCGAGTCAGGCACCATGGAATTTTTTTTAGGTCAGTATTACCTTTCAGAAAACAAAGATGATTAGATCCCATTTTAGAAAGTGATGGGGCTCATACTCATAATTTACCTGCATACAACATTAACTGTGGTTTGTAGTTGCCTCAAATAAGCTAGTATATCACACCCCCTTCACAAATAGAGGGACAGGAGGCTCCTGAAGTGAAAAAAGAGAAGACCCTCCAAGATGCAGGTGATCACCATAGAAACAGCCTGTCAGGAGCCTTTTCTCTTTCCAAGCAATTTATAATGCAAACTATTAATAATTCCTTGAGGATATGTATTTTCTGCAGTAAAAAATTGATTTTGCCACCTGAGGAAAAGTTTACTGTCATATATTTCTTACTGCTGCTACACAAACAGAAGCAGTAGATTTGCATTGCTTTTTGGCATATTTTGTCAACATCCAAAAATGTCTTCATCCCTAACTGGAAGTGACCTGTTATTAGGTTCAACCAACCAAAAAAGGTCATCAGTCTACATTCATATGTCAGCAGCTTAGAAGCAAAAACAACTTTATTTTTAAAGCACCATTTTAAAACCTATGTAAGAGATCATGCAAGATGTTTTTAAAATCTTACCTGTTAATATTGAAATTAATATGAAGTGATCTTATAATACTATTATTCTGCAATCACCTTGTATATAGGGGGTGCTATAAATTTATTAGAATGGCAAAAGTATGGCAGCAGATTTTCCACTGCATAGGGTGCTATTGATTTGTTTTGGGAATTATTTCTTTTTACAACACCTCTACCACAAAAATATATCTAAATTATTTCATTTTATTTTATTACAGTATCTCTGACACTTTGTTTTATATTCTACAGTCTTGTTACTGTTCATAATTGTTCTCTTTAATAATATGTTAGCAGCAGATAATCTACATGAATGCTTATGAGACCACACATCCGGTGTTTGATTCTGTATTCTGCAGCTTTACAGGTTTGTATCTAAATAGCCAATATCATTGCATCAGGTCACTTGCTCAGCAAATTGATGATGGTCATTTTTACATGCTGGATGGACCATTGTTTTCAGGAATCATTAATTTTAGCAAACAATCACAGGCTCATGACTTCCACAATATCCTCATTAACTAGTGTGATTAGCAACTGTAATAGAACATGATAAATGCTCTATAGATATTTCAGCTGCTTGAGGAAGATGTAGCCTAATAAGAAATTAGAGATTCATTGGAGAACAACTAATGTGGCTTTATTGGCGGCTGCTATTTGTTATCACTGTGGTTGTTTGACAATGCAGACAAATGCATGCACTATTTTTTTGTTGTGTGTTAGAAAACAGGTCTTATTAACCAGGGAAATGTCAATTCAAGGCTGTAGGCATTGGCACTAATAAGGTTAATGAATAGCTGGCCTCATCAGCAACAGATGGCACAGGATTTAATGGCATTTATAACGCCTGAGGTCAGCTGCAGTTTATCTTAATTTTAACTCATTTAAAAATATTCTAAAGGCATATTAAATATGGTTAATGTTTTCCTACAGGGAAAGGAAATTTCATGCTAGATTGTTTATAGAATTCCAATGTATCCAGAGGTAAAGTCAAATAGATCCGCTGGTATTCATTTTTTTTCCTGTGATTGCAGGGAGTCCTTTCTAAAACCATTAATATAAACAAATTAGTTTTATCTAAGACACAGTCTAATCAGTTATACTTATTGCTCAGAAACTGTACAAAGGATCATTATTTTTCAATGCCTTTTGTCAGACCATTTACTATGCCAAATAGTTAAGCAGTAAAGGAAGGGCAAATCTACAATGCATGAATGTATGTCTTAGTTAGGTGTATGATTAGCCTGTAATTTAGGTTTTACTCTCAGATTACTGAAAACCAACAATTTGTCTGTGTTTAGCCCTCCCCAAAACACAGTGGAATGTAATCCTTTTATATATATATATATATATATATATATATATATGTATATATATATATATATATATATATATATATATATATATATATATATATACTGTTTTTATATATATATATATATATATATATATATATATATATATATATATATATATATATATATATATATATATATAGTCTTTTTCTTTCCTAAGATATGGTAAGTCCACGGAATCATCAATTACTAGTGGGAGGCAAATAGCACCACAGCAAAGCTGCTATATATGTCACTTCCCTTACCCATAACCCCCAGTAATTCTCTTTGCCTTAGGTGAAAGGAGGAGGTGAAAATTAGGTGTCTGAAGAAGATTTTTCTACAATCAAGTTTTTATTATTTTAAAGGCCAGAGTAGGCTTGCTCTGCTCTTTACTGTCAAATCTGGGTCTAGCTGTATTCCACATTAGTCTCTTCAGCAGTGCAGTGGTGGCTTTAAAGCAGTTAGGAAATTGCAGGGTGGGCCTTGCTGCATTTTCCTAACATTGTGCTACCCTAGTATAGAAAGCATGAGTAAGTTTACTCTAGCCTTCTTTTTTAAACAGGTCTCTGTGAGGAATGACATCCTCTCATACCAGGTGTGTCATCCTTCTGCTGGACGGCTAGATGCAGGTAAGTGCTATTGAGTCTTCTATGTTTGGAGATTAGGCACTTTAAGGGATTCAGCAATATAAGATGGGACTGATATATCCTAGATGGGATATTATTTGTGGCAGGTGCAGGCACTTACTGTGACAGATAGAGAGACACTGGTTACCTTTGTTAGTAATGAAGGGGTTAACCAGCTTCATGAGGCTTAATTTTTTCTTTGATGTTTAGGAATATAATTCTTGTACTTTTCCTTGTGGTATGTACTAGTTCTAGTTCATGCGGGGGAAGAGGTTTTTTATGTAGCACCGTGGAACGGGTGTTTGGAATATGGGGCTTGTTTTTTAATTATCAGCCTGGTGGGTCTTATGTTTTTCTGTCTATCAGAGCTTTATTATTTCATGCTGAGCGCTGGACTAATGTAGACGAAAACATTTTTCTTCATTTTTAATTTTAGCCTGTATTAGTAAAGAAGGCAGCGGCGCCATTGCTGTGTGTATAGTTGCACTCATGTGATCCTCCGTGTTTTCAGATTAAGAACGGAGCGGTGGGATCAGTTCTGTTAGCCTTGTGATGATATCGCTAAGGATATTTTGGAGCTAAGATGTTTTTTTCTGGATCCTGTTTGCATATGTAGGCAGGCATTATCTGTTCTATATTTTTCAATGAATTTAATAAAGTACATGTGAAATGTAAAACTAAAGGCAGATTATGTTCAAATAAAAAGTTTACAAAGCCTGCTTGAAGTTAAAATATATATGTTTTTTTTTGTGACTGTGAAGTCCCAGTGTGTTCTTTGAGATTGAACAATGAATTTATGTTTATGCATGCTGATATTTTGCAATATTATAGATTGATAGGACAGGGGGCTGTTCTTGACATTTGCATGCTGATCTCCTTTCAGGGATTTATTTTTCCCCCATCTCCTGTTTAAAAAAAAAAAAAAAAAAATCTCCATTAAATATCAGGGCGCACGGTGCCTAAAGTATTAGGACATTTCTACCCTAGCTAGGTGATCTATGAATCCTAGAGAGGATAGCTGTTCTTTTCAGGATCAATGGACTAAGCTGGTGACTTATATGGAAGTTTGTATTGCCACTGTGTCCAAGTGCGGCATCTTATTGGTGCAATGTCTTTTCTAAACCCAATTAAATAGACTCCTTTGGAGCAGCTCCAGTACAGTATTTAGGCTCTTAAGCTAGCCATTTCTTTATTTCTGATGCTACCAAACACAAGATGTTTGGCTTCGCTGTTCTAGTCCGCGGGGCGTTATGGATAGTGGATTTTCCTCTGAGTTCAAGTTTCTGGTGCATCCGTACAAGGGTAAGACCTTGTTTTGGTCCTGATCTGACAGGAATAGTTCTGATATAAAGGATTTTGCCCCATTCTGGAATTGGTCCAAGTGGGGGGTTGATTCTCTCTGTTTGTCTTCAGACTTGGATACGTGATGTTCCAGATAGTCTGTGAACATTGTGCTTCAGAGTTACTACTTAGTAGTAATTCCTTCCTTGCCTGAGACAAGTTTTCTCATCTCTATTTTTATCTATAGGCTAGATAACTGTGAGGTTTCTTTGCAGTGATAGTTCCAGTTCCTGTACGAGAACAGGGCCTGGGGTTTTATCATTTCTGTTTGAGGTGCCCAAAAAGGCTGGTGAGGTAGCTCAGTTGGTAAATACCCTGACTACAAGAGAGACTGTTTTGAAAAAGCCAAGGTCACAGGTTCAAATCCCGGCAGGACTGACTTAGTCCTGCATCCTTCTGAGGTCGATAAAATGAGTACCATTAAAAGAAGCGAGGGAATTTTGCCCTATATTAGTCCTAAAGTGTCTCAACAGGTTGTATCAGGGTACTTGGAGGGTCAGTACATAGTGACCTTAGTCCTGGAGGATGTGTAATTTCAAGTTCTTGAGGTTTGCCTTTCTGTCAAACTCTTACAGTTTGTGGCTCTTCCCTTTGGCCTTGCCATGGTTTTCAGAAGGGGCTGTATTGGCAGTGATGATTTGATTTCAGGGAATTTCTGTAGTGCCATTCCTGGACATCATAATGGTTCAGTTGCCATCCTATGTCTTAGTCATGGTCACTTATCTGTTGGGTTGGTGACTTTGGAATTGGGAGGAGCCTGCTCTCCCCATAACCTTTTTGGAGTAGAGAGCGATCTGCAATGCTCTGATGGCTTGGCCTCAGTTGTCTGTTCTGGTTCTAGTTGCACATTTTCATTTGAGTGGTTTACATTAACCACTTGGGGGGTACCTAGAGTTCCTTTGGCATGTTTGGCGTGGATTGTTCGGTGGGCGGAGGCCCACATTCTAGTTTGTTCTCTTTTCCCTTTTTCAAGAGTGTATACCGGGAGCGGTCTTATTGAGTAGTCAAATTTTTCATTCCGGGGAGCTCCTGGACGGTTCTCCAGGTTAACCCTCACATGGGGGGTGCTAGAGTTGGTGATGGCCAACAAGTTGTGTTTTAGGTTATGAGATCAGCAGGCTGCTCTGTTAATTACCCCGGCGGTTCCTTGGGATTTTAATGGCTCCTGCATAGTCTCGCAGGGTTTTCAGACCTAGCAAGGATGTATTTCTTCCACCTTGATGGTTGTTCCTGAGGAAGGTTCTTCTCAATTAGGGTCCTTTCTTTCATCCTACTTTTGTTTTCTCTGAAGCTTTCAGCTTCTCTGTATTAGAAAACTACTGCTACTTCTCTTTTTCTGGTTGAGAAGTTTATTTTGTTTGCTTTTCTGAACTGTGGGGCTGCAGTTTCTTGAGAGAGTTATGGCTCATTATTCAAGGGCTGTCTATGGAACAGATTTGCAAGTCTACCACTTAGTTTTTTTTTCCAAATTTTCCAAATTTGATGCTTTGTCTCATTAGAGGCTTCTTTATGGATATAGTTTTTTCAAGCAGTGGTGCCTTCTTTTTAGGTTAGCTGTCTTGTCCCTCCCTAATCATCTGTGTCCTCTAGCTTGGGTATTGGTTCCCACTAATAATTGATGATTCCATGGACTCACAATATCTTAGGAAAGAAAACATAATTTATGCTTACCTGATAAATGTATTTATTTCCGGATATGGTCAGTCCATGGCCCACCCTTTATTTCAGGACAGTTATTTTTAACTAAAACCTCAGGCACCTCTACACCTTTGTGTTATCTTCTTTTCCATTTCCCTTCGGCTAAATGACTGGGGGTTATGGGTGAGGGAAGTGACATATATAGCAGCTTTGCTGTGGTGCTCTTTGCTTCTTCCTGCTGGCCAGGAGTGATATTCCCACTAGTAATTGATGATTCCGTGGACTCACCATATCCGGAAATAAATAAATTTATCAGGTAATCATAAATTATGTTTTTCTTTAACACAGCCATATCAGTACTGGTGGTTATATGGCCATCAACTACGGTAATAGGAAGCAATACCTTTTGGTAGTCTAAAGTAGTAAAATCCCCTATATATTCACCTCAGTAGTTTATGAGCAAAAAAATGTAATTATTAAAACACAGAAAGCTTGCTTCCATTGAGCCGTTAAAAATGGAGCCGTAAGCTACCGAAGCGGCCGACAGCTAAAAGTAATTTATGGCTCCATTCTAGTACCAGGTTTCAATTGAAAAGGTTTCCGCTTTGTGAGTGGTCGCTTTTTTCGTGTAGGTGTAAGTTAGCGTTGTGTTAACGATTCCACCCCATGCCGGATTTCTAATACATTAATAGGTTACTATGGTAACCCGAAAAGAAGAGGGTAATCTCTGCGCTGATTATCCCCATTAAACAGGTGGGATAAAACAGAGGAATCCTCAACCTCTGAACTGATAATACTAAAGTCTAACGGCTAGATTTGGAGTTTTGTCGGTAACGACCCGAAAAACTAACGCCGGCTTTTTTCTGGCCGCACCATAAAAATAACTCTGGTATTGAGAGTCCACATAAAGGCTGCGTTAGGCTCCAAAAAAGGAGCGTAGAGCATTTTTAACGCAGCTTCAACTCTCGATACCAGAGTTGCTTACGCAAGCGGCCAGCCTCAAAAACGTGCTCGTGCACGATTCTCCCATAGGAAACAATGGGGCTGTTTGAGCTGAAAAAAAACCTAACACCTGCAAAAAAGCCGCGTTCAGCTCCTAACGCAGCCCCATTGTTTGCTATGCGGAAACACTTCCTACGTCTGCACCTAACACTCTAACATGTACCCCGAGTCTAAACACCCCTAACCTTACACTTATTAACCCCTAATCTGCCGCCCCCGCTATCGCTGACCCCTGCATATTATTATTAACCCCTAATCCGCCTCACTAACCCTATAATAAATAGTATTAACCCCTAATCTGCCCTCCCTAACATCGCCGACACCTAACTTCAATTATTAACCCCTAATCTGCAGACTGGAGCTCACCGCTATTCTAATAAATGTATTAACCCCTAAAGCTAAGTCTAACCCTAACACTAACACCCCCCTAAGTTAAATATAATTTACATCTAACGAAATTAATTATCTCTTATTAAATAAATTATTCCTATTTAAAGCTAAATACTTACCTGTAAAATAAATCCTAATATAGCTACAATATAAATTATAATTATATTATAGCTATTTTAGGATTAATATTTATTTGACAGGCAACTTTGTAATTATTTTAACCAGGTACAATAGCTATTAAATAGTT
Organism: Bombina bombina; assembly: GCF_027579735.1. Classification (NCBI taxonomy): domain Eukaryota; kingdom Metazoa; phylum Chordata; class Amphibia; order Anura; family Bombinatoridae; genus Bombina; species Bombina bombina. The sequence continues at coordinate 142,527,179 of NC_069504.1, read as the reverse complement.
AAGAACTATTTAATAGCTACCTAGTTAAAATAATTACAAAATTACCTGTAAAATAAATCCTAACCTAAGTTACAATTAAACCTAACACTATACTATCATTAAATTAATTAAATAAAATACCTACAATTACCTACAATTAAACCTAACACTACACTATCAATAAATAAATTAAATACAATATCTACAAATAACTACAATGAAATAAACTAAAGTACAAAAAATAAAAAAGAACTGTTACAAAAAATAAAAAAATATTTGCAAACACCCCCCCCCAACATTACAACCCACCACCCACATACCCCTAATCTAACCCAAACCCCCCTTAAATAAACCTAACACTAAGCCCCTGAAGATCTTCCTACCTTATCTTCACCATACCAGGTTCACCGATCCGTCCTGAAGAGCTCCTCCGATGTCCTGATCCAAGCCCAAGCGGGGGGCTGAAGAGGTCCATGATCCGGCTGAAGTCTTCATCCAAGCGGGAGCTGAAGAGGTCCATGATCCGGATGAAGTCTTCATCCAAGCGGGAGCTGAAGAGGTCCAAGATCTTCAATCTTCTTTCTTCCGGATCCATCTTGCAGACCTCCGACGCGGAACATCCTCTTCTCCCGACGCCTACTAGCCGAATGACGGTTCCTTCATCCAAGATGGCGTCCCTCGAATTCCGATTGGCTGATAGGATTCTATCAGCCAATCGGAATTAAGGTAGGAATATTCTGATTGGCTGATGGAATCAGCCAATCAGAATCAAGTTCAATCCGATTGGCTGATCCAATCTATTGGCTTTTCCGATCAGCCAATAGAATGCGAGCTCAATCTGATTGGCTGATTTGATCAGCCAATCGGATTGAACTTCATTCTGATTGGCTGATTCCATCAGCCAATCAGAATATTCCTACCTTAATTCCGATTGGCTGATAGAATCCTATCAGCCAATCGGAATTCGAGGGACGCCATCTTGGATTACGTCCCTTAAAGGAACCGTCATTCGGCTAGTAGGCGTCGGGAGAAGAGGATGGACCTCTTCAGCTCCCGCTTGGATGAAGACTTCATCCGGATCATGGACCTCTTCAGCTCCCGCTTGGATGAAGACTTCATCCGGATCATGGACCTCTTCAGCCCCCCGCTTGGGCTTGGATCAGGACATCGGAGGAGCTCTTCAGGACGGATCGGTGAACCTGGTATGGTGAAGATAAGGTAGGAAGATCTTCAGGGGCTTAGTGTTAGGTTTATTTAAGGGGGGTTTGGGTTAGATTAGGGGTATGTGGGTGGTGGGTTGTAATGTTGGGGGGGGGGTATTGTATGTTTTTTTTTTACAGGCAAGAGAGCTGAACTTCTTGGGGCATGCCCCACAAAGGGCCCTGTTCAGGGCTGGTAAGGTAAAAGAGCTTTTAACTTTAGTAATTTAAAATAGGGTAGGGCATTTTTTTTATTTTGGGGGTCTTTGTTGTTTTATTAGGGGGCTTAGAGTAGGTGTAATTAGTTTTATTTTTTTATGTTTGTAAATATTTTTTTATTTTTTGTAACTTAGTTCTTTTTTATTTTTTGTACTTTAGTTAGTTTATTTCATTGTAGTTATTTGTAGGAATTGTATTTAATTTATTTATTGATAGTGTAGTGTTAGGTTTAATTGTAGGTAATTGTAGATATTTTATTTAATTAATTTAATGATAGTATAGTGTTAGGTTTAATTGTAATTTAGGTTAGGCTTTATTTTACAGGTAATTTTGTAATTATTTTAACTAGGTAACTATTAAATAGTTCTTAACTATTTAATAGCTATTGTACCAGGTTAAAATAAATACAAAGTTACCTGTAAAATAAATATTAATCCTTAAATAGCTATAATATAATTATAATTTATATTGTAGCTATATTAGGATTTATTTTACAGGTAAGTATTTAGCTTTAAATAGGAATAATTTATTTAATAAGAGATAATTAATTTCGGTAGATGTAAATTATATTTAACTTAGGGGGGTGTTAGTGTTAGGGTTAGACTTAGCTTTAGGGGTTAATACATTTATTAGAATAGCGGTGAGCTCCAGTCGGCAGATTAGGGGTTAATAAGTGTAGGCAGGTGGAGGCGACGTTGAGGGGGGCAGATTAGGGGTTAATAAATATAATATAGGGGTCGGCGGTGTAAGGGGCAGCAGATTAGGGGTACATAAGGATAACGTAGGTGGCTGCGCTTTGCGGTCGGTAGATTAGGGGTTAATAAGTGTAGGTAGGTGGAGGCGACGTTGGGGGGGGCAGGTTAGGGGTTAATAAATATAATACAGGGGTCGGCGGTGTTAGGGGCAGCAGATTAGGGGTACATAAGGATAACGTAGGTGGCGGTCGGCAGATTAGGGGTTAAAAAAATTTATTCGAGTGTCGGCGATGTGGGGGGACCTCGGTTTAGGGGTACATAGGTAGTTTATGGGTGTTAGTGTAATTTAGAGTACAGTAGTTAAGAGCTTTATAAACCGGCGTTATCCCAGAAAGCTCTTAACTACTGACTTTTTTCCTGCGGCTGGAGTTTTGTCGTTAGATGTCTAACGCTCACTTCAGACATGACTCTAAATACCGGAGTTAGAAAGATCCCATTGAAAAGATAGGATACGCAATTTACGTAAGGGGATCTGCGGTATGGAAAAGTCGCGGCTGAAAAGTGAGCGTTAGACCCTATTTTGAGTGACTCCAAATACCGGCGGTAGCCTAAAACCAGCGTTAGGAGCCTCTAACGCTGGTTTTCACGGCTAACGCCAAACTCCAAATCTAGGCCTAAAAGATTATCCTCACCAAAGTGAGGAAGAACCTTTACCCACATCGCTAAAAAGCTTGAAACAATGTTTCAGACAGATATAATATAATTGAGACAATATTAGGATACAAAGTATGTCAGATATAAAATATTTAATAAAAGCACAAATAAAATACAAATAAAATTGTGCACTATAAATAACATATACGTTGATCAGACATATATCTAATTAGGTGTAGTACTCAAAAATGTACAATATATAATAAAAACAGACACAAAAATTAATTAAAACAAAAACACCCTTTCAGGTTAACTGATGACTGATGTGGTCAAACGATGGGGAACAGATTGCAAGGACAATGATATCCACAATGGTGTCAATGAAGGAGCTGGAAAATCCCAAATACCTAATCTAAATTTTTTTTATTTTTTAGAATCGGGATTTGGGCGCTGTAAAAGAGCTGAATGCCCTTTTAAGAGCAGTAAAAGAGTTGAATGCCATTTTAAGGGCAATGCCCATACAAATGCCCCTTTAGGGGCAATGGGTAGTTTAGGATTTTTTAGTGTTACATTTATTTTATTTTGGGGGGTTTGGTGGGTGGGTTTTTTTTTTTTAAATGTAAAGGTTTTTTTAAAAGGTAAAAGAGCTGTTTAACTTAGGGCAATTTTGTTTATTATTTTATGTAATGTTAGACTTTTTTTTTACTTTTCTGTAATTTTAGCTTTATTTAAACTTAGTTTTTTTAAAGTAATGTTAGGTTTTTTATTTTAATTTAGGATTATTTTAATTTATGTAATGAGGTTAATTTAGGGGGTGTTAGGTTAGGGGGCCTAGTTATTGATTATTTGCATTGTGGGGTTTGGCAGTTTAGGGGTTAATAGATTTATTAAGTTAATTGTGATGTGGGTTGATGGCAGATTAGGGGTTACTAGTTTAAATAGATACTTTGCGATGTGGTGGCATTGTGGATTAGGGGTTAATAGATTTAATAGATAGTTTGCGCTGTGGGGGCATTGCGGATTAGGGGTTAATAGTTTAAATACATAGTTTGCATTGTGGGGCATTGCGGATTAAGGGTTAATAGCTTAAATAGCTAGTTTGCATTGTGGGGTATGGCAGTTTAGAGGTTAATACATTTATTATAAGTTGCGATGGTGGATAGAGGGGTTTTGATGTGTCGGGTTACATTTCAGTAGAAAAAAAGGTCTCAAAGAGCACCTTTTTCCTGTTTAAACCTAGTTGAGCTGGGTGTTATTTTTGTTAATGTATCGGCAGCCTCTGACAGTATATTTATGGTTTGTGCAGGCATTGGAAACCGGGTATAATTTAAAGATTAGCGGCTTCCTATACTTTGTATGGGACACAATAATGTTTTCGGCAGCCGGAGTCCGGTTGCCGAAATTGGGATATAATGGGCCATTGGAAGCAGTCAATAGACGATATTGCTTCCGACAGGATATTTATCGGTTTGCGAGTGCACGCAAACGGAATTATGGCTCAATGGAAGCAAGCTCAGAGATGGCTGACTGGTGCCTTGATAGGTATGTCAGAATAAATTACCTCTTTTTACATAAAGGTTTTTGCTAGTATGTACATGTCTGATGAAATATGCAGCACATTTGATTTGATGTATACGATTGGGCTAATTGACACCCCCTGCTAGCGGCCGATTGGCCCCGAATCTGCAGGGGGCGGTATTGCACAAACAGTTCACAAGAACTGCTTGTGCAATCATAAATTCCAACAGAGTATGCTACATCGTATCATGTCTACTCGCACTTTCATAAATCGGTCCCATAGAGACCATTTGTTTGGTGTTTCAAATTTGTGTGTACATTTCATTTGGAATTGAATATCCTTTTCTAGTATATTGTTTTTACAGTGTTACAGTGTTGATTCAGATAGCGCATACAATTTTAAACAACTTTCCAACTCACATTAATTATCTAAATGTGCACAATCTTTTTATATGCAAACTTTCTGAGGCACCAGATCCAACTCAGCATGTGCAAGATTAGCAGAATATAAGTATATGCATTTTGTGATTGGCTGTTGGCTGTCACATGATGCAGTGGGATGGAAAATAAAACTAACTGAAAATTGTCAAAAAAATCCACTACTAGTGTTTTTGCATCGTCTGTTTATTATGAATTTACTGATTATGCTATTGTACTGTGTTTAGTGGTCCTTTAAGTTTTGATCAGCAATAAATAATGGTCAGATGGTGTTTGGCCCATACATATATAAATTCACACCATACGTATTAAACATTTAGGGCCAGATAACAAGTGGAAAGCGCAAATCGGAAAAAAAAACTCCTAACACCTGTTGCTCGCGCTCTAACTCAACAGGAGTTAAACCTACAGCGCTAACTGGAGACCTCAACTCATAATAGATGCATAGGCCTAACAATGATAAGAAAATATCACCTAGATTACAAGTTTTGCACCAAACAGGGTGCGAAACTAACGTCAAAAAAATTGCGTTATTGCACTCTCCATAGCTCTGCCATTATGAGTTTCTGAAAAGCCTCCTTGTGCTGTGTGTTATTGTGCGTTAAGCTCCATACCGCACAAAAGTCAAGGGCTGAGTTTACGTGCTCGTGCACACTTTCCCTCATAGACATCAATGGGGAGAGAGTGTTAGAAAAAAACTAACACCTGCAATTGCAGAATAGAAATCGCCGTAACGCAAGCCCATTGATGTCTATAGGTTAAAGAAAGTTACGTTTAAACCTAACACCCTACATCGTCGACACTAATACAAATTATTAAACCCTATTCCGCCGCTCCCAGACATCGCTGACACTAATAAAAATTATTAACCCCTATTCCACCGCTCCCTGACATCACCAACACTAATAAAAGTTATTAACCCCTAAACCATTGCCCCCCCACATCGCCAACACTATAATAAAGTATTAACCCCTAAACCTCAGCCCCCACATTGCAAAACACTAAATTAAACTATTAACCCCTAAACCTAACTCCTTCCTAACTTTAAATTAAAATTACAATATAACTATCTTAAAATAAATAAAAACTTACCTGTGAAATAAAAAAAAAACTAAGTTTAAATTATAAATTAACCTAACATAACTATTCTAATAAAATAAAAAAACTACCAATTTAAAAAATCTAAATTACAAACTTTAAAAAACCTAACACTACGAAAAAAATTTAAAAATCTAAAATTACAAAAAATAATAAACACTAAATTATGAAAAATAAAAAACTCTAAGATTACAAAAAATAATAAACGAAATGATCAAAAATAAAAACAATTACTCCTAAAAATCAGCCAATAGGATTTCAGAAGCTCTCATCCTATTGGCTGATTTGAATTTGAAGAATCAAATCAGCCAATAGGAATGCAAGGTACGCCATTTTGAAACGGGTACCTTGCATTCAACTTCAGTGTACGGCGGTGACCGTATGAAGAGGATGCTCCGCACAGGATGTCTTCCAGGATAGCTCTGCTCTGCGCCGCCAGGATAAGAATAGAAGACGTCCCCGAGATGGATGAAGGTGTTGCCATCTGGATGAAGACTTCTCACCTCCTGAATGAAGATGGATGTCCGGACTTCAGGAACCATGAGTAGATTTTATGGGGTTAGTGTAAGGTTTTTTTTCTTTTTTTTTCTTTTTCTTTTTTTAGATTAGGGCTTTGGGCAATTGTAAAAGAGCTGATAATAAACGAAATGATCAAAAATAAAAACAATTACTCCTAAAAATCAGCCAATAGGATTTCAGAAGCTCTCATCCTATTGGCTGATTTGAATTTGAAGAATCAAATCAGCCAATAGGAATGCAAGGTACACCATTTTGAAACGGCTACCTTGCATTCAACTTCAGTGTACGGCGGTGACCGTATGAAGAGGACGCTTCACACAGGATGTCTTCCAGTATAGCTCTGCTCTGCGAAGCCAGGATAAGGATAGAAGACGTCCCCGAGATGGATGAAGGTGTCTCCGTCTGGGTGAAGACTTCTCACCTCCTGAATGAAGATGGATGTCCGGACTTCAGGAACCATGAGTAGATTTTATGGGGTTAGTGTAAGGTTTTTTTTCTTTTTTTAGATTAGGGCTTTGGGCAATTGTAAAAGAGCTGAATGCCCTTTTAAGGGCAATGCCCATACAAATGCCCCTTTAGTGGCAATGGGTAGCTTAGGATTTTTGAGAGTTAGGTATTTTTATTTTGAGGGGTTGGTTGTGTGGGGGGTTTACTTTTAGGGGGTGACAGTAATTTTAAGGTAAAAGAGCTGTTTAACTTATGGGGCTATTAGATTAGGTGTAATTGTTTTTATATTTGATAATTTTGTTTACTATCTTTGTAAGCTTAGAGTTTTTTTATTTTTCGTAATTAAGTGTTTATTATTTTTTGTAATTTTAGATTTTTTGAATTTAGATTTTTAATTAATAGTATTTTTTATTTTATTAGAATAGTAATGTTATGTTAATTTATAGTTTAAACTTAGGTTTTTTTTATTTCACATGTAAGTTTTTATTTTTTTAAAGATAGTTATATTGTAATTTTAATTTAAAGTTAGGGGGGTGTTAGGTTTAGGAGTTAATAGTTTAATTTAGTGATTTGCGATGTGTGGGGGCAGCGGTTTAGGGGTCAATAAGTTTATTTTAGTACTTACGATGTGGGGGGCTGGAGGTTTAGGGGTTAATACTTTATAATAGTGTTGGTAATGTGGAGGGGTGGCAGTTTAGGGGTTATTAGGTTTATTTAGGTTTCGGGTGGTGGATTAGGGGTTAATAACTTGTATTAGTGTTGGCAATGATGGGGAGCGGCAGTTTAGGGGTTAATAGGTTAATATAGTTTCCCCGATGTTGGGGGTGACAGATTAGGGGTTAATAGGTTTATTTAATAGTCGCAATGTGGGTGGTCGGCAGATTAGGGGTTAATAACTTTAATATAGTGCTTTTGATGTGGGAGGGTGGCGGTTTAGGAGTTAATAGGTAGTTTATGGGTGTTAGTGTACGTTGTAACAGTTTAGTTATGAGTTTTGTGAAATATTTTTGTTTCACAAAATCCATAATTACTGCTCTCAGATGACAGTATGGATCGTGTCTGTATAGGCTGTAACACAAGCATTTTAGCCGGACCGCACAACCCGTAATACGGCGCTATGGATGTTGCGTTACAGGCTCAAATGCTGGTGGTATAGCTATACCGCCGTGACTCATAATATGCGTTCCTGGCCAATCCAGCATAATGGACAATTTTCAGCGTTAAAAGTTGTACCGCAAAACTCGTAATCTAGCCGTATGAGCTTTAAAATAGAAAAATAATGTATTTCAAATATTTCTATTGTTTTGATAGTTCTTAAATTTCTCTGGTATCTATTTTTTTCATCATGTTTTTGCTTACAGCATGTTCCAAAACTGGCTTTAGTAAAAAATAGTAATCAAATCTGCAGTAATGTTTAAAAACTGTTCCCGGATACAACATAATTATATATCTTTACTAGGTATAACTGAAATTAATAATAGCCTTGAGTTATCTTCTGCTAATTACCAAATAAACAAACTATTTAAGTTGGTAGATTTTTTTTACAATCCAGTAACTATTATGATAGTCAAATACATATTCACTTCAGTGAAGTTAAAGTTCCTTTACTTCCTATTATTCTGTATAAAAGCAAAAATAAAAGTAGATGAAAGAAAAGAATCTTACAGAAGAATAGCTTTTACCTTGACTTGTATAGACCACTTATTGAACATGTAGAATTTATGTCAGAGGGAGACAAACATTTCAATCTGAGAAATTCCATTGTTTGATTTGAAAGGCACATAAATCTTCCATATCAATATTTCATATTTCATTTTTCACTTGAGTGATTTAGATTTGCTATTTATATTGACGAATGTTTGTGAACATGTTTGGCCCAGTAATCACAAAATATTTTACAGGTTCTGCTATCTAAAAACTGAATAACAAATTATTTTTAGGTTATGAAATAATGCATCATTTTACAATTGCCCCATATTTAATTTCATCATAGTTTACCATTTTAAAACATAGTTTTATAGATTTTTTAATTTCTTTTCTATGCCATTCCTATTATGTGCATTTTGAAAAATTTTATTTTGGTTGAATCAAGTTGTTTTTTTTAAATTTGTTTTGCTATGGCTTGGATTAGTTCACCTGTGTGTTGGCTGAATTTAATCGATCATGGCTGAAATTATTTCCTATTGGGAACAGCATCTAACATCATAGCAGTAAAAATTGACAGAAAGGCGCCCAAAAGAGTATAGTATCTCCAGGACATGCAGGGTAGCAGAGGAGCAGTAAGACATGGCACAGAAAGGAGTGGGTCTAACACTGTGGGCTGCACTGTAAAGGAACATGGAGTGTTTACACTAGACATGCGTTTCGGCCAAATTTAGTTTTCAGACGAATTTTGGCCGATTCAGAGATTCTAATGCACCCGAATTTCCGAATCGGCAAATCCCGAAAAAATTCTGAAAATTAGTAAATAAGTTTCCAAATTTTCGGATCCATTATTCATATTCGAAATTTATCATTGTTCTATCTAAACCGCAGTTTCCAGACATCGCCAACACTAAGTAAATCACAGAATAAAGCTATTAACCCCTAAACCACAGTTTCCCTGACATCGCCAACACTAACTAAACCCATTAACCCCTAAACCACCATTCCAAAAAATCGGCAACACCAAATAACCTAATAACCCCTAACCCGCCGTTCCCAAATATCGCCGACACAAAATAATCCTTTAACCCCTAAACTAACCAAAACACTAAATAAAGCTATTAACCCCAAAACCGCTATACACCCACATCGCCTACACTAACTAAACCTATTAACCCCTAAACCGCACCCCCCCACATCGCCAACACTAACTAAATCGTATCACATTGCAACAACCTAAATTAAACTATATTAACTCCTAAACCTAACACCCCCTAACTTTAACATAATTAAAATAGACCTAAATTAAAGTTACAATTATTTACTAACTAGCTATTTAAAAAAAATACAAACTTACCTGTGAAATAAAAATAAAACCTAAGCTAGCTACAATAGTTAACTACCTAGTTAAAATGAATAAAAACTTACCTCTGAAATAAAAATAAAACCTAAGCTTACACTAATAAAACCTAAGATTACAAAAAATAAAAAAAACTAAGATTACTTAAAAATTGAAACTACAATTACAAAAATTAAAAAAAACTACCATTACAAAAAATAACAAACGCAATTATCCAAAATATTAAAAATTATTCCTATTCTAATACCCTGCTAAAAAAACACCCCAAAATAACAAATCCCTAATCTATAATAAACTACCAATAGCCATTAAAAGGACTTTTTGCAGGGCATTACCCTAAAGTTAACAGCTCTTTTGCTAAAAAATAAAAACAAACACCCCCTAACATTACAAACCCCAACCAACTCAAACCCACAAAATAAAAAATCCTAACTAAAAGAAACTAATCTACCCATTGCCCTGAAAAGGGCATTTGTATGGGCATTGCCCTTAAAATGGCATTCAGCTCTTTTACTGGACTTTAATAGGGCATTCAGCTCGCCTCTTTTTCAGTCCATTAAACACCTAATCTAAAAAAAAAAAAAAACCTCAACAAAAACAAACAAAAAACTAACACTAACCCCAAAATTGGTACTCACAGTTGCTGAAGTCTGGCGCAAGATCTTCATCCATCGCGAGACTGGCAACTTCTTCATCCCTGCGGAGGCGGAGCAGTCGATGCACGGAGGCGGAGGTCCAGGTGGAGGTCCTCTTTATGTGATCGTCCGCTGCACACTGAGGATTCAATGCAAGATAACCCTTTTATATTGGGGGTACCGTTGCATTCCTATTGGCTGAAAATTTTAAATCAGCCAATAGGAATGAGAGCTGCTTAAATCCTATTGGCTGTTCAAATTAGTCAATAGAATTTAAGCAGCTCTAATTCCTATTGGCTGATTTAAATTTTTCAGACAATAGGAATGTAACGGTTCCCCCAATATAAAAGGGGTACCTTGCATTAAATCCTTAGTGTGTGGCAGACGATCGCATGAAGAGGACCTCTACGTCAGACCAATGGACCTCCACGCATCGACTGCTCCGCCTCCACAGGGATGAAGAAGATGCCTGTCCTGCGATGGATGAAGATGGAGCCGTCTGGAAGGATGAAGATGCTTCACTGCTGAGATTAAGATCTTTTGCCGGACTTCAGCAACTGTGAGTACCGATTTTGGGGTTAGTGTTAGTTGTTTTTGTTTTTTTATTAAAAATGGTCTGAAAAAGAGCTGAATGCCCTTTTAAGGGCAGTAAAAGAGCTGAATGCCCTTTTAAGGACAATGCCCATACAAATGTATTTATTTTAACTAGGTAGTTATTAAATAGTTATATTGTAGCTAGCTTAGGTTTTATTTTTAATTCACAGGTAAGTTTGCCTTTATTTTTAAATAGGTAGTTAGTTAATAATTGTAACTTTAATTTAGGTCTATTTTAATTATGTTAACGTTAGGGGTTGTTAGGTTTAGGGGTTAATAATATAGTTTAATTTAGGTTGTTGTGATGTGGGGGCTGGCGGTTTAGGGGTTAATAGGTTTAGTTAGTGTTGGCGATGTTTTGGAACGGCGGTTTAGGGGTTAATAGGTTTAGTTAGTGTTTGCGATGTTTGGGAACTGCAGTTTAGGGGTTAAAAGGTTTAGTTAGCATTGGCGATGTGTGGGGGGTGCGGTTTAGGGGCTAATAGGTTTAGGTAGTGTTGGTAATGTGGGGGGGGTGCAGTTTAGGGGTTTATAGGTTTAGTTAGTGTCGGCGATGTTGGGGAACAGCGGTTTAGGGGTTAATAGCTTTATTAGTGATTATGTTAGTGTCACGAATATCTCAGGATTTAGCTGTTAATGGGGTTAATTCTGTTTAGTTTGTGAACTAAAAACAGTTGTTTGCTTTCTAAAAATAGCTGTGTACTGGGTTTGTTTGTGTTTTCTTTGATGTGCCAGAACCCCTCATAAATAGTTTCTAAAACCCTTCCTCCAAATGTTATTGTGTATACATTGAGTCAATCTGTCAGCTCCAGAGATACAACAGTGCTTCTCCCCCTTATCCTGATGAGGTCGATAAAAGGACATTGGTCTAATGCCTATATGTGTTTAAAGACAGGGGGTTTCTTAGCCCGCCCAGGAGGGTGTGGTCAGGCAACCTGATCTATGGAAGAAAGGTATAAGGGTCTTGTGTTTTAACACTGAAATTGGTCATTCTTACAAGGGGAGCAGTTCTACAGGGTAAGGGCCATTGCTTTCATGCCAGCCCCTGGCACAGATCTTGAGACTAGTAAAGTATTCAATCTGTTTTTCTCCCTTTTTATTTTAAATAAATGTTTGCTGTGTGTAATTGTATTTGTAACAACTTTTTATTAATAATTTTTTGTGCATAATATTTTTGGCATAATAAATAATTCCTTTATTAAGTTTGGCCTATGTCTAATAATTGAACCACATTACTGAAGAGACTGGAATATTAGAACTGTAGAATTTAGGTTATTTTCTGCTAAGTTGTACTCAGAGAGTTAATGTGTAAGTCTGGGTTTTTCCTTAGGATTTTCCCTTTAATACATTTTAAGTGGTGGCCGTTTTGGAGCTATATGGTTGTTAGTTTAGTGTGGGTGGCATTAAAGGGGAGTTTTGGGCATTTCTTTTGCGTCTAGTAAAGACTAGGGAGTGTTGTTAACCCTTGCACCCACGGAACTAAATCACAAGCTGGCCTGGTGTGGCTAGATTGTGACCTATTAGTGAGAGTAGAAGGGGTCTGATAACCCTTTCTGTGCCAAATAAGTGACTGGTGCAGGGTTGGGTAACCCTGGTTTGTCACAGCTAGTGTCGGTGATGTGGGGGTGCGGTTTAGGGGTTAATAGCTTTATTTAGTGTCGGCAATGTAGGTGGCAGCAGGGGCGGTTTTAGATCATTTTGTTTCGGTAATTGCTGGCAAATTAGTTATGTTAAATTAAATCGGATCCATTCTTTATTCATATGCATTATTCTATTCTAAACTTCAGAATAGAATAATGCATATGAATAAAGAATGAATCTGAAAAAACAAACGGATCTGAAAAAACTATTAATTTAACTAAACTAATTTGCAGAAACAAATTTAAAAGCAAAAATTTAACTAAACTAATTTGCCAAACGAAATTATTTTTTAGCGAAGCACATGTCTAGTTTACACTTTCAACTTTTGATGTAAATTCCACAACTAAAAGTACTCACCAATTCCCATCCCTTCCTTCAGAAGCCCTGGATATTGGCCTAACTGGCTATTTGGCTAAACACTAAATAATTAAGCCATGTTTAAGGAAAGACCTACATATTTATAACAATTAGTATGATTTAAGACCATGGCCAAGGAAGGACACACTATTACAAAATATTATTGAAAATATATTTTAAAAAAAGAGTGCAATAATACCCTTGCCCAGAATGATGAAGTGGAGATAGACAAAGCATGACCAGTCATGGATTAAAATAAAAGAACAGTTCTATAATATAGATAATGGACTTACAAACATCTAGCTAAATTCCAGGTTTTATAGTACAGCTATACAAAAAGGCCAATAAAATTGGCCTTTGCACGTGGAATTTCAGGTCTCCCGTATCACAAGTCATGGCGGTACGGCTATACAGCTAGCGTATTAGCCTGTACCACAACTCTCCATTCCACGCTCAAAAAATGGCTTTTGAGTGTGGAATTTTCAGGTCTCCCATATTACAAGTTGTTCGGTCAGGCTATTATGCTAGCGTTAAAGCCTATACCGCAACGATCCATTCCGCGATCAAAGACCAGTAGTTATGGATTTTGCAAAACAAAAATGTTTCACAAAACTCATAACATAAATGTTACAAAGTACACTAACATCCATAAACTACACTATTAACCCCTAAACCGCCACCCCTCGCATCACAATTACTTTATCAAATTTATTAATCCCTAATCTGCCGCCCACCTACATCGCCAACACTAAATTCAAATATTAACCCCTAAACCACCGCCCCCCAAATCGCAAATACTAAAAGAAACCTATTAACCCCTGAACCGCCGCCCCCCACATTGCGTCACATTAAATTAAACTATTAACTCCTAAACCTAAAACCCCCTAACTTTAAATTAGTTACAATGTAACTTTCTTAAAATAAATAAAAACTTACCTGTGAAATAAAAAAACCTAAGCTTAAACTATAAATAAACCTAATATAACTATTTAAAAAAATAAAAATAAACGAAAAATAAAAAAACCCCACTAAGTTACAAAAAAATAAAAATAAAAAAAACACACTAAAATTTAGAAGAATAAAAAAATAATAAACGAAATGATCCAAAATCATAAAAATTAAACCTAATCTAATACCCTATAAAAACAAAAAAACAAAACAAAAAAGCCACCCCAAAATAAAAACATAAAAGGATTTAACATAAAAGGATTTAAGCAGCTCTCATCCTAATGGCTGATTTGAATATTTCAGCCAATAGGAATGTAAGGTACCCCCAAATATAAAAGGGGTACCTTGCATTCAATCTTCAGTGTGCGGCGGAGATCGCATGAAGAGGATCTTCCACGCTGGATGTCGTGGCCGCCGGTCCTTCTCAGCTCTGTGCCGCCACAGCTCCATGCCACTGGGATGAAGATAGAAGATGCCCCCACAATGGATGAAGATGTCACTGCCTGCATGAAGACTTGTCGCCACCTGGATGAAGATGGATGTCCGGAATTTAGGAACTGTGAGTACAACTTTTGAGGTTAGTGTAATTTTATTTTTTTGGGGGTATTTTTTTATATTAGGGCTTTTTTATGGGCAGCAATAGAGCTGATTGCCCTTTTAAGGGCAATGCCCATACAAATGCCCCTTTAGGAGCAATGGGTAGCTTAGGTTATTTTAGACATAGATTTTTTTTAATTTTGGGGGTTTGTTGGGTGGAGGTTTTTATTTGTTAGGGGGTACTTTGTCATTTTTTTTATGTAAAAGAACTGTTTGCTTCAGGGCAATGCCATTCAAAAGGCAGCTTTAAGGGCTATTGGTAGTTTATTGTTAGATTAGGGGGTGTTTTTATATTGGGGAGGCTTTTTTGTTTTTATAGGGGTATTAGATTATGTTTAATTTTTATTATTTTGGATAATTTCATTTATTACTTTTTGTAATGTTAGGCTTTTCTATTTTTTCGTAGTGTTAGGATTTTTAATTTTGTAACTTAGTTTTTAGTGCATAACTTTTAATTTAGGTGATTATTTGTTATTTACTTTATCACTTTTAGGGGACAATAGGAAGTAATTCTAAGGTGACTTGACAGAGTTATTACTTTGTGTACAAAGTACCCATTATTAATCCTTTCTTCTTTGGATGATACAATTAAAACATTATCATTGCACACTTGTGAATACTAAATTCTGTTTATAATGTGCTTAACCCCTTAATGACCACAACACTTTTCCATTTTCTGACCGTTTGGGACCAAGGCTATTTTTACATTTCTGCAGTGTTTGTGTTTAGCTCTAATTTTACTCTTACTCATTTACTGTACCCACACATATTATATACCGTTTTTCTCGCCATTAAGTGGACTTTCTAAAGATACCATTATTTTCATCATATCTTATAATTTACTATAAAAAAATTATAAAATATGAGGAAAAAATTGAAAAAACCACACTTTTTCTAACTTTGACCCCCAAAATCTGTTACACATCTACAACCACCAAAAAACAACCATGCTAAATAGTTTCCAAATTTTGTCCTGAGTTTAGAAATACCCAACGTTTACATGTTCTTTGCTTTTTTTGCAAGTTATAGGGCAATAAATACAAGTAGCACTTTGCTATTTCCAAACCACTTTTTTTCAAACTTAGCGCTAGTTACATTGGAACACTGATATCTTCCAGGAATCCCTGAATATCCCTTGACATGTATATATTTTTTTTTAGAAGACATCCCAAAGTATTGATCTAGGCCCATTTTGGTATATTTCATGCCACCATTTCACCACCAAATGCGATCAAATAAATTTTTTTTTTCACTTTTTCACACATTTTGTTACAAACTTTAGGTTTCTCACTGAAATTATTTACAAACAGCTTGTACAATTATGGCACAAATGGTTGTAAATGCTTCTCTGGGATCCCCTTTTTCATAAATAGCAGACATATATGGATTTGGTGTTGCTTTTTGGTAATTAGAAGGCCGCTAAATGCCACTGCGCACCACACGTGTATTATGCCCAGCAATGAAGAGGTTAATTAGGGAGCATGTAGGGAGCTTGTAGGGTTAATTTTAGCTTTATTGTTGGATGAGCCGGTCTCCCAGGGAACAGTCGAGGCCTCATTAGATGAGATGCCTCATATAACAATTTTCTCAGCCGCGCTGCTCCTGCAAATCACCACTGGGTGATGCTGCAGAGCAGCTAGATATAAAAATACAGTTAAAATATTGCGCAATAGAGAAACACCAGAACCCAGTGCCTCTCTATTGCGCAATATTATAGTTTGACATGATAAAAAAAAAAAAAAAATTTAAACTTTTTTTTTTTTAATAAAATTCTCTATTTGTTTTTCTTTTGCCCCAAATGGCAGGTGCGGCACTGCCTCACCTGCCTCCTATGAGTGCACGTCACTGGCTCTTTTTCAGTCCATTAAACACCTAATCTAAAAAAAAAAAAAATACCTCAACAAAAACAAACAAAAAACTAACACTAACCCCAAAATTGGTACTCACAGTTGCTGAAGTCCGGCGCAAGATCTTCATCCATCGCGAGACTGGCAACTTCTTCATCCCTGCGGAGGCGGAGCAGTCGATGCACGGAGGCGGAGGTCCAGGTGGAGGTCCTCTTTATGTGATCGTCCGCTGCACACTGAGGATTCAATGCAAGATAACCCTTTTATATTGGGGGTACCGTTGCATTCCTATTGGCTGAAAATTTTAAATCAGCCAATAGGAATGAGAGCTGCTTAAATCCTATTGGCTGTTCAAATTAGTCAATAGAATTTAAGCAGCTCTAATTCCTATTGGCTGATTTAAATTTTTCAGACAATAGGAATGTAACGGTTCCCCCAATATAAAAGGGGTACCTTGCATTGAATCCTTAGTGTGTGGCGGACGATCGCATGAAGAGGACCTCTACGTCAGACCAATGGACCTCCACGCATCGACTGCTCCGCCTCCACAGGGATGAAGAAGATGCCTGTCCTGCGATGGATGAAGATGGAGCCGTCTGGAAGGATGAAGATGCTTCACTGCTGAGATTAAGATCTTTTGCCGGACTTCAGCAACTGTGAGTACCGATTTTGGGGTTAGTGTTAGTTGTTTTTGTTTTTTTATTAAAAATGGTCCGAAAAAGAGCTGAATGCCCTTTTAAGGGCAGTAAAAGAGCTGAATGCCCTTTTAAGGACAATGCCCATACAAATGTATTTATTTTAACTAGGTAGTTATTAAATAGTTATATTGTAGCTAGCTTAGGTTTTATTTTTAATTCACAGGTAAGTTTGCCTTTATTTTTAAATAGGTAGTTAGTTAATAATTGTAACTTTAATTTAGGTCTATTTTAATTATGTTAACGTTAGGGGTTGTTAGGTTTAGGGGTTAATAATATAGTTTAATTTAGGTTGTTGTGATGTGGGGGCTGGCGGTTTAGGGGTTAATAGGTTTAGTTAGTGTTGGCGATGTTTTGGAACGGCGGTTTAGGGGTTAATAGGTTTAGTTAGTGTTTGCGATGTTTGGGAACTGCAGTTTAGGGGTTAAAAGGTTTAGTTAGCATTGGCGATGTGTGGGGGGTGCGGTTTTAGGGGCTAATAGGTTTAGGTAGTGTTGGTAATGTGGGGGGGGGGTGCAGTTTAGGGGTTTATAGGTTTAGTTAGTGTCGGCGATGTTGGGGAACAGCGGTTTAGGGGTTAATAGCTTTATTAGTGATTATGTTAGTGTCACGAATATCTCAGGATTTAGCTGTTAATGGGGTTAATTCTGTTTAGTTTGTGAACTAAAAACAGTTGTTTGCTTTCTAAAAATAGCTGTGTACTGGGTTTGTTTGTGTTTTCTTTGATGTGCCAGAACCCCTCATAAATAGTTTCTAAAACCCTTCCTCCAAATGTTATTGTGTATACATTGAGTCAATCTGTCAACTCCAGAGATACAACAGTGCTTCTCCCCCTTATCCTGATGAGGTCGATAAAAGGACATTGGTCTAATGCCTATATGTGTTTAAAGACAGGGGGTTTCTTAGCCCGCCCAGGAGGGTGTGGTCAGGCAACCTGATCTATGGAACAAAAGGTATAAGGGTCTTGTGTTTTTTTTTTTTGTTTTTTTTTGAATTTTTAAACATTTTATTGAGTAAGAAAAGATTACACTTACAGTGAAAATAACCATAATGTTGTACGTATAGATACTCAGATAAATCGTATTAGTGAACTGTATTACACAGACGGTTGGGGGGGGGGCATTGTCCATTGGGAGAGAGTCTTTGATGAAATTAGTGATCAGGGAAGCTTCCCAAGTGTCAGGTAATATTAGCAGGCACGGTGTTGAGAGGGGGTTGATCTTTTAAGTTAGTGATGGTACATATCACTCATTACCTGACTTTTCAACAGTTCGATATAACGTTTACTTCTCCATCCGGTATCCTCTCATACAAGGTGCAATCCTCACAAACATAAATTGCATGAAAACCATAACATTTCAAAAAACATGTGCCTATACGGGCTAAGACAATAAGGAAAAAGAAAAAGAGAAAAGAAAGAAGAACAAGAGGAGAGATGGGGACATAGAAAGGGGAAAGGGCGAAGAAGAATAGAAGAAAGGGAAGGCTAAATAATTTGATAAAGTGGAGAGTTGATCCAGACGGGGCGGCCCACCCCAAAGCTGTAGAGTCTGTTAAACTATCTATGCGTGTAGGAGGGTCTGCCAGTAAAATTGTATGTTATGGTAAAAGTCAAGACCACCATTCTTAAAGTATGCATATTCCTCAATTTCTAGTAGTTCTGATGTGCTATGCAGCCATTCCTGTCGAGTTGGGATCTGGGCAGATTTCCACTTGCGCGCAATAAGTAATTTGGCTCCGTTTAAGCTATATTGTAGGAGTTTCCATTTTATTTTACATATTTTCTGTGGTTTGTAGTTTAGAAGGGCTGTGGTTGGGGGCAGTTCAAATTGTTCTCCCATGATAGTTTTCAAATTTTGAGTAATGTCTCCCCAAAATGGGAGTAGTTTCGGGCAGTGCCACCAGATATGGGCCATTGTGCCCGGAGATCCGCAACCTCTCCAGCATGTGGCATTAGATTGAGGATATATTCGTTTAAGCCTGTCAGGGGTAAGGTACCATCTAAACAGGACTTTGTGGTTAAGCTCCAAAATTCTGGGGGAGGAGGAGGACTTGGCGGAGTTATAACATATGTTATCCCATTGTTCTTTGGGTATAGAGATTCCTAAATCAGTTTGCCAGTTAGCAATATATGAGGATGTGGGTAGGGTAAGGGTGTCATCTAACAGTCTTTTAGTGATAGACAGTGAACCTCTGAGCGTCACTCCCTCTAGACAGAGTCTTTCAAATTTCGTCAGATCCCTCAGTAAATCCTGTTTATGGGGTGATGAGCCTAGTAAGTGTGTAATTTGAGCATATTTTAGCCATCGGGAGAAAGTTCCACCGACTAGTTCTACAAGCTGCGATCTGAGTTTCAATTTTCCTCCCTCGGTCAGGTAAGTGAACGGTATAGTTGGGCCTGTGTCAGGGGAGTACGCTTCGTTCAGGATAAGCCCCCCGTGGAATTCCGCATTTATCGGAATTGGTGTCATTGGTGAGATGTATGTCGTGAGACCTTTAGTCTTAAGTCTGATGTCATGCCATGTACGGAAGTAGTGAGCGTAGAGGGGGGAGGTTCTAGCTAGTGTGGGTCTACATGCTTGTTTAATCCAACACAATGGCCCTAAAGTGGGTGAGCGCAACAGGAAGGAATCTATAGAGGACCATGCTTTTATATGTGTGACGTCATGCCACTCTAGGATTTTTTGCAGAACTACAGCTTTATAGTAATGTGATATTAGTGGTACCCCCAGGCCTCCCTTGCGTAGGGGTTTCATCAAGATCTTTTTACTAATACGGGGTTTTACCTTTCCCCAGATAAAAGAATTTATCATGGATTGTAGTTTGGTCAGGAAATGCAATGGCAGTTGGATTGGTGCAGCCTGAAGAAGATACAGGATTTGGGGCAAGGTGGTCATTTTAACTGCCTGGATTCTTCCCCACCAAGACAGGGGTTTCTCCTGCCAGGAGTCAAAATCTTTCCTGAGTTTGTATAATAGTGGTATATAATTGAATTTAAACAATTTGTTAACAGAGGGGGCCAAATAAATTCCAAGGTATTTGAGTTTATCCTGAAGTAAGGTGTATGGGCATAGGGTTTTGAGATTCTCAAAGCTTTCTTTTGGTAGGTTAATATTAAGGATTTCAGATTTTCTAGCATTGATGGAGAAGTTAGAGTGGGCACTAAATCTCTTAAATTCTGTCAATAAGTGTGGCAGGGACTTATGTGGATGTGTTAAGAAGGTGAGAACATCGTCAGCATAAAGAGTGAGCTTATACGTGTTGGGACCTAACTGTGGGCCTGTGATATGTGGGTTTCTCCGAATATGGGCCGCTAGTATCTCAATGGATACGGCAAACAGTAGAGGAGACAGGGGACACCCCTGTCTCGTGCCATTTTGAATTCTAAAGCTGTCAGAGAGTGTGTTATTTGCCCTGACCTTGGCGGTCGGGCAGGAGTAGAGGCTAAAGATCCTCCGAAGCATCATGGGTCCTATCCCAATAGTAGTCAGGCAAAGCCTCAAGAAGGCCCAGTCCAGCCGGTCAAATGCTTTCTCAGCATCAGTTGAAATCAGGATGGTGGGTATTTTTGACCGGCCGGACTGTTCAATTAGGTGTAAGACCCTTGTGGTGTTGTCCCTTGCCTCTCTTTTTGGGATAAAGCCAGATTGGTCGGTGTGAATGACCTGTGGCAAGATTTTATTCATTCTGGTCGCTAATATTTTTGAGTAAAGCTTAATATCTGTATTAAGTAAAGATATTGGTCTATAGTTGCCCACCTGAGTGGTGTCCTTGTCTGGCTTAGGGATAACTGATATGTATGCCTCAAGGGAGCCCTCTGACCATGTTGTTCCCTTATCTATGGACTGAAATAGGGTTGTTAAATGGGGGATGAGTAGGTTTTTATATTGTTTATAGTAGGCATTTGAGAACCCGTCTGGACCTGGGCTTTTATGTAAGGGGAGGGAATTTATGGCTGTTGTTACTTCCTGAGGTGTAATGGGGCTGTCTAGGAGTTCTGATAGTTCTTTAGGGATGCTGGGAAGAGAGGCGTCTTGTATGTACTGTTCTGTGGCTGAGGGCGTTGCAGTTGCTGGGGGGGTCTGTAGGTTATAGAGACTGCTATAGAAGTTTTTAAACTCCTCAACTATTGAGGGGCTACTTACTAAACTGTGCCCCGCAGTATTCACTATCTTATGAATATGCGTGTTTAGCCTACGCTCCCTAAGGACTCTAGCAAGAGAGGGGCCTATCTTATTAGACCTAGCCAGGGATGTCTTTTTGAGATATATCGCCCTAGTTTGGGCTTCCTTGTAGAGTAATCTATTTAAGTCATTTCTGTGTTGCCTCAGGAGGTCGGAAAGGGAGAGGTCGGCGGGTGCTTCTTGGTGTTGTTTCTCTAGAGTGCGTATGGAATGCAGAATAGTCGAAATTTGTGTTCTAAAGTGTTTTGTCTGTAAGGCTTTATGTTTGATCAGTTCTCCACGCAGGACCGATTTATGTGCTTCCCAAAGTGAATGGGGGGAGATGTCATTTGTGTTATTAATTCTAAAGTACTCCTCAACGGTATCTGCTATGTGTTTGGAGAGTATTTTATTTTTTAGCAACGCTTCGTCTAACTTCCAAACAAAGGGGGATAGGGGGGTTTCTGACCATTCAAGGGTTATTGATACCATAGCGTGATCCGACCAACTAGTTGGGGTAATTTCTGCATTCTGAATTTGACCATATATAGATTGATCAGCTAAAACATAATCTATGCGAGAGTAGTTTCTGTGTGGGTTTGAGTAGAAGGTGTAGGTGCGTTGGGAAGGGTGTTTCAGTCTCCATGTGTCAAGTAAAGTCAGGGTTTGAGTGAGGGACATTGTGTCAGTGAGTGTTTTAGGGGGAACACTGCTGCATCCCGTCGGACAGTCCAAGGTGGGGTCAAATGCTAAGTTAAAGTCCCCTGCCAGAACAAGAGGACCCTTCAGGTGAGAGAGTATATGACGTTTGAGTGTTTTCAGGAATTTGGACTGTTTTGTGTTAGGAACATAAATGTTAGTCAGTGTTAACGGCCTGTTAAATAGTAAGCCAGTCACTATTATCCACCTACCTCCCGGGTCAGAGACAGTTTCTAGTAGTTGGAATGGTAAGTGTCTGTGGAACAGAATCCCCACCCCTCCTGTTTTCCTAGTATTATGGGAAAAGTATCCCACAGGGTAGTCTTTGTTAGAGAATAGAGGGGGGGAGTCCTTAGGGAAGTGGGTCTCCTGGACAAAGACTATGTCTGCTTTTATCTTTTTGAACCACGCCAGTGCTACGGAGCGCTTGGTGGGAGAGTTGAGCCCTTTAACGTTCTGTGTAACTATTGAGACTAATGGAGGCGCCATGATGTTCTGGGTAATCGGCAGTTTAAGATGTGTAACCTAAGTGTATGCAGGTGGGTGCTAACGTGTTTACTAAGGGGAATAAGAAGGGTAGTTCTTACCTGAAGCCGCAATTCCTCTCGAAGCGTACCGCCCCATCCAGACCAATTGGACAGGGTAAGAGTAGGGAAGAAAAGGGGGAAACAAGGGACAGATAAAAGTCTAAAAGAAGGAAACACAATAATTAATAATCCAGTTATAGACTGAACATCAATATGAAAACACCAAAAATTAAACAAACAGTGCATGAGTATTCTAACAGGAGTACTCATAGATAGAGTGGGGGGGAAAAAGTGGCTGCTACTACGTTTGGTAGCAGGCCGGTTATCTAATCACATTATTTTATAGGAACGTGAATTCTGGTAGGTCATCTAGGAATATGGGCAGCAATTGTAACAGGCCATATGGGAGGTTAATCTCACTTTTGACAGCTGAGATAATCAACAGACCTTAATAACCATATGTAGGGACTAAGTAGGGGGACAAAAAAAACTGGGAGTCTAGTGTTACTGCTGTAAGTCTAGATGGCTAGGAACCAGTTGCTTATTCTAGGTATGTACAGTATGGCTAATGAAAAACAAAAAGCATAACCGTACATTCTTTGCATTAGTTCAATGTTTTTCAAGGGGATCAATCCGGGTTTGAGGATGGGTCTTTGGGCTGTGTTCTGTTTCGTTTGTGGCGTGAGACCTGAGTCCAGTCTTGTCGTCTTGTTCGCTGATCTTTAAGTGGGGGAGGCATGTCGGATATGGAGGGAAGAGTAGGGGGCCGAATGCCCAGTTGGGAGCAGAATGATTCCAGATCTTCGGGGCTTCTGTAGATAGCAGAAACATTGTCCTTTACTACTCTGAGACAGAAAGGGAAGCCCCAACGGTATGGTATTTTTTGTTCTCTCAAAAGCAGTGTCAGGGGTTTAGCCTCCCTCCTCTTTGTTAAAGTCATTTGACTCAGGTCTGCAAAAAATTGTAAAGCATATCCTTCAAAAGTAATAGGTGCTCGTTGTCTTGCTGCAGATAGGATATCCTCTTTGTCTTTGTAATTAGTGAATTTCAGTATAATGTCCCGCGGGGTGCGGGGTCTTTGGGCAGGGGTCTTAAAGCACGATGAAAACGGTCTAGCAGGTATTCCTTTCCCCCGACCTCTTGATTTTTGTTTCCCATGAGCTCATTAAACAGTTTCTGGAGAAAGGGCAGCAGGTCTGCAGCTTTAATAGATTCAGGGACTCCCCGTATCCTGATATTGTGGCGTCTGCCTCTATTATCCAGGTCCTCAACCTGGTCCTGTAGTTGCTGAATTATATTGGAGTTGCAGGTTGAATGTTGGATTTGTTGGTCAAGTAGCCTGTCTGTGCTTTCTAGGCTTTCTTCCAGATTTGCAATTCTATTGCCTATTTCGCTAATTTCTTTTTTAACCTCAGTGAGGCTTGATTTAATCATTGAGCTCACTTGTGTTATGAAGTTGGAGAAATCTTCTTTTGAGGGGAGAGATAGTATATCTGCCTTAGTAAGAATATTGTCTTCTTCCAATGTTATGTCTGACTCTGCCTGTGCAGGGGGAGATTTTGAAGGAGAAGAGGGAGTATGTGCAGTGGGGTTATCCATGGCCTTAAAGAAAGAGTGAACTTTAGGTGTAGCTGCCCCAGTTCCCTTTAATGTTTTTTCAGTTCTGGGCCCTTTCCTAGTAGCCATGAAAAAGCAATGTTAAACAAGGTTTAGATGGAACTATCAGAGTCAGGCTAGTGCCGGGTAGTGAGCTAGGTTGCTGCCCGCTGAGAGGGGATTAATCACTCCTGGTAAAAATGGAGAGGATTGAGATGAAGAGGATTTTTGCAACTGTTATCTAGATATCCACGTGGCCTAGTTATGGCGGTGATAACTGCCCAATATCATTGAGGTATTCACAGTGTCTTAGTTTGCGCTAACATATGGTGTGTGACAGATTCATCTATATATATTGTCACAGGGTTTCATACTCCTTTATGTAGCGGCTCTGTATGTATGGCCTTGTGTAGAAGCTCTGAAAGATTTACTCACTGCGGCGTCTGGAGCCGTTGGATTTTGCGGTCACGTATCGGCTCGATGTCTGATCACAGTCTCCTGTATTCCGGTGGGGTGATATGATAGTTAGTCAGCCGGGCAGGCCTGTGGTTTGAGAATGTAGTGGCCTCCGGGTGATTGTGTCGGACCGCGTGGTCGGCCGCGCTGTGTTAGAGGTGCTGATCTTCTACGGTGCTGGCTGGAGTTTAAAACTTCTATTACTCGATCATTGATGTCAGCGGGTGTTCTGTAGCTAATAGACACTTATAGATAGATGTTCCTATGCCGTTAAAAGTTTGATAAAACCGGCCTCACACCGGAGCTCTTTCAGCTTGCGTCCATTTCTGAAGCAGGCTAGCTCCGCCCCTAAGGGTCTTGTGTTTTAACACTGAAATTGGTCATTCTTACAAGGGGAGCAGTTCTACAGGGTAAGGGCCATTGCTTTCATGCCAGCCCCTGGCACAGATCTTGAGACTAGTAAAGTATTCAATCTGTTTTTCTCCCTTTTTATTTTAAATAAATGTTTGCTGTGTGTAATTGTATTTGTAACAACTTTTTTTTTTTTTTTAAATTACTTTTTATTCAAAGAAACTCAGGCACATGACAGAATAAATGCATGTCACAAGATAGAGCATAACACATTAAATCTATCCAATATACATTTTTAAAGTACAGTGAGCATCCACAAATTCTTTTGCAATAGAAAAGCAGATATAAATATGGGACATATTCAGTGCGTAGGAACAGATTAAAGTACATATATATCCCACAGTGTAGTCACCTGAGCTCCTTAATTTTCTATTTAATCAGATAAACAGACAAACACACACACACACATACATACAAATAAAACAAAAACACGAAAACGGAAGAACAACCAAACCCAAGCTCTGTCAAGTAGCCCTCAATATAGGTTAGGATTGTGAAAGGAAAATACTATCAGTCTGAAGCTTGAGATTCTATCTTGCGGTAAATGAAAGAAAAAATAGGGAGTATACCTAAGGGTAAACTGCCACATGAAGCAGCCTCCAATAATTAGTGTATATGTCTAAATCAATATTTCTGGTTGGATTTTAGATACTACAGGAGAGATCTACAAATAGGCAAACATCAAGGTTGAAAAGCTACATGGGTATTGTTGCACATTGAAATTGTTAGGCTCACTGCTATAAATAGAAAGTTAAAAAGGCCAGGTTATTTTAGAATAGTGATAGGGATGATCAGCCAGCTCAGGCCAGGGAGTAGTAGGGGTTATCAATCATTTTCAGTTAGAGCAAATAGAAGTGGTTTGAATCACAGAGTCTAGTAGGAGTCAGTGTGTTCTCAGGAGCTTGTGAATAATTTATGGGGTTAAATGATCAAAGTATAGTAGCATACACTCCAAATATAGCACTTAAATAACATGTGTGGTAAAGGTTTAGATCAAAGTGTACATGTGAGGTGGACATATGGTAGAAAGTTGCCTCTGTAACCTAAAGAAGCAATCCTACAATAACATGCACATAGATAACAGATATGTTCAGATTTGTCGACCAAACAGCATTAACAGAACCACAAGAGCGACATTGATCAATTCAGCAACGCATGGCATTTGCCGATATTGTTCAGAACGGCATACTGTTATTCAAAAGCTCCATTGAGAGTCTCTCCTGCATGGAGAGTAAGAGGGTGTGTAAAAAGGAAGCTGGGAATATCTGAGTATCTTCTATACTTTTCAGGCTTGCTTCATAATAATAAAAATAAAATTATAACAAACTAAAACAGTGTTAAACAATTTAAAGGAAAAATAAGTGACCAACAGGGCCAGATTTCAACGCTAATACAATTTCACTATGGAGATCTATTGTACCCGCATCTCAAAAGGGTAAATAGCAGTCTGCGGCCCAGAAACATGTAGTATGATAGTGCTTTCCACGCAGACTTTTAGCCTAAGCCTGCTGCTGGTTAAGGGTAGAACGATTGCACGGACCTTGTTTGTGGCAATCAGCAGATTAGGCTCAAATTGTAGGTACTCCTCCAAGAGTGTTAGATTAAGCGCCGGGAGAGCCAGCCTAGGTATGACTTTTTCGTTGTTAGCCTATCCCCTCTTTTGCCAAAACTCTTTTTCCCTGGTGTATGTCCGGCAACCAGCTTGATAGATGGGCAGAGTCGCGTGAGAGAGGCCATACACCCGGCAAACACAACCGTAAGCGCTGGGGGAAACATATAACTGTGTCTCTTATAGGTGCAGGGGGCCCAAGAAATATGTCAGGGAAGGGTCGCCATGGGGCAAGACCTGTGTGCTGCGGCGCATCAGAAGGACAGTCACGAAGTCCGGAGGCCAGGTTCGCCATTTGCGCAAGGGGAAAATCCTGCAGCTGCTCAGGAACAAGTAGCGATTCGATGCTCTGCCTCCCAGCACCCAGGGCTGGGCTCTCCGATGGGATGCCTAATATACAGGTCTCATTGAAACTTTCTGGTCCTGCGGTAGTCATATCAGGTGAGTGCAGACAGAGCAGAGCTTGTTCCATGTGACAGGACCGAGATCCTTTGACCGAGTCTGAGATGAGTGGATCTTGCGGGTCTTGAACTGAAGAGCAGCTTCGTTCATTCACAGGATCCTGTTCCGTAATGTATGTCCCCACCGTTACTTGAAACGCTTCATGCAGAGTTTGAATGCTGAGGGATAAGCGTTCAAATATAGGTAAGAAAGTTTTGAGTATCTGTATAGTAACGTTGTTTTCTGCCTCTATCATTTTAAAATGAGTGGGTAGGAGACCAGTAGATACAACTCTGCGAGACTTACTATGTACAGTATGGCGGCTAAATGCGCGCCACTACGCCAAACAGTTTTTTGCTTTCAATGTGACCTCCGTGGGAGAGAAGATGATAGTTTCTCTATCTGCATTAGTTCTCGGACACGTAGAGGCGCAGATGGCAGGGGGTTCAGGCTGCATAAAGGTTCTTTTTCACGAGGTATCTCGGAGCTTCATAGGAATGCAGCCATCTTGGAGCACCACCCACCGGAAGTCGGTCTTGTAACAACTTTTTATTAATAATTTTTTGTGCATAATATTTTTGGCATAATAAATAATTCCTTTATTAAGTTTGGCCTATGTCTAATAATTGAACCACATTACTGAAGAGACTGGAATATTAGAACTGTAGAATTTAGGTTATTTTCTGCTAAGTTGTACTCAGAGAGTTAATGTGTAAGTCTGGGTTTTTCCTTAGGATTTTCCCTTTAATACATTTTAAGTGGTGGCCGTTTTGGAGCTATATGGTTGTTAGTTTAGTGTGGGTGGCATTAAAGGGGAGTTTTGGGCATTTCTTTTGCGTCTAGTAAAGACTAGGGAGTGTTGTTAACCCTTGCACCCACGGAACTAAATCACAAGCTGGCCTGGTGTGGCTAGATTGTGACCTATTAGTGAGAGTAGAAGGGGTCTGATAACCCTTTCTGTGCCAAATAAGTGACTGGTGCAGGGTTGGGTAACCCTGGTTTGTCACAGCTAGTGTCGGTGATGTGGGGGTGCGGTTTAGGGGTTAATAGCTTTATTTAGTGTCGGCAATGTAGGTGGCAGCAGGGGCGGTTTTAGATCATTTTGTTTCGGTAATTGCTGGCAAATTAGTTATGTTAAATTAAATCGGATCCATTCTTTATTCATATGCATTATTCTATTCTAAACTTCAGAATAGAATAATGCATATGAATAAAGAATGAATCTGAAAAAACAAACGGATCTGAAAAAACTATTAATTTAACTAAACTAATTTGCAGAAACAAATTTAAAAGCAAAAATTTAACTAAACTAATTTGCCAAACGAAATTATTTTTTAGCGAAGCACATGTCTAGTTTACACTTTCAACTTTTGATGTAAATTCCACAACTAAAAGTACTCACCAATTCCCATCCCTTCCTTCAGAAGCCCTGGATATTGGCCTGCCTGGCTATTTGGCTAAACACTAAATAATTAAGCCATGTTTAAGGAAAGACCTAAATATTTATAACAATTAGTATGATTTAAGACCATGGCCAAGGAAGGACACACTATTACAAAATATTATTGAAAATATATTTTAAAAAAAGAGTGCAATAATACCCTTGCCCAGAATGATGAAGTGGAGATAGACAAAGCATGACCAGTCATGGATTAAAATAAAAGAACAGTTCTATAATATAGATAATGGACTTACAAACATCTAGCTAAATTCCAGGTTTTATAGTACAGCTATACAAAAAGGCCAATAAAATTGGCCTTTGCACGTGGAATTTCAGGTCTCCCGTATCACAAGTCATGGCGGTACGGCTATACAGCTAGCGTATTAGCCTGTACCACAACTCTCCATTCCACGCTCAAAAAATGGCTTTTGAGTGTGGAATTTTCAGGTCTCCCATATTACAAGTTGTTCGGATCAGGCTATTATGCTAGCGTTAAAGCCTATACCGCAACGATCCATTCCGCGATCAAAGACCAGTAGTTATGGATTTTGCAAAACAAAAATGTTTCACAAAACTCATAACATAAATGTTACAAAGTACACTAACATCCATAAACTACACTATTAACCCCTAAACCGCCACCCCTCGCATCACAATTACTTTATCAAATTTATTAATCCCTAATCTGCCGCCCACCTACATCGCCAACACTAAATTCAAATATTAACCCCTAAACCACCGCCCCCCAAATCGCAAATACTAAAAGAAACCTATTAACCCCTGAACCGCCGCCCCCCACATTGCGTCACATTAAATTAAACTATTAACTCCTAAACCTAAAACCCCCTAACTTTAAATTAGTTACAATGTAACTTTCTTAAAATAAATAAAAACTTACCTGTGAAATAAAAAAACCTAAGCTTAAACTATAAATAAACCTAATATAACTATTTAAAAAAATAAAAAAAAACGAAAAATAAAAAAAAACACTAAGTTACAAAAAAATAAAAATAAAAAAAACACACTAAAATTTAGAAGAATAAAAAAATAATAAACGAAATGATCCAAAATCATAAAAATTAAACCTAATCTAATACCCTATAAAAACAAAAAAACAAAACAAAAAAGCCACCCCAAAATAAAAACATAAAAGGATTTAACATAAAAGGATTTAAGCAGCTCTCATCCTAATGGCTGATTTGAATATTTCAGCCAATAGGAATGTAAGGTACCCCAAATATAAAAGGGGTACCTTGCATTCAATCTTCAGTGTGCGGCGGAGATCGCATGAAGAGGATCTTCCACGCTGGATGTCGTGGCCGCCGGTCCTTCTCAGCTCTGTGCCGCCACAGCTCCATGCCACTGGGATGAAGATAGAAGATGCCCCCACAATGGATGAAGATGTCACTGCCTGCATGAAGACTTGTCGCCACCTGGATGAAGATGGATGTCCGGAAATTTAGGAACTGTGAGTACAACTTTTGAGGTTAGTGTAATTTTATTTTTTTGGGGGTATTTTTTTATATTAGGGCTTTTTTATGGGCAGCAATAGAGCTGATTGCCCTTTTAAGGGCAATGCCCATACAAATGCCCCTTTAGGAGCAATGGGTAGCTTAGGTTATTTTAGACTTAGATTTTTTTTAATTTTGGGGGTTTGTTGGGTGGAGGTTTTTATTTGTTAGGGGGTACTTTGTCATTTTTTTATGTAAAAGAACTGTTTGCTTCAGGGCAATGCCATTCAAAAGGCAGCTTTAAGGGCTATTGGTAGTTTATTGTTAGATTAGGGGGTGTTTTTATATTGGGGAGGCTTTTTTGTTTTTATAGGGGTATTAGATTATGTTTAATTTTTATTATTTTGGATAATTTCATTTATTACTTTTTGTAATGTTAGGCTTTTCTATTTTTTCGTAGTGTTAGGATTTTTAATTTGTAACTTAGTTTTTAGTGCATAACTTTTAATTTAGGTGATTATTTGTTATTTACTTTATCACTTTTAGGGGACAATAGGAAGTAATTCTATGGTGACTTGACAGAGTTATTACTTTGTGTACAAAGTACCCATTATTAATCCTTTCTTCTTTGGATGATACAATTAAAACATTATCATTGCACACTTGTGAATACTAAATTCTGTTTATAATGTGCTTAACCCCTTAATGACCACAACACTTTTCCATTTTCTGACCGTTTGGGACCAAGGCTATTTTTACATTTCTGCAGTGTTTGTGTTTAGCTCTAATTTTACTCTTACTCATTTACTGTACCCACACATATTATATACCGTTTTTCTCGCCATTAAGTGGACTTTCTAAAGATACCATTATTTTCATCATATCTTATAATTTACTATAAAAAAATTATAAAATATGAGGAAAAAACCACACTTTTTCTAACTTTGACCCCCAAAATCTGTTACACATCTACAACCACCAAAAAACAACCATGCTAAATAGTTTCCAAATTTTGTCCTGAGTTTAGAAATACCCAACGTTTACATGTTCTTTGCTTTTTTTGCAAGTTATAGGGCAATAAATACAAGTAGCACTTTGCTATTTCCAAACCACTTTTTTTCAAACTTAGCGCTAGTTACATTGGAACACTGATATCTTCCAGGAATCCCTGAATATCCCTTGACATGTATATATTTTTTTTTAGAAGACATCCCAAAGTATTGATCTAGGCCCATTTTGGTATATTTCATGCCACCATTTCACCACCAAATGCGATCAAATAAAAAATTTTTTTCACTTTTTCACACATTTTGTTACAAACTTTAGGTTTCTCACTGAAATTATTTACAAACAGCTTGTACAATTATGGCACAAATGGTTGTAAATGCTTCTCTGGGATCCCCTTTTTCATAAATAGCAGACATATATGGATTTGTTGTTGCTTTTTGGTAATTAGAAGGCCGCTAAATTCCACTGCGCACCACACGTGTATTATGCCCAGCAATGAAGAGGTTAATTAGGGAGCATGTAGGGAGCTTGTAGGGTTAATTTTAGCTTTATTGTTGGATGAGCCGGTCTCCCAGGGAACAGTCGAGGCCTCATTAGATGAGATGCCTCATATAACAATTTTCTCAGCCGCGCTGCTCCTGCAAATCACCACTGGGTGATGCTGCAGAGCAGCTAGATATAAAAATACAGTTAAAATATTGCGCAATAGAGAAATACCAGAACCCAGTGCCTCTCTATTGCGCAATATTATAGTTTGACATGATAAAAAAAAAAAAAAACATTTAAACTTTTTTTTTTTTAATAAAATTCTCTATTTGTTTTTCTTTTGCCCCAAATGGCAGGTGCGGCACTGCCTCACCTGCCTCCTATGAGTGCACGTCACTGGCTCTTTTTCAATCCATTAAACACCTAATCTAAAAAAAAAAAAATACCTCAACAAAAACAAACAAAAAACTAACACTAACCCCAAAATTGGTACTCACAGTTGCTGAAGTCCGGCGCAAGATCTTCATCCATCGCGAGACTGGCAACTTCTTCATCCCTGCGGAGGCGGAGCAGTCGATGCACGGAGGCGGAGGTCCAGGTGGAGGTCCTCTTTATGTGATCGTCCGCTGCACACTGAGGATTCAATGCAAGATAACCCTTTTATATTGGGGGTACCGTTGCATTCCTATTGGCTGAAAATTTTAAATCAGCCAATAGGAATGAGAGCTGCTTAAATCCTATTGGCTGTTCAAATTAGTCAATAGAATTTAAGCAGCTCTAATTCCTATTGGCTGATTTAAATTTTTCAGACAATAGGAATGTAACGGTTCCCCCAATATAAAAGGGGTACCTTGCATTGAATCCTTAGTGTGTGGCGGACGATCGCATGAAGAGGACCTCTACGTCAGACCAATGGACCTCCACGCATCGACTGCTCCGCCTCCACAGGGATGAAGAAGATGCCTGTCCTGCGATGGATGAAGATGGAGCCGTCTGGAAGGATGAAGATGCTTCACTGCTGAGATTAAGATCTTTTGCCGGACTTCAGCAACTGTGAGTACCGATTTTGGGGTTAGTGTTAGTTGTTTTTGTTTTTTTATTAAAAATGGTCCGAAAAAGAGCTGAATGCCCTTTTAAGGGCAGTAAAAGAGCTGAATGCCCTTTTAAGGACAATGCCCATACAAATGTATTTATTTTAACTAGGTAGTTATTAAATAGTTATATTGTAGCTAGCTTAGGTTTTATTTTTAATTCACAGGTAAGTTTGCCTTTATTTTTAAATAGGTAGTTAGTTAATAATTGTAACTTTAATTTAGGTCTATTTTAATTATGTTAACGTTAGGGGTTGTTAGGTTTAGGGGTTAATAATATAGTTTAATTTAGGTTGTTGTGATGTGGGGGCTGGCGGTTTAGGGGTTAATAGGTTTAGTTAGTGTTGGCGATGTTTTGGAACGGCGGTTTAGGGGTTAATAGGTTTAGTTAGTGTTTGCGATGTTTGGGAACTGCAGTTTAGGGGTTAAAAGGTTTAGTTAGCATTTGCGATGTGTGGGGGGTGCGGTTTAGGGGCTAATAGGTTTAGGTAGTGTTGGTAATGTGGGGGGGGGGTGCAGTTTAGGGGTTTATAGGTTTAGTTAGTGTCGGCGATGTTGGGGAACAGCGGTTTAGGGGTTAATAGCTTTATTAGTGATTATGTTAGTGTCACGAATATCTCAGGATTTAGCTGTTAATGGGGTTAATTCTGTTTAGTTTGTGAACTAAAAACAGTTGTTTGCTTTCTAAAAATAGCTGTGTACTGGGTTTGTTTGTGTTTTCTTTGATGTGCCAGAACCCCTCATAAATAGTTTCTAAAACCCTTCCTCCAAATGTTATTGTGTATACATTGAGTCAATCTGTCAGCTCCAGAGATACAACAGTGCTTCTCCCCCTTATCCTGATGAGGTCGATAAAAGGACATTGGTCTAATGCCTATATGTGTTTAAAGACAGGGGGTTTCTTAGCCCGCCCAGGAGGGTGTGGTCAGGCAACCTGATCTATGGAACAAAAGGTATAAGGGTCTTGTGTTTTAACACTGAAATTGGTCATTCTTACAAGGGGAGCAGTTCTACAGGGTAAGGGCCATTGCTTTCATGCCAGCCCCTGGCACAGATCTTGAGACTAGTAAAGTATTCAATCTGTTTTTCTCCCTTTTTATTTTAAATAAATGTTTGCTGTGTGTAATTGTATTTGTAACAACTTTTTATTAATCATTTTTTGTGCATAATATTTTTGGCATAATAAATAATTCCTTTATTAAGTTTGGCCTATGTCTAATAATTGAACCACATTACTGAAGAGACTGGAATATTAGAACTGTAGAATTTAGGTTATTTTCTGCTAAGTTGTACTCAGAGAGTTAATGTGTAAGTCTGGGTTTTTCCTTAGGATTTTCCCTTTAATACATTTTAAGTGGTGGCCGTTTTGGAGCTATATGGTTGTTAGTTTAGTGTGGGTGGCATTAAAGGGGAGTTTTGGGCATTTCTTTTGCGTCTAGTAAAGACTAGGGAGTGTTGTTAACCCTTGCACCCACGGAACTAAATCACAAGCTGGCCTGGTGTGGCTAGATTGTGACCTATTAGTGAGAGTAGAAGGGGTCTGATAACCCTTTCTGTGCCAAATAAGTGACTGGTGCAGGGTTGGGTAACCCTGGTTTGTCACAGCTAGTGTCGGTGATGTGGGGGTGCGGTTTAGGGGTTAATAGCTTTATTTAGTGTCGGCAATGTAGGTGGCAGCAGGGGCGGTTTTAGATCATTTTGTTTCGGTAATTGCTGGCAAATTAGTTATGTTAAATTAAATCGGATCCATTCTTTATTCATATGCATTATTATATTCTAAACTTCAGAATAGAATAATGCATATGAATAAAGAATGAATCTGAAAAAACTATTAATTTAACTAAACTAATTTGCAGAAACAAATTTAAAAGCAAAAATTTAACTAAACTAATTTGCCAAACGAAATTATTTTTTAGCGAAGCACATGTCTAGTTTACACTTTCAACTTTTGATGTAAATTCCACAACTAAAAGTACTCACCAATTCCCATCCCTTCCTTCAGAAGCCCTGGATATTGGCCTGCCTGGCTATTTGGCTAAACACTAAATAATTAAGCCATGTTTAAGGAAAGACCTACATATTTATAACAATTAGTATGATTTAAGACCATGGCCAAGGAAGGACACACTATTACAAAATATTATTGAAAATATATTTTAAAAAAAGAGTGCAATAATACCCTTGCCCAGAATGATGAAGTGGAGATAGACAAAGCATGACCAGTCATGGATTAAAATAAAAGAACAGTTCTATAATATAGATAATGGACTTACAAACATCTAGCTAAATTCCAGGTTTTATAGTACAGCTATACAAAAAGGCCAATAAAATTGGCCTTTGCACGTGGAATTTCAGGTCTCCCGTATCACAAGTCATGGCGGTACGGCTATACAGCTAGCGTATTAGCCTGTACCACAACTCTCCATTCCACGCTCAAAAAATGGCTTTTGAGTGTGGAATTTTCAGGTCTCCCATATTACAAGTTGTTCGGTCAGGCTATTATGCTAGCGTTAAAGCCTATACCGCAACGATCCATTCCGCGATCAAAGACCAGTAGTTATGGATTTTGCAAAACAAAAATGTTTCACAAAACTCATAACATAAATGTTACAAAGTACACTAACATCCATAAACTACACTATTAACCTCTAAACCGCCACCCCTCGCATCACAATTACTTTATCAAATTTATTAATCCCTAATCTGCCGCCCACCTACATCGGCAACACTAAATTCAAATATTAACCCCTAAACCACTGTCCCCCCGCATTGCCAACATGAAATAACCCTCTTAACCCCTAAACCACCGCCCTCCAAATCGCAAATACTAAAAGAAACCTATTAACCCCTGAACCGCCGCCCCCCACATTGCGTCACATTAAATTAAACTATTAACTCCTAAACCTAAAACCCCCTAACTTTAAATTAGTTACAATGTAACTTTCTTAAAATAAATAAAAACTTACCTGTGAAATAAAAAAACCTAAGCTTAAACTATAAATAAACCTAATATAACTATTTAAAAAAATAAAAATAAACGAAAAATAAAAAAAACACTGTTACAAAAAAAATAAAAATAAAAAAAACACACTAAAATTTAGAAGAATAAAAAAAATAATAAACGAAATGATCCAAAATCATAAAAATTAAACCTAATCTAATACCCTATAAAAACAAAAAAGCCACCCCAAAATAAAAACACCCTCCAATCTAACAATAAACTACCAATAGCCCTTAAAAGGGCCTTTTGTAGGGCATTGCCTTGAAGAAATCAGCTCTTTTACCTAAAAAAAATACAAATTACAGTAAAACCCAACCAACCCCCACCAACCCCCCAAAATAAAAAAACTAACTATAAAAAAACCTAAGCTACCCAACGCCCCTAAAGGGGCATTTGTATGGTACTCATAGTTCCTGAAGTCCAGCGATGAAGGTCTTCCATTCGGCTCCATCTTCATCCATTGCGGGACCATCTTCTTTCTTCTTCCATATGCGCGAATCCGGAGCGGCGGTCCTCAGCAGTGTGGAGGCTCCTCTTCATGCAATCTCCATCGCACACGGAACATTGAATGCAAGGTACCCCTTTAATAATTGGATTTGAACTGCCAATAGGATTTAAGCAGCTCTCATCCTAATGGCTGATTTGAATATTTCAGCCAATAGGAATGTAAGGTACCCCAAATATAAAAGGGGTACCTTGCATTCAATCTTCAGTGTGCGGCGGAGATCGCATGAAGAGGATCTTCCACGCTGGATGTCGTGGCCGCCGGTCCTTCTCAGCTCTGTGCCGCCACAGCTCCATGCCACTGGGATGAAGATAGAAGATGCCCCCACAATGGATGAAGATGTCACTGCCTGGATGAAGACTTGTCGGCACCTGGATGAAGATGGATGTCCGGAATTTAGGAACTGTGAGTACAACTTTTGAGGTTAGTGTAATTTTATTTTTTGGGGGGTATTTTTTTATATTAGGGCTTTTTTATGGGCAGCAATAGAGCTGATTGCCCTTTTAAGGGCAATGCCCATACAAATGCCCCTTTAGGAGCAATGGGTAGCTTAGGTTATTTTAGACTTAGATTTTTTTTAATTTTGGGGGTTTGTTGGGTGGAGGTTTTTATTTGTTAGGGGGTACTTTGTCATTTTTTTTATGTAAAAGAACTGTTTTCTTCAGGGCAATGCCATTCAAAAGGCAGCTTTAAGGGCTATTGGTAGTTTATTGTTAGATTAGGGGGTGTTTTTATATTGGGGAGGCTTTTTTGTTTTTATAGGGGTATTAGATTATGTTTAATTTTTATTATTTTGGATAATTTCATTTATTACTTTTTGTAATGTTAGGCTTTTCTATTTTTTCGTAGTGTTAGGATTTTTAATTTTGTAACTTAGTTTTTAGTGCATAACTTTTAATTTAGGTGATTATTTGTTATTTACTTTATCACTTTTAGGGGACAATAGGAAGTAATCCTAAAGTGACTTGACAGAGTTATTACTTTGTGTACAAAGTACCCATTATTAATCCTTTCTTCTTTGGATGATACAATTAAAACATTATCATTGCACACTTGTGAATACTAAATTCTGTTTATAATGTGCTTAACCCCTTAATGACCACAGCACTTTTCCATTTTCTGACCGTTTGGGACCAAGGCTATTTTTACATTTCTGCAGTGTTTGTGTTTAGCTCTAATTTTACTCTTACTCATTTACTGTACCCACACATATTATATACCGTTTTTCTCGCCATTAAATGGACTTTCTAAAGATACCATTATTTTCATCATATCTTATAATTTACTATAAAAAAATTATAAAATATGAGGAAAAAATGGAAAAAAAACGCACTTTTTCTAACTTTGACCCCCAAAATCTGTTACACATCTACAACCACCAAAAAACAACCATGCTAAATAGTTTCCAAATTTTGTCCTGAGTTTAGAAATACCCAACGT
Organism: Bombina bombina; assembly: GCF_027579735.1. NCBI lineage: Eukaryota > Metazoa > Chordata > Amphibia > Anura > Bombinatoridae > Bombina > Bombina bombina. Next base: position 142,489,770 of record NC_069504.1, on the reverse strand, counting down.
TTACATGTTCTTTGCTTTTTTTGCAAGTTATAGGGCAATAAATACAAGCAGCACTTTGCTATTTCCAAACCACTTTTTTTCAAACTTAGCGCTAGTTACATTGGAACACTGATATCTTCCAGGAATCCCTGAATATCCCTTGACATGTATATATTTTTTTTTAGAAGACATCCCAAAGTATTGATCTAGGCCCATTTTGGTATATTTCTTGCCACCATTTCACCACCAAATGCGATCAAATAAAAAAAATTGTTCACTTTTTCACACATTTTGTTACAAACTTTAGGTTTCTCACTGAAATTATTTACAAACAGCTTGTACAATTATGGCACAAATGCCACTGCGCACCACACGTGTATTATGCCCAGCAATGAAGAGGTTAATTAGGGAGCATGTAGGGAGCTTGTAGGGTTAATTTTAGCTTTATTTTTGTGTAGTAGACAACCCTAAGTATTGATCTAGGCCCATTTTTGTATATTTCATGCCACCATTTCACCGCCAAATGCGATTAAATAAAAAAAAAGTTAAATTTTTCACAATTTTAGGTTTCTCACTGCAATCATTTACAAACAGCTTGTGCAATTATGGCACAAATGGTTGTAAATGCTTCTCTGGGATCCCCTTTGTTGATAAATAGCAGACATACATGGCTTTGGTGTTGCTCTTTGGTAATTAGAAGGCCGCTAAATGCCTCTGCGCATCACACGTGTATTATGGCTAGCAGTGAAGGGGTTAATTAGGTAGCATGTAGGGAGCTTGCAGGGTTAATTTTAGCTTTAGTGTAGAGATCAGCCTCCCACCTGACATATTACACATCATTTTTCTGTTCCCGCCCCCCTCCACATCATACGGCCCATCGATGGCCGCCCACCCGCCTCCCAGACTGGCTCCCACCCACCAAAGAAACCGGCCATCGATGTCCGGTGCAGAGAGGGCCACAGAGTGGCTCTCTCTGCATCGGATGGCCAAGGGGGGTTATTGCAGGATGCCTCGATGTTGAGGCATCACTGCAATAACCGGAAAGCAGCTGGAAGCGAGCAGGATCGCTTCCAGCTGCTTTCCAGACCGAGGGCGTACACCATACGTCCTCAGGCGTTAAGTGTATTTTTTATGAGGACGTATGGCGTACGTCCTTGGTCGTTAAGGGGTTAAAGAGACACGAAGCCCAAATTTTTTTACTTTCATGATTCAGATAGAGAATACAATTTTAAACTACTGTCCAATTTCCTTCTATTTTTTATTTTGCTTCATAACCTTGGTATCCTTTGCTGAAGAAGCAGCATTACTGGGAGCATTGGGAGAGCTAATAACATGAGACAATTATGTGCAGTCACCAATCAGCATCTCCTGAGTCCACCTAGGTATCCCTTTTAATTAAAGAAACCAACGGCTAGATTTGGAGTTTTGTCGGTAACGACCCGAAAAACTAATGCCGGCTTTTTTCTGGCCGCACCATAAAAATAACTCTGGTATTGAGAGTCCACATAAAGGCTGCGTTAGGCTCCAAAAAAGGAGCGTAGAGCATTTTTAACGCAGCTTCAACTCTCGATACCAGAGTTGCTTACGCAAGCGGCCAGCCTCAAAAACGTGCTTGTGCACGATTCTCCCATAGGAAACAATGGGGCTGTTTGAGCTGAAAAAAAACCTAACACCTGCAAAAAAGCCGCGTTCAGCTCCTAACGCAGCCCCATTGTTTGCTATGCGGAAACACTTCCAACGTCTGCACCTAACACCCTAACATGTACCCCGAGTCTAAACACCCCTAACCTTACACTTATTAACCCCTAATCTGCCGCCCCCGCTATCGCTGACCCCTGCATATTATTATTAACCCCTAATCTGCCGCTCCGTAAACCGCCGCTACTTACATTATCCCTATGTACCCCTAATCTGCTGCCCTAGCATCGCCGACCCCTATATTATATTTATTAACCCCTAATCTGCCCCCCACAATGTCGCCTCCACCTGCCTACACTTATTAACCCCTAATCTGCCGACCGGACCTGAGCGCTACTATAATAAAGTTATTAACCCCTAATCCGCCTCACTAACCCTATAATAAATAGTATTAACCCCTAATCTGCCCTCCCTAACATCGCCGACACCTAACTTCAATTATTAACCCCTAATCTGCCGACTGGAGCTCACCGCTATTCTAATAAATGTATTAACCCCTAAAGCTAAGTCTAACCCTAACACTAACACCCCCCTAAATTAAATATAATTTACATCTAACGAAATTAATTAACTCCTATTAAATAAATTATTCCTATTTAAAGATAAATACTTACCTGTAAAATAAATCCTAATATAGCTACAATATAAATTATAATTATATTATAGCTATTTTAGGATTTATATTTATTTTACAGGTAACTTTGTATTTATTTTAACCAGGTACAATAGCTATTAAATAGTTAAGAACTATTTAATAGCTAAAATAGTTAAAATAATTACAAAATTACCTGTAAAATAAATCCTAACCTAAGTTACAATTAAACCTAACACTACACTATCAATAAATTAATTAAATAAACTACCTACAATTACCTACAATTAACCTAACACTACACTATCAATAAATTAATTAAATACAATTCCTACAAATAAATACAATTAAATAAACTAGCTAAAGTACAAAAAATAAAAAAGAACTAAGTTACAAAAAATCAAAAAATATTTATAAACATAAGAAAAATATTACAACAATTTTAAACTAATTACACCTACTCTAAGCCCCCTAATAAAATAACAAAGCCCCCCAAAATAAAAAAATGCCCTACCCTATTCTAAATTACAAAAGTTCAAAGCTCTTTTACCTTACCAGCCCTGAACAGGGCCCTTTGCGGGGCATGCCCCAAAGAATTCAGCTCTTTTGCCTGTAAAAAAAAACATACAATCCCCCCCCAACATTACAACCCACCACCCACATACCCCTAATCTAACCCAAACCCCCCTTAAATAAACCTAACACTAAGCCCCTGAAGATCTTCCTACCTTATCTTCACCCTGCCAGGTTCACCGATCCGTCCTGAAGAGCTCCTCCGATGTCCTGATCCAAGCCCAAGCGGGGGGCTGAAGAGGTCCATGATCCGGCTGAAGTTTTCATCCAAGCGGGAGCTGAAGAGGTCCATGATACGGATGAAGTCTTCATCCAAGCGGGAGCTGAAGAGGTCCATGATCCGAATGAAGTCTTCTATCAACGGCATCTTCAATCTTCTTTCTTCCGGATCCATCTTGCAGACCTCCGACGCGGAACATCCTCTTCTCCCGACGCCTACTAGCCGAATGACGGTTCCTTTAAGGGACGTCATACAAGATGGCGTCCCTCAAATTCTGATTGGCTATCCTGTTCAGGGCTGGTAGGGTAAAAGAGCTTTGAACTTTTGTAATTTAGAATAGGGTAGGGCATTTTTTTATTTTGGGGGGCTTTGTTATTTTATTAGGGGGCTTAGAGTAGGTGTAATTAGTTTAAAATTGTTGTAATATTTTTCTTATGTTTGTAAATATTTTTTTATTTTTTGTAACTTAGTTCTTTTTTATTTTTTGTACTTTAGCTAGTTTATTTAATTGTATTTATTTGTAGGAATTGTATTTAATTAATTTATTGATAGTGTAGTATTAGGTTAATTGTAGGTAATTGTAGGTAGTTTATTTAATTAATTTATTGATAGTGTAGTGTTAGGTTTAATTGTAACTTAGGTTAGGATTTATTTTACAGGTAATTTTGTAATTATTTTAACTATTTTAGCTATTAAATAGTTCTTAACTATTTAATAGCTATTGTACCTGGTTAAAATAAATACAAAGTTACCTGTAAAATAAATATAAATCCTAAAATAGCAATGATATAATTATAATTTATATTGTAGCTATATTAGGATTTATTTTACAGGTAAGTATTTATCTTTAAATAGGAATAATTTATTTAATAAGAGTTAATTAATTTCGTTAGATGTAAATTATATTTAACTTAGGGAGGTGTTAGTGTTAGGGTTAGACTTAGCTTTAGGGGTTAATACATTTATTAGAATAGCGGTGAGCTCCGGTCGGCAGATTAGGGGTTAATAAGTGTAGGCGACGTTGTGGGGGGCAGATTAGGGGTTAATAAATATAATATAGGGGTCGGCGGTGTTAGGGGCAGCAGATTAGGGGTACATAAGGATAACGTAGGTGGCGGCGCTTTGCGGTCAGCAGATTAGTGGTTAATAAGTGTAGGTAGGTGGAGGCGACGTTGTGGGGGGCAGGTTAGGGGTTAATAAATATAATACAGGGGTCGGCGGTGTTAGGGGCAGCAGATTAGGGGTACATAAGGATAACGTAGGTGGCGGCGCTTTGCGGTCCGCAGATTAGGGGTTAATAAGTGTAGGTAGGTGGAGGCGACGTTGTGGGGGGCAGGTTAGGGGTTAATAAATATAATACAGGGGTCGGCGGTGTTAGGGGCAGCAGATTAAGGGTACATAAGGATAACGTAGGTGGCGGTCGGCAGATTAGGGGTTAAAAAAATTTAATCGAGTTGCGGCGATGTGGGGGGGACCTCGGTTTAGAGGTACATAGGTAGTTTATGGGTGTTAGTGTACTTTAGAGCACAGTAGTTAAGAGCTTTATAAACCGGCGTTAGCCCAGAAAGCTCTTAACTACTGACTTTTTTCCTGCGGCTGGAGTTTTGTTGTTAGATGTCTAACGCTCACTTCAGATACGACTCTAAATACCGGAGTTAGAAAAATCCCATTGAAAAGATAGGATACGCAATTTACGTAAGGGGATCTGCGGTATGTAAAAGTCGCGGCTGAAAAGTGAGCGTTAGACCCTATTTTGAGTGACTCCAAATACCGGAGTTAGCCTAAAACCAGCGTTAGGAGCCTCTAACGCTGGTTTTCACGGCTAACGCCAAACTCCAAATCTAGGCCCAAGAGAACAAAACAAAGACAACAGAAGTAAACTGGAAAGTTGTTTAAATCACATACCCTTTATGAATCATGAAATAACTTTTGGGGGTTTTATGTCCCTTTAAAGGGACAGTCTACACCAGAATTTTATTATTTTAAAATATTGATAATCCCTTTATTACCCATTCCCTAGTTTTGCTTAACCAACACAGTTACATATAATTTTTACCTCTGTGATTACCTTGTATCTAATCCTCTGCAAACTGCCCCCTTATTTCAGTTCTTTTGCCAGACTTGCATTTTAGACAATCTGTGCTGACTCCTAGGTAACTCCACGTGCATGAGCACAGTGTTATCTATATGACATACATGAACTAACACCCTCTAGTGGTGTAAAACTGTCAAAATGATTTCAGATAAGAGGCGGCATTCCAGGTCTAAGAAATTAGCATATGAACCTCCTAGGTTTAGCTTTCAGCTAAGAATACCAAGAGGACAAAGCAAAATTGGTGATAAAAGCAAATTTGAAAATAGTTTAAAATTACATTCTCTATCTGAATCATGAAAGTTTATTTTGGACTAGACTGTCCTTTAATATTAATGGAGTAAATCGAAGAATATATTACTTCATTCTCTTAGGGTTATCTTATTGTTAAATTGCTGCACTGTTTATAATCCAATCCTATGATAAAGATGATTATAAGACTATACTGTCTCTCTAAAAGCACTATTGCTTTTAAGTGGTTGTACACCATGTACTTACAATATTTAATAGTGATTATTTTCTTCACTTATATGTTTTGTTTTGTAAATATATCCTAAAATACTTTTTATTTTAGTTCTAAAAAAATAAAAAGATAAATAAGAGTAAAGCTTTGAAGAGAGCAACAGGCACAGAAGTGAAAAATTAGAATGGCAAATAGTAGGTGTGCCCAGCAGTTTAATGCATCTATAAAGGTAAGGGTGAACACAACAAATGATTAAAAAATCGAGCAAACATTAAAAACATTAACCTAACTAAAGTGTGACAGTTTGGACAAGACATAAGGCTACAGCCATGTATAATGTCAGCCAAAGGTTTACCACTGCTCCGCCCCTCTGTTCAATGCTCCACCCATAAAACCGATGTCCCACAGCCCACATGCCCATCTCATCTTACAGTGCCAGAGAGCATCCAAGAAATATTGGAAGGTATGAACATATCTTTACAAAGTTTCTCTGATATTTTCCTTATTTACCTAATATGTCAATGTTTGATATGTTGGGAATGTTGTATAAGTGTTTTCATCTTAAATTATAAGCTTGATGTATTTTTTTGTTGTCTTAAAATATATCAGCTGAAGAACAAGAAATGCAAACAAAGAAAATAATTGTTTCTTTAAAATAGAATTGTGCATGTTGAAATATCACCAAATAGTGAAAAAACACAAGTGAGGAGCCGCAATCAAGATTGATCATTTTTTAACTAAACATGCAAAAAAAACTTTGAGAAAAAGCTGCCAATACATTCTGTTTGAAAGAAGCAAAAATATATTTTCAAGAGATCAATAATTTAAATAGAAAAATCCTGTGACTTTCCCAAAAGCTGTTTAGATTGTTGTTGTTTTGCATGAATACATGGTTATTCACAAAAGATTATCTCTATACAAATATAAAATAGATAGGAATATATAAATTATTTCCCATTAAAAAAGCTTGTTGAACTAAAATTAAAATAATATGTCTAGAACAGGGACGAAACAGCTTTCTACAGGTGCTTTCTCTTGCTTTACACTTTTTCTTGTTATGCTTAAAAGTTGCCTGTAGCAGCAATTCATTGGCATGGTGGAGTCCGTGCTTAAATGTTAGAAGCAAAAGGGTTAGACATTGAGAACCTCATTTGAAATTTATTACCCAGAATTCATTGCTTTAAGGGAAACACTGATTGCTGAGTTTGTTGGCTATTGTTGTGGAAAAGGTTAACTAATTTGTTTGGATGTGCAGTGTTACACAATCATCGTCGATTTTATCTCATAGAAATGATTAATCATGGTAATAAAGTGCAAAATATAAACACAAGTGAATGTAACAAAAGGAAAAAAAAAGTAATTTGTTTTAAAAACATTAGGTTCAATGTAGTTGAATGAATATTACAGAACTCAATATGCAGAAGGAGATAGTTGATTATGAATCATAACAAAGCATAATGCCAACAAATCAAAACTACCAATGTAGTTCCAACAGCTGGTAAAACATCAGGGGGACGTGCATAATTAATTAGGCAATAACAAGAAGATGCAGATAATGTTAGACCACTATAGGCTTATTTTACAGTCACATTTGTAAAAATTACTTACCTTCTCAATCATAATCAAAAAGACCTTGAAGAACTTAGTTTTGAAAGTTTTATAGTTCCTTTTTTTTTCAAAATTAGAAATGATGGCCTTGTTTTTGTAATTTCATAAAAATGTTCATGTTTGGTCATTCATTTTCAAATATACATACATATTTATAATGTAATAATAACAGACAGAACGACAATAATCTTCATGGAATGAATTGGCTATAACAATAGATGAAAACAACTACTGCATATATGCAAGTTTTTGTACATTTTTTTCTCTAATTAATCTAGAAGGAAATAATATTAACCATTTAAGAATTGTGTTAAATGTCTCTACTAACTGTAAAAGAAAACAGCAATTATCATGAAATAAAACCTATGACCCTATTTATTATACTGTGGATGCAAACGTTTCCCTGTCAGGGATCCTGAGTCTTCCTGTGTTTCCTGTAAGTGAAGAAGCATTCACAGTAAAAATTAATTATCTCACAAGAAATTGTTTTTTAAAGCCCTGGCCCCTGCTCTAGGGCAACTTATTGAGCGAGAGCAGGGCTTGTCAATCTTCCACATGAATGAGTATGGGATGTTTTAACTCCCCACCTCTGGTTAAAAAGGTTAGAAATCAGCATTATTAAAGGGACACTGAACCCAAATTTTCAGATAGAGCATGCAATTTTAAGCAACTTTCTAATTTACTCCTATTATCAAATTTTCTTCGTTCTCTTGGCATCTTTATTTAAAAAGCAAGAATGTAAGTTTAGATGCCGGCCCATTTTTGGTGGACAACCTGGGTTGTTCTTGCGGATTGGTGGATAAATTCACCCACCAATAAACAAGTGCTGCCCAGGGTCCTGAACCAAAAATTGTCTGGCTCCTTAGCTTAGATGCCTTCTTTTTCAAATAAAGATAGCAAGAGAACAAAGAAAAAAAATGATAATAGGAGTAAATTAGAAAGTTGCTTAAAATTGCATGCTCTATCTGAATCACGAAAGAAAAAAATTGGCTTCAGTGTCCCTTTAAGACTATCTAAAAACTACTACTATTCCACATATGAATTCATATATACAATGAGACATTGTATTACATTTAAAAAATAAAACTTATACATACATTTGCACTAAGGACTCCATTTATAAAGCTGTGGATGCAGTTTGAGAATCTTTATACATGTGAGTTTGTTAATAGTGAGTTAAAAAGCAGATGGCACCCTGGTCTCATTCATTCTGTTATGAATTTTCTGTGAAAAAACTCCATGTTGTTCCCTGGTTCGGCCTACTTATGGCCCAGATGTTATAAAAATTAGATTTTCTCAGATTTTCTGACTGAGATAGTTTGGCTTAATTTACTCACTTAGGCCCCAGCATGTCGCTTATTTCTGTAAACAAGTGCAATTTATAACCTTGATTGTAGTCTAGGAATGTTGGGGTAACATACAAATTGGTATTTTTACCCTATATGCGAAAGTCATCCACTGTCAGAACATCAATATTTCATCAAATGAATTCTATGTTAATCAGGGATTAATAAATTATAATTAATAACTCCTTCTAGAATACAGAATTGATAAATAAAGGGGCTATCCTAATGGGAGGTGGTTATTAACAACTATCCTGAGGTGTTTAAGTACAAATTATTTGGTTTCTATTGTTAAGTTCATTGTGCTTTTGAATTTAAAATGTACCATATAATAATTTTTGTAGGTAAGGTTCTGTTCAGATTTATAGTTTTGTTTACCTAATAGTTAAATAAAACTATTATGCATTTGCTTTATCTAGTTATTTTAGGAATATAGATTATTTCTTTAAAATATTTCTTAAATATCCCTTTCAGTGCTGATTATTTTCCAGTTGAAATCTCTATGATAAAGCTATATTGTTTATTAATTTGGTGTCTGTATACCTGATACACTTATAACAACTAAAAGGATTCAGGTTTTATGTTTATTATCTTTTGTAAATGATATAAAGAAAAGTAAAGTAATAAAAAAGTATTACTAAATTACACACAATGCACAAGAATATAATAATATACATCAAACCAAAAGATGAGATAAGTTAAATCAGACAGCCATTTTTATTTTATAATGGATTCATAAAGATCTTCAATCCTCAAAAGAAAAAGTAGAAACAAAGGATAAAAATGGTTAAGTAGGAATATGGTACATGTCAAGGTTTTTGACTGGGAAAGGCTAAAAAAAAAAAATATATATATATATATATATATATATATAAAACACACAGAGAAAGTCCAGCACTCACTTACAAGCTCTCAGCACCCTTCCCTTGTTCCCAGTTTGTTTGGATTAAGAGCTTGCATTGTGTGGCTGTAAGTGTGAGTGCCAGTGATCACCCAGGGCTGAGCATGTTGCAGGGTCATGGGATGTGTACCCGGTCCGGTATGAGAGTGCAGTCCCCTTCCGTGTTTTGTATATGTCTAGGGTGATTACATATGCCTGTGCACCCTTCCCTTGTTCCCAGTTTGTTTGGATTTGAGAGCTTGCATTGTGTGGCTGTTTTAGGGTCCCAGGTATTTGAAAGGACCTTGACGAGGTACCTGGGCTTGTCCCATTTGGCCAGATGCAGTAACTAACCTTTCCATTTTTGCTTTTAAATCTTAGCTGAGAGCTTGTAAGTGAGTGCTGGGTTTTCTCTGTGTGTTGTATTAATTTGTTTTGTAATTTTCCCTATGGTTCTAGCACCCCGACCTGTCTGGGGCTAACTGCCTGTGACTCTGGGGACAGCACAGCTTCCTGTGAGTCGGCGTGAGCACCCAGGGCTGAGCATGTTGCAGGGTCATAGGATGTGTACCCGGTCGGGTATGAGAGTGCAGTCCCCTTCCGTGTTTTATATATATATATATATATATATATATATATATATATACAGTATATATATATAGGGATAGGTAGATAGATAGAAGATAGATACATAGAAAGAGAAATCCACAAGTTTAGCACCCCTTAAAATACATTTAACCCAACATCAAGTTCACAAACTTATAAGGTGTCCAAATGTTAACTGGTCATAACACTACAATACTTTGCTTTTATGAACTGAATCATTCCTGCCTTTTCTCTTTATAAAATAATGAGCCTCCCAAGCTTTATATACAACTCCAAAACACTGTAATGAGTACATGATCTTGGGTGGGGTGTTTTAACCAGTGGAAGATGTCTATACATGTATGTGCATGTGTATACATGTATATGTTTAAATATGTATGTGCAAACATATATATATATATATATATATATATATATATATATATATATATATATATCAGTGGCGTAGCGTGGGTTGTCAGTGCCCAGGGCAAGTATTGCGCCCCCCCAACCCCATTTTAGATATGCTGCTTCTTCTTACATTTGGGACAAACCAAGCAAAGACCCAAGCCTGGTAGATCACATAAAGCAAGGGACACTGTCTCCTCTCCCACAAAATGCTCCCTTAACCATCTTTACTGGATAACTAATAGTTATTGCTGATGATACCCATATCCCCAAAATATGTCCCTTGTCATAAGCAGCTGCTAATCAGTAGCGCCTTACAAACAAAGCCATGAAAATAATATATTGGCAATACAAGAGGCAGTGGGTGAAGCCTGCAAGCATTATGTGCTATCCCCCTGTGATCAAACCCTGTCTGCAGCTCTCCAGAGCTGGGCAAATATATACAATATTAAATTTTAAGATTTATTCTCGTTTTACACATAGGGGAAAGCCCCCCTTAACCCCCATCTGGTGGTGACATGTCCTGATCTGTAAAACTTCATGGTACAAATACTGCAGACCACAGGGTGCACCCACCCCCACATTGCAGCAACCCATATTGTATATGTGGTGCAATAGGTTTTTGGTAAGTCGTTAAAAAGAGGAAAAGGGGACACACAGGTTGGCAGCTGTTACATAAGGTTTTCCCTGCTGGGCAGACTGTCTTTTGGGTGCCAATGACATATAAAAGTGGGGTATATATTCTACCTTAATAAATATAACAATTGTAAGTAATCAATATAAAAGGGGCATGGGACAGACAACCCAGCATTACATACATATATGGGGGGAGGGTGTATGGTATTTAGGGGGGTGCTGTTAAATTTATTTACTAACACAAATTATAGTTATTTTTTTTTTTACTTTAAATGCAGTAAGGGTGGGTTTAATGTAAATAAAAAAGGCAATGAGCACCCAAACCCTAAAAATAGGTAAAAGTCCACACCTCAGGAGTCCAGCAAGAAATAGATTCAAGATGGGGAATTCATAGGACTTCTTTGATAGGAGACAAACACAGTGAAATGCCTGGTGAGCAGCACAATCCTGGTGCCAGACAGCACACAAATCCCTAAATCTACTTCTGCCCTAGGAAGATCATGGAGGGGAAAAATCAAATACAGGAAACAAGGTCTCATTTTTGTCAACTGTCGCAAATATACTTTTTTTGTGCAAGGACCAGATGGCGTAAGTTGTAATCAGAACCCGGTCAAACATGAAAGTATGGTCTCTGATCACCCCACCATCCCACTAACTAGGTAACTGGGGTTAACAGAAATGCAGAGCCCAGCCATGCTGCCACCAGTGCCACGGGTTTGAAAGAGATTTATTGCACTTTTTAAGGATTCCTCCCCCCCACCTCTGCTTAGAGATCCTTAAAAAGTGCCCCAGGCAATGCATGGCATTCTGGCTCTGGGTCCTTTGTTGGAAGGGAACTTACTTGTTGGGTAATAATAGAACCGTAATTAAGCTGCATTTTACGTGTTGCTAGTATCAGGAAAAAACAGGGCTATAAGTAAGTCTGGTCCTGACAGCTTACCTTAGTCGCGGCATCACCACATTCCTGACGGGTCGCAGAACAGAGCTGGGGGCCTGTCAGAATTTTTAGCCTCCCTTCTTCCCTTTGCTAAATTGAGGCTGAAAGCGCCCCTCAGAATTATGCGCCCTGTTGCCCCCCCCACGCTACGCCATTGATATATATATATATATATATACATACACACATGTATAGACATATATCTTTATATATATCTCTATTTATCTATCTATCTACCTACCTATCTATCTATCTATCTATCTATCTATCTATCTATCTATCTACTTTTGATCCCTTCCCAGTCAAATACCTTGAAATGTCCATTGTGTTTTCTATCTATATATATATCCTACATGAGTATTATTTGCAGTTTAATTTGGCAATGCTCTAAATATGTGTTTAGGTAGCAACAAATGTATCTAACTGCTATGCTTATTACCACTACAGGTTGGATCCAGTTGGTCCTATTTTGGTGAGACTGTTAGTATGGCTAATGGTAGCCCCTTGTTTTTCACAATACTACATCTATATACAGGTACTTGCATATGTCTTTGAATGTTATTTCGCATATTGTTAGGGGTTTACACTCTAACATAAAAAGACGAAAGGCTATTTCCACATATAAATCCATGAATGCTCACATAGTTCTTATGCAAGAGACCCATTTCACGAAAGCTCATACTCCCAAATATTGGGATAAATCCTACTCCACACAGTTCCACGCCACATGTCAGAAAAAAAAAATGTGGGGTTTCTATCTTAGTTCATGACAGCCTTAACTTTAAAACGGACGAGACTTACATTGACCGACAGGGTAGGCACATTATTACTCCCGCCTCTCATATGTCTAAGTGTAATGTTGAGTACTTTGTATAGTGCACTGTGACCTCACTGTTTATGTAATTTTGCAACTTTTGTAACTGCAAATGTTATTATTTTTTGGAAAACTAATACAAATCTTTTCAAATAAGATATTGAATTAAGGGTTTGCAAACTTTTATGCATTTTTAAAATATTTCTAATAGCCCTGATATTTTGATACTATTGTATTTTTAACTAAATTAATTATGGTTACTTATAATTAATTTTACATAAAATATTGTATATACATACAAGCACTTCAAATATATTACCACTGAGACAGTATAAATTATTTGAGTCATTTAAAGGGACAGTCTAGGCCAAAATAAACTTTCATGATTCAGATAGAGCATGCAATTTTAAACAATTTTCTAAGTTACTTTTATCACCAATTTTGCTTTGTTCTCTTGGTATTCTTAGTTGAAAGCTTAACCTAGGAGGTTCATATGCTAATTTCTTAGACCTTGAAGGCCACCTCTTTTCAGAATGCATTTTAACAGTTTTTCACCACTAGAGGGTGTTAGTTCACGTATTTCATAAATATAACACTGTGCTTGTGCACGTGAAGTTATCTGGGAGCAGGCACTGATTGGCTAGACTGCAAGTCTGTCAAAAGAACCGAAATAAAGGGGCAGTTTGCAGAGGCTTAGATACAAGATAATCACAGAGGTTAAAAGTATATTATTATAACTGTGCTGGTTAAGCAAAACTGGGGAATGGGTAATAAAGGGATTATCTATCTTTTAAAACAATAAAAATTCTGGTGTAGACTGTCCCTTTAAATAAAGGCTAAAGGGCTGAAATGCATTAGCCGCATGTGAATGGCTTCTATCAGTCACTGAAAAAATATTTTTTCAGGGAGTTCTAGCAAGCAATGCACAACAATGTAAAATAAATGTACAGCATCATCTCTCTGCAACTGCTTAGTAGATATTTTGATTGTTAAGGGACCAAATAGCAGCAGGAACAGATTGCTAGGAAATTTCTTGTTTTGCAGATCTCAAGTTGTACTTGTAAATGCTAACTTTTGCCTCAAGTGAATACATGAAAACAAGCTGAAAATACTACACTATAAATGATTTCTCTCTCATGCCATAACATCCAAATGTTACACATCTTTTCTCTCTCTCTCTTTTTTTTTTGGAACATACAAGGAAGTCTAGGACTTGAATTGGAAACTGGAACTGCTGATCTGTAAGCTTTTAAACAAAATAATGTGGCAAACTATCATACATACAAATAGAAGCCATTTAAACACGTGTTACACAGTTTGGATGTGAAAAGTCCAAGGAGTCTACATCTGTTTTTTCCCATCATCCATAGGGAGACTTCCCAAGGGTCATATTGCAAATACATAAAGAAAGAAAAGCTCTCTACCAGGAACAGACAACAGCTCAGTAGCTTGTTTTATGGCAAATTACCAGCTTGGAGCAGCCTCTTTTAGCCCAATTGTGCTTTTCACAGAGAATTTTCTTGAAGTATAGCAGTCTGATCCCGACTAACAAGGTCAGTCCAGCCCCAAAATACCAGGTAAACCTCAACGTTAATTTGAGAGCGTCTTATAAGTTTAAAATAAATGCGATAGCATGAGCACAAATTTAGTCAGGTAAGCGCCACTGAAGACAGTGGGGCCAAATTATCAAGCTCCGAATGAAATTTGATGCCTCTGTTTCCGCACGAGCCTTAATGCTCGCCAGAAACAGCAGTTATGAAGCAGCCTATGGGATCGGGCAGATTGACACTCCCTGCTAGCGGGCGATTGGCTGCAAATCTGCAGGGGGCAGCATTGAACAAGCAGTTCACAAGAATTGCTTGTGCAATGATAAATGTCGACAGCGTATGCTATTGGCATTTATCAATGTGCGGCAGACATGATACGCTACATCGTATCATGTCCACTCGCACTTTCATAAAACGGCCCTTTTGTCTAAAGGGTTAGGGCTAAAAAAAGTTGCATTAAACACAGCATAAATAGAGTTAAATTAACAAATACACTAATATATACATACTATCTAAAAAAAGGATTCATATAGATATTAAAACAAAAAAAAGTTAAAAGGTATATGATATATGACAAAGTATTTGAATGGAAAGGGCTATAATGTATATAGACATACATATACATGTGTATGCATATACAGTATATACAGTATATTATATCTATATAGTTATATATATATATATATATATATATACACAGTATCTCACAAAAGTGAGTACACTCCTCACATTTTTGTAAATATTTTATTACATCTTTTCATGTGACAACACTGAAAAAATGACACTTTGCTACAATGTAAAGTAGTAAGTGTACAGCCTGTATAACAGTGTACATTTGCTGTTCCCTTAAAATAACTCAACCCACAGCCATTAATGTCTAAACTGTTGGCAACAAAAGTGAGTACATCCCTAAGTGGAGATGTCTAAACTGGGCCCAAAGTGTCAATATTTTGTGTGGCCACCATTATTTTCCAGCACTGCCTTAACCCTCTTGGGCATGGTGTTCACCAGAGCTTCACAGGTTGCCACTGGAGTCCTCTTCCACTCCTCCATGACAACATCACGATGCTGGTGGATGCTAAAGACCTTGCGCTCCCCCACCTTCCATTTGAGAATGCCCCACAGATGCTCAATAGGGTTTAGGTCTGGAAACATGCTTGGCCAGTCCATCACCTTTACCCTCAGCTTCTTTAGCAAGGCAGTGGTCGTCTTGGAGGTGTGTTTGGTGTCATTATCATGTTGGAATACTGCCCTGCGGCCCAGTCTCAGAAGGTAGGGGATCATGCTCTGCTTCAGTATGTCACAGTACATGTTAGCATTCATGCTCTCAGTGCCGGCAGCACTAATGCAGGTCCAGACCATGACACTCCCACCACCATGCTTGGCTGTAGGCAAGACACATTTGTCTTTGACTCCTCACCTGGTTGCCGCCTCACACGTTTAACCCCATCTGAACCAAATAAGTTTATCTTGGTCTCATCGGACCACAGGACATGGTTCCTGTAATCTATGTCCTTAGTCTGCTTGTCTTCAGCAAACTATTTGTGGGCTTTCTTGTGCATCATCTTTAGAAGAGGCTTCCTTCTGGGACGACAGTCATGCAGACTAATTTGATGCAGTGTGCGGCGTATGGTCTGAGCACTGACAGGCTGACCCCCCACCCCTTCCACTTCTGCAGCAATGCTGGAAGCACTCATATATCTATTTCCCAAAGACAACCTCTGGATATGACGCTGAGCACGTGCACTCAACTTCTTTGGTCGACCATGGCGAGGCCTCTTCTGAGTGGAACCTGTCCTGTGAAACCACTGTATGGTCTTGCCCACCATGCTGCAGCTAAGTTTCAGGGTCTTGGCAATTTTCTTATAGCCTAGGCCATCTTTATGTAGAGCAATAATTCTTTTTTTCAGATCCTCAGAGAATTCTTTGCCATGAGGTGCCATGTTGAACTTCCAGTGAGTGTGAGAGCGGTAACACCAAATTTAACACACCTGCTCCCCATTCACACCTGAGACCTTGTAACACTATATATGTTAAGACCGCTGCTCCATAACTTGTCCGCCTGCTCTGAGGCTGCGGACATCAGTCCGCCCAATCCTATGGGATCGGGCTGACTGACACCCCCTGCTAGTGGGCCATTGGGGGCAGCATTGCACAAGCAGTTCGCAAGAACTGCTTGTGCAATGATAAATGTCAACAGCGTATGCTGTTGGCATTTATCGATGTGCGGCAGACATGATACGCTACATCGCTCGCACTTTCATAAATCGGCCCCCTTGTCTAAAGGGTTAGGGCTAAAAAAAAGTTGCATTAAAAACATCATAGAGTAAAATTAACAGTTACACTAATATATACATACTATCTAATAAAAAGGATTCATATAAATATCAAAACAAAAAAAAGTTATAAGGGTTAAAAGGTATATGATATATGACAAAGTATTTAAATGAAAAGGGCTATAATGTATATAGACATACATATACATGTGTATGTATATACAGTATATATATTATATCTATACAGTTACATATATATATATAAATAAATATATATATATATATATATATATATATATATACTGTACATATATATATATATATATATATATATATATATATATATATATATATACAGTATCTCACAAAAGTGAGCACACTCTTAGCATTTTTGTAAATATTTTATTGCATCTTTTCATGTGACAACACTGAAGAAATTACACTTTGCTACAATGTAAAGTAGTAAGTGTACAGCCTGTATAACAGTGTACATTTGCTGTTCCCTTAAAATAACTCAACACACAGCCATTAATGTCTAAACAAAAGTGAGTACATCCCTAAGTGGAGATGTCCAAACTGGGCCCAAAGCGTCAATATTTTGTGTGGCCACCATTATTTTCCAGCACTGCCTTAACCCTCTTGGGCATGGAGTTCACCAGAGCTTCACAGGTTGCCACTGGAGTCCTCTTCCACTCCTCCATGACGACATCACAGAGCTGGTGGATGTTAGAGACCTTGCGCTCCTCCACCTTCTGTTTGAGGATGCCCCACAGATTCTCAATAGGGTTTAGGTCTGGAGACATGCTTGGCCAGTCCATCACCTTTACCTCAGCTTCTTTAGCAAGGCAGTGGTCGTCTTGGAGGTGTGTTTGGGGTCATTATCATGTTGGAATACAGCCCTGTGGCCAGTCTCTGAAGGGAGGGGATCATGCTCTGCTTCAGTATGTCACAGTACATGTTGACATTTCATGTTTGCCGGCAGCATTCATGTAGGCCTAGACTATGACACTCCCACCACCATGCTTGGCTGTAGGCAAGACACATTTGTCTTTGTACTCCTCACCTGGTTACCACCTCACACGCTTGACACCATCTGAACCATATAAGTTTATCTTGGTCTCATCGGACCACAGGACATGGCTCCAGTAATCCATGTCCTTAGTCTGCTTGTCTTCAGCAAACTGTTTGTGGGCTTTCTTGTGCATCATCTTTAGATGACAGCCATGCAGACTAATTTGATGCAGTGTGCGGCGTATGGTCTGAGCACTAACAGGCTGACCCCCCACAACTTCCACCTCTGCAGCAATGCTGGAAGCACTCATATATCTATTTCCCAAAGACAACCTCTGGATATGAAGCTGAGCATGTGCACTCAACTTCTTTGGTCGACCATGGCGAGACCTCTTCTGAGTGGAACCTGTCCTGTGAAACCGCTGTATGGTCTTGCCCACCGTGCTGCAGCTCAGTTTCAGGGTCTTGGCAATCTTCTTATAGCCTAGGCCATCTTTATGTAGAGCAACAATTCTTTTTTTAAGATCCTCAGAGAATTCTTTGCCATAAGGTGCCATGTTGAACCTCCAGTAAGTGTGAGAGCGTTAACACCAAATTTAACACACCTGCTCCCCATTCACACCTGAGACCTTGTAACACTAACGAGTCACATGACACCTGGGAGGGAAAATGGCTAATTGGGCCCATATTGGACATTTCCACTTAGGGGTGTAATCACTTTTGTTGCCATTGGTTTGGACATTAATGGCTGTGTGTTGAGTTATTTTGAGGGGACAGCAAATTTACACTGTTATACAGGCTGTACACTCACTACTTTACATTGTAGCAAAGTGTCATTTCTTCAGTGTTGTCACATAAAAAGATATAATAAAATATTTACAAAAATGTGAGGGGTGTACTCACTTTTATGAGATACTGTATATATATATATATATATATATATATATATATATATATATATATATATATATATATATATATATATAGTTCTATGGTGAGTTACCACCCAGGAGCAGCCTTTTTTTACCCAAGCTAGATAACTTCTTTTTTTGTATGCGGGTACTCTCTTGCACTCTTTGGTCTTTTCAAATCTCTTTACTTGTGCATTTCTGTTTCAGAGATAAAATTCCCCTTCCTCAGACCTGCACAAGTAAAGAGATTTGAAAAGACTAGAGAGTGCAAGCTTGTGTTTATGTTTTGGATATAGGGCGGAGCTACGCAGCAGTGAGGTCCCATCTGGTTTTCGGTCCAGGAGCACAGAGACCCTTGCCGGAGCTATTTTGTATCCTGAATGGATTCGCCATACTCTCCTTCTATGGGAGTCCTCCATCACTGAACTTCACAGAACTGATACGAATACACATCTGTATAGTATACTTTCATAGGGTGCTTAGTTTGGAGAAGTTGGACTAACTTTAGGTGGACATATCAAGATGCATTCTTTTGTTTTGTTTTACCAAACTTGTGGAGTGAAAATATCCTGAGTAGTTCCCGTGGAGGAACTTCACCGTTTTTAAGAATAAATGGGTTTTTAAATTTCCCTCACAGCACTACATTTATCATTACTATCAAGCTTGTCCTGTTTCTGTATTAAAGACACTTCGGCAGCTTCCATCTTTAACACAGTGGGGATATATATCCCATCAGAGTGAATTGTATACCTCATATTTATTAGGGCATACCAGGTGAGCATAACTATTCTCAAAATTCTGATAGAGAGGACGGATCATATTGCACTATATTTTCTTTTTTTGTTGTTTTCTGCTTTCTACTATAATTCTCCTGGCAATTACACTTGATGATACCTGAGAGTGCTATCTAACATTCTCACATCGTATAGACTTGTTCATATAGACTTCCTTTCTCCTAGTGACCTTAAAGGTTCAGTCTATCTTTAGATAGCAGCATTCAGGGATTTAGCTTACAATACATTAAGCACCGTCTCATTGTTTCTCATTGTTTTTGTAATTAACTTTACAATTGAAGCATTGGGGAATTATAGCGCTAACACATATCTCTTTGCTTATATATATATATATATATATATATATATATATATATATATATATATATATATATACCCGCATACAAAAAAAGAGGTGCTCTACCAGGAATGAACAACAGCTCAGTAGCTTGTTCTATGGTGAGTTACCACCCAGGAGCAGCCTCTTTTTAGCCCAGTTGTGTTTTTTTACAGAGGAAAACTTTCCTAAAGTATATCAGTCTGATCCTGCCGAGTAAGGTCCACCCAGCCCCAAAATACAAGGCAATTCTCCTTTGAACAAGGAATATGACAACCGCAGACTATCTTTTCAGCCTTCTGTTGGCTTTGTTAGTGAGGTACAGCCATATTCCTCTAAGCACACTGGACAAGGAGTCCACGCCAGGTTTCACCCATCACTAATTTTTTGATCCATTAAAATAACATCAAATTGATCAGAAATACAGTGTAGATATTGTTAATGTTTTTGTAATCCAATTTTATCATTTAAAAGGCTAACTGATCATTAAAGGGACATTAAACCCAATTTTTTTTTCATGATTCAGATAGAGAATACAATTTTAAACAACTTTCTAATTTACTTCTATTATCTAATTTGTTTCATTCTCTTGGTATCATTTGTTGAAGGAGCAGCAATGCACTATTGGTTTCTAACTGAACTCCTGGGTGAGCCAATCACAATCAATATATATATATGCAGCCACCAATTAACTGCTAGAACCTAGGTTCTCTGCTGCTGATGAGCTTGCCTAGATAAACCTTTCAGCAAAGGATAGCAAGAGAAGGAAGCAAAATAAATAATAGAAGTATATTGGAAAGTTGTATAAAATTGTATTATCTATCTGAATCATTAAATAAAAATTTTGGGTTTTATGTCCCTTTAACAAAACTTTTTCTTTCATATATGTGGCGAGAGTCCACAAGCTAGTTACTGATGGGATATATATTGCTACCAGGAGGGGGCAACGTTTCCCAAACCTCAAATGCCTATAAATACACCTCCCACCTCACTCATACCTCAGTTTTTTAAAAAAAACGTTGCCTCCTTGGGAGGTGGTAAAGCATGATGTGCTTGATTTCTTCAGTGAAAGGTGCTGCTAAGCATATTGAAGCCTAGTTCCTCTCTAAGTGCAGTGTTTGTCTGAGGGATGTATTGCCTGATGATACCATGTTTTCGCCTATGGGAAAGCTTTTCATAAGGCTCTCTGTAAATTGGTTGCAGGGATTCATCTGCTGTCTCCCTTTATAAATCGTCTATATACTCTTGTACCATAACCTATGCTGATATGTTTCAGTACTGGTTTGGCTGTGTGCTATATGTGGATGGGTGTCTTACACGGTAAGTAAATACTTTTATTATATACGATACTCTCAGCTATGGATTGGGCACTTTTTAAGTAAAGCTGTTATATATTGTTTGTATACATGCCTTGAGTCAGTAATTCAGTGCTCTTTTTTAGGCCTAGATTTAGAGTTCGGCGGTAAAAGGGCTGTTAACGCTCCGCGGGTTTTTTTCTGGCCGCACCATAAATTTAACTCTGGTATCGAGAGTTCAAACAAATGCTGCGTTAGGCTCCAAAAAAGGAGCGTAGAGCATTTTTACCGCAAATGCAACTCTCGATACCAGAGTTGCTTACGGACGCGGCCGGCATCAAAAACGTGCTCGTGCACGATTCTCCCATAGGAAACAATGGGGCTGTTTGAGCTGAAAAAAAACCTAACACCTGCAAAAAAGCAGCGTTCAGCTCCTAACGCAGCCCCATTGTTTCCTATGGGGAAACACTTCCTACGTCTGCACCTAACACCCTAACATGTACCCCGAGTCTAAACACCCCTAACCTTACACTTATTAACTCCTAATCTGCCGCCCCCGCTATCGCTGACCCCTGCATTACACTTTTAACCCCTAATCTGCCGCTCCGTAAACCGCCGCCACCTACGTTATCCCTATGTACCCCTAATCTGCTGCCCTAACATCGCCGACCCCTATGTTATATTTATTAACCCCTAATCTGCCCCCCACAACGTCGCCGACACCTGCCTACACTTATTAACCCCTAATCTGCCGAGCGGACCTGAGCGCTACTATAATAAAGTTATTAACCCCTAATCCGCCTCACTAACCCTATCATAAATAGTATTAACCCCTAATCTGCCCTCCCTAACATCGCCGACACCTACCTTCAATTATTAACCCCTAATCTGCCGACCGGAGCTCACCGCTATTCTAATAAATGTATTAACCCCTAAAGCTAAGTCTAACCCTAACACTAACACCCCCCTAAGTTAAATATAATTTTTATCTAACGAAATAAATTAACTCTTATTAAATAAATGATTCCTATTTAAAGCTAAATACTTACCTGTAAAATAAATCCTAATATAGCTACAATATAAATTATAATTATATTATAGCTATTTTAGGATTAATATTTATTTTACAGGCAACTTTGTAATTATTTTAACCAGGTACAATAGCTATTAAATAGTTAAGAACTATTTAATAGTTACCTAGTTAAAATAATAACAAATTTACCTGTAAAATAAATCCTAACCTAAGATATAATTAAACCTAACACTACCCTATCAATAAAATAATTAAATAAACTACCTACAATTACCTACAATTAACCTAACACTACACTATCAATAAATTAATTAAACACAATTGCTACAAATAAATAAAATTAAATAAACTATCTAAAGTACAAAAAATAAAAAAGAACTAAGTTACAGAAAATAATAAAATATTTACAAACATAAGAAAAATATTACAACAATTTTAAACTAATTACACCTACTCTAAGCCCCCTAATAAAATAACAAAGACCCCCAAAATAAAAAATTCACTACCCTATTCTAAAATACAAATATTACAAGCTCTTTTACCTTACCAGCCCTGAACAGGGCCCTTTGCGGGGCATGCCCCAAGAATTTCAGCTCTTTTGCCTGTAAAAAAAAACATACAATACCCCCCCCCCCCAACATTACAACCCACCACCCACATACCCCTAATCTAACCCAAACCCCCCTTAAATAAACCTAACACTACCCCCCTGATGATCTTCCTACCTTGTCTTCACCATGCCAGGTTCACCGATCCGTCCTGGCTCCAAGATCTTCATCCAACCCAAGCGGGGGCTAGACATCCACTGAAGAAGTCCAGAAGAGGGTCCAAAGTCTTCCTCCTATCCGTCAAGAAGAGGACATCCGGACCGGCAAACATCTTCTCCAAGCGGCATCTTCTATCTTCTTCCATCCGATGACGACCGGCTCCATCTTGAAGACCTCCAGCGCGGATCCATCCTCTTCTTCCGACGACTAGACGACGAATGACGGTTCCTTTAAGGGACGTCATCCAAGATGGCGTCCCTCGAATTCCGATTGGCTGATAGGATTCTATCAGCCAATCGGAATTAAGGTAGGAATTTTCTGATTGGCTGATGGAATCAGCCAATCAGAATCAAGTTCAATCCGATTGGCTGATCCAATCAGCCAATCAGATTGAGCTCGCATTCTATTGGCTGATCGGAACAGCCAATAGAATGCGAGCTCAATCTGATTGGCTGATTGGATCAGCCAATCGGATTGAACTATATTCTGATTGGCTGATTCCATCAGCCAATCAGAAAATTCCTACCTTAATTCCGATTGGCTGATAGAATCCTATCAGCCAATCGGAATTCGAGGGACGCCATCTTGGATGACGTCCCTTAAAGGAACCGTCATTCGTCGTCTAGTCGTCGGAAGAAGAGGATGGATCCGCGCTGGAGGTCTTCAAGATGGAGCCGGTCGTCATCGGATGGAAGAAGATAGAAGATGCCGCTTGGAGAAGATGTTTGCCGGTCCGGATGTCCTCTTCTTGCCGGATAGGAGGAAGACTTTGGACCCTCTTCTGGACTTCTTCAGTGGATGTCTAGCCCCCGCTTGGGTTGGATGAAGATCTTGGAGCCAGGACGGATCGGTGAACCTGGCATGGTGAAGACAAGGTAGGAAGATCATCAGGGGGGTAGTGTTAGGTTTATTTAAGGGGGGTTTGGGTTAGATTAGGGGTATGTGGGTGGTGGGTTGTAATGTTGGGGGGGGTATTGTATGTTTTTTTTTACAGGCAAAAGAGCTGAAATTCTTGGGGCATGCCCCGCAAAGGGCCCTGTTCAGGGCTGGTAAGGTAAAAGAGCTTGTAATATTTGTATTTTAGAATAGGGTAGGGAATTTTTTATTTTGGGGGGCTTTGTTATTTTATTAGGGGGCTTAGAGTAGGTGTAATTAGTTTAAAATTGTTGTAATATTTTTCTTATCTTTGTAAATATTTTATTATTTTCTGTAACTTAGTTCTTTTTTATTTTTTGTACTTTAGATAGTTTATTTAATTTTATTTATTTGTAGCAATTGTGTTTAATTAATTTATTGATAGTGTAGTGTTAGGTTAATTGTAGGTAATTGTAGGTAGTTTATTTAATTATTTTATTGATAGGGTAGTGTTAGGTTTAATTATATCTTAGGTTAGGATTTATTTTACAGGTAAATTTGTTATTATTTTAACTAGGTAACTATTAAATAGTTCTTAACTATTTAATAGCTATTGTACCTGGTTAAAATAATTACAAAGTTGCCTGTAAAATAAATATTAATCCTAAAATAGCTATAATATAATTATAAATTATATTGTAGCTATATTAGGATTTATTTTACAGGTAAGTATTTAGCTTTAAATAGGAATTATTTATTTAATAAGAGTTAATTTATTTCGTTAGATAAAAATTATATTTAACTTAGGGGGGTGTTAGTGTTAGGGTTAGACTTAGCTTTAGGGGTTAATACATTTATTAGAATAGCGGTGAGCTCCGGTCGGCAGATTAGGGGTTAATAATTGAAGGTAGGTGTCGGCGATGTTAGGGAGGGCAGATTAGGGGTTAATACTATTTATGATAGGGTTAGTGAGGCGGATTAGGGGTTAATAACTTTATTATAGTAGCGCTCAGGTCCGCTCGGCAGATTAGGGGTTAATAAGTGTAGGTAGGTGTCGGCGACGTTGTGGGGGGCAGATTAGGGGTTAATAAATATAACATAGGGGTCGGCGATGTTAGGGGTAGCAGATTAGGGGTACATAGGGATAACGTAGGTGGCGGCGATTTGCGGTCGGAAGATTAGGGGTTAATTATTTTAAGTAGCTTGCGGCGACGTTGTGGGGGGCAAGTTAGGGGTTAATAGATATAATACAGGGGTCGGCGGTGTTAGGGGCAGCAGATTAGGGGTACATAAGTATAACGTAGGTGGCGGTCGGCAGATTAGGGGTTAAAATTTTTAATCGAGTGGCGGCGATATGGGGGGACCTCGGTTTAGGGGTACATAGGTAGTTTATGGGTGTTAGTGTACTTTAGGGTACAGTAGTTAAGAGCTTTATAAACCGGCGTTAGCCAGAAAGCTCTTAACTCCTGCTATTTTCAGGCGGCTGGAATCTTGTCGTTAGAGCTCTAACGCTCACTGCAGAAACGACTCTAAATACCGGCGTTAGGAAGATCCCATTGAAAAGATAGGCTACGCAAATGGCGTAGGGGGATCTGCGGTATGGAAAAGTCGCGGCTGTAAAGTGAGCGTTAGACCCTTTAATCACTGACTCCAAATACCAGCGGGCGCCCAAAACCAGCGTTAGGAGCCTCTAACGCTGGTTTTGACGGCTACCGCCGAACTCTAAATCTAGGCCTTAGTGACTTTAATTAGTAGCTAAATGTTTGTCACGGTTGGTAGAGTCTGTGAAACATACAGTTTTTTTGGAGCAACTAATTTATTTATAAATTAGAATGCTACTTATTATATTAATCTCATGGAATGCTGATAATCACATTTTATGCAGTATAATAGAAGTATCCAGTTAGGCTTTATTTAGCTACATTTCATTTTTTTGTAAAAACAAACTAATTTCTTACCTGCTTTTTACAGTGATAGGTGTATTAGAAATTTGTGCTTAAATGCGCATGTGATGCCGTTATTTATGTCATGCGTGACGCGGCATCATTTTGCGCTGTGTTTTAGCACTAAAATTTCTCTGCCAAATTTGCCGTTATAAGCTCTGCCCCAGCTCATTCAGTGCTCTCAGAAAACGCTTACGCCTAGATTTAGAGTTCTGCGGCCAAAGGGGTGCTTTAGCTACGCATGCTTTTTTCTGGCCGCACCTTTTAAATACCGCTGGTATTGAGAGTTCACAGAATGGCTGCGTTAGGCTCCAAAAAAGGAGCGTAGAGCATATTTAACGCAACTTCAACTCTCGATACCAGCGGTGCTTACGGCCGCGGCCAGCTTCAAAAACGTGCTCGTGCACGATTCCCCCATAGAAAACAATGGGGCTGTTTGAGCTGAAAAAAAACCTAACACCTGCAAAAAAGCCGCGTTCAGCTCCTAACGCAGCCCCATTGTTTTCTATGGGGAAACACTTCCTACGTCTGCACCTAACACTCTAACATGTACCCCGAGTCTAAACACCCCTAACCTTACACTTATTAACCCCTATTCTGCCGCCCCCGCTATCGCTGACCCCTGCATATTATTATTAACCCCTAATCTGCCGCTCCGTAAACCGCTGCTACTTACATTAGCCCTATGTACCCCTAATCTGCTGCCCCTAACACCGCCGACCCCTATATTATATTTATTAACCCCTAATCTGCCCCCCACAACGTCGCCTCCACCTGCCTACACTTATTAACCCCTAATCTGCGGTCCGCACGCCGCCGCTACTATAATAAAGCTATTAACCCCTAATCCGCCTCACTCCCGCCTCAATAACCCTATAATAAATAGTATTAACCCCTAATCTGCCCTCCCTAACATCGCCGACACCTAACTTCAAGTATTAACCCCTAATCTGCCGATCGGAGTTCACCACTACTATAATAAATTTTTTAACCCCTAAAGCTCATTTTAAACCTAACCCTAACACCCCCCTAAATTAAATATAATTTTATTCTAACTAAATAAATTAACTCTTATTAAATAAATTATTCCTATTTAAATCTAAATACTTACCTGTAAAATAAACCCTAATATAGCTACAACATAAATTATAATTATATTATAGCTATTTTAGGATTAATATTTATTTTACAGGCAACTTTGTATTTATTTTAACCAGGTACAATAGCTATTAAATAGTTAAGAACTATTTAATAGCTAAAATAGTTAAAATAATTACAAAATTACCTGTAAAATAAATCCTAACCTAAGTTACAATTAAACCTAACACTACACTATCAATAAATTAATTAAATAAAATACCAACAATTATCTAAAATTAAACCTAACACTACATTATCAATAAATTATTTAAATAAAATATCTACAAATAAATACAATGAAATAAACTAACTAAAGTATAAAAAATAAAAAAGAACTAAGTTACAAAAAATAAAAAAATATTTACAAACATTAGAAAAATATTACAACAATTTTAAACTAATTACACCTACTCTAAGCCCCGTAATAAAATAACAAAGCCCCCCAAAATAAAAAAATGCCCTACCCTATTCTAAATTAAAAAAGTTCAAAGCTCTTTTACCTTACCAGCCCTGAACAGGGCCCTTTGCGGGGCATGCCCCAAAGAATTCAGCTCTTTTGCCTGTAAAAAAACACATACAATACCCCCCCAACATTACAACCCACCACCCACATACCCATAATCTAACCCAAACCCCCCTTAAATAAACCTAACACTAAGCCCCTGAAGATCTTCCTACCTTATCTTCACCATACCAGGTTCAACGATCGGTCCTCGGAAGTGTTGATCCAAGCCCAAGCGGGGGGCTGAAGAGTGACGTCCATCCTCGGGCTGAAGTCTGGATCCAAGCGGCAGCTGAAGAAATCCATCATCGGGCTGAAGTCGGAAGTCCATCATCGGGATGAAGTCTTCTATCAAGCCGCATCTTCATTCTTCTTTGTTCTGGAGCGGAGCGGAGCCATCTTCTTCCAAGCCGACGCGGAACATCCTCTTCAACCGACGCCTACTTGCCGAATGACGGTTCCTTTAAGTGACGTCATCCAAGATGGCGTCCCTCGAATTCTGATTGGCTGATAGGATTCTATCAGCCAATCGGAATTAAGGTAGGAATATTCTGATTGGCTGATGGAATCAGCCAATCAGAATCAAGTTCAATCCGATTGGCTGATCCAATCAGCCAATCAGATTGAGCTCGCATTCTATTGGCTGTTCCGATCAGCCAATAGAATGCAAGCTCAATCTGATTGGCTGATTGGATCAGCCAATCGGATTGAACTTGATAGCATATGATATCAAAATAACAAGAGTATTGCATTGAGCAATGATACTTTTTTATAGGACTAACTATACATTTATAAGTTGAAAAGCTTTCGGAAGAGATAACAAAAATAGAATACCCTAAGGAGGTAGTTACTGCAACTCACAAAGTGTGATTTTCCCAGTAATCACACTAAAAAATATATTAAAAAACCAAATCTCTGAGTGCGCATAAAATGCTCTACCTGATAGTGGTGGTCTTTATATTAATTTTAATTCACTAAGGCCTAGATTTAGAGTTTGGCGGTAGCCGTGAAAACCAGCGTTAGAGGCTCCTAATGCTGGTTTTAGGCTACCTCCGGTATTTGGAGTCACTCAAAAAAGGGTCTAACGCTCACTTTTCAGCCGCGACTTTTCCATACCGCAGATCCCCTTACGTCAATTGCGTATCCTATCTTTTCAATGGGATCTTTCTAACTCCGGTATTTAGAGTCGTGTCTGAAGTGAGCGTTAGAATTCAAACAACAAAACTCCAGCCGCAGAAAAAAGTCAGTAGTTAAGAGCTTTCTGGGCTAACGCCGGTTTATAAAGCTCTTAACTACTGTACTCTAAAGTACACTAACACCCATAAACTACCTATGTACCCCTAAACCGAGGCCCCCCCCACATCGCCGCCACTCGATTACATTTTTTTAACCCCTAATCTGCCGACCGCCACCTACGTTATCCTTATGTACCCCTAATCTGCTGCCCCTAACACCGCCGACCCCTATATTATATTTATTAACCCCTAACCTGCCCCCCACAGCCAGCTACCTACAATAATTAACCCCTAATCTGCCGACCGCAAAGCGCCGCTACTTAAGTTATCCTTATGTACCCCTAATCTGCTGCCCCTAACACCGCCGACCCCTATATTATATTTATTAACCCCTAATCTGCCCCCCCTCAATGTCGCCTCCACCTGCCTACACTTATTAACCCCTAATCTGCCGAGCGGACCGCACCGCTACTATAATAAAGTTATTAACCCCTAATTCACCTCACTAACCCTATAATAAATAGTATTAACCCCTAATCTGCCCTCCCTAACATCGCCGACACCTAACTTCAATTATTAACCCCTAATCTGCCGACCGGAACTCACCACTATTCTAATAAATGTATTAACCCCTAAAGCTAAGTCTAACACTAACACCCCCTAACTTAAATATAATTTAAATCTAACGAAATTAATTAACTCTTATTAAATAAATTATTCCTATTTAAAGCTAAATACTTACCTGTAAAATAAATCCTAATATAGCTACAATATAAATTATAATTATATTATAGCTATTTTAGGATTAATATTTATTTTACAGGTAACTTTGTATTTATTTTAACCAGGTACAATAGCTATTAAATAGTTAAGAACTATTTAATAGCTAAAATAGTTAAAATAATTACAAAATTACCTGTAAAATAAAACCTAACCTAAGTTACAATTAAACCTAACACTATACTATCATTAAATTAATTAAATAAAATACCTACAATTACCTACAATTAAACCTAACACTACACTATCAATACATTAATTAAATACAATACCTACAAATAACTACAATGAAATAAACTAACTAAAGTACAAAAAATAAAAAAGAACTAAGTTACAAAAAATAAAAAAATATTTACAAACATAAGAAAAATATTACAACAATTTTAAACTAATTACACCTACTCTAAGCCCCCTAATAAAATAACAAAGACCCCCAAAATAAAAAATGCCCTACCCTATTCTAAATTACTAAAGTTCAAAGCTCTTTTACCTTACCAGCCCTGAACAGGGCCCTTTGTGGGGCATGCCCCAAAGAATTCAGCTCTTTTGCCTGTAAAAAAAAACATACAATACCCCCCCCCCAACATTACAACCCACCACCCACATACCCCTAATCTAACCCAAACCCCCCTTAAATAAACCTAACACTAAGCCCCTGAAGATCATCCTACCTTGTCTTCACCTCACCGGGTATCACCAATCGGTCCTGGCTCCAAAATCTTCATCCAACCCAAGCGGGGGCTGGCGATCCATCATCCGGTGGCTGAAGAGGTCCAGAAGAGGCTCCAAAGTCTTCATCCTATCCGGGAAGAAGAGTAGATCCGGACCGGCAACCATCTTCTTCCAAGCGGCATCTTCTATCTTCATCCGATGAGGACTGGCTCCATCCTGAAGACCTCCACCGCGGACCCATCTTCATCCGGCGACGTCCAACTGAAGAATGACGGTTCCTTTAAGGGACGTCATCCAAGATGGCGTCCCTCGAATTTCGATTGGCTGATAGGATTCTATCAGCCAATCGGAATTAAGGTAGGAATATTCTGATTGGCTGATGGAATCAGCCAATCAGAATCAAGATCAATCCGATTGGCTGATCCAATCAGCCAATCAGATTGAGCTTGCATTCTATTGGCTGATCGGAACAGCCAATAGAATGCGAGCTCAATCTGATTGGCTGATTGGATCAGCCAATCGGATTGATCTTGATTCTGATTGGCTGATTCCATCAGCCAATCAGATTATTCCTACCTTAATTCCGATTGGCTGATAGAATCCTATCAGCCAATCGGAATTCGAGGGACGCCATCTTGGATGACGTCCCTTAAAGGAACCGTCATTCTTCAGTTGGACGTCGCCGGATGAAGATGGGTCCGCGGTGGAGGTCTTCAGGATGTAGCCGGTCCTCATCGGATGAAGATAGAAGATGCCGCATGGAAGAAGATGGTTGCCGGTCCGGATCTACTATTCTTCCCGGATAGGATGAAGACTTTGGACCCTCTTCTGGACTTCTTCAGCCATCGGATGATGGATGTCTAGCCCCCTCTTGGGTTGGATGAAGATATCGGAGCCAGGACGGATCGGTGTGATACCCGGTGAGGTGAAGACAAGGTAGGAAGATCTTCAGGGGCTTAGTGTTAGGTTTATTTAAGGGGGGTTTGGGTTAGATTAGGGGTATGTGTTTGGTGGATTGTAATGTTGGGGGGGGGGTATTGTATGTTTTTTTTTACAGGCAAAAGAGCTGAATTCTTTGGGGCATGCCCCGCAAAGGGCCCTGTTCAGGACTGGTAAGGTAAAAGAGCTTTGAACTTTAGTAATTTAGAATAGGGTAGGGCATTTTTTATTTTGGGGGGCTTTGTTATTTTATTAGGGGGCTTAGAGTAGGTGTAATTAGTTTAAAATTGTTGTAAGATTTTCCTTATGTTTGTAAATATTTTTTTATTTTTTGTAACTTAGTTCTTTTTTATTTTTTGTACTTTAGTTAGTTTATTTCATTGTAGTTATTTGTAGATATTGTATTTAATTAATGTATTGATAGTGTAGTGTTAGGTTTAATTTTAGGTAATTGTAGATATTTTATTTAATTAATTTAATGATAGTGTAGTGTTAGGTTTAATTGTAACTTAGGTTAGGATTTATTTTACAGGTAATTTTGTTATTATTTTAACTAGGTAACTATTAAATAGTTATTAACTATTTAATAGCTATTGTACCTGGTTAAAATAATTACAAAGTTACCTGTAAAATAAATATTAATCCTAAAATAGCTATAATATAATTATAATTTATATTGTAGCTATATTAGGATTTATTTTACAGGTAAGTATTTAGCTTTAAATAGGAATAATTTATTTAATAAGAGATAATTAATTTCGTTAGATTAAAATTATATTTAATTTAGGGGGGTATTAGTGTTAGGGTTAGACTTAGCTTTAGGGGTTAATACATTTATTAGAATAGCGGTGAACTCCAGTCGGCAGATTAGGGGTTAATAATTGAAGTTAGGTGTCGGCGATGTTAGGGAGGGCAGATTAGGGGTTAATACTATTTATTATAGGGTTAGTGAGGCGGATTAGGGGTTAATAACTTTATTATAGTAGCGCTCAGGTCCGGTCGGCAGATTAGGGGTTAATAAGTGTAGGCAGGTGGAGGCGACGTTGAGGGGGGCAGATTAGGGGTTAATAAATATAATATAGGGGTCGGCGGTGTTAGGGGCAGCAGATTAGGGGTACATAGGGATAATGTAAGTAGCGGCGGTTTACGGAGCGGCAGATTAGGGGTTAATAATAATATGCAGGGGTCAGCAATAGCAAGGGCTGCAGAATAGGGGTTAATAAGTGTAAGGTTAGGGGTGTTTAGACTCGGGGTACATGTTAGAGTGTTAGGTGCAGACGTAGGAAGTGTTTCCCCATAGGAAACAATGGTGCTGCATTAGGAGCTGAACACGGCTTTTTTGCAGGTGTTAGGTTTTTTTTCAGCTCAAACAGCCCCATTGTTTCCTATGGGGGAATCGTGCACGAGCACGTTTTTGAGGCTGGCCGCGTCCGTAAGCAACTCTGGTATCGAGAGTTGAAGCTGCGTTAAATATGCTCTACGCTCCTTTTTTGGAGCCTAACGCAGCCTTTATGTGGACTCTCAATACCAGAGTTATTTTTATGGTGCGGCCAGAAAAAAGCCGGCGTTAGCTACGCGGGTCCTTACCGCCAAAACTCTAAATCTAGCCGTTAGAATGTACTAAACTTAAAATATTATTGGTTTATTTTCAAATATATAAAATTCATACAACCACACATAAAAAACATACACATAAAATATATATTTTTTTTTAAATACTGAATATCTAAGGTGCACCTTTTTCCAATTAATATATAAAAATTCATATATATAACATCCAGTTTATACATATATTTCAATTTATACTCAATGTGTATTTCATCAAAGTCCAATGTATCCCAAATTCTTATGGTAAAAAGAGGCTACTTTTTGGTCTTTGTATGTATAAACAATCTTTTTTTGTATCCACTGATATAACTTTGTTACTTATGGCCTTTTGGGGTTCGTTAAATAAGCTGAAGCAGTATCCTTTGTTTTTATTTTGGTAGTACTGCAGAGTCCAAACAAATGCTGTAGCAGTGTCCTTTAAATTTATAATAATCCTTTTACAATGTCTCTCCAATTCATCTAACTGTTTGGGAGATATCCAAATGTAGTATTAGAAGCCCCAAGGTAACTCTTGTAACTTTCACCAGAATACGAAAGACTCTCTTTCCCCGACCGCGCCCTTTACCTTTGCGAATGATCCTCCAGCGTCTCTGATGTCGGCCGATAGTTCAGGCCGTGACGTGTATCCTCACACGTGTCCGGTGGCTCGGTCGGGTTACCGGTGCTGTGAATTTAGCTGTGGGTTACCTTAGGAGATTGTTATGCCAACGGAGCCTCTCTAAGGAGTTGGATTTTATGGTGGTGAAATTACCTTTAAACGGACACATCTTTCTCGTGAAAGTTACAAGAGTTACCTTGGGGCTTATAATACTACATTTGGATATCTCCCAAACAGTTATATGAATTGGAGAGACATTGTAAAAGGATTATTATACATTTATAGGACACTGCTACAGCATTTGTTTGGACTCTGCAGTACTACCAAAATAAAAACAAAGGATACTGCTTCAGCTTATTTAACAAACCCCAAAAGGCCATAAGTAACAAAGTTATATCAGTGGATACAAAAAAAGATTGTTTATACATACAAAGACCAAAAAGTAGCCTATTTTTACCATAAGAATTTGGGATACATTGGACTTTGATGAAATACACATTGAGTATAAATTGAAATATATGTATCAACTGGATGTTATATATATGAATTTTTATATATTAATTTGAAAAAGGTGCACCTTAGATATTCAGTATTTTAAAAAAAATAAAAAAAATTATGTGTTTTTTATGTGTGGTTGTATGAATTTTATATATTTGAAAATAAACCAATAATATTTTAAGTTTAGTACATTCTAAGTGAATTAAAATTAATATAAAGACCACCACTATCAGGTAGAGCATTTTATGCACACTCAGAGATTTGTTTTTTTAAGCATTCGGAAGAGTTCCTTCCTTTATCAAGTCTAAAGCAATACTGGCCAATTCAATGGATTTTACAGATTATATCATAAAACACAGAATAGCTAAGAAGAAAGAAAGTGCAGGGAGAGGAAGAGGTGTCATAAAAATCATGAGGGGGGCTTAGGTAACAGGCAGACAGTGTCCAGTGTGGGAGAACAGACAGGGGAAATATATAGCTTTACATAGAGAATATACTGACATAAAGTTATATATCAACATTGAATCAATATCTATAAAGATGTGAAATTGTATATACAGGGGGAATACAAAAGTTAAAAAAAGACAAAAGTGTGGACATAGACTTACCTGTGTACCTATGTATAAAGAATGTGGAATATACAATGTAATTGACTAAATGAAAGTACATTACAAAAATTTTTGATAATGTGTTAAGAATCCAGAGTCCACATTTAGTCCAGAATTAAACAGGTTGAAGTGCATTATCATTTTCATTTCAAAGGTTTTTCTTTCCATGGTGTTTTTGAAGTTGCCTCTGAGAATTTTGATTTTGAGGTTTTGGATAGAGTGGTCAGGTTGGGTGAAATGGTGACCAACAGGGGTGCAGTATTTTGTTTCACAGTGGTTTTTGATTGAGTGTCTGTGTAAGTTCATAAGTGCAGTTTTTGGCTTGTTTCTCCAATATAGCACCCCATTTCACATACAGTGCAATGTATCATGTATACCACATTTGCAGATATACATGAATATGCCCCTTTAATGTTATAAGATTTATTATTGTGATTTGCTGTGCTGCTTTCACAAACGTGTTGACACAGTTTGCAGAGAGCTTTATAGCAGCACTTGGTTCCATTCTGAGTGTTCTTTTTCTCAAGGGGTAGCTTCCTATGTACCAGTTTCTGCTTTAAGTTAGGTGGTTGTCTGTATGCCAGGATTGGGGGTTTTGGAAAGTTTTTTTGAGTGTGGGATCCTCTAAGAGTAGTGGCTGTAAGTCTTTTATGATTTTTCGTATCCCTTCCACAGCAGGGTTGTATTTGACTACTAGTGGGATACGTGATATGTTTTTCTTCTCCCTGTATTGTAGTAAGTGTTCACGTGGAGTATTGAAGGCAGAGTTAATTTTTTTTATTTATAATCCTTGTTTTGTAACTTTTTTTCTCTGAATGATATGCATATTGATGTATCCTTTACTGATGGGATTTCTTCTGATTCAGAGGACGCCACATCAGAGACAGATATAGACACATCATCTTTTTTATTTAAGATAGACTAAATGTCAGGTTAGGAAATGTCCAGAAGAAGACCCAAATGCTAGGGCGAACTTAAACAACACCCTTGCACTCTGAGTTTAATCCAGGATGTGACCCTACGACAACCTCCAAAAAACAATGTACTCACAATATGGAGCAGGGTTAGCCTGTGTCCAAAGTAATTCAAGATAACAGCCAGATAGACTTCTGAATAAGGAACTGGTTTCAGGAAATGTCTTCCACAGAATCAGGAGAGCAGGGATAGTCCACTTATACTCAGACAGAAGAAGGGTAAAACAAGAAACAGTTAATAATGCAGGAGTAGGTAATTTGTTATCAGGCAGTTTGAGGGTTAACACTGTGTAGTCAGTCCTTGCAGAGTTTGCAACAGGTAATCAGGCAGTTTGAGGGTTAACACTGAATAGTCAGTCCTTGCAGAGTTTGCAACAGGTTATCAGGCAGTTTGAGGGTTAACACTGAATAGTCAGAACTTGCAGAGTTTGCAACAGGTTATCAGGCAGTTTGAGGGTTAACACAGAATATTCAGTACTTGCAGAGTCTGGCAACAGTATATCAGGTAGTTTGAAGGTTAACACTGATTAATCAGTTCTTGCTGAGTTTGGCAGTAGGTTAAAATGCAGTTTGAGAGTTTCACAGAATAAACAGTATTTGCAGAGTTTGGCAGCAGGTTAAAAATGCAGTTTGAGAGTTTCACAGAATAAACAGTACCTGCAGTGTTTGGCAACAAGATATCAAGCAGTTTGAAGGTTTACACCGAATAAACAGTATTTGCAGAGTTTGGCAGCAGGTTAACATGCAGTTAGAGAGTTTCACAGAGTTAACCCAGCATAGTCAGTCCTTGAAGAGACTGGCAACAGAAAATCAGCAATTAGAGAGTTTCCTCAGCGAATTCCTCACAGAAGACACAAAGAGGAACAAACAAATGGGCACTGAAGAAACAGGAAGCCCGGAATAAAAAGCCTGGTCGTGACATCATCAGGAATGGGTGGCTCAGACTACCTGTCAATCAAGCACACAGAGAGGACTGCCAGAGCTTCCCAGCGGCTGAGTATGACAGTGCCCCCTCCTCAAGGACCCCTCCGGGGGCCTGGCAGGGTATTTCTTGTGAAAAGACTTGACAAGAGCTGGAGTATGAACATGAGAGGCCGGTTCCCAAGATCGTTCAGAGATAGGATAACCCTTCCAATGGACCAGGTAGTACAGCCGATTGCCCCGTAGCTTGGAATCCAGAATCTGGCTGACTTCAAACTCAGAAGTTCCCTCTACGGAAAGTGGAGGAGGTGGTTCACTCCTGATAGAGTACCGATTGTAGATGACTGACTTGAGTAGGGAGACATGAAACACTGGATGGATCTTGAGAGTCTTGGGTAAGGCCAGGCGGCATGCAGAAGAACAAACTTTGGAAACAATTCAAAAAGGTCCAATGTACTTAGGACCCAACTTAGTACAAGGTTGTTTTAGACGTATGAATCTGGTGGATAAAAATACTCTGTCTCCAGTACGAAGTAAAGGAGCCTTGCACCTTCTGTGATCAGCATAGTTCTTATGTCTTAAGGAAGAAGAAAGTAGATTTTGACAAATGAGTTGCCAGTGGTTACTGAGATTTTTCACTATACGATCTGCTCCAGGGACTTCAGTAGAACTGGTAATCATAGGAAAGGTTCTAGGTTCAAAACCATAAGCTGCCTTAAAGGGAGAGGTCTGTAATGAGGCATTAAAACATGAGTTGTGAGCTGATTCCGCCAAAGGCAATAACTGAGACCAGTTGGAGTGGTGATGGTCTACATACTGTCTAAGAAAATATTCCAAGGCTTGATTTACACGCTCAGCCTGTCCGTTGGATTGAGGATGATGTGCAGTAGAAAGAGATATGTTGATTCCAAAGTGCTTACAAAAAGACCTCCAAAATTTGGAAACAAATTGGACTCCACGATCTGAGACTATGTCAGTGGGAAAACCATGTAAACGAGATATATGTAGAACAAAGAGTTCAGAAAGTCTTCGAGCTGAAGGCAAGCCTGGAAGAGGTATGAAGTGAGCAGACTTGGAGAACCGATCCACCACTACCCAAATGGTTGTATTTCCAGCAGAAACAGGAAGATTTGTAACAAAGTCCATGGATAAGTGAGACCAAGGGTAATGAGGAATAGGAAGAGGGTGTAATAGACCAAACGGTCGATGAGAAGATTATTTGTTCGAAGCACAAGAACTACAAGCAGCAATATAATCCTTAACATCCCTCCTCATAGTGGACCACCAAACATGCTGCTTCAGTTTCCACAAAGTATTGGTTACTCCAGGATGACCTGCTGAAATGTTGTCGTGAGCCCAACGTAGAAGCTTAAGACATAATCCTTTGGGTACATACAGGATACCAGAAGGTAGTTTGCAAGAAGATGGTACCCGGACTTGAGCAGCATGTAAAGCCTGTACTGGAAAAGAAGATACTTGAGCCAAAACTTTGACTGGACGTAGTATAGGTTCAGAATCCATTGGAGAAGGTTCAGAAGATTTGAACTGCCTAGATAAAGCATCTGCCTTGGAATTTTTTGAACCAGGAACATAGGAAAGTACAAAATTAAACCTGGAGAAGAACAAGGCCCACCGAGCCTGACGAGGATTGAGACGTGTAGCTGTTTGGAGGTATAAAAGATTCTTGTGATCTGTCAGAATGAAAAAAGGTTGACTGGTACCCTCTAACCAATGCCTCCATTCTTCCAAAGCTAATTTTATAGCCAAAAGCTCCTTATTGCCCACATCATAATTTAACTCGGCAGGATTGCATTTTTTCTAAAAGAACGCCACAGGATGTATCTTGCTGGTAGTCGGATCACGTTGGGAGAGAACAGCTGCGCTGCAGAATCTGTTGGCGCTCTACAAATACCTGATAATAATAATAATAACAGCTCCAGCTGCTATAGAGGAAGCGTCAACCTCCAAAATAACCTGGAGATCAGGAATTGGATGACTGAGAAGAGGTGCAGTGAAAATGCTGATTTTAGCTTTTCAAAAGCCTGTACTGCCGAAGAGGACCAGTTCTTACAATTTTGCCCTTTCTTAGTAAGAGAAGTGAGCGGAGACGTGATGTCAGCAAAGTTCTTTATAAACTTTCTATAGTAATTGGCAAAGCCAAGAAACCTCTGCAGGGATTTGAGAGTAGTTGGTCTGGGCCAGTCCTTAATAGCCGAAAGTTTAGCAGGATCCATCTCAAAACCTGATTCAGAAATGATATACCCCAAAAAGGGAATGGAACTCTGATGAAAAGAGCATTTCTCCAATTTAGCGAACAGGGAATTGTCTCGTAACCTCTGAAGTACCAGTCTTACATGATGTACATGTTCCTGTAATGTTTTCGAATAGATCAGAATGTCATCGAGATAAATGATAACAAATTGATTTAGATAATCTCTGAAGATTTCGTTAACAAAGTGCTGAAATACTGCTGGTGCATTGCACAATCCGAATGGCATTGCTAGATACTCGTAGTGACCAAATCTAGTGTTAAATGCCATCTTCCATTTGTCTCCTTTACGGATTCTGACCAAATTGTAGGCCCCACGGAGATCTAACTTGGAAAAATTAGAAGCACCTTGAAGACGATCAAATAACTCAGAAATAAGTGGCAGAGGATAGCTGTTTTTGACAGTAATCTGATTAAAGGAAAGATAATCAATACAGGGATCTTTTTTTCCCAATGAAGAAAAAACCCGCACCCACAGGTGATGAGGAAGGACGAATAAATCCTCTGGCTAAGTTGTCCTTTATGTATTCCTCAAGAGAGACATTTTCTTGACGAGAGAGTGGATAGGTCCTTCCCTTAGGTAGAGGAGCCACTGAATACAATTCGATAGGACAGTCAAATATCCGTGTGTGGAGGTAACGTCTCAGCCTCCTTTTTAGAAAACACATCACTAAAGGCATGATAGTAATTAGGCAATAAATCAGGAACTTCCACCATAGCTACGACAGTACAAGATGGTTTAGACGGATTTTGCAGGCAATGTTTGAAACAGGTAGTTCCCCAGGAAATAAGTTCTCCTTTAGACCATGAGAAAACTGGATCATGAAGCTGCAACCAAGGTAACCCCAGAATCAATGGTATGTGGGGAGAAGAGATGACATCAAAATGAATAATTTCAGAATGGAGTATGCCCACAGACAAAAGAATAGGAATTTTAGAATGTTGTATGATACCAGATCCTAGAGGCTGTCCACTAACAGTAGTTACCTTAATTAACTGTTTCTTGGCTTGAAGAGGAATCCTGAGAGAGTCAGCAAAGTTTGAATCAATGAAAACTTCAGCAGCTCCAGAGTCATTGAGAGCTTGAGCTTGAAACTTGGTGTTTCCAAAAGTGATAGTCACAGGAAAAAAAAGTTT
Organism: Bombina bombina; assembly: GCF_027579735.1. NCBI lineage: Eukaryota > Metazoa > Chordata > Amphibia > Anura > Bombinatoridae > Bombina > Bombina bombina. The sequence continues at coordinate 142,450,313 of NC_069504.1, read as the reverse complement.
AGAATTGAGGGAAGACATGGGATTCTGACTTAACTCTGTCCCTCTATCAAAAGTTAAGCCTTGGCTTTTTCTGGCCGGATAGGACAGTCCTTCAGTAAATGTCCTTTGGTACCACAATAGAGACATAATCCAAGAGCTTCTGACAATTTAATAGCTCCTACTTCCATGGGTTCCACAGACTCAGGAGATTGGGAATTATTATTAGAAAGACTTGAGGTTCGAATAGGAGGACGGAAAGAAGATTTAACAAAGGATCTCCAATTCCTATCTCTCTCCTGAAGACGTTCTGAATGCCGGGCGTCAAGAGTAATACACAAATTGATAAGACCCTCCAATGAATCGGGGAGTTCCTGAAATACAAGTTTATCCTTAAGGCATTCGCAAAGTCCTTTGCGAAAGGCTGCCCGTAAGGCTCCATGGTTCCAATCAGTTTCTGCGACTAAAGTCCTGAATTCAATAGCATATTGAGCTACGGAAAGGGATCCCTGTCTCAGATCCAACAATCCTGCCTCTGCAGCTGCAGACCTCCCAGGCTTGCCAAAAACAGAAGAAAAAATGGACACAAATAATTCCACATCCTATAGTAAAGGATCATTCTTCTCTAAAAGAGGAGACACCCAGGCTAGAGCCTTACCCTTCATGAGGGATATAATAAAGGTGATTTTGGAGGAGGTAAAATTGAAAAAAACTTGAGGAATGTTTCTGAAGTGTAAACATTGATTAAGGAATCCACGGCATTCTTCAGGATTACCGTCATATTTATCTGCAAGTAGGATTCGTGGTATATACTGTCCAACAGGTTGAGGTGGATTAAAGACAGCATTGGAGCTAGTAGCTGCTGCAGCATGAGTCGCCGTAGCTTGAGAAGGAGCGGAGAGGTTATGTAGCAGAGAAGTTATCTGGTCAAGCTTGGAATCCAAAGTTTGGAAATGAGCAGAATGATTTCCCAGAAGTTGCCCTTGTAGAGCCACAGCCCTGGATAACTCATCAGGGTCCATATTATGGATTATTAGGATATGTCCATATTATGGATTATTAGGATATGTCCAAAAGAAGACCCAAATGCTAGGGCGAACTTAAACAACACCCTTGCACTCTGAGTTTAATCCAGGACGTGACCCTACGACAACCTCCAAAAAACAATGTACTCACTATATGGAGCAGGGTTAGCCTGTGTCCAAAGTAATTCAAGATAACAGCCAGATAGACTTCTGAATAAGGAACTGGTTTCAGGAAATGTATTCCACAGAATCAGGAGAGCAGGGATAGTCCACTTATACTCAGACAGAAGAAGGGTAAAACAAGAAACAGTTAATAATGCAGGAGTAGGTAATTTGTTATCAGGCAGTTTGAGGGTTAACACTGTGTAGTCAGTCCTTGCAGAGTTTGCAACAGGTAATCAGGCAGTTTGAGGGTTAACACTGAATAGTCAGTCCTTGCAGAGTTTGCAACAGGTTATCAGGCAGTTTGAGGGTTAACACTGAATAGTTAGAACTTGCAAAGTTTGCAACAGGTTATCAGGCAGTTTGAGGGTTAACACAGAATATTCAGTATTTGCAGAGTCTGGCAACAGTATATCAGGTAGTTTGAAGGTTAACACAGATTGATCAGTACTTGCTGAGTTTGGCAGTAGGTTAAAATGCAGTTTGAGAGTTTCACAGAATAAACAGATTTGCAGAGTTTGGCAGCAGGTTAAAAATGCAGTTTGAGAGTTTCACAGAATAAACAGTACCTGCAGTGTTTGGCAACAAGATATTAAGCAGTTTGAAGGTTTACACTGAATAAACAGTATTTGCAGAGTTTGGCAGCAGGTTAACATGCAGTTAGAGAGTTTCACAGAGTAAACAGTACTTGCATTGTTTGGAAACAGGTAATCAGGAAGTTTGAAGGTTAACCCAGCATAGTCAGTCCTTGAAGAGATTGGCAACAGAAAATCAGCAGTTAAAGAGTTTCCTCAGCGAATTCCTCACAGAAGCCACAAAGAGGAACAAACAAACGGGCACTGAAGAAACAGGAAGCCCGGAATAAAAAGCCTGGTCGTGACATCATCAGGAAGGGGTGGTTCAGACTACCTGTCAATCAAGCACACAGAGAGGACTGCCAGAGCTTCCCAGCGGCCGAGCGTGACACTAAATTCGCTATCTCTTAAAGGAAGTTTTGTTTACTTTGGGTACTTTGGGTTTACTTTGGGTATTGAGGAGTAATCATCTAAATTCTGTATTTATGACTACTGTTATTCCAGACGCTATCTCTAATGTGCATAATTAAAAAGAAAGAAGCGCTCAACCTGGGAACGAACAATAGCATAATAGCTTGTTCTTTGGCTAGTTACCACCCAAGAAGCAGCCTCCTTTTGCTAAACATGTGCCTTTCACAGAGAACTCTCCTGTAGCATATCAGTCTCATCCTGACTTAACAGTACAGTGCAGCCCCGAAATACCAGACAATCCCTCTGTGCATCATATAAACAGCAAGACCCCAGATGTACATTTCGGCCGCTGTGGAGGTAGCTGCATCTATCTGTTGGTTTCCTGTATACAGATGAGTGCAGTTTTGCCATTTGTGATGGATATTGTTGTATCCAGGAAGCTGACACAGTCTCTAGAAAAGTTAATTTTAAGCTTGATTGATGCATGAAATAGATTAAATGATTTATGAAAATGTTCAAGGTTTTTTTTTCCTTCTGTCCATATGATGAAAATAGCGAAAGTATTTGAAGGGTTTGTGAGGGTGAGTGGCTAGGAATCTCTGTTCTAAGCCGCAGCTCCAGCTCCCACCCCAATCACATTAAAAAATCCATAATCTACAGTCAGGCTACAAGATACCACAGAATTTGCTCAGATACCAAGGACCGTGACAAACACCTAATCACACTGTCCCAATCATTCAGAGAAAAAGGTTACAAAACAAGGATTATAAATAAAAAAATTAACTCTGCCCTCAATACTCCACGAGAACACTTACTACAATACAGGGAGAAGAAAAACATATCACATATCCCACTAGTAGTCAAATACAACCCTGCTGTGGAAGGGATACGAAAAATCATAAAAGACTTACAGCCACTACTCTTAGAGGATCCCACACTCAAAAAAATCTTTCCAAAACCGCCAATCCTGGCATACAGACAACCACCTAACCTGAAGCAGAAACTGGTACATAGGAAGCTACCCCTTGTGAAAAAGAACACTCAGAATGGAACCAAGTGCTGCTATAAAGCTCTCTGCAAACTGTGTCAACACGTTTGTGAAAGCAGCACAGCAAATCCCAATAATAAATCTTATAACATTAAAGGGGCATATTCATGTATATCTGCAAATGTGGTATACATGATACATTGCACTGCATGTGAAATGGGATGCTATATTGGAGAAACAAGCCATAAACTGCACCTTCGGATGAACTTACACAGACACTCAATCAAAAACCACTGTGAAACAAAATACTGCACCCCTGTTGGTCACCATTTCACCCAACCTGACCACTCCATCCAAAACCTCAAAATCAAAAGTCTCAGAGGCAACTTCAAAAACACCATGGAAAGAAAAACCTTTGAAATGAAAATGATAATGCACTTCAACCTGTTTAATTCTGGAGTAAATATGGACTCTGGATTCTTAACACATTATCAAAAAATTTTTTAATGTACTTTCATTTAGTCAATTACATTGTATATTCCACATTATTTATCCATAGGTACACAGGTAAGCCTATGTCCACACTTTTTTTGTCTTTTTTAACTTTTGTATTCCCCCTGTATATACAATTTAACATCTTTATAGATATTGATTTTTACGACACCTCTTCCTCTCCCTGCACTTTCTGTCTTCTTAGCTATTCTGTGTTTTAAGATATAATCTGTAAATTCCATTGAATTGGTCAGTATTGCTTTAGACTTGATAAAGGAAGGAACTCTTTCAAAAGCTTGTCAACTTATAAATGTATAGTCAGTCCAATAAAAAAGTATCATTGCTCAATGCAATACTCTTGTTATTTTGATATCTAAATCTCTGGACTAACACGGCTACTCCAATCAACTTGTTTTGCATATGTAAATATGATCCTGGGGATAGTCTCCCTAAGGGTGATGGGGGAAACCAGACTTGAACTCCTTGCCCAATGTGCTTAGAGGAACATGGCTGCACCTCACTGACGAGGCCCAAAGGAGGCCGAAACGATTGTCTGGGGTTGTCATGTTCCTTGTTCAGAGGAGAATTGCCTGGTATTTCGTGGCTGGACTGACCATGTTGGCGGGATCAGACTGATATATTACAGGAAAGTTTTCCTCTGTGAAAAGCACAATTGGGCAGAAAGAAGCTACTCACAGGTGTAAACCAGGCCATAGAACAAGCTATTGATGCTGTTGTTCTTTCCTGGCAGACTGCTTCTCTTTCTGTTTTGCATTTGTAAATATGACCCTGGGGATAGTCTCCCTAAGGTTGATGGTGGAAACCAGACGTGGACTCCTTGCCCAATGTGCTTAGAGGAACATGGCTGCACCTCACTGACGAGGCCCAAAGGAGGCCAAAACGATCGTCTGGGGTTGTCATGTTCCTTGTTCAGAGGATAATTGCCTGGTATTTCGTGGCTGGACTGACCATGTTGGCGGGATCAGACTGATATATTACAGGAAAGTTTTCCTCTGTGAAAAGCACAATTGGGCAGAAAGAAGCTACTCACAGGTGTAAACCAGGTCATAGATGAAGCTATTGATGCTGTTGTTCGTTCCTGGCAGACTGCTTCTTCTCTTTCTATTTTGCTATCTCTAATGTGATTGCTAAAGAATGCTCGAAGTATTGTACCTCTTTTAACCCTTCTTCTAGGTTTAAGAAACTATATTATTTACCTGTGGCCAATTTAGAACTTTGGAAAACAGTTCCTAAAAATGATGGGGCAATCTCCACTCTTGCCAAACATACTACTATTCCTATCGAATACAGTGCTTCTTTTAAGGATCCTTTAGATAGGAAGCTTGAATCTTATCTAAGAAGGGCATATTTACATACTGGCTATATTCTTAGACCTGTTATATATATGGCTGATGTTGCTGTTGCTTCTAATTTAACATTGGACAGTTTAGTAAAGCAGTTGTCTTCAGATTCTGAATTATCTAACATTATTGTTTTACTTCAACATACAAATAATTTTATTTGTGATGCTATATTTGATGTAATGAGATCAATGTTAAATCCATGTCTTTAGCCATTCTAACTAGAAGAGCTTTATGGCTTAAATCTTGGAATGCTGACATGGTGTCTAAAACTAGATTATTATCTCTCTCTTTCCAAGGTAAAAATCTTTTTGGTTCACAATTGGATTCTATTATCTCCACTGTTACTGGGTCTAAGGGAGCTTTTCTGCCCCAAGACAAGAAATCTAAGGGTAAATTTGAGGCTCCCAATCATTTTCGTTCCATTCATCAGAATAGAGAACAGAAAACCACTTCTTCCCCTAAAGCCTCTGGCTCTAATTGGAGACCATCTCCGAATTGAAATAAATACATATCAAACCTGTTATAAAAACTATCACTCCTCCTTGGAGTCTAAATTTGGTTTTAAAGACTTTGCAAGCTCCTCCTTTTGAGCCTATGCATTCTTTGGATATTGAACTACTTTCTTGGAAAGTGTTATTCCTCTTGACTATCTATTCTGCTAGAAGAGTTTCTGAATTGTCTGCTCTCTCTTGCGAGTCTCCTTATCTGATTTTCCACCAAGATAAAGCTGTTTTGCGGACTTCGTTTAAATTGTTGCCTAAAGTTGTGAATTCTAACAACATTAATAGGAAAATGATTGTTTCTTCCTTGTGTCCTAATCCTAAGAATACTCTTGAAAGATCTTTGCATTCTTTGGATGTGGTAAGGGCTTTGAGATATTATGTTGATGCTACTAAATATTTCAGAAAGACTTCTAGTCTATTTGTTATTTTTTATGGTCCCAGAAAAGGCCAGAAAGCCTCTGCCATTTCTTTGGCATATTAGTTGAAACTTTTGATTCACAAAGCTTATTTGGAGGCGGGGCAGTCTTCACCTCAGAGAATAACAGCTCATTCTACAAGATCAGTTGCCACATCTTGAGCTTTCAAGAATGAAGCTTCAGTTGATTAAATATGTAAAGCAGCCACTTGGTCTTATTTGCATACCTTTACAAAATTTTACCATTTTGACATTTTTGCTTCTTCAGAAAATGTTCTTTAGGCAGCTGTCTCAGTTTGATTCTAGTGCCTATGATTTAAGTTTTTTAAATTTTTAAGAAAACAAAATTATTTTGGGGGATTTAATTTTTCAGCAGAAATTGCTGCTTTTATTTTATCCAGCCCTCTACAGTTACTCGTGGACTTCCACATCTTGGGTATTATATCCCATCAGTAACTAGCTCATGGACTCTCGCCACCTATATGAAAGAAAACATAATTTAGGTAAGAACTTACCTGATAAATTAATTTCTTTCATGGTGGTGAGAGTCCACGAGACCCACCCATTTTTTGGGGGTTATTATTTATTTGTATAAAGCACATTATTTATCCTGTTTATAGGCATTTAAAGTTTGGGAAACTTTGCCCCCTCCTGGTAGGAATGTATATCCCATCAGAAACTAGCTCGTTGACTCTCGCCACCATGAAAGAAAGTAATTTATCAGGTAGGTTCTTACATAAATTATGTTTTTGCATTTATGTTATCACAGCTGAAAACTGTTGTCCTGATTAAAGAAGGCAATAAAACTAGTCTTCATTAAACTAGTTGAGTATCTGGAGCATCAGCAATATTGGGCTCGATTACAGACTCAAGATGACCAGAAACAAAGAACTTTCTTCTGAAACTCATCAGTCTATTCTTGTTCTGAGAAATGAATGCTATTCCATGAGGGAAAAAGCCAAGAAACTAAAGATGTTGTACAATGCTGTGTACTATTTCCCTCAGAACAGCAAATTGGCTCTAACTATAATAGAAAGAGGAGTAGGAGGATCCAGTGCACAAATGAGCAAGAGGACAAATACATTAAATTCTAGTTCTGGAAACCGATGCCTCAGCTGGCAGCTTCATTAAATCTTACCTGCAAAACACCAGTCTCAATGTCAACATTGAAGGGTGACTCCAGGATACTGGCCTTCTAGGCAGAGTTACAAAAAGCCATAAAAAAGAACACAGACACTGGACAGAGGAAGATTGGGATGCCCACAAAATGAAAAGATGCTGGAGGAGTGCTTGACACTATCTGTCAAGCATGGTGGAGGCAATATTATAGTCTAGGGGTGCTTTGGTGGTGGTAAAGTGGAAGATTTATACAGGGTAACAGGGACCTTGAAGAAGGAAGGCTATCACTCCATTTTGCCATGCCATACCATGTGGACAGCACTTGACTGGAGCCAGTTTCCTCCTAAAACAGGACAATAACCCAAAGCACAGCTCCAAACTATGTAAGAATTAATTGTGGGAGAATCTGTCAGCTAGTATTCTGTATTTAATGGAATGGCTTGCACAATTACTCGATCTTAAACTTATTGAGCTTTTGTGGGAGCAGCTTGACAGTATGGTACGTAAGAAGTGGCCATCAAGCCAATCCAACTTATAGGAGGTGCTTCAGGAATCATGGGGTTAAAACTCTTCATCTTTGTACTCCCTATTTATCTTTATTTGGGGGGGAGTTAGCGTGGTTCAGATTTAACTAACGCACAAACATTTTACTTTCCACTTGTAATATGCACGCTAATCTGCGTACATTAAAAGTTTACTTCTGGCGGTGTTTGCACACAAGCATGACTTGTAATCTAGCCCATACTGTCCCTCAAAACTTACCTAACAATAACCCTCATATAACTCACTAGTCCTTAAAACTTTACTAACACAGTCCCTCTGATACTGTCCCTTTCTCTCTTGCTGGAGTCCCTCCAGCATTCTCTACAGAGAAAATAACAAACTAACAGGTAGATTACAGATTATGCACGTTAGAGGGTATTTAACGAACGCAACAAAAGTTGCATTATTTAACCCTATATAGCACTGCCATTACAAGTTTTGAAACAGCCGCCTTGAGCGTGTGATATGGTTGCGTTGAGCTCCATACCGCACAAAATACAAGCACTAATTTGACGTTCTTGTGCATGCTTTACCCATAGACATCAATGGGAAAAGAGTGTCAGAGAAAACTAACACCTGCGATCATTGAATGAAAAGCTCCGTAACGCAACCCCATTGATGTCTATGGGGAAAAAAAAGTTATGTTTAAACCTAACACCCTAACATAAACCCCACGTCTAAACACCTCTAATCTGCTGCCCCTGACATCACTGTCACCTACATAAACTTATTAACTCCTAATCTGCCGCTCCCGATCATCGCCGCCACCAAAATAAATCTATTAACCCCTAATCTGCCACTCCCGATATCGCTGCCACTATACTAAAATTATTAACCCCAATTTCCCTGCACCCCAACATCTCCCACACTATAATACATTTATTAACCCCTATTCCGCTGCTCCCCAACATCACTACCACTAAATAAACATATCAACCCATAAACCGCCAGCCCCCCACATTGCAACAACCTAAATTAAACTATTAACCCCTAAACCTAACTGTAACCTTAACCCTAACCTAACCCTAACCATAACCCTATGCTCTATTTTACATAATTAAAATAGACATAAATAAAATAGAGCTAAATTAAAGTTACAATTATTAACTAAATAATACATATTTAAAACTAAATACAAACTTACCTGCAAAATAAAACCTAAGCTAGCTACAATATAACTAATAGTTATATTGTAGCTAGCTTAGGTTTTATTTTTATTTCACAGGTAAGTTTGTATTTATTTTAACTAGGTAGACTAGTTAGTAAATAGTTATTAACTATTTACTACCTAGTTAAAATAAATACAAACTTACCTGTGAAATAAAACCTAAGCTGCTTTACACTAAAACCTACCATTACAAGAAATAAAAAACACTAAAATTACAAAAAATAAAAAACCTACCATTACAAAAAATAACAATCGAAACTATCCAAAACAATAAAAATTATTCCTATTCTAATACCCTTTAAAATAAAAAAATAAAAAAATCTAATCTATAATAAACTACCAAGGGCCCTTAAAATGGTCTTTTGTGGACCCTTAAAAGGGCCTTTTGTAGGGCAGTGCCCTAAAATTAACAGCTCTTTGGCTAAAAAAAGAAAATCAAACCCCCCCTAACAGTATACAAACCCCCCACCCCCCAAACCCACAAAATAAAGTAAAACCTAATCTACCCATTGCCCTGAAAATGGCATTACAAATGCCATTTTCAGGGCAATGGGTAGATTAGGTTTTACTTTATTTTGTGGGTTTGGGGGGTGGAGGTTTGTATTCAGCTCTTTTGCTGCCCATTAAAAATAAAAAATGTCTATTCTAAAAAGAAAAACCCACCCCAAAACAAAAAAAAAATTACACAAAATAACAAACTATCCAAAATAATAACAATTATTCCTATTCTAATAACCATTTTTTTTAAAAAACACCCCAAAATAAAAGAAACCTAATCTATAATAAACTACCAATAGCCCTTAAAAGGGCCTTTTGTAGGGCATTGCCCTAAAGAAATCAGCTCTTTTTTCGAAACAAAAAAGCAAAGAACCACTATCATTACAAATCCCCCCCCCCAAACCCACAAAATAAAAAAAAATACTATCTAAAAAAACCTAATCTACCTATTGATGCAGGGATGATGAAGAAGGAGCCGTCTGGATGAAGATGGAGCCGCTGGGATGAAGATTCTTCAAGCGGGACTTCAGCAACTGTGAGTACCTAAAGAGAGGTCAGTGTTAGGTTTTTGTAAGGTTTTTTGGGAGGGGTTTTTTTTTAGATTAGGGGTTGGGCATTTCTCAAAAGAGCTCAATGCCCTTTTAAGGGCAAGAAAAAGAGCTAAATACCCTTTTAAGGGCAATGCCCATACAAATGCCCTTTTCAGGGCAATGGGTAGCTTAGGTTTTTGTTAGAATTAGTTTTTTTTTATTTTGGGGGTTGGTTGGATGGTGGGTTTTACTGTTGGGGGGTCTGTCTTTTTTTTTACAGGTAAAAGAGCTGTTTAACTTATGGCAATGACCTACAAAAGGCCCTTTTAAGGGCCATTGGTAGTTTATTGTAGGCTAGGTTTTTTTTTATTTTGGGTGGGCTTTTTTATTTTTATAGGGCTATTAGATTAGGTATAATTATTTTTTATTTTTGATAATTTCATTAGTTATTTTTTGTAATTTAGTATATTTTATTTTTGTAATTAGATACTTTGTAATTTTTATAGTAATGTTAGGATTTTTTTAATTTGTATTTTAGTTTTCTTTAATTGGTAGTTAGTTTAATTTTAGTTGAATAGTTATATTAGTTTAAACTTAGTGTTTTTAATTTGACAGTAAAGTTTTAAGTTAATTTAATATAGGGAAATTGTAATTTTAATATAAAGTTAGGGGGGCATTAGGTTTAGGGGTTACTAGTTTAAATTAGTTTATTGCGATGTGGGGGGCTTTCTGTTTAGGGGTTAATAGTTTAATTTAGTATATTTCGTTGTGGGGGGTTTGTGGTTTAGGGGTTAATAGGTTTATTATAGTGGCGGCGGTGTCAGGAGCGGCGGAATAGGGGTTAATAACTTTAGTATAGTAGAAGCGATGTGGGCGGACGGCAGATTAGGGGTTAATAATATTTAAATAGTGTTTGCTATGTGGGAGGGCGGCAGTTTATGGATTAATAACTTTATTATAGTGGTGACGATGTCGGGGAGCGGAGGAATAGGGGTTAATACATTTTATTAGTGGCAGCGATGTCGGGAGCGGCAGATTAGGGGTTAATAACTAATATAATGTTTGCGATGTGGGAGGGCCTCGATTTAGGGGTTGATAGGTAGTTTATTGGTGTTAGTGTACTTTGTAACACTTTAGTTATGAGTTTTATGTAACAGTTTTGTTGCGTAAAACTCATAGCTACTGCTTTCAGAGCGCGGTACGGATCTTGTCGTTATAGTGTGTAACGCAATCTTTTTAGTCTCACCGCAAAACTTGTAATGGCTGCGCTATGGAAGTCCTATGAAAAAACTTGCGGCTAGATTTAGAGTTTTGTCGGTAACGACCCGAAAAGCTAACGCCGGCTTTTTTCTGGCCGCACCATAAAAATAACTCTGGTATTGAGAGTCCACATAAAGGCTGCGTTAGGCTCCAAAAAAGGAGCGTAGAGCATATTTAACGCAGCTTCAACTCTCGATACCAGAGTTGCTTACGGACGCGGCCAGCCTCAAAAACGTGCTCGTGCACGATTCCCCCATAGGAAACAATGGGGCTGTTTGAGCTGAAAAAAAACCTTACACCTGCAAAAAAGCCGCGTTCAGCTCCTAACGCAGCCCCATTGTTTGCTATGCGGAAACACTTCCTACGTCTGCACCTAACACCCTAACATGTACCCCGAGTCTAAACACCCCTAACCTTACACTTATTAACCCCTAATCTGCCGCCCCCGCTATCGCTGACCCCTGCATATTATTATTAACCCCTAATCTGCCGCTCCGTAAACCGCCGCTACTTACATTATCCCTATGTACCCCTAATCTGCTGCCCTAACATCGCAGACCCCTATATTATATTTATTAACCCCTAATCTGCCCCCCACAACATCGCCTCCACCTGCCTACACTTATTAACCCCTAATCTGCCGGGCGGACCTGAGCGCTACTATAATAAAGTTATTAACCCCTAATCTGCCTCACTAACCCTATAATAAATAGTATTTATTATGGAATGGAATCAGCCAATCAGAATCAAGTTCAATCCGATTGGCTGATCCAATCAGCCAATCGGATTGAACTTGATTCTGATTGGCTGATTCTATCAGCCAATCAGAATATTCCTACCTTAATTCCGATTGGCTGATAGAATCCTATCAGCCAATCGGAATTCGAGGGACGCCATCTTGGATGACGTCATTTAAAGGAACCGTCATTCGTCGTTCAGTCGTCGGCCAGGATGGATGTTCCGCGTCGGAGGTCTTCAGGATCCTGCCGCTCCGCTCCGGATGGATGACGATAGAAGATCCCACTTCGATGAAGACTTCAATCGGATGGAAGACCTCTTCTGCCCCGCTTGGATGAAGACTTCTACCGGATGGAGGACCTCTTCTTGCTCCGCTTGGATCAAGACTTCGGACCCTCTTCTGGACCGATCGCTGAACCCGGTGAGGTGAAGACAAGGTAGGGAGATCTTCAGGGGCTTAGTGTTAGGTTTATTTAAGGGGAGTTTGGCTTAGATTAGGGGTATGTGGGTGGTGGGTTGTAATGTTGGGGGTGGGGGGTATTGTATGTTTTTTTTTTACAGGCAAAAGAGCTGAACTTCTTGGGGCATGCCCCGCAAAGGGCCCTGTTCAGGGCTGGTAAGGTAAACGAGCTTTGAACTTTAGTAATCTAGAATAGGGTAGGGCATTTTTTTATTTTGGGGGGCTTTGTTATTTTATTAGGGGGCTTATAGTAGGTGTAATTAATTTAAAATTGTTGTAATATTTTTCTTATGTTTGTAAATATTTTTTTATTTTTTGTAACTTAGTTCTTTTTTATTTTTTGTACTTTAGTTAGTTTATTTCATTGTAGTTATTTGTAGGTATTGTATTTAATTTATTTATTGATAGTGTAGTGTTAGGTTTAATTGTAGGTAATTGTAGGTATTTTATTTAATTAATTTATTGATAGTGTAGTGTTAGGTTTAATTGTAACTTAGGTTAGGATTTATTTTACAGGTAAATTTGTAATTATTTTAACTATTTTAGCTATTAAATAGTTCTTAACTATTTAATAGCTATTGTACCTGGTTAAAATAAATACAAAGTTACCTGTAAAATAAATATTAATCCTAAAATAGCTGTAATATAATTATAATTTATGTTGTAGCTATATTAGGATTTATTTTACAGGTAAGTATTTAGCTTTAAATAGGAATAATTTATTTAATAAGAGTTAATTAATTTATTAGATGTAAATTATATTTAACTTAGGGGGGTGTTAGTGTTAGGGTTAGACTTAGCTTTAGGGGTTAATACATTTATTAGAATAGCGGCGAGATTCGGTCGGCAGATTAGGGGTTAATAATTGAAGTTAGGTGTCGGCGATGTTAGGGAGGGCAGGTTAGGGGTTAATAAATATAATATAGGGGTCGGCGGTGTTAGGGGCAGCAGATTAGGGGTACATAGCTATAATGTAGCTGGCGGCTCTTTGCGGTCGGCAGATTAGGGGTTAATTATTGTAGGTAGGTGGCGGCGACGTTGTGGGGGGCAGGTTAGGGGTTAATAAATATAATATAGGGGTCGGCGCTGTTAGGGCAGCAGATTACAGGTACATAGGGATAATGAAGCTGGCGGCGGCGTGCGGACGGCAGATTAGGGGTTAATAAGTGTAGGTAGCTGGCGGCGACGTTGTGGGGGGCAGATTAGGGGTTAATAAATATAATATAGGGGTCGGCGGTGTTAGGGGCAGCAGATTAGGGGTACATAAGGATAACGTAGGTGGCGGTCGGCAGATTAGGGGTTAAAAAATGTAATCGAGTTGCGGCGATGTGGGGGGACCTCAGTTTAGGGGTTAATAACTTTAGAATAGTAGAAGCGATGTGGGCGGACGGCAGATTAGGGGTTAATAATATTTAAATAGTGTTTGCTATGTGGGAGGGCGGCAGTTTATGGATTAATAACTTTATTATAGTGGTGACGATGTCAGGGAGCGGAGGAATAGGGGTTAATACATTTTATTAGTGGCAGCGATGTCGGGAGCGGCAGATTAGGGGTTAATAACTTTAATATAATGTTTGCGATGTGGGAGGGCCTCGATTTAGGGGTTGATAGGTAGTTTATTGGTGTTAGTGTACTTTGTAACACTTTAGTTATGAGTTTTATGTAACAGTTTTGTTGCGTAAAACTCATAGCTACTGCTTTCAGAGCGCGGTACGGATCTTGTCGTTATAGTGTGTAACGCAATCTTCTTAGTCTCACCGCAAAACTTGTAATGGCTGCGCTATGGAAGTCCTATGAAAAAACTTGCGGCTAGATTTAGAGTTTTGTCGGTAACGACCCGAAAAGCTAACGCCGGCTTTTTTCTGGCCGCACCATAAAAATAACTCTGGTATTGAGAGTCCACATAAAGGCTGCGTTAGGCTCCAAAAAAGGAGCGTAGAGCATATTTAACGCAGCTTCAACTCTCGATACCAGAGTTGCTTACGGACGCGGCCAGCCTCAAAAACGTGCTCGTGCACGATTCCCCCATAGGAAACAATGGGGCTGTTTGAGCTGAAAAAAAACCTTACACCTGCAAAAAAGCCGCGTTCAGCTCCTAACGCAGCCCCATTGTTTGCTATGCGGAAACACTTCCTACGTCTGCACCTAACACCCTAACATGTACCCCGAGTCTAAACACCCCTAACCTTACACTTATTAACCCCTAATCTGCCGCCCCCGCTATCGCTGACCCCTGCATATTATTATTAACCCCTAATCTGCCGCTCCGTAAACCGCCGCTACTTACATTATCCCTGTGTACCCCTAATCTGCTGCCCTAACATCGCAGACCCCTATATTATATTTATTAACCCCTAATCTGCCCCCCACAACATCGCCTCCACCTGCCTACACTTATTAACCCCTAATCTGCCGAGCGGACCTGAGCGCTACTATAATAAAGTTATTAACCCCTAATCTGCCTCACTAACCCTATAATAAATAGTATTTATTATGGAATGGAATCAGCCAATCAGAATCAAGTTCAATCCGATTGGCTGATCCAATCAGCCAATCGGATTGAACTTGATTCTGATTGGCTGATTCTATCAGCCAATCAGAATATTCCTACCTTAATTCCGATTGGCTGATAGAATCCTATCAGCCAATCGGAATTCGAGGGACGCCATCTTGGATGACGTCATTTAAAGGAACCGTCATTCGTCGTTCAGTCGTCGGCCAGGATGGATGTTCCGCGTCGGAGGTCTTCAGGATCCTGCCGCTCCGCTCCGGATGGATGACGATAGAAGATCCCACTTCGATGAAGACTTCAATCGGATGGAAGACCTCTTCTGCCCCGCTTGGATGAAGACTTCTACCGGATGGAGGACCTCTTCTTGCTCCGCTTGGATCAAGACTTCGGACCCTCTTCTGGACCGATCGCTGAACCCGGTGAGGTGAAGACAAGGTAGGGAGATCTTCAGGGGCTTAGTGTTAGGTTTATTTAAGGGGAGTTTGGGTTAGATTATGGGTATGTGGGTGGTGGGTTGTAATGTTGGGGGGGGGTATTGTATGTTTTTTTTTTACAGGCAAAAGAGCTGAACTTCTTGGGGCATGCCCCGCAAAGGGCCCTGTTCAGGGCTGGTAAGGTAAACGAGCTTTGAACTTTAGTAATCTAGCATAGGGTAGGGCATTTTTTTATTTTGGGGGGCTTTGTTATTTTATTAGGGGGCTTATAGTAGGTGTAATTAATTTAAAATTGTTGTAATATTTTTCTTATGTTTGTAAATATTTTTTTATTTTTTGTAACTTAGTTCTTTTTTATTTTTTGTACTTTAGTTAGTTTATTTCATTGTAGTTATTTGTAGGTATTGTATTTAATTTATTTATTGATAGTGTAGTGTTAGGTTTAATTGTAGGTAATTGTAGGTATTTTATTTAATTAATTTATTGATAGTGTAGTGTTAGGTTTAATTGTAACTTAGGTTAGGATTTATTTTACAGGTAAATTTGTAATTATTTTAACTATTTTAGCTATTAAATAGTTCTTAACTATTTAATAGCTATTGTACCTGGTTAAAATAAATACAAAGTTACCTGTAAAATAAATATTAATCCTAAAATAGCTACAATATAATTATAATTTATGTTGTAGCTATATTAGGATTTATTTTACAGGTAAGTATTTAGCTTTAAATAGGAATAATTTATTTAATAAGAGTTAATTAATTTATTAGATGTAAATTATATTTAACTTGGGGGGGGTTAGTGTTAGGGTTAGACTTAGCTTTAGGGGTTAATACATTTATTAGAATAGCGGCGAGATTCGGTCGGCAGATAAGGGGTTAATAATTGAAGTTAGGTGTCGGCGATGTTAGGGAGGGCAGGTTAGGGGTTAATAAATATAATATAGGGGTCGGCGGTGTTAGGGGCAGCAGATTAGGGGTACATAGCTATAATGTAGCTGGCGGCTCTTTGCGGTCGGCAGATTAGGGGTTAATTATTGTAGGTAGGTGGCGGCGACGTTGTGGGGGGCAGGTTAGGGGTTAATAAATATAATATAGGGGTCGGCGATGTTAGGGCAGCAGATTAGGGGTACATAGGGATAATGTAGCTGGCGGCGGCGTGCGGACGGCAGATTAGGGGTTAATAAGTGTAGGTAGCTGGCGGCGACGTTGTGGGGGGCAGATTAGGGGTTAATAAATATAATATAGGGGTCGGCGGTGTTAGGGGCAGCAGATTAGGGGTACATAAGGATAACGTAGGAGGCGGTCGGCAGATTAGGGGTTAAAAAAATGTAATTGAGTTGCGGCGATGTGGGGGGACCTCGGTTTAGGGGTACATAGGTAGTTTATGGGTGTTAGTGTACTTTAGAGTACAGTAGTTAAGAGCTTTATGAACCGGCGTTAGCCCAGAAAGCTCTTAACTACTGACTTTTTTCTGCGGCTGGAGTTTTGTCGTTAGATTTCTAACGCTCACTTCAGACACGACTCTAAATACCGGAGTTAGAAAAATCCCATTGAAAAGATAGGATACGCAATTGACGTAAGGGGATCTGCGGTATGGAAAAGTCGCGGCTGAAAAGTGAGCGTTAGACCCTATTTTGAGTGACTCCAAATACCGGAGGTAGCCTAAAACCAGCGTTAGGAGCCTCTAACGCTGGTTTTCACGGCTACCGCCAAACTCCAAATCTAGGCCTAAATTTTTACAATTGCGGGACTGACGTTGCGTTACAGGCTAAAAGGCTTGTGGTACAGCTATACCGACAAGACTCGTAATGGCTGGGTTACTGTTTTAACACTGAAATAACCGTTTTTTTAGCGTTAAAAGATGAATGCACAACTCATAATCTACCTGTAAATAAATAACTAAATAAAAGAAGAGTTAAAAAAAAAAAAAAAGTTCAATTGAAAGAAGAAAATGTATTTATATACAGCAATATAAATTTATGTACACCTATGTTTACATTTTTTTAGTTTTCTAGATGTCTTCAGAGTCAGTTTCTCCCATAAGCATTTTATCAACACAAATAATCTTCCACGGCTCATTTGTACACATGCACTTACATCCACCACTTCTTTCTTAAAAGCTAAAACATTCGTACATCCCACTCTTTTGCACAAGATGCCAATAACCATAACACTCTTGATTTTACTCTTTTTACCCCACACAAACAAAAGATAATCATTTCATACATAATCAACTCCCTGCCAAACCCATAATCATCTTAGTAATGGCTTTCCATGCATTCTTAATATAGTCTCAACACCACATCTTTTGAAACACCATATAAGCAACATAGACTTCCTTATACACTTTTAAATCTTCACATAAAACCATGGTGACTCAAAAACCTCCGTAACACACCACCAGCAGCATATTGCACCATTCACCCAACAATATTATCTTTCATGCTTAGCCTTCTACACATACTTACATACGTGAGAATAAAAAACCTTTCAATTTCAGGCATATTCTTCCCTCTTTTGTCTTTTACACATTTTACATTTTCCATACTCATTTTTTCAATACCAGAACTCCAGAAAAAAACAAAAACCATTATCACAAATTTCCTCAAAAACCTATACAAAACGGAAGAAACTTTATTAAAATACAAAAAAGTTGGGTGCAACACAGCCTTTACAATTAACACTTTCCCTTCCAAACTCAAATATCTGCATTTTTTTTCATTTTACTTTCGCACACATATTTTGCCAACTTTCATCCCCATTCAAGCTATTATTAAACTTAAAGGGACATTAAACCCAATTTTTTTTTTCATGATTCAAAAAGAGAATACAATTTTAAACAGCTTTCTAATATACTTCTGTTATCTAATTTGCTTCATTCTCTTGATATTCCTTCCTGAAAAGCATATCTAGATAGGCTCAGTAGCTTCTGATTGGTAGCTGCACATATTTGCCTCATGTGATTGGCTCACCCATGTGCATTGCTATTTCTTTCATGTAATTAGCAAGAGTCCATGAGCTAGTGACGTATGGGATATACATTCCTACCAGGAGGGGCAAAGTTTCCCAAACCTTAAAATGCCTATAAATACACCCCTCACCACACCCACAAATCAGTTTTACAAACTTTGTCTCCTATGGAGGTGGTGAAGTAAGTTTGTGCTAGATTCTACGTTGATATGCGCTCTGCAGCAGGTTGGAGCCCGGTTTTCCTCTCAGCGTGCTGTGAATGTCAGAGGGATGTGAGGAGAGTATTGCCTATTTGAATGCAATGATCTCCTTCTACGGGGTCTATTTCATAGGTTCTCTGTTATCGGTCGTAGAGATTCATCTCTTACCTCCCTTTTCAGATCGACGATATACTCTTATTTATATACCATTACCTCTGCTGATTTTCGTTTCAGTACTGGTTTGGCTTTCTACAAACATGTAGATGAGTGTCCTGGGGTAAGTAAGTCTTATTTTCTGTGACACTCTAAGCTATGGTTGGGCACTTTTTTATAAAGTTCTAAATATATGTATTCAAACATTTATTTGCCTTGACTCAGGATGTTCAACATTCCTTATTTTCAGACAGTCAGTTTCATATTTGGGATAATGCATTTGAATCAATCATTTTTTCTTACCTTAAAAAATTTGACTTTTTTCCTGTGAGCTGTTAGGCTCGCGGGGGCTGAAAATGCTTCATTTTATTGCGTCATTCTAAAAAATTTTCTGTTTCCGGCGTCATACGTGTCGCCGGAAGTTGCGTCATTTTTTGACGTTCTTTTGCGTCAAAAGTGTCGGCGTTCCGGATGTGGCGTCATTTTTGGCGCCAAAAGCATTTAGGCGCCAAATAATGTGGGCGTCTTATTTGGCGCTAAAAAAATATGGGCGTCACTTTTGTCTCCACATTATTTAAGTCTCATTATTTATTGCTTCTGGTTGCTAGAAGCTTGTTCACTGGCATTTTTTTCCCATTCCTGAAACTGTCATTTAAGGAATTTGATCAATTTTGCTTTATATGTTGTTTTTTCTATTACATATCGCAAGATGTTCCACATTGCAACTGAGTCAGAAGATACTTCAGGAAAATCGCTGCCCTGTGCTGGAGCTACCAAAGCTAAGTGTATCACTTTTGGTATCTGTTCCTTCAGCTGTTGTTTGTATTAAATGTTATGACAAACTTGTTAATGCAGATAAAATTTCCTTTAGTACTGTTACATTACCTGTTGCTGTTCCGTCAACATCTAATACTCAGAGTGTTCCTGATAACATAAGAGATTTTGTTTCTAAATCCATTAAGAAGGCTATGTCTGTTATTTCTCCTTCTAGTATACATAAAAGTCTTTTAAAACTTCTCTTTTTTCAGATGAATTTTTAAATGAACATCATCATTCTGATACTGATAATGGTTCTTCTGGTTCAGAGGTTTCTGTCTCAGAGGTTGATGCTGATAAATCTTTGTATTTGTTCAAGATGGAATTTATTCTTTCTTTATTTAAAGAAGTATTAATTGCATTAGAAATAGAGGATTCTGGTCCTCTTGATACTAAAACTAAACGTTTAAATAAGGTTTTTAAATCTCCTGTAGTTATTCCAGAAGTGTTTCCTGTCCCTGATGCTATTTCTGAAGTAATTTCCAGGGAATGGAATAATTTGGGTAATTCATTTACTCCTTTTAAAACGTTTTAAGCAATTATATCCTGTGCCATCTGACAGATTAGAGTTTGGGACAAAATCCCTAAGGTTAATGGGGCTGTCTCTACTCCTGCTATATTTTTAGCGGATGTTGCTGCAGCTTCAACTTTTTGGTTAGAAGCTTTAGCACAACAAGTAACAGATCATAATTCTCATAGCATTATTATTCTATAACATGCTAATTATTTTATTTGTGATGCCATCTTTGATATCATTAGAATTGATGTCAGGTATATGTCTCTAACTATTTTAGCTAGAAGAGCTTTATGGCTTAAAACTTGGAATGCTGATATGTCTTCTAAGTCAACTTTGCTATCCCTTTCTTTCAAGGGTAATAATTATTCGGTTCTCAGTTGGATTCTTTTATCTCAACTGTTACTGGAAGGAAGGGAACTTTTTTACCACAGGATAAAAAATCTGAGGTAAATTTAGGTCTAATAATTGTTTTCGTTCCTTTCATCACAACAAGGAACAAAAGCCTGATCCTTCATCCTCAGGAGCGGTATCAGTTTGGAAACCTTCTTCACTTTGGAATATATCCAAGCCTTATAGAAACCCAAAGCCAGCTCCTAAGTCCCCATGAAGGTGCGGCCCTCATTCCAGCTCAGCTGGTATGGGGCAGTTTACGTTCTTTTCAAAGAAATTTGGATCAATTCCGTTCACAATCTCAGGTTTCAGAACATTGTTTCAGAAGGGTACAGAATTGGCTTCAAGTTAAGGCCTCCTGCAAAGAGATTTTTTTCTTTCCCGTGTCCCAGTAAACCCAGCAAAGGCTCAAGCATTTCTGAAATGTGTTTCAGATCTAGAGTTGGCTGGAGTAATTATGCCAGTTCCAGTTCTGGAACAGGGGCTGGGGTTTTATTCTATCTCTTCATTGTACCAAAGAAGTTCAATTCCTTCAGACCAGTTCCGGATCTATCAATATTGAATCGTTATGTAAGGATACCAACATTCAAGATGGTAGCTGTAAGGACTATCCTGCCTTTTGTTCAGCAAGGGCATTATATGTCTACAATAGATTTACAGGATGCATATCTGCATATTCCGATTCATCCAGATCACTTTTAGTTTCTGAGATTCTCTTTTTTAGACAAGCATTACCAGTTTTGTGGCTCTACCGTTTGGCTTAGCATCAGCTCCAAGAATTTTTACAAAGGTTCTCGGTGCCCTTCTGTCTGTATTCAGAGAACAGGGTATTGGTATTTCCTTATTTGGACGATATCTTGGTACTTGCTCAGTCTTCACATTTTACAGAATCTCATACTAATCGACTTGTGTTGTTTCTTCAAGATCATGGTTGGAGGATCAATTTACCAAAAAGTTAATTGATTCCTCAGACAAGGGTAACCTTTTTAGGTTTCCAGGTAGATTCAGTGTCTATGACTCTGTCTTTGTCAGACAAGAGAAGTCTAACATTGATATCAGCTTGTCAAAACCTTCAGTCACAATCATTCCCTTTGGTAGCCTTATGCATGGAAATTTTAAGTCTTATGACTGCTGCATCGGACGCGATCTCCTTTGCTCATTTTCACATGCGACCTCTTCAGCTCTGTATGCTGAACCAATGGTGCAGGGATTACACAAAGATATCTCAATTAATATCTTTAAAACCGATTGTACGACACTCTCTGACGTGGTGGACCGATCACCATCGTTTAGTTCAGGGGGCTTCTTTTGTTCTTCCGACCTGGACTGTAATTTCAACAGATGCAAGTCTTACAGGTTGGGGAGCTGTGTGGGGGTCTCTGATGGCACAAGGGGTTTGGGAATCTCAGGAGGTGGGATTACCGATCAATATTTTGGAACTCCGTGCACTTTTCAGAGCTCTTCAGTCTTGGCCTCTTCTGAAGAGAGAGTCGTTCATTTGTTTTCAGACAGACAATGTCACAACTGTGGCATACATCAATCATCAAGGAGGGACTCACAGTCCTCTGGCTATGAAAGAAGTATCTCGAATTCTGGTTTGGGCGGAATCCAGCTCCTGTCTAATCTCTGCGGTTCATTTCTCAGGTATAGACAATTAGGAAGCGGATTATCTCAGTCGTCAAACGTTGTATCCGGGCGAATGGTCTCTTCACCCAGAGGTATTTCTTCAGATTGTTCTAATGTGGGAACTTCCAGAAATAGATCTGATGGTTTCTCATCTAAACAAGAAACTTCCCAGGTATCTGTTCAGACCCCGGGATCCTCAGGCGGAGGCAGTGAATGCATTATCACTTCCTTGGAAGTATCATCCTGCCTATATCTCTCCGCCTCTAGTTCTTCTTCCAAGAGTAATCTCCAAGATTCTGAAGGAATGCTCGTTTGTTCTGCTGGTAGCTCCAGCATGGACGGATTCTTTTTCGGATGGCCTCTTGCCAACCGTGGGCTCTTCCGTTAAGACCAGACTTTCTGTCGCAAGGTCCTTTTTTCCATCAGGATCTCAAATCTTTAAATTTAAGGGTATGGAGATTGAACGCTTGATTCTTGGTCAAAGAGTTTTCTCTGACTCTGTGATTAATACTATGTTACAGGCTCGTAAATCTGTATCTAGAGAGATATATTATAGAGTCTGGAAGACTTATATTTCTTAGTGTCTTCTCATCTTTTTTCCTGGCATTCTTTTAGAATTCCGAGAATTTTTTTACAGTTTCTTCAGGATGGTTTAGATAAAGGTTTGTCCGCAAGTTCCTTGACAGGACAAATCTCTGCCCTTTCTGTTCTTTTTTACAGAAAGATTGCTAATCTTCCTGATATTCATTGTTTTGTACAAGACTTGGTTCGTATAAAACCTGTCATTCAGTCAATTTCTCCTCCTTGGAGTTTGTATTTGGTTCTGGGGGCTCTTCTAGCTCCTCCTTTTGAACCCATGCATTCATTTGGACATTAAACTTCTTTCTTGGAAAGTTTTGTTTCTTTTGGCCATCTCTTCTGCCAGAAGAGTCTCTGAATTATCTGCTCTTTCTTGTGAGTCTCCTTTTCTGATTTTTCATCAGGATAAGGCGGTGTTGCGAACTTCTTTTGAATTTGTTCCTAAGGTTGTGTATTCTAACAACATTAGTAGAGAAATTGTGGTTCCTTCATTATGTCCTAATCCTAAGAATTCTAAGGAGAAATTGCATTCTTTGGATGTTGTTAGAGCTTTGTAATATTATGTTGAAGATACTAAGTCTTTCCGAAAGACTTCTAGTCTATTTTTCATCTTTTTCTGGTTCTAGAAAAAGCCAGAAAGCTTCTGCCATTTCTTTGGCATCTTGGTTGAAATCTTTAATTCATCATGCCTATGTCGAGTCGGGTAAAACTCCGCCTCAAAGGATTACAGCTCATTCTACTAGGTCAGTTTCTACTTCCTGGGCGTTTAGGAATGAAGCTTCGGTTGATCAGATTTGCAAAGCAGCAACTTGGTCCTCTTTGCATACTTTTACTAAATTCTACCATTTTGATGTGTTTTCTTCTTCTGAAGCAGTTTTTGGTAGAAAAGTACTTCAGGCAGCGGTTTCAGTTTGAATCTTCTGCTTATGTTTTCATTAAACTTTATTTTGGGTGTGGATTATTTTCAGCAGGAATTGGCTGTCTTTATTTTATCCCTCCCTCTCTAGTGACTCTTGCGTGGAAAGATCCACATCTTGGGTAGTCATTATCCCATACGTCACTAGCTCATGGACTCTTGCTAATTACATGAAAGAAAACAAAATTTATGTAAGAACTTACCTGATAAATTCATTTCTTTCATATTAGCAAGAGTCCATGAGGCCCACCCTTTTTGTGGTGGTTATGATTTTTTTGTATAAAGCACAATTATTCCAATTCCTTATTTTATATGCTTTCGCACTTTTTTCTTATCACCCCACTTCTTGGCTATTCGTTAAACTGATTTGTGGGTGTGGTGTGGGGTGTATTTATAGGCTTTTTTTTTTTTTTTTTTAATTTATATTTTTATTGAGGTTGTATAGATTATACAATATAGATTTAGACATCATAAAACATATTTAAGAGAAATAAAGTAACTCTTTCAAATAATATAGTACAAAAACAAAACATTGCAATGGTTATTTATGAGTCAAAATTTTAAACCTCTATTTTATATTATTTCTTCAAGTGATTCCTCTTTGACTTAAAGGATCACTTTTGGACCCATGTAAACTTATGTAAACAATACTGAGGAAATTAGCTTCCGGTATGGTCACTTTTGGACCTTAGCATAGGAAGGTGGGGGGAAGAGATCAGCAGGCAAAAGCTGCTTTGTAAAAAGATGGGGGGAAGGAAAACGGCCTTCATATATTACTTGATATTAGAGATAGGATGGAGTATTGTCAAGTAAAAGTCCAACATAAAGGGTACATATACACTAAAACCCATAACAATGTATATAGCTGAGAAGTAAATTGAAGCGGGAAATCAATGGGGTGGGGAGGTGAATAAAATAGTATTTCTCTTATGGAGAAGGGAGCTTTCTTTGCAAGTGTATTTAATATGGAACAGGGATGGAACATAAGTAACAGTCATCAGCGCTCAGGCAGAAACCAGGATCATAGCGTATGGTAATAAGCTAGTGTCTTGCACCTCTAGTCAGTATATATTCTTTTATATGTACTTCCAGAGCACTTACTATTTATTAACCAAGAGGGTGATCCTAAAGGTTTTGGAATTTTAATAAAAAGTAAAGTATGATGGGATATTAATGTCTAGGGGAACATGACGTCTGTGCTGCTGTGGAGAAACATGTAAGGGGGGTCTTTTGATGGAGGGGTATGGAAGTCTACTTGGTGTAAAAGTCAATAGGGGCTGCTAGTAAGTATGCGGAGCACCTGCCTCAAACAACTCTAGTTTCCTAGGGTGTGTATGTGAAATACCTGTGCTATTAGAGTGAACAATGAGACCCAATACTATAACCACTCCTGTAAAATTGAAATTTAGGGGACAAGCAGTAGGAAAAAGCTAAGGGTGGCTCTAAAGATGCGTTCTAATGAGGCGACATAAAAGCAATAAGGGTGTGTAAAGATTTATACAAACAATCTATAGGTTCCATCTAATAATAAATTTATATGCAGGATAACCCACTAGTTCAGCTTACAGCATTTGCAGAAGTTTTTCTCCAGAAGGACACAGTTAGGTTAAGAAAACATGTAAGAGCCAGTAAACAGATATTATGGTACTCTCTGCTTCAACTGCTCCTGTAGTGCATAAGAAGCTAAAGGTGACTCCACTAATTATGTCTAATGGTGCTGAAAAGGAGACACTAGAGAAAAAAAAAAAGTAATAAGAGTGTGTGAAAATCTAAATAGACTGGTTGTGAGTTCCATCCCATGAATATACGTGCAGGCTAAACAACTGGCTCTGAATCCATACTAAAGAATACCCCATATACAGGACTGATAAATAATTATATGTTCATGTAAGGAGGTCAGCTACTAGCCCGCTATATTACAAGTATATATCAAAGCATTAACCAGCAGACAATTAACAAACATTGTTGAATAAACAAGAGCAAACATGCGTGTCCATAAGTTCACATCTAGACAGACGCTTATTGTACATTACTCTGTTCTCTTCGTGTCTAACCAACACCGGAGCGATTTAGAATTGAACCGCTGTTATTCAAGCCCTTTTCTTTGTTGGTGTCAGCGCAAATGTCCAAGAAAAGTACTCGGGAAACCTCAGCTGTAAGCCGCTCCGGTAAGGGAAATACAAAAGTCACCTCTTTCTCATCTGGGGACTCTGGAGCAGTGTATTTGTGTAGAAGCTCCGGATGTCCCGCGCGGGAGCCGGCCGCATCTCCCGACCAGAACACCGGAGAAGTGAGGGATAGCGCCATCGTCTCAGTTAGAGCTGAAGTGGAGAAAGGTGGTTGGGAGAGAGTCGGATGTATCGTAGCTAGGAGCAAAATTACACTCGGTCTCCGTAACTCCTGTGGGGCTGCAAGAGAGTGGTGCGGGTGATCTGCGGTAATTGTCTCTGAGCTGTGTACACAGATATCGGCAGTGGAATCTTCTGGCGTCTGTGTATGATCCTCCGGACAATGAACTAAGGTCTTAGTAGTAAGAGGGCTGTGTATAGCTGGTTCAGCGGGGTCATGTATCTCTCGCAGGGGCCAAGCGCCATCTTTTGTGCGGGCCTCCAGGATGCATGCTTTAAGTTCAGCGAACTCTGCGTCCATTTTCCGACCCAGGTCAAGAAGCACAGCCTTCATAGCTAGTTGAAAGTCCTCCATTCTATAAGTCAGCAGTTAGGTGGGCCCGTTATACCCGGAAGGCCGGGGGGGGGTTAGAAAGAAAATTGCAGGCCGTCACCGCACTCAATTCAGTTTAGAAAACAGAACTCTAAGTTAGTAGATCCATTCATATATATTCCTTAAGTAGAGAGCTTATTCATTTAACCCACTTGGGTTACGTATCTGCTAGGCTTATTTGAGTTGTAGGAAATGCGGATGACGGCCTAAAGTTATTGCAGGCTATTTCAGGTCCTGGGTACTTTTATCAGTCCATCTTAGTTCGGTTCGGGATCACAAAAGAAGTAGCAATAAATTGCTGCAGGTAGTGGATGAGTGAATGTCTAAATATCTTGTAGAACTTATGAATTAGATAGATAGTCCCAGGAGCTTCATGAAAAGCGACCGATCATGGCCACCTCTTAGCCACGCCGTATTTATAGGCATTTTAAGGTTTGGGAAACTTTGCCCCTCCTGGTAGGAATGTATATCCCATACGTCACTAGCTCATGGACTCTTGCTAATATGAAAGAAATGAATTTATCAGGTAAGTTCTTACATAAATTATGTTTTCTTTAACAAAGGATATCTAAATATTGAAGCAAATTAGGTAATAGAAGTAAATAGGAATTTTGTTTAAAATTGTATTCTCTGTCTTAATCATGAAAGAAACATTTTGTTTTTAATGCCCCTTTAATACCAAACACTTCAATAGCACCATTCTGCACAGGCCAACCACTTAACTCAAAATCTCTCCACTCACCAAACACTTTTACAGCACATTTATCCTAATTCACCCTAAATCCACTTGCCATACAAAAACACTCAACCCAAACTTTACTTAAACCGCTTGATTCTTACAAACCACAGTAACATCATTCCTATAGCCCAAAATCTTTAAACACCTACCACCACGTTCAGGCACTGCCACAACTCTAATAATTTTATCACATCTTAATCTCCATAATAAAGGCTCAATTACACAAATGAAAAATATTCTTGACAAAGGACAACCCTTTCTGACCCCAGACTTAACACATACTTTATCAGACAAAAGAACATTTACCAAAACATTACTGATAATTCTATCATATAAACATATAACTCACCCAAGCACCTTAATAGGTATACCTACTTTCATAAAACTCCAAAAAAATGAACTCATGAGTAACTTTATCAGATGCTTTTTCAAAGTCAATCTTTGCCACCGCAACAGACTGCTTGCACCTCTTGTTGTACCATATAACATCCCATAACAATCTGTCTAGCAGGCACAGCAAACACTTGTTTCTCATCCACAATCTTGCTTACCACATTTTTAATTCTGTCAGTCACTACCTTCACAATCACTTTATAGTCTATATGCAACAAGGAAAGTGGTCTTCAGTTACTTAAATCCTTTTTCTCACCTTTCTTATACAACAAAAGAATGACACAATGGGGCCTATTTATCATATGTCTGTCGAACCTGATCCAACACTGCGGAACAGGTCCGACAGACATCGCTGAATGCGGAGAGCAATATGTTCTCCGTATTCAGCATAGCACCAGCAGGGGGGTGTCAATCAACCCGATCGTACTCGATCGGGTTGATTTCCGGCGATTCCTGTCCGCCTCATCAGAGCAGGCGGACATGGTTATGGAGCAGCGATCTTTTGACCGCTGCTCCATAACTTGTGTTTCTGGTGAGTCTGAAGACTCGCCAGAAACACGGCCCACAAGCTCCTTACAGAGCTTGATAAATGGGCCCCTCTATCTCATTGACTCAGACATTATTTTTTTTTCCAAATCCATTTGCCAAGCTCCAAAAAATCCTCACCAGTCCCATCCCAAAATTTACAATAAAGACCCACAGGCATGTCTTTGCTTCAGGGGGTTTTGAATTTTTTCATCTTGTCACTAATCTCTCCCAAATCTTTCAAACACTAAATTCCACGTTCTCCAATTTCACCTCTTTCTCATTCAGTGCATAATATACTACAGCTTTTTCCACATCTTTCCCTCCATACAGATTAGCATAAAATTCCCAAACTACTTTGAAAATATCAGATTTACCACTAACTTACTTGCTAGAACTACCCAAATCACTAATAATACCTTATTTCCCAGCAAATACTTTTTAAAGAAAAAACTACATAATGTCTCATCTATCCTTGCATGCATCACAATTGACCAACCTTTCTCATTCACACATCTTCTAATAACTTATTTTACTTCATCCAATTCATCACATTGCTGATCCATCCTCACTGAAGTAAGTAAAACCTTTATCAGGGCTTTTACTGACCTTAGCTGATATACCTTAAGTATTTCAAAAAAGTCTTTACTTGACTTATCAAGAGGACCCCCCCACACTTTCCCTATCTCCCTCACACAAAACACAATACAAATCACCCACCATAAAAGTGAAAACCCTTCCACCCAAAAACAAACCTAACCTAGAAAAGAAATCAATCTTATCTATTTTACTTTTTCAGATGCATAAATATTAAACAGTCTAATAATAACTCCCCTAAATTGATAAAAACAACTAATAAAGCCCTCAATCTAACAACATGTTCTACCATTAAACATTTAAAACCACCACCCACAAACAAAACCTCCACACCACCATTTCTTTCATTAGATATGACCACACAGATTGCCTCTTTAAATTCAGAAGACAAAAAACACTCCTGAAGACAAAAAATATTGTTTTTTAACTTAAACAAAACCTCAACAGTATTGCCATGTCTAGACAAAGAACCCATACTTTGCAAATTCAGTGTAGCAATTTTAAGTGACATATTTACACATTTACATAGATAAAACAGTAACATACACATTTTTTTTTTAATTTTAAGCACTTCTAATAGACTTCTAAATATCAGAAGCCTTTCACTAGTCCTAGTACCCAAAGTTTTTACAGACTGTTAATTTTCCATTTCAGGATAGGCAAGAGTCTGTTGAAATTGCTTAACTTGTGCAGATTCTAGATAAGCAGGTTCCCCTGCTGAAGAGTATTAAAAATCAGCAATCACCTCTGAGCTCAAAGGTCTCAGAGTGCTCAGGGCTAGTACTGTTGTCAATAATATTGTCACTATCCTGAGAAGCAAGCACAACAGAGTGCTTTTGTTTTAGACTCAGTAACCATAATCCTAACTTTTCTTCAGCAACATCCAAATCAGGAGGTACTCCAGGATCTTTAATCTCTGAAATAACAGGTTCTTGAAATATAGGGGCCGATTTACTAAATGTTGGATGGACATGACCGCCCGACATTGCTAAATGCTGACAGCATAAGCTGTCGGCATTTAACATTGCACAAGCATTTCTAGTGAAATGCTTTTGCAATGCCGCTCCCTGCAGATTCAAGGCCAATTGGCCCCTAGCAGGTGGTGTCAATCATCCCAATCATATCTGATCGGGATGATTGCTGTCCTCCGTCTCAGAGGTCGCTGCTTCTTAACTCCTGATTCTGGCATTGACTGCTTAGTAAATGGGGCACATAAAGTCCACTGAGATAGGAAGAACACCGTCCACAGGATTCTTGAAATATCCTTTCCCAAAAAAATAATAATCTGTATCCTCAGGCTTCTTTTCCTCCTTATCTTAAACAGGATCAATTTAACCCAACAGGACACATGCACATTTGTCCTGGTGGGTTAAATACACTTTCTGACCTGCGGACAAACTGATGTCACATGTCCCAACATGCCAAAGTTCATACATCCAACCTCTTGAGAACACTCCTCTTGTAATGTCCAAAGTGCTGGCATCTTTGACAAAAGTAGTGAATTCCTGGATAAAACAAATAACCCCTATTGCTAAAAATGGTAAAGGCCTGGCGAGGAGGGGAGCTCACTTCTCCAACATCATCCAGATGAACCTCAAGGCAGAATCTTTTTCTTAACATTAAAGGTGCCAAATGGATTTTTCATTCTCTCTTGTGCACTGATATAAGAACAGTATTGTCTTAACCATGCCAACATTTTACAATCCTTCACAAAAGGATTATACATATGAACAATTAAGGCAGTTCGTTTTGGCTTTTACTCTCTCTCAACACATTCAATTCCTCTCGGATCAGGATGATCAGCCATATCCATAGCCCGCTTAAAACAAATAGTAACCAGTTCCTCTGTGAGGAAATACACATCATTGCTGCAAAAATGTCTGGATACAGAAAATACTTTCACTGGCCATCTTCAAGAGTTTTTCAATCACTACAGTCCGGACATGGAGAAAATCACAGCTTTTCCTTCTTTCCTTGCTCAGGTACAGACAAACTGTCCTATGAAAATCTGTTGCTAGTCTCAATGGCATACTATTTGTATATCTATATGTTTATTGTGAGTATGTGTGCACAGTCAAACAAAGAATCCACAGTGAGCTATATGTTTATAAAACTTAGCTTTCATTCTTGCAGCATAGTTAAAACATCCACAAGAAAGGCATAAAAGTGCATGTCAATGTGAAAGTCTACACGTTTCAACGTTAGCCATAGTCATGGCTTATTTTTCCTTCTTACAATGCACATTTAGAAAAATATTAAAAGAGCACTAATTTGTTAATGGAGATGGCATCATGTTTCATTTAAAGACACATTTTTGTTTCACAGAACTATGCCTGTTATTCTCAGAGGATAAATGGATCTACCTGAAAAATAAATATATATGTGGACAATGTAACACCCTGAGGTATATGATCCCATACATTATTGCTCTATCCATATTGTCAGGTTCTGGTGTATATGCACTCAGGACACAGACCCTTGGGGCAGTGGTAGGGAAATAGAGACACCGACCCCTGACCCAGGGAAGAGTATCCTGGACGTGGATAGATGATATTCTGTGGTTCTTAGTTGCAAGAAATTATTGTAGAAATCATAGAGCATATGAATATAATATATTGTGGCTTCAATGGAAACATAAATTGATACTGTGACTAATGGTTAATAGGAGTAGCTGCAGCATTCATGAGATAAATATAGCAATGTAAGATGTTCAGGCTTCAGAGTAAACTGGTAAAAGGTTGTGACTCATGGATGCAAAGACTTACGGCAGGTTCACAGTACTTAATAGTATTTAGAGCTGTAAGCAGAGTTGCACAGGTGATAGCCAAATTGCAAGTTTAAGGCATTAAATACTGATTGTGTATATATTGGAAAATCACAGGAAAACTGTTTAACTGAACACATAGATGCAGCGTTCTGAATAGATTAACATGCTTACAGGAGGATATTCCAACTATGATAACTTGTAGCAGAGAAAAATTGTTAAATTTTGAGTATGATGCTGTTGTAGCAATTTGAGAGATTATAACCAATGCATTGTTGTAATTTAGAAATAGTTCAGAGATTAAGTAGCAGGGTCCAGGAAACAAAAAGAATTATATGGATACTTGCGATAAGATGATTTTAAGCATAGCTTATGAACATTGGGCCTGAGATGATTTAAAAGGAGGCTGAGGGAATCAGGTCACATACATATTTTCACATATAAACACATAAATTCACATGTATCCACATATATAGACATGTTTACATACACACAAACACATATTTAGACACATATATATATATATATATATATATATATATATACACACATTGGAGACATTCCCAAACACTTTGCCATATACCATATCCCTTTTTAACTCATTTAAAACTTTTAACAATATTAAAATTATATTTATTTCTTTCATGTAATTAGCAAGAGTCCATGAGCTAGTGACGTATGGGATATACATTCCTACCAGGAGGGGCAAAGTTTCCCAAACCTCAAAATGCCTATAAATACACCCCTCACCACACCCACAAATCAGTTTTACAAACTTTGCCTCCCATGGAGGTGGTGAAGTAAGTTTGTGCTAGATTCTACGTTGATATGCGCTTCGCAGCAGGCTGGAGCCCGGTTTTCCTCTCAGTGTGCAGTGAATGTCAGAGGGATGTGAAGAGAGTATTGCCTATTTGAATTCAATGATCTCCTTCTACGGGGTCTATTTCATAGGTTCTCTGTTATCGGTCGTAGAGATTCATCTCTTACCTCCCTTTTCAGATCGACGATATACTCTTATATATACCATTACCTCTACTGATTCTCGTTTCAGTACTGGTTTGGCTTTCTACTACATGTAGATGAGTGTCCTGGGGTAAGTAAGTCTTATTTTCTGTGACACTCTAAGCTATGGTTGGGCACTTTTATATAAAGTTCTAAATATATGTGTTTAAACATTTATTTGCCTTGATTCAGGATGTTCAACGTTCTTTATTTCAGACAGCCAGTTTCATATTTGGGATAATGCATATGAATCAATCATTTTTTCTTACCTTAAAAATTTGACTTTTTTCCTGTGGGCTGTTAGGCTCGCGGGGGCTGAAAATGCTTCATTTTATTGCGTCATTCTTGGCGCGGACTTTCTTGGCGCAAAAATTTTCTTGTCATTTCCGGCGTCATACGTGTCGCCGGAAGTTGCGTCATTTTTTTGACGTTTTTGCGCCAAAAAATGTCGGCGTTTCCAGATGTGGCGTCATTTTTGGCGCCAAAAGCATTTAGGCGCCAAATAATGTGGGCGGCTTTTTTGGCGCTAAAAAATTTGAGCGTCATTGTTGTCTCCACAATATTTTAGTCTCATTGTTTATTGCTTCTGGTTGCTAGAAGCTTGTTCATTGGCATTTTTTTCCCATTCCTGAAACTGTCATTTAAGGAATTTGATCAATTTTGCTTTATATGTTGTTTTTTCTATTACATATTGCAAGATGTCTCACATTGACCCTGAATCAGAAGCCACTTCTGGAAAAACGCTTAACTGAGTTTCAGTTCTACCAAAGCTAAGTTAATTTATTTTAAATGTTATAAATGTTTATCTTTAGCTATGGTTTGTAATAAGTTATTATGATATACTTTTACATGCAGAATCCATTAGTATTTATGCTTTATATATTGCCATTCTTACATCTTATGTACAAGAAATATTTAGAAGATTTATAAGAAATATTTTTCTGATTCTATTTTAAAGGCTTTGTCTGACTTCGTGCCTTCTAATAAAAATTTTAGGTCTTTTTTCACTTCTTTTTTATTGAAGTTTCAAATGACCAACAACATACTGATTTATCCTTCTCTGATGATGATTTTTCTCTTTCAGAAATTCTCTTCATCAGATATTGACACTAACAAATCTACTTTTTTATTATTTTTTTATTATTAAAGTACATTTTTTTGTTGAAAAGGTGTTGATTATTTTGGATATTAAGGTAACTAGTTCTTTAAGACTAGCTGACACTATTTCTGCCTATTTATTCTTCTGTGTTTTCAGAGGTTTTCTTTCCAATTCCCCATACTAGGGAATGGAATAGGCTGAGAATTTTCTTTTATTCCTTCTTCAAAGGTTTTAAACTATATTCTTTGCCAGCAGTTAAATTCAATTTGGAGGGTTCTCCAATTTATTGGGGCTATCTCTACTCCTACTAATTATGCTATTGTTTCTATAGCAAAATAGTATTTATTTTCCTTTAGATAGTTGTATCTTATTTATGGAAAATTATTTAGTTTCAGGTACTTTTCTTGGTCCTGTGATTTATTTGGATATTGCAATTGCTTCTGTTTACTTTAAGATCAAGTATCAGATTATGATTTATTTTAGCATTGTTTATGGGACAACATTTACTAGACTAGGTGCTGTTGCATTTGTCTTGTTGTTTTGCATTTATTGATTATGCAAGTCCACTGTATTGACTGGTCCTTTAAACTGGACTATCATGCTAATAATTACATTTGTGTCTTCATTTTATTGAATATTTTCGCAAATGAGGGTTAATCTATGTCTTCAGCTATTTTAGCTAGAAGAATTTTGTGATTTTTAAAAAAAAATCAAAAAAAAAAATCCATATTTCTTTTGTTCTGAAATAATCAATTCTTAACTGTTACTCTGGGCTTCAAGATTGAGTTCTAAGACTAAACTTTAAGCTTATACTAGTTTGGTTGTTCTTATTAAGGAACGAATTCCTGAGATCTTTCCCAAGTAACATGTTTATAATTGGAAATTTTTCAGTTCGAAATCAGCTCCCTAATATTGCGATGTACGTGCCGTATTCCAGCTTGGCTGGTAAGGGGCAGGTTAAGACTTCTTTGAAATTTATTTGGTTCTATTTGGTCCAAATTTCTTTGATTTTATTCCAGTAAGGCTAACACTTTCTTTAAGTGTGTTTTTGTCCTATATATTTTGGGTACTGTTGAAGCATGGCTGGGCACCCATAGGGTTCAAGCGCTGCTCAGACCTGGAATCTTCTGGGGTATTTCTTCCAGTTCCTTTTTTTAGGAACTGGGTTTTGGAGTTTTATTCAAACTATTCTGCCTTTTTATGGTCATTGATAGCATTATTTGTTTTCATTAGATACAATAAATGCATATTTTCATTTTTCTGTTTTCATTCAGATTATTTTCTGAGGATGCGGAATCTCATATGATTCACTTTGTTTCTTCAAGAACATGGTTGGAGGATCAATTTACCAAAAAGTTTGTTGATTCCTCAGACAAGGGTAACCTTTTTAGGTTTCCAGATAGATTCAGTGTCCATGACTCTGTCTCTGACGGACAAGAGACGTCTGAAATTGGTTTCAGCTTGTCGAAACCTTCAGTCTCAATCATTCCCTTCGGTACCCTTATGCATGGAAATTCTAGGTCTTATGACTGCTGCATTGGAGGCGATCCCCTTTGCTCATTTCACATGCGACCTCATCAGCTCTGTATGCTGAACCAGTGGTGCAGGGATTATACAAAGATATCTCAATTAATATCTTTAAAACCGATTGTTCGATACTCTCTGATGTGGTGGACAGACCACCATCGTTTAGTTCAGGGGGCTTCTTTTGTTCTTCCAACCTGGTCTGTGATCTCAACAGACGCAAGTCTGACAGGTTGGGGAGCTGTATGGGGGTTTCTGACAGCACAAGGGGTTTGGGAATCTCAGGAGGCGAGATTACCAATCAACATTTTGGAACTCCGTGCAATTTTCAGAGCTCTTCAGTTGTGGCCTCTTCTAAAGAGAGAGTCATTCATTTGTTTCCAGACGGACAATGTCACAACCGTGGCATATGTCAATCATTAAGGAGGGACTCACAGTCCTCTGGCTATAAAAGAAGTATCTCGAATACTTGTTTGGGCGGAATCCAGCTCCTGTCTAATTTCTGCGGTTCATATCCCAGGTATAGACATTTGGGAAGCGGATTATCTCAGTCGCCAAACGCTACATCCGGGCGAATGATCTCTTCACCCAGAGGTATTTCTTCAGATTGTTCTAATATGGGGACTTCCAGAAATAGATCTGATGGCTTCTCATCTAAACAAGAAGCTTCCCAGGTATCTGTCCAGATCCAGGGATCCTCAGGCGGAAACAGTGGATGCATTGTCACTTCCTTGGAAGTATCATCCTGCTTATATCTTTCCACCTCTAGTTCTTCTTCCAAGAGTGATTTCCAAAACTCTAAAAGGAGCGTTCATTTATTCTGCTGGTGGCTCCAGCATGGCCTCACAGGTTTTGGTATGCGGATCTTGTCCGGGTGGCTCCTTGCCAACCGTGGACTCTTCCGTTAAGACCAGACCTTCTATCGCAAGGTCCTTTTTTCCATCAGGATCTCAAATCCTTAAATTTGAAGGTATGGAGATTGAACGCTTGATTCTCAGTCATAGAGGTTTCTCTGACTCCGTATTTAATACTACGTTACAGGCTCGTAAATCTGTATCTAGGATGATATATTATTGAGTCTGGAAGACTTACATTTCTTGGTGTTCTTCTCATCATTTTTCTTGGCATTCTTTTAGAATTCCTAGAATTTTACAGTTTCTTCAGGATGGTTTGGATAAAGGTTTGTCTGCAAGTTCCTTGAAAGGACAAATCTCTGCTCTTTCTGTTCTTTTTCACAGAAAGATTGCTAGTCTTCCTGATATTTATTGTTTTGTACAAGCTTTGGTTCGTATAAAACCTGTTATTAAGTCAATTTCTCCTCCTTGGAGATTGAATTTGGTTCTAGGGGCTCTTCAAGCTCCTCCATTTGAACCTATGC
This sequence comes from Bombina bombina, assembly GCF_027579735.1. NCBI lineage: Eukaryota > Metazoa > Chordata > Amphibia > Anura > Bombinatoridae > Bombina > Bombina bombina. The sequence continues at coordinate 142,414,229 of NC_069504.1, read as the reverse complement.
ATTCGCTGGATATTAAATTACTTTCTTGGAAAGTTTTATTTATTTTGGCCATCTCTTCTGCTAGAAGAATTTCTGAATTATCTGCTCTTTCTTGTGAGTCTCCTTTTCTGATTTTTCATCAGCATAAGGCGGTTTTGCGAACTTCATTTAAATTTTTTCCTAAGGTTGTGAATTCTAACAACATTAGTAGAGAAATTGTAGTTCCTTCATTGTGTCCTAATCCTAAGGACTCTAAGGAAAGATCGTTGCATTCTTTGGATGTAGTTAGAGCTTTGAAATATTATGTTGAAGCTACTAAAGATTTCCGAAAGACTTCTAGTCTATTTGTTATCTTTTCTGGTTCTAGGAAAGGTCAGAAGACTTCTGCCATTATTTTGGCATCGTTGTTAAAGTCTTTGATTCATCATGCTTATGTTGAGTCGGGTAGAACTCCGCCTCAAAGGATTACAGCTCATTCAACTAGGTCAGTCTCTACTTCCTGGGCATTTAGGAATGAAGCTTCGGTTGATCAGATTTGCAAAGCAGCAACTTGGTCTTCTTTGCATACTTTTACTAAATTCTACCATTTTGATGTGTTTTCTTCCTCAGAAGCAGTCTTTGGTAGAAAAGTACTTCAGGCAGCTGTTTCAGTTTGATTCTTCTGCTTAGATTTTCAGTTTTTTTCATTATAAGATTTAAACTTTGTTTTGGGTGTGGATTATTTTTCAGCGGAATTGGCTGTCTTTATTTTATCCCTCCCTCTCTAGTGACTCTTGCGTGGAAGATCCACTGCTTGGGTATTGATTATCCCATACGTCACTAGCTCATGGACTCTTGCTAATTACATGAAAGAAAACATAATTTATGTAAGAACTTACCTGATAAATTAATTTCTTTCATTTTAGCAAGAGTCCATGAGGCCCACCCTTTTTTTGTGGTGGTTATGATTTTTTTGTATAAAGCACAATTATTCCAATTCCTTATTTTTAATGCTTTCGCACTTTTTTTCTTATCACCCCACTTCTTGGCTATTCGTTAAACTGATTTGTGGGTGTGGTGAGGGGTGTATTTATAGGCATTTTGAGGTTTGGGAAACTTTGCCCCTCCTGGTAGGAATGTATATCCCATACGTCACTAGCTCATGGACTCTTGCTAATATGAAAGAAATGAATTTATCAGGTAAGTTCTTACATAAATTATGTTTTTTTATTAAAAAGTGTATGTATGGGTCTAATTTATTTTAATGTTTTTGATGTGTTGTGTGAAAAATATTTTTAAACCTTTAAACTTTACTTCAGGTCTCAAGTCGTGCTAAACATTCTATTGCAGTTTCAGCTTTTGCTCGAGTGCAACCCATAACTTTAAACTTACAATATTACTCACTTACTTAAAATATTAGTGCTATTTAGCATGGTTGCGATATCCATTGAAAGTATAGGTTGTGCTAGAGCGATGATATTTTATTCCCAAATGGAAAAAAGCACACACAAATATCCTTAAGGGCACGGAGCCTTAGACCTGCCACACCCAATAACCAACGGCAAAATAAAAAATAGGGCTCCTTTTCCTTTGAAAAAAACTTTATTAATCACATCAGGGTGCTAAGGTTTGCAAACAATGTTTCAGATCTACAAACCTACAACTCTGATGTATTTAATAAAGGTCCATTTTAAACAAAAATGAGGCTGGAGCCCTAGTTTTGATTTTCTGCACTAGAGCGATATCAGCCTAGCTATCCCTTCTTTGGTATATGTGATTTACCATGGGCTTGTAATATCAAGTTACACACTGATGTTAGCGCAGCCCTGCAATATTGCTTATCGTGTCCCACACTATCATTGGCACGCCACTTGTAATCTGGACTAAAAAGTTTTGTCCTTTCTGTTGCGGTTAAATTGAAGGCAGGGTTCAAGTGTGGTCCTTTTTTAACTAAAGAATTGTACTTTTGTAGTGGGAAGCCTATGTTCTGTGAATATTTGCAATATGTATTCTTGCACAATAAGTGTTCTATTTTCATAAGTAATGTACAATTTTCATTCTATGCTTCTCTATTCTATATTTCTTTTCTATTCTGTATTTCATGTAAAACCTAAAAATGTTTTTTTTAAAAATTACTAAATGTATCTGCAGTTATCCTGTCCACACAAAAATAAATTCTAAAATTTATATTCAACATTCGGAAAAAAATCATATACTGAGCATATTAATATTTATAATAATAGTAATAATAATATTAATAATAGTATTATTATCACCATTTATTTGGTAAATGCCAACAGATTCCACAGCAATATATAGATTTGTGAAATATACAATTTGCAATACAAATTAATATCCAAGATGAAATATATCATAAAAAAATACAATTATTTAGCTTTTTCCTTCAACGGTTTGAAAACATTTATTTGTATCTGTCAGAGTAAGTGAAAGGTATTTAAATTGATGTAGTATGCACCTAAGTTATATTTAGAAAAAAGATATTAAATTGTGAAAAAATAACTACTTCTATTCTCTCATATTTATCTGCTTTTGTTTCAAGCTATGGGTATTCTGAACTTGGACATATGCAAATTAAATCATGTGGATTTCATGGAATGTTGATTATTAGACCCAATAATTATTGCATTTGCTTATTCAAAGGAAAGTAGAATTCTGGTATATAGACATCCACAGCTGTAAATGTTGTCATTCACTGATATGAGTATTTATTTAAATTAAAGCAACATAAACCCATTTTATTTCTTTAACTATTTAGATAGAGAATACACATTTATATTACTCCCAAATTTACTTTTATTATTAAATTTGCTTCATTCTTGGTATCATTTGTTAAAGGAGCAGCAATTCACTACTGAGGGCTAGCTAACCCAATCGCATGATGCATTTATGTGTAGCCACCAAATAGCAGTTAGCTCCCATATATATGTGTGTGTTTTAAAGTGCATTACAGCCTGCCAAGCATACATATTTTATTTCAAAGTGCCAAAATTCATTTAATTTGAGATGTACTGTTTACATGACAGAATAAGAGGGATAAGCAAATACCTGCTTGTTTTGTCAGGGTGCACCAGGTAGTGCCAATATGTATCTATCCCTGTGTATTCGTGTGTCTGCATGTATGTGTGTGTGTATATCTTTCCCTGTATGTTTGCATGTCTACATGTATCATGTGTGTGTGCCTATGCCTTTGTGTGTCTGTCTATCCCTGTATGTGTCTGTCAACAGGTGTGTGTGCCTATGCCTTTGTGTGTCTGTCTATCCCTGTATGTGTCTGTCAACAGGTGTGTGTGCCTATCTTATTGTGTGTCTGTATGCATGCATGTATGTGTGTATATATCTTTGTATGTGTCTGTTTGCAGGTATATGTGTGTGCATTGGTGGGGGCGGGGGGGAGAAAATGTTTGCCCAGGGTCCAATCTATATTAAAGACAGCCCTGTGCACATCTTTGGAGAATACACTAAATTAAAGCCATACTTTGATCATAAAGATGTTCCTTTTTTAAGTAAAACATTATAAGACAAAATCAATGCAATAATGTTAAAATGTTGACATTTCTTTTTAGCAGAAATACCCAGCAAGTTCATTGAGCTTTTTATAATGTAAGATATGTAGAATTGATGTACTTTTTAGGCATTAAAATCAGCTTAAGCAATTTCAAAAATGGTTTCTTTAATGCCATTTAAATGGCAAAAGCTGCTTGATATAGAACCGCATTTGCTTAACAGCCATAGTTTTGGGGAAAAAAACTAATTGTTGGAAAAATGAGAGACCATGCAGATTTCAGATAGTGCCTATGTACAAAAATCTAAATATATTCTAAATGTGAAGTAATTGTAAGAATTTCATGTCAATGTTCTCCTTTTCAGAGTATTTCCTAATTAGCACAGTATGCTTGTGTGGTATTAAAATGTTTTATTTTTGTCATAAAACTACTATGACAAGTTGGATAAGCCAAAGCTTTAAGTTAGAGGAAAGCAAAAAAATGTCAGCATTTGCATTCAAAGAACTGCACTTAGACGTGTTAACAAATATAACAAATACAAAATAAATACAATTTTGAAACATATTCAGAGAATTATAATTTGCATATGTGAAGCTATTACAAAAAGCTCTGTCACAGTAAGAGTTCTGTTGCAATACATAAATGTTCCTACATTATTTTATTTAAGAATATTTTATATACACATTTTCACTGTATATTGTTTCTAAAATAAATGTTTTAAAAACTTTTAAAACTTTCAAAACTACTAGAAAAATATGCATTGATTTTCACCTCTTTAAAATCCTCTTGAATATTCTGTTTTCCCTCATTTGAGTTCAATATCCCTTTAAGGTTATTAAGATAAATATTAAAGATCAATAACTTTTGTGATACTATTTTTAATGTGTAGTTCGTAGATATGACATTGTTCTGCAAGTAATGACAACAATGATTGATATTACAGTATTTAACTGCTTGTAATTTCACAGAAACCCGTTAAAGGGACATTATGTTATTGTTGCCTCAAGAAGATGGCATTTTAACATAACATACTTAGGGGTAAATTTACTAATGTGCGATAGGACATGATACGATGTAGCTTATCATGTCCGCTGCACCTCAGCATTTATCATTGCACCAGCAGTTCTTGTGAACTGCTGGTGCAATACTGCCCCCTGCAGATTGGTCGCTAGCAGGGGGTGTCAATCAACCCGATCGTATCTGATTGGGTTGATTTCTGTCTGCTGCCTCAGAGCTTCTGTGAAGCAACCCCTTAGTCTTGGCGACTAAGGCGACCCCTTAATCTCGATTAAGTATATATATATATATATATATATATATATATATATATATATATATATATATACAATTTACATGCTCCATCTCTTGCCAAGAAGCTTACAAACAATTTCTTACAATGTGTGTATTAGTGTGATAGAATATACCTGTATATTAGAATAAGTAGTTACTGAGAGGCCACTTTTGGACCACTAGATGAGTTAGTAGGTAGAGCTTTTAATGATGCTTACATGAATAAATAGATTATATAATAATAAACAATCCAAACATTAGGGACTCTGTGAATGGTAACCCATCCTGAAGGGTAAGATAGGAGTAATGTGAGGGTGAAGCCAGCATGGACAAATAAGGAGCTTCAACAGATGATGCTGAACAAGTAGGTAATAGAGGAATCGGGGAACTTATGAAATTGTAGATACAATAAGCAGTATATGTTGCAATTGCTCTTTATTTTAAATATTATGGTGGCAGGGGTTGGTACTAAGATAAAATCATATCAATATATAGGGGTAGAATTATCACAGTACGCGCGGACATAAAACAATGTAGGGTATCATGTCCGCTGCACATCGATAAATGCTGACAGCATACACTGTCGGCATTTAGTATTGCACCAGCAGTTCTTGTGAACTGCTGGTGCAATGCCACCCCATGCAGATTCGTGGCTAATCGGCCGCTAGCAGGGGGTGTTAATCAACCCGATCATATTCAATTGGGTTGATTTCTATCCGCGGCCTCAGAGCAGGTGGACAAGTTATGAAGCAGCGGTCTTTACAGAGCTTGATAAATCAAACCCATAGAGTTAAGAACTAAAAACTCTGGCTGTAGTTATGTGAGACTCAAACAGTAGATCTTTGATAGAGACAAAACCCCATTGTCTTGGCTGACAAGGAGATATGGCACTATATATAGATAAACTGCATATGAAGTCTAAGGGAACGTGTGGCGAATTAGAGTTCTAGTTAGGCTATTGCTGAGACTAAGATATGATTGCAGAATAAAGTAGAGTGTTTGAGCTATTTCTATCAGGATCCTATGTCAACTATATTCAATGCATATAGTATCAGTAAGTTTTATCTAAGTTCCATCGCTAGTAGTATGTACCTATGATGTATAAGTTTGTGTAGAACTAAAATGAAATAAACAAGTATAAGCACATAAATAACAAGTGATAGTAACCATTCCATAGATGAGCTATTGCTATCAAAGTTCTATGTCAGTTATATTCAATGCATATGGTATCAGTAACAATAAGGTATAGCTGAGTGTCAACACTAACGGTATACATCTATGAGGCATAAGTATATGTAAAGCTATTATGAAACATAAAGGAGTGAGCACAAAAATGACAAGCAGTAACAACCATTCCATAATTGAACTATTGTTATCATGGTCCTATGTCAGCTATATTCAGTGGATATAGTGTTAGTGTGAAGGACTGTCATTATTAGCAGTGTATACCCATGCAGCATAAATATGTGTAGAGCTATAATGAGAAAAGCAGGTTTCAACCTAATAATAGCAAACATTAACAACCGTTCCCCAAATGATCTCAATAACCTAAAAGAGGAAAAAACAAACCATGAGAGTGAGTATAATGGGCTGCAAACATAGTCTTAGTTATCTAAGGGTGAAGAGAGCAAACCTTGTGAGTAGGCATAATGGACTGCAGCAGTTGAAAGCAAAAAGTCCACTGTTCCTAGGGGGAAGATAGTAACTCAGAGATCAACCTATGCCAGCTCTGGGTGATTGGGCATAAGAAATATTCCAGTCAGCATCAAGCATAGCATAGTCTTTCAACTTGTTAGGACAGGCTGGTGCAGGCCACGTTATATCAGACCTTGGAAATAGCCACTGTTGTTACGTCTCTGGCATAAGTATTTTTATATTTGGAAACTAATAAGATCCGGAATGGCTTGAAAAGTGTACCTTGTAGTCAGGATAGTCCTGGCTTCAAGATGTGTCTGCTGAAGCTACTATGCTGTCTGCAGGCCTAGTAATTGTGAATGGGCCACCTATCTCGTCAGGCATTAACAAGCTGGAGCAGCTCGGTTTGATCCTCCCTCATAAAGCCCATCTTATGTGTAACAAGAGTTACCTCATGGTGCGAGTTTTGTGCAAGAAGGTCTTCAAAGGTCTCTTGAAGCAGACGTGTCAGTTCTCTATAATGGACGTCTAGTTGGTGATGGACACGTGTCTCCCATCTGTCGAGTGAGAGCATTGTAGGGAATGTAGAAAACCAGCGGCTTCACCTTGTAGATTCTACGGCTTGTGTAAGCATTTTTAGCTTTAGTGATAATAAGGATTATAGTCAGTTGTACAGCGGCCGGCTACTTCTTCCTTTGATGAGATCATGGTACCAGTTCGTACGCTCAGAGATCAATGATATTTCTAGGTGTGTAGGCTATTATGGATCCAGGGACCTCTTTTCATCCCCAGACAGCATGATATCTGAGATAGTAGATGGATGGTAGATTCTACAGAGCTTCAAAATATGCTGCCGTCCATGTTCCTGCCTTACCACGTCCCTGATTGTTTTTTTTTTTTATTGTGGTCTTACCATTAAATTCCTTGTATAAGCTATAATAAAGCTTTTTAGAGATTTCACTCATAATACTTGTTATTCATGTTTACTTTGGACCCCGAGAATATAATACCCCATATATTTTAAGTCTGGTTTGCTGAAATATAGTGAAGTTCCAATAATTTAAACAATCTCCTAAATATACTATATCTATAGACTTAAAAGACCAATCAAATCTGCAAAAAACTTTTTTGGGTTAGAACCTGGGTTACACTTGCTTATTGGTGGCTAAAGGTAGCCACCAATAAGCTAGCACTATCCAGGGTGCTGAACCTAAAATGGTCTGGCTACTTAGCTTTACATTCCTGTTTTTTTAAATAAAAATACCAAGAGAACAAAGAAACATTTAAAATAAGAGTAAATTAGAAAGTTGCTTAAAATTGCATGCTCCATCTTAGTCATAAAAGAAAAAAATTGTGTTTATTATCCCTTTAAATTCTAGAATTAATATTTTTTTTGCTGTTAAATTTCCTATTTTACTATTGTAAAAATGTATATGCTTGTTAGTTTGTGTGTAGTAATTGTGTAGTGTTTGTATTATGTGTGTGGGTGCGTGTTGGTAGTGTAGCTCTTCTGTGGCCTGTGTGTGTAGTGCTTGTGTGGTGTGTGGTAGTGCTTGTGCAGTGTAGGTACTATTTTTGTGTACTGTTTATCTTGTGTGTGCATTGTGTTTGTTGGGTTTGTGCTGTGTGAAGTGCCTGTTTTGTTATTTATAGTGTGTGTATAATCGCTGTGTGTGTAGTATTTTTAGAGTGTGTACGTTTACTCTCACCTACAGTTACTTACAGTATATACACAAGCCACAGCTGCAGGTAATCACTGCCTTACAAGCTACTGCACCATACAGATGAATATCTAAGAATACAACTCCCAAATATCTCTACTGCCAAATCCCTACTGAGAACATTTTCATTTTTATTGTTTAAGCTATTTGATTCTATTGGGCATGCTTGAAATATAAAAAAATAATACAGTTTAGATTTTGGGGTAGATTTATTAAATGTAGAGCAGACATTATTCGCTATAGCTGTGAACTTAAACAGTAGCTTCACAACTGTGCAGCTATAGTAGAAAGAATATTTGAGATTGCGAACTAATTCTTTGGAAGTCTAAATGTGTTAATTAAAAGGGACAGTGAAGCCAACTTTAAAACTTTCATGATTAAGATAGAACACACTATTTGAACAACTTTCCAATATATTTCTGTTATGAAATTTGCTTTGTTCTCGTTGTATTCTTTGTTGAGGAGTAAATCCATGTAGGATAATAGGAGCTCAAGAGCATGCATGTGTCTTTAGAACTTTATCACAACAGTGCTTGCAGCAGTGTTTGTAGCTATGGTATACATTGTTGCAAACAAAGCTGCCATATAGTGCTAATTACAAGTGCACATTCACAGTCTACCTAGATCTACTCTTCAACAAAGAATACCAAATGAAAGAAGCAAATTAAATACAAGTTAATTAGTAAGTTGTTTAAAATTGAATGCTTTATCTGAGCCATGCAAGTTTAAATTTGACTTTACCGCCCCTTTAAAAGAAAAAGTTATTAATTGCAGACATGTCATGAATTTATATTAATAGGTGAATGCTAAACCCCCCAACAAAACATATATCCATACAAACATTTTAATCAGTCATCATAACAAGTGAATTAATTAGTCTCATGCTTTATTTCCTTGGCCATAAATGTTAGGCTTCCTTGAAGGTCAGAGAAAATCCTTCCAAAAAGTCTACAAGTGTCTAAAAACTGTAATACACATGGATTTTTAAGCACATTATAATGGTTGGGAACTAGATTTTTGTTTGAGTTTTGACAAAGATTAACAAAACAGCATTTTGCATTTAACAAATAAATGAAGGTTCAATCTAATTTGCTTTGCTATATTTCTTGAGTGTTTCTCTGTGCCTCTTTCCTCCTCGTCCTGTTGTTTATTTATAAAAGCACATAAATAGTTGATTTATACTCTCAGATATTTGCAGAATTCTATAACCAGAAAGGGCAGGACAGTGAATTCAGAACATAATGACATTATCTGTGAACTTAATCTTAGTAAATGATATTTACACCACAAGACAATCCAATTTGTTTGAAAACACAAACTGCTTATGTAATTTTCCCATCTCTTAAAAAGCACATGACATCTTTTAGTCATATCAATATTACATTAAGAAGCCTGTATCCTTCTCTTTTGAGCTTGTGTTGGATTTTCTGCAAATCAAAAACACAAGATTTATTTCTGTTTAGTAAAAATTACCAAACGTGTAATGCTAAATGAATATTGCTTACAATAATATATTGCATTTAACTATGTGGACAGTGCTTTGCCAGTCTAGGGCCTCCCAAATTATATTACATGAAGGGATCGAATCATTAAATACATGTCATGCACCATAATCATGTGCAAACACACCAGCAGTGAAAGACCGATTTCAACATGACTAGGAATAAACTCAATATTATGCTTCTAAAATATATTTAGGGCCAGATTATGAGTGGTGCGCTAACAGTTGCACGTGAGCATTATCAGGTTTATCGCTCCTGTTTGCACATGTTGCAAGTATTGCGCATATTGCAAGTTTAAAGTGAACACAATCGCTTGAGCGCAATTGAATTTGAAGCGCATCAGGTTAACGCCACCTCAGAACTCTGGTTAACTGTTACGCTCAAATAAAAGGTTGCACAAAACACCTCAAAATTACTTGTAAAAGTACAGTTACACTCTAATAACACCATTTAATAAAAATGATTCCAAAAACAATTCTTTTTAACTTTTTTTAATTAATAATAATATCATGATGTGGAGGCTATATATATATCTTGTTTTTTGGCTGTATATATATATATATATATATATATATATATATATATATATATATATATATATATATATATATATATATATATACAGCCAAAAAACAAGAGAAGGTATATGCACTCTCACCAACCACCATCAACTGCCAGGGTGCTCTGTGGGGAAATTCATCAGCAAACTCAAAAAAAGCACTCACTGGTCTTCAGATAACATATCCAAATAGAATTTATTAGTGATGTTTCGGGACAGATAGCGTCCCTTCCTCTGACCAACAGAAACTGCAAACAAACAAACTAATAAAGGCCTGTTAAACCCTCCCCTAAAGAGGCCACCAATGAATGGAGGCCGTGTGCAAACATATCAGGACTGTACCAATAGACAGAAAATGTGATGTAAAACAAATATATTGTATCAAATATAAAACTCGTGTATCAAGTGTATATCAATTATGAGTAGATGATTAAGCAAACAAAGTGTACAAAAATTAAGTGTACAAAATTTATATATATATATCCCTCACTTATAGCTGATACATCGCTGCAATGAGCCTATCAGGAGTTGGTTGTATTGTGATCCGGAACCAATCAGACAAGAGTAGGTGTGACTGAGTGTCATTACGATCGGCTCGATCATGTCATGAATATCCTATGATATCAATATGTAAATAGCGGTCATGAAGTCTTTATTATTATTTTTAATTTTTAATTTTTATTTTTTTCTTTGCTGTTGTGGCTGAAATCTCAGACACAACTACCTACAAGATCTTACCTGGAGATCCAACATTTAAACTTAAACGTGAGATTGACTACAAAATTTCGATATGGAAAGAGACAGGCATGATTTCTGAACATAAAGCGAGATTCCTTCAAAGAGATTTTCCTATTACCCCTGTTCTCTATACGTTGCCTAAGATCCATAAGAGTTTGGACAACCCACCGGGCAGACCGATTGTCTCGGCAAGGGGTTCGCTCTTACAATCGTTGGCAATCTACACTGACCATTACTTACAACCCATTGTACAATGTATGAGATCTTATACACATGATTCATCCACATTTATACGGGACATATTGGAACTAAGGGACATCACTGATAACAATCTATTGGTTACAATGGACGTTTCAAGTCTATACACTGTTATCCCTCACACATTAGGGATAACAGCAGTGTCCACCAGCTTGAGGCGTACTCCGTATGTTGGCCCCCCAGAGGAAGTTCTCCTGGAACTTCTTTCGATTTGACAAGAAATTCTACCTACAGATAGCAGGTACAGTGATGGGGTCCAATGTGGCCCCATCGCTGGCAAATTTATTTATGGCAGAATATGAAACCATCCAAATGCGAGTATATGACAATCCTGCCATAAAATTTTATCGCAGATATATAGATGATTTGTTCCTGGTCTGGCAAGATGGTATGGAGTCATTCAACACATGGATTGAATCACTTAACATGATTAACAACACCATCAGATTCCAACATGTGGCTGATTACACATCTGTTGACTACCTCAATGTGAGAGTATACAAAACCAATGGAACATTAGGGACCACCTTATTCAGGAAGAAAACGGATCGTAATTCTATATTACATGCTGACAGTTGCCATCAACCATCATTAATCCGTAACTTCCCTAAAGCCCAATTTCAGAGGGTGATCCGTAACAATACAGATACAATAAAGTGTGATACACAGCTAAATGAGATGATTGACAGATTTGCCCAACGGGGTTACAAAATGCTGTTTCTACGCTCAATGTGTAACCAAGTAGTGAATGGAGAACCAGACGACAAGACGTATACAACTGAAAAGATGTCACAACTCACTTTTGTCACAACTTATACCCCGGACCAACATCTCCTAGCGAATGCCATTAAGGAAGAATGGAGATTGATTCAAGCCGATGTGTCATTGCCATTTACACATTGGAATGCTCCACGACTGGCATATAGGAGAGGGAAGAGCTTAAAGGACCATCTAATGAAAGCTGATTACCACTCACCCACCGAAAAACAGTCTTGGTTAAAACAGAAAAATGGTTGCTTCAAATGTTTGGGTTGCGTGACCTGTAACAGTATGCATGCAGGCAATACGTTCCAACATCCGGAGAGACGGAAAAGATACAATATTAAATACTTCTTGACCTGCACAACCACATACATCATCTACCTTTTGAACTGTCCATGTGGATTATTCTATGTGGCAAGAAGATTGACGATGCCCGGACCCGGATGGCGAACCATCGGTCAGCCATCAGAGCTGCCCTGAAGAATAATAAAGCAGAACAACCAGTAGCACAACATTTCTTGGAAAATCAACATACTGTCACAGATCTACGTTTCCATATAATTGATCATGTTCCAGTTCCAAACAGAGGGGGCAACAGAGCAAAGATTCTTCTTCAGAAAGAAGCGAGATGGATCCATGAACTTGGAACTCTAGCCCCTAGAGGACTGAATATGCAAACAGGATGGCAGTCTTTCCTATGAGAAAATATGATGACCTATGATCTGCCAAATATGAGAGTTCATGGTCCTTTCCTTGATGAGAGTTTGTGATACCATTCATCTTTTTATCTCTCTTTTTTATCTCTTTCTTATATCTTCCCCCCATTTTTTCATTTTTTTCCTTTTTTCTCCCCTTTTTCTCCTTTTTCCCTCTCTTCCTTAGCTTCTTTCATCAGTTTAATATTGACCTTGGATTGTTTGTCCACAGAACATTTGTACTATCATTGAAATTTGTTTTTTTATTATACTGATGTATAGGACCAATTGTTTTGGCCCTACTTTGGGGTCATTTTAGATGATCATATATGTTTAATTGCTTTATGTGCATACATCACTATTTCACACTAATAGTTTGTTATCTGGTCCTGATTCTATTTTTTCCTGGCAGTGGTTGAGCCCCATTGGTGCGATTATGTGAGTTTTCTTATAATTGGGAGATATTTAATTTGTCATGATGGACATTATGCCCTTTATGCTCAGTACAGACACAGTGTTGATAGAAAATGTTGTGTTGTGGTCCTGAGGATTGGTGCTGGTATTGTTCTGGACCTGCTAGACTAACTCTCGTCCTGATTGGTGTAGGTTATGCAATCGCATAATAACAGTTATTTTTATTTTTATTTTTGGTTTTGTTTTCACACTGGGAATGGCAGACATAATAGATTGTGTATTTATGGACGCTATCAAGGATAGTGATATGTAGGTCTGTGGTGCATGCAGCAACGTGTGAGTTGATACACAGTGCTGCTTACAGTTTGACAATAGATTTTGAGATTAATGTGTTTTAACCATTAGATTAATCAGTCTGGGAGGAATATTGCACACATGTCGCCTTATGGGTTTTGTGAGTTAGATGGGTATTGGATGTTTATTTTTTATGATTGTTTATGACTGCTGATACATCGCTGCAATGAGCCTATCAGGAGTTGGTTGTATTGTGATCTGGAACCAATCAGACAAGAGTAGGTTTGACCGAGTGTCATTACGATCGGCTCGATCATGTCATGAATATCCTATGATATCAATATGTAAATAGCGGTCATGCAGTCTTTATTATTATTTGTAATTTTTAAATTTAAATTTTAATTTTTTTCTTTGCTGTTGTGGCTGAAATTGTTGGCATAAAGAACTGGGTATTTTCGTGATCTACTGTATTGAGGGGACACTAGTGGGTATGCCTGTGGTGCCCGCAAATAACTTGTGTGCTATAGTATAACGCTGTATAACATATAAAGCTGACTTGGGTTATTGATCATTTTGGATCTGATGCGTCCTGATTGTGTGATGAGATTGTGTGAGTGCGATGTGCATGGTGAGTTCACTAATGCACTCCCATCACTGCAGTGAGCCTATCAGTGGTTTGTTGTTTTTTCGGTCCCCAACCAATGGGATTACGGTGGGTGTGGCTGAGCTTCACTCTGATCGGCTCTGTAAATGTCAGATTATGCAGGTACCGATATGATTTTTTCTTTGATAGAGACATTTTTGCGCCGATGACTAGGGGTGTATTTGTTCTGTATTTGTTTGGTTTGTTTGCATTTCCTTAGGTGATTGATCTAGAATTCTGATCGCACAGATCTAGTACCGATTATGATTTGTATTATTCACTCCCATGGGGGCGTGTGTCTCCTGAACTTGGAATGTTCCAGTCGTGGGCTCCCACTTTGCCAGGGATATATTTTTAAGGACTAAGTGAGGGATATATATATATATATAAATTTTGTACACTTAATTTTTGTACACTTTCTTTGCTTAATCATCTACTCATAATTGATATACACTTGATACACGAGTTTTATATTTGACACTATATATTTGTTTTACATCACATTTTCTGTCTATTGGTACAGTCCTGATATGTTTGCACACGGCCTCCATTCATTGGTGGCCTCTTTAGGGGAGGGTTTAACAGGCCTTAATTAGTTTGTTTGTTTGCAGTTTCTGTTGGTCAGAGGAAGGGGCGCTACCTGTCCGGAAACATCACTAATAAATTCTATTTGGATATGTTATCTGAAGACCAGTGAGTGCTTTTTTTTTTTTTTTGAGTTTGCTGATATATATATATATATATATATATATATATATTTATGTGTATATATGTATTTACAGACATATATACACATACAAACACAGAAATACATATGTTCAAAAAAATAGACATAAATAATTGCATTGGAGCCATTTGCAGTCAAGTAGAGGAAAACATGTTAAAGTTTATTTAGTTTATTTATTCAATATAAATTTTTAATAAAGGTTTTAACAATGTATTTACTATAAATTATAAATATTTCACAATACAATGCACAGAGAGGAATATGTTCTAAGTATTAATAAAAAAAATATATATATATATGTATATATATATATATATATATATATATATACATACCTAAATATAAAATCATGTGTGTGTGTGTGTGTATATATATATATATATATATATATATATATAACTTCTATTATAGGGAGTTGACCAAATCCCTTTGGTTAATGCACACCACCCAGCCCAGTAGCCCAGGTGTATCCCATATAATGTGATCTTGATATGTATATATATACTGAGCTAGGGAGTTTCATTCTGTGCAGTCATGATTTGAGGCATAGCACTGCAATGTTGGAATTCTGTATTTAATATTAGAATCGAATGACTCAGCCCAGCAAAGGTAAACTGACTAGTATAATGTGACTATGGTATATATATACATATATAGCTAGGGAGTTTCATTCTGTGCAGTCATGATTTGAGGCATAGCACTGCAATGTTGGAATTCTGTATTTAATATTAGAATCGAATGACTCAGCCCAGCATAGCTAAACAGACTAGTGTTAGGACTGGTCTGACTTGGGACACCTTGTAAGTGGTAGACTGGCTTAGCAGAATATGGCCATATTGTGTGACTAAGATCCCAACTTTATTTAAAGATATTTAGACTTAAAGTCTTGCAGCATAAATATAATTTTGCTTGTTAATGTTATATACATGTGGATTCAAGTATTTAGATGTGCGCCAACCCTCTTTGTTGTTTTGTTATTGTTTTGGTCTTTTTGGCAGCACTCCCACAATATGTGTGCTAGTACTTTAAAAACTTTAAAATGTTTTTTTTTTTGTGGTGTGCTTAACCAACTCCCCCTTGTGCTTGCTTCTATTATAGGGAGTTGACCAAATCCCTTTGGTTAATGCACACCACCCAGCCCAGTAGCCCAGGTGTATCCCATATAATGTGATCTTGATATGTATATATATACTGAGCTAGGGAGTTTCATTCTGTGCAGTCATGATTTGAGGCATAGCACTGCAATGTTGGAATTCTGTATTTAATATTAGAATCGAATGACTCAGCCCAGCAAAGGTAAACTGACTAGTATAATGTGACTATGGTATATATATACATATATAGCTAGGGAGTTTCATTCTGTGCAGTCATGATTTGAGGCATAGCACTGCAATGTTGGAATTCTGTATTTAATATTAGAATCGAATGACTCAGCCCAGCATAGCTAAACAGACTAGTGTTAGGACTGGTCTGACTTGGGACACCTTGTAAGTGGTAGACTGACTTAAAGTCTTGCAGCATAAATATAATTTTGCTTGTTAATGTTATATACATGTGGATTCAAGTATTTAGATGTGCGCCAACCCTCTTTGTTGTTTTGTTATTGTTTTGGTCTTTTTGGCAGCACTCCCACAATATGTGTGCTAGTATTTTAAAAACTTTAAAATGTTTTTTTTTTTGTGGTGTGCTTAACCAACTCCCCCTTGTGCTTTCTTATATATATATATATATATATATATATATATATATATATATATATATATATATATATATATATATATATATATATATATATATATATATTGCATATATAGTCCCAAAGAACCCCACGCCTGGCTCTGGCGTCTTGAGGTCCCCAAAGCAGGCACAACACACAGGGATTTGAACAAATACACCTTTTATGTGAATCAACACAAGAAAAACAAGGGCCTTGTCAAACGTTTTGGCTCTCGCAGGAGCCTTTCTCAATTGAGCCCGTGCAGACATAACTAACAATATACAAAACCATTACTTAAATACCCCATACACCGCAAGCCAACATGCATTGGTAACATCGATGCTCCACAGTGACGACAAGTTGAAACCACCAGCCTCATCACAAGTTGCCATGGTAATGAAAAACACAATTCATCCGACAGATGAGCACCCAAGTGTTAAACATGCGATCGGGACAAAGAAATCTTCTCCAGGCAGAATCCCATCAAATTGGGATTGCAAGAGCCGAAACGTTTGGGCAAGGCCCTTGTTTTTCTTGGGTTGATTCACATAAAAGGCGTATTTGTTCAAATCCCTGTGTGTTGTGCCTGCTTTGGGGACCTCAAGACGCCGGATCCAGGCGTGGGGTTCTTTGGGACTTTGCATTTGTATATTAGCAGTGCACCGGGGTGTTTTCCTCTGCCCTTTCTATATATATATATATATGTATATGTGTAGCCAGAAAAAATGCACTCTCAGGACAAGTTACTTTTATTTCTGTAACGTTTTCGGAGGTCTTGCCTCCTTCATCAGCATAGTTAAAATACAATCAAACCAACCTTTAAATAGTGACATACTCACTCCAAACCACTTTTTTTTTTCTGGCTACATTTTTTCTGGCTACATATTCTTTGCAAAGTTGCACCCAGGCATTTTTCCTCTGTGGGCGAGATCTTGTGTTTTGGATACATATATATATATATATATATATATATATATATATATATATATATATATATATATATATATATATATATATATATGCAAACGTTTAGCATGCAAGTACAGTGTTAGTTTTTCTTTCATGTAAATGGCAAGAGTCCATGAGCTAGTGATGTATGGGATATACATTCCTACCAGGAGGGGGCAAAGCTCCCAAACCTCAAAATGCCTATAAATACACCTCCCACCACACTCACACCTTTGTTTTACAACTTTTGCTGATACAGAAGGCTATGAGGCCTATTTATCAAATATCTAACGGACCTGATCCGACAGTGTGGATCAGGTCCAACAGACTTCGCTGAATGCGGAGAGCAATACGATCTCCGTATTCAGCATTGCACCAGCAGCTCTTGTGAGCTGCTGGTGCAACACCGCCCCCTGCACACTTGCGACCAATCAGCCACCAGCAGGGGGTGTCAATCAACACGATTGCACTCGATCGGGTTGAATTGTGACAATTCCTGTCCGCCTCATCAGAGCAGGTGGACAGGGTTATGGAGCAGCGGTCTTTAGACCGCTGCTTCATAACTGCTGTTTCTGGCAAGCCTACAGGCTCACCAGAAACAAGGGGCCTCAAGCTCCATTCGGAGCTTGATAGATAGGCCCCAATGTCTGCTATTCCACCTTCTCATAAATGTAAATAGTCTTTTAAAACTTCTCATAAGACTGATGAAATTTGTAATGACCGACAACATACTGAAATATCCTCCTCTGAAGAGGATCTCTCAGGTTCAGAAGATCCTACTTCAGACATTGAAATTGATAAATCTTATCTTTTTAAGATTGAATATATTCGTTTTTTTATTGAAAGAAGTATTGGTTACTTTGGATATTGAGGAGTCTGGTCCTCTTAAATAAGAAATCCAATAAGCGTTTAAATTCTGTTTTTAAATCTCCTGTGATTACTCCTGAGGTTTTTTCTGTTTCCAAATGCTGTTTCTGACTTGATTGCTAATTAATGGTCTAAGCTTGGTGCTTCTTTTAATCCTTCTTCTAGGTTCAAGAAGTTATATCCTTTACCACTGGCTAAATTGGAGTTTTGTGAAAAAGTCCCTAAGGTTGATGGGGCTATTTCTACTCTTGCCAAACGTACTACTATTCCTATGGAAGATAGTACTTCTTTTAAGGATCCTTTAGATAGGAAGATTGGACCTTATCTAAGGAAAGCTTATTTGCATTCTGGCTATATTCTCAGGCCTGCCATTTCTATGCCTGATGTTGCAGCTGCATCAAATTATTGGTTGGATAGCTTAGCACATCAGGAAGCAGATCCTGATTGGTCTAGCATTATTTGTTTGCTTCAACATGATAATCATTTTATCTGTGATGCTATCTTTGATATCATCAAGATTGATGTTAAATCTATGTCTTTAGCTATTTTAGCTAGAAGAGCTTTATGGCTTAAATCATGGAATGCTGACATGGTATCTACATCTAGATTATTATCTCTATCTTTCCAGGGTAATCATTTATTTGGTTCTCAGTTAGATTTTATTATTTCTACTATCACTGGGGGGAAGGGAGTTTTTTTGCCTCAAGTAAAAAAAATCTAAGGGTAAATCTAAAGCTTCTAATAGTTTTCGTTCCTTTCGTCAGAATAGAGAACAGAAAATCACTCATTCCCCTAAGGACTCTGGTTCCAATTGGAAGCCATCTTCAAGTTGAAATAAATCCAAGCCTTTTAAGAAACCAAAACCAGCCTCCAAGACTGCCTGAAGGTGCAGCCCTCAATCCAGTTCAGCTGGTTGGGGGCAGATTGAAATTATTTCAAAACATTTGGGCAGATTCTGTTCACAATCAGTGGATTCAGAGCATTGTCTCTCAAGGGTATCAAATAGGTTTCAGAGTAAGACCTCCTATAAGAAGATTCTCTCTCACGTTTCAACAAATCCTGTGAAAGCTCAGGCTTTTCTGAAGTGTGTTTCAGATCTGGAGTTTTCAGGGGTAATTATACCAGTTCCTCTTCATGAACAGGGTCTGGGTTTTTATTTCAATCTATTCATTGTCCCAAAGAAAGAAAATTGATTCAGACCAGTTCTGGATCTGAAGTTTTTGAATCATTTTGTAAGGGTCCCAACTTTCAAGATGGTGACTTTAAGGACTATTCTACCTTTTGTTCAGCAAGGTCATTACATGCCCACAATAGACTTACAGGACGCTTATCTTCACATTCAGATAAGCCAGATCCACTATCGGTTTCTGAGATTCTCTTTTCTAGATATTACCAAATTGTCGCTCTTCCATTTGGCCTTCCAGATCATCCAGATCACTATCGGTTTCTGAGATTCTCTTTTCTAGACATGCATTACCAAATTGTCGCTCTTCCATTTGGCCTAGCGACAGCTCCAAGAATCTTTTCAAAGGTTCTCGGTGCCCTTTCATCTGTAATCAGAGAGCAGGGTATTGCCGTGTTTTATGTCATAGAAAGATTGCTAAACTTCCTGATATTCACTGTTTTGTTCAGGCTTTGGTCCGTATCAAGCCAGCTATTAAATCTATTTCTCCTCCATGGAGTCTTAATTTGGTTTTGAAGGTTTTGCAGGTTCCTCCTTTTGAGCCTATGCATTCTTTGGATATTAAACTACTTTCTTGGAAAGTGTTGTTCCTTTTGGCTATCTCTTCTGCTAGAAGAGTTTCTGAATTGTCTGCTCTCTCTTGTGAGTCTCCTTTTCTGATTTTTCATCAGGATAAAGCTGTTTTGTGGAATTAGTTTACATTTCCTCCTAAGGTTGTGAATTCTAACAACATTAGTTGGGAAATTGTTGTTCCTTCCTTGTGAAAAAATTCTAAGAATTCTCTTGAGAAATCTTTACACTCTTTGGATGTGGTAAGAGCTTTGAAATATTATGTTGAGGCTTCTTAGGATTTCAGGAAGACTTCTAGAATCAGGGGTGTGGAATTTTTAAAAAAAACTACTTGTCCAAGGGACCAAAGCGGGAGCCCAATCTACTTGTCCCTCGTGACAATCTACTTGTCCTGATTTGCAAAATAATTTTAACCACAACTGTATTTAAATAAGGTTTTTAATCGATAACAACTTAGGAGACAGACCTTTAGAATACTTTAAAGGGACATTACACACTAGATTTTTCTTTGCATAAATGTTTTATAGATGATCCATTTATATAGACCACCTGGTAGTGTTTTTGTAACAATGTATAGTTTTGCTTATTTTTTAATAACATTGTGCTGGGTTTCAGACTCCTAACCAAGCCTCACAGTGTCAGATGTATACATGCGTTTACAGACCACTGCTGGCTCCTGTTTGTCTAAACTGTCTTTTCATATGCAGTGAAGGGGGTGGGAGAGTATCTGCACCCAGCCCCTTTCACTGGGTGTTTCAGCTAATCTCACCAACAGTGCAAAACTGGGAGATTCTAAGTAAGTTTTTAAAAATCAACAAATGCAAGTAGGTAGAGAGATTAAACAGCGTTCTCATTTTTCCATTAAAAATATTAAATAAAAGCCATAAAAAAGCCATAAATTACCTAAACATAATTTATGGCTTTTCAATGTATGGCTTTTAATTTTCCCAGCCAATGAACAGCCAAAATAAATGACTTTATATACCATCTTTCATATACTTAAAGAGATAGTAAAATCTAAACTTTTACGATTCAGACGGAGCATTTTAAGACACTTCTAATTCACTTCTATTTGCAAATGTGCTTTGTTCTCTTATTATCCCTTGTTGAAAAAGAATACACACATATCCTACACTAATGGGAGTTAGCTGCTGATTGGTGCCTGCACACATTTGTCTTTTGTAATTGGCTGACTAGATGTGCTCAGCTAGCTCTCAGTAGTGCATTGCTGTTCCTTCAGCAAAGGATAACAAGAGAATGAAGCAAATTTGATAATAGAATTAAATTGGAAAGTTGATTGAAATTGTATGTTATATCTGAATCACACAAAAAATAAAAAATAAAAATTTAAGACTATTAGGGAAAACAATCAATAGAAATAAGTGACGTAATGTAATCCACGAACTAGAGAAGGGAAGATCACCAAATTCAAGTAGTATTTTACTGGTCAAAATTATCTTCAAACCCAAATCAGACTGTGGCAGCAGTGCCTACAACCAGGCTTTTTTTGTGGGGGTACTCAACGGTACTGAGTACCCATACCTCTGCCAACTCATAACAGGTAATATTTGTAATAATCATTTAAATACTCCAGTTTCTTTCATGTAATTAACAAGAGTCCATGAGCTAGTGACGTATGGGATATACATTCCTACCAGGAGGGGCAAAGTTTCCCAAACCTTAAAATGCCTATAAATACACCCCTCACCACACCCACAAATCAGTTTTACAAACTTTGCCTCCAAGGGAGGTGGTGAAGTAAGTTTGTGCTAGATTCTACGTTGATATGCGCTCCGCAGCAAGTTGGAGCCCGGTTTTCCTCTCAGCGTGCAGTGAATGTCAGAGTGATGTGAAGAGAGTATTGCCTATTGAATGCAGTGATCTCCTTCTACGGGGTCTATTTCATAAGGTTCTCTGTTATCGGTCGTAGAGATTCATCTCTTACCTCCCTTTTCAGATCGACGATATACTCTTATATTTACCATTACCTCTACTGATTCTCGTTTCAGTACTGGTTTGGCTTTCTACAAACATGTAGATGAGTGTCCTGGGGTAAGTAAGTCTTATTTTCTGTGACACTCTAAGCTATGGTTGGGCACTTTATTTATAAAGTTCTAAATATATGTATTCAAACATTTATTTGCCTTGACTCAGAATGTTCAACTTTCCTTCTTTTCAGACAGTCAGTTTCATATTTG
The DNA here is from genome assembly GCF_027579735.1 of Bombina bombina. Taxonomy (NCBI): domain Eukaryota; kingdom Metazoa; phylum Chordata; class Amphibia; order Anura; family Bombinatoridae; genus Bombina; species Bombina bombina. The sequence continues at coordinate 142,392,026 of NC_069504.1, read as the reverse complement.
GGATTATGCATTGAATTATCATATTTTTCTTACCTCAAAAATTTGACTTTTTTCCCTGTGGGCTGTTAGGCTCGCGGGGGCTGAAAATGCTTCATTTTATTGCGTCATTCTTGGCGCGGACTTTTTTGGCGCAAAAATTCTTTTCCGTTTCCGGCGTCATACGTGTCGCCGGAAGTTACGTCATTTTTTGACGTTATTTTGCGCCAAAGATGTCGGCGTTCCGGATGGGCGTCGCTTTTGTCTCCACATTATTTCAGTCTCATTTTTCATTTGCTTCTGGTTGCTAGAAGCTTGATATTTGGCATTCTTTCCCATTCCTGAAACTGTCTTATAAGGAATTTGATCTATTTTGCTTTATATGTTGTTTTTTCTCTTACATATTGCAAGATGTCTCACGTTGCATCTGAGCCAGAAGATACTACAGGAAAATCACTGCCTGCTGGATCTACCAAAGCTAAGTGTATCTGCTGTAAATTTTTGGTAGCTATTCCTCCAGCTGTTGTTTGTAATAATTGTCATGACAAACTTGTTAAAGCAGATAATATTTCCTTTAGTAATGTACCATTGCCTGTTGCAGTTCCCTCAACATCTAAGGTGCAGAATGTTCCTGATAACATAAGAGATTTTGTTTCTGAATCCATAAAGAAGGCTCTGTCTGTTATTTCTCCTTCTAGTAAACGTAAAAAGTCTTTTAAATCTTCTCTCTCTACAGATGAATTTTTAAATGAACACCATCATTCTGATTCTTTGGACTCTTCTGGTTCAGAGGATTCTATCTCAGAGATTGATGCTGATAAATCTTCATATTTATTTAAGATGGAATTTATTCGCTCTTTACTTAAAGAAGTACTAATTGCTTTAGAAATAGAGGATTCTAGTCCTCTTGATACTAATTCTATACGTTTGGATAAGGTTTTTAAAGCTCCTGCGGTTATTCCAGAAGTTTTTCCTGTTCCTAATGCTATTTCTGCAGTGATTTCCAAAGAATGGGATAAATTGGGTAATTCATTTACTCCTTCTAAACGTTTTAAGCAATTATATCCTGTTCCGCCTGACAGGTTAGAATTTTGGGACAAAATCCCTAAAGTTGATGGGGCTATTTCTACCCTTGCTAAACGTACTACCATTCCTACGTCAGATGGTACCTCGTTTAAGGATCCTTTAGATAGAAAAATTGAATCCTTTCTAAGAAAAGCTTATCTGTGTTCAGGTAATCTTCTTAGACCTGCTATATCATTGGCTGATGTTGCTGCAGCTTCAACTTTTTGGTTGGAAACCCTAGCGCAACAAGTGGCAAATCGTGATTCTCATGATATTATTATTCTTCTTCAGCATGCTAATAATTTTATCTGTGATGCCATTTTTGATATTATTAGAGTTGATGTTAGGTTTATGTCTCTAGCTATCTTAGCCAGAAGAGCTTTATGGCTTAAAACTTGGAATGCTGATATGGCTTCTAAATCAACTCTACTTTCCATTTCTTTCCAGGGAAACAAATTATTTGGTTCTCAGTTGGATTCTATTATTTCAACTGTTACTGGTGGGAAAGGAACTTTTTTACCACAGGATAAAAAATCTAAAGGTAAAAACAGGGCTAACAATCGTTTTCGTTCCTTTCGTTTCAACAAAGAACAAAAGCCTGATCCTTCGTCCTCAGGAGCAGTTTCAGTTTGGAAACCATCTCCAGTCTGGAATAAATCCAAGCCTGCCAGAAAGGCAAAGCCTGCTTCTAAGTTCACATGAAGGTACGGCCCTCATTCCAGTTCAGCTGGTAGGGGGCAGGTTACGTTTTTTCAAAGAAATTTGGATCAATTCTGTTCACAATCTTTGGATTCAGAGCATTGTTTCAGAAGGGTACAGAATTGGTTTCAAGATGAGACCTCCTGCAAAGAGATTTTTTCTTTCCCGTGTCCCAGTAAATCCAGTGAAAGCTCAAGCATTTCTGAATTGTGTTTCAGATCTAGAGTTGGCTGGAGTAATTATGCCAGTTCCAGTTCCGGAACAGGGGATGGGGTTTTATTCAAATCTCTTCATTGTACCAAAGAAGGAGAATTCCTTCAGACCAGTTCTGGATCTAAAATTATTGAATCGTTATGTAAGGATACCAACGTTCAAGATGGTAACTGTAAGGACTATATTGCCTTTTGTTCAGCAAGGGAATTATATGTCCACAATAGATTTACAGGATGCATATCTGCATATTCCGATTCATCCAGATCATTTTCAGTTCCTGAGATTCTCTTTTCTAGACAAGCATTACCAATTTGTGGCTCTACCGTTTGGCCTTGCTACAGCTCCAAGAATTTTCACAAAGATTCTCGGTGCCCTTCTGTCTGTAATCAGAGAACAGGGTATTGTGGTATTTCCTTATTTGGACGATATCTTGGTACTTGCTCAGTCTTTACATTTAGCAGAGTCTCATACGAATCGACTTGTGTTGTTTCTTCAAGATCATGGTTGGAGGATCAATTTACCAAAAAGTTCTTTGATTCCTCAAACAAGGGTAACCTTTCTGGGTTTCCAGATAGATTCAGTGTCCATGACTCTGTCTTTAACAGACAAGAGACGTCTAAAATTGATTACAGCTTGTCGAAACCTTCAGTCACAATCATTCCCTTCGGTAGCCTTATGCATGGAAATTCTAGGTCTTATGACTGCTGCATCGGACGCGATCCCCTTTGCTCGTTTTCACATGCGACCTCTTCAGCTCTGTATGCTGAACCAATGGTGCAGGGATTACACGAAGATATCTCAATTAATATCTTTAAAACCGATTGTTCGACACTCTCTAACGTGGTGGACAGATCACCATCGTTTAATTCAGGGGGCTTCTTTTGTTCTTCCGACCTGGACTGTAATTTCAACAGATGCAAGTCTCACAGGTTGGGGAGCTGTGTGGGGATCTCTGACGGCACAGGGAGTTTGGGAATCTCAGGAGGTGAGATTACCGATCAATATTTTGGAACTCCGTGCAATTTTCAGAGCTCTTCAGTTTTGGCCTCTTCTGAAGAGAGAATCGTTCATTTGTTTTCAGACAGACAATGTCACAACTGTGGCATACATCAATCATCAAGGAGGGACTCACAGTCCTCTGGCTATGAAAGAAGTATCTCGAATTTTGGTTTGGGTGGAATCCAGCTCCTGTCTAATCTCTGCGGTTCATATCCCAGGTGTAGACAATTGGGAAGCGGATTATCTCAGTCGCCAAACGTTGCATCCGGGCGAATGGTCTCTTCACCCAGAGGTATTTCTTCAGATTGTTCAAATGTGGGGGCTTCCAGAGATAGATCTGATGGCCTCTCATCTAAACAAGAAACTTCCCAGGTATCTGTCCAGATCCCGGGATCCTCAGGCGGAGGCAGTGGATGCATTATCACTTCCTTGGAAGTATCATCCTGCCTATATCTTTCCGCCTCTAGTTCTTCTTCCAAGAGTAATCTCCAAGATTCTGAGGGAATGCTCGTTTGTTCTGCTAATAGCTCCGGCATGGCCTCACAGGTTTTGGTATGCGGATCTTGTCCGGATGGCATTTTGCCAACCATGGACTCTTCCGTTAAGACCAGACCTTCTGTCGCAAGGTCCTTTTTTCCATCCGGATCTGAAATCCTTAAATTTAAAGGTATGGAGATTGAACGCTTGATTCTTAGTCAAAGAGGTTTCTCTGACTCTGTGATTGATACTATGTTACAGGCTCGTAAATCTGTATCTAGAGAGATATATTATAGAGTCTGGAAGACTTATATTTCTTGGTGTCTTACTCATCATTTTTCTTGGTATTCTTTTAGAATTCCGAGAATATTACAATTTCTTCAGGATGGTTTAGATAAGGGTTTGTCCGCAAGTTCCTTGAAAGGACAAATCTCTGCTCTTTCTGTTCTTTTTCACAGAAAGATTGCTATTCTTCCTGATATTCATTGTTTTGTACAAGCTTTGGTTCGTATAAAACCTGTCATTAAGTCAATTTCTCCTCCATGGAGTTTGAATTTGGTTCTGGGAGCTCTTCAAGCTCCTCCGTTTGAACCTATGCATTCATTGGACATTAAATTGCTTTCTTGGAAAGTTTTGTTCCTTTTGGCCATCTCTTCTGCCAGAAGAGTTTCTGAATTATCTGCTCTTTCTTGTGAGTCTCCTTTTCTGATTTTTCATCAGGATAAGGCGGTGTTGCGAACTTCTTTTGAATTTTTACCTAAGGTTGTGAATTCCAACAACATTAGTAGAGAAATCGTGGTTCCTTCATTATGTCCTAATCCTAAGAATTCTAAGGAGAAATCGTTACATTCTTTGGATGTTGTTAGAGCTTTGAAATATTATGTTGAAGCTACTAAATCTTTCCGAAAGACTTCTAGTCTATTTGTCATCTTTTCTGGTTCTAGAAAAGGCCAGAAAGCTTCTGCCATTTCTTTGGCATCCTGGTTGAAATCTTTAATTCATCTTGCCTATGTTAAATCGGGTAAGACTCCGCCTCAGAGGATTACAGCTCATTCTACTAGGTCAGTTTCTACTTCCTGGGCGTTTAGGAATGAAGCTTCAGTTGATCAGATTTGCAAAGCAGCGACTTGGTCCTCTTTGCATACTTTTACTAAATTCTACCATTTTGATGTATTCTCTTCTTCTGAAGCAGTTTTTGGTAGAAAGGTACTTCAGGCAGTGGTTTCAGTTTGAATCTTCTGCTTATGTTTTTTCATTAAACTTTATTTTGGGTGTGGATTATTTTCAGCAGGAATTGGCTGTCTTTATTTTATCCCTCCCTCTCTAGTGACTCTTGCGTGGAAAGATCCACATCTTGGGTAGTCATTATCCCATACGTCACTAGCTCATGGACTCTTGTTAATTACATGAAAGAAAACATAATTTATGTAAGAACTTACCTGATAAATTCATTTCTTTCATATTAACAAGAGTCCATGAGGCCCACCCTTTTTTGTGGTGGTTATGATTTTTTTGTATAAAGCACAATTATTCCAATTCCTTATTTTATATGCTTCGCACTTTTTTCTTATCACCCCACTTCTTGGCTATTCGTTAAACTGATTTGTGGGTGTGGTGAGGGGTGTATTTATAGGCATTTTAAGGTTTGGGAAACTTTGCCCCTCCTGGTAGGAATGTATATCCCATACGTCACTAGCTCATGGACTCTTGTTAATATGAAAGAAATGAATTTATCAGGTAAGTTCTTACATAAATTATGTTTTTCATAATAGTAGGCTGCAAAATACATCAAACATTCAGCTAGATTACGAGTTTGGCGTTCTGAGTGAAAAAGCATCGTTATGCTTCATAACGCTGCTTTTCCCTAACGCCACTATTACAAGTCTTGCAGGTATAGGTGTACCGCACACCTTTTTGGCCGTCACGCAACATCAGTACCACACTTTAAAAAAAGTCCTTTTTCAATGGGACTCCCATAGCGCCGGTATTACGAGTTTGCTTGGGAGGCCAAAAAGTGAGCGGTACACTCTATAACCGACAAGATCCATACCGCATACTAAAATTAGTTCTGATTTCACTGCAATTTGAACGGTTTTGCTAAGTTTCTTATCTTTATTATTGTACTGGGCCTAGCAGGGCATAGCCTGTTAGACTTAGACTTAATTTCTTGCAAAATTTGCACATAGATTTGTTTTAATGTGTTTGTTGTTATTGTACATTTTTCTGGTTACATTCCAGACACCATTTTGGGCGGGCTCCGGGACACTACTCTAAAACCTTGGACTCTCCTACACCTAGCCTTGCACGTATATTACACCACCTAACATGCCACACCCACCACAGAGTGGGCCTAGAAAGGCGGGCTCACACTCTACATATAAGACACATCCGATCAAACTGCTAACAGTAAATGTCAAAGGCCTCAACAGCCCTGGTAAACGCTCCATAGTATTGAGGGATTTACAAAGGATGGGCGGGGATATTGTGTTTCTCCAAGAGACACATATTGCCAGATCTAAAGAACCCAAATGGCATAATCATGCTTACCCAAGTGCTTTCCTAGCTTCAGGCCCCTACAAACAGAATGGAGTGGGGATTCTTATACACCGAAAACTGCCATTCCACCTATTGCCATTCCAAATGGCATAATCATGCTTACCCAAGTGCTTTCCTAGCTTCAGGCCCCTACAAACAGAATGGAGTGGGGATTCTTATACACCGAAAACTGCCATTCCACCTATTACAACAGGAAAAAGATAGAGATGGTAGATACCTAATTCTCATAGGACAACTCCACGGTAAATTGATCACATTGGCAAATATTTACTCCCCCAACACTAAGCAGGATACATTTTTAAAAAGGGTCACTCAAAAAATACAGGAAGTCTCTAAGGGAACTCTTTTCATGGGAGGGGATCTTAACGCACCTCTACTCCCACTGTGGGACACCTCCAATGGAGTGTCAAGCGTCCCACACCATGCACTGAAACAGATTAACGCCCAGCTCAAACATCTCCTTCTGCATGATGTATGGAGAACCCTAAACCCAACCGACAGGGACTTGACCTTTTATTCCAGCCCCCACAAGAAATATTCAAGGATAGACTATCTATTCGCAGACTCAATGGGAATATCATATATCACACATAGCGACATTTTAGCCATAACATGGTCGGATCATGCCCCCGTTTCATGTAACATAGACTGGCCAGACTCCCCTGACGTGCCCTTTCTGTGGAGACTGGAGGACACCCTTTTAGATAATCCCGAAATTAGAGCAGACATAGAGACATCTATGACCGAGTACTTTAATATTAATACACAAGACAATCTACCTCTCACCTCAGTTTGGGAGGCACATAAATGTGTCCTTCACGGGATATTAATTAAACATAAATCGAAATTGAATAAACAACGCAGAGAAAAATACAACTCAATACTTCACACCATTCATAAAAAGGAAAGACATAAAAAAGTGGCAACAAATACCACACTAGAAAACGACCTTTCCCAAGCCAGGTTCGAGTTTAGGGCCCTACTACAGGAAGAAAACCAACGGTCTGCGTTGAAACTTAAACAAAAATACTATGAGGGAGGGGACAAAGCGGGTAGACTACTAGCGAGAGCCCTCACATGCCAGAGATTAAAATCATGCATATACTCCATGAAAGATGAACAGGGACGGACGAGACAGGACAGTTATAACATTGTGCAAATCTTCCGTAATTACTATAGCAAACTATATAATCTTAAAGGGGGAGAAGCAACACCCATACCCAGGAAATACAAAATTATCTAAACCACACAACAATGCCAACACTGACTGAGGAAGAATCTAACGACCTAGAAACACCCCTATCTCAAAAAGAAATAGCAGAGACAATAAAAGATCTCCCAAGTGGGAAAAGCCCAGGTCCAGACGGACTGAGTAATACATATTACAAAACTTTTCTCCCATTGTTATTACCCCACTTACACAAATTGTTTAAAGGACTGAATGACTCCGGACTCCTTCCCAGGTCTATGCTGTCAGCATATATTACAGTCCTCCCAAAACCCGGGAAGGCCCCAGATAAGCCCGAAAGCTATAGACCCATCTCCCTCCTCAACAGCGACATTAAAATACTAGCAAAGGTCTTAGCGATGCGCATTAATAAATAACTTCCAAAACTGGTCTCCACTGACCAGGTAGGATTCATCCCTGGCAGGGAGGCCAGAGATAATACTCTAAAAGTCTTTCACCTTATAGCTTACTCTAAAACAAAGTCGATTCCATGGACGCAGAGAAAGCTTTTGATAGGGTGGACTGGGCCTTCCTGCGGAGCACCATGGTAGCAATGGGGTTTAGGGATAAAGTACTGAAGACAATTTTTGCCCTATACTCGCAACCTAATGCACAAATAAAGGTCAATGGCATCCTTTCTGACCCCTTTCTTATCACGAATGGGACGAGACAGGGATGCCCACTTTCACCAGCCCTATTCGCCATCACCATAGAAGCACTAGCCAGTAGCATCAGACACAATCCTGACATAAAAGGCATACAGACGGGACCAATCGAAAATAAACTAGCCATGTACGCTGACAACGTAATGTTAACCATGACAGACATAGAGACGTCCATACCAGCTGTACTGTCAGATTTCACAAAATATGGAGCAGTTTCCAACTTCCTTCTTAACCTCACAAAATCAGAACTCCTTGGCATTTCCCTAACACCAGAGAAACTGAACTGGCTTAAAAATCATTCACCCTTTATGCAAAAAAACAGCACATTGAAATATTTGGGAATCCATATATCAGGCTCCAGCTCGGAGCTCTTCGAAGCTTACTACGGGCAGTTGAAAGATTTGGCGAGAGATTTGTCCGAATGGAAGAATGAATCCATCTCCTGGCTCGGCAGGATCGGAGTTGTAAAGATGAATGTCCTGCCGAGAGTGCAATATCTACTCCATACTGTACCCATATCCCTCCCACATTCCTTCTTATCTTCATTACAAGCTCTCATAGAGGAGTATATTTGGAAAGGCATTAAGAGGAGGATTAACAAACAAACCCTATATCTCCCAAGGGAACAGGGGGGTCTGGGAATTCCACACATTCAATCCTATAGGAGGGCAGCCCTTCTTCACAGAATAGTAGAATGGTGCTGGGCCACAGATGACAAGGCCTGGAAGCAGGTATGCGCTCATTCTATTACTAAGACCCACATACCCGATCTGTTTTGGTCCGATAAGAAACAGACCGACTGACATCCCTAGCTTACCACTATTAGAGGAGTTGCTCAACGAATGGGACAAAATAATATCCACAGAACCACACATTTCTACCAGATATGCACCCCTTACACCTATTTACGGAAATCACAACTTGCCTTTGCATTTGACGGGGTCTCCTGCTCACCCAGCGCTCCCCTTGAACTGCATAGGCAATCTATTATCACAAGGGAGACTTAAGACTTCACAGGAACTCCTTGAGGATCACCCTGCCATAGCGAACTCCTGGTTTACATACTCCAAAGTTCAGCATTACATCAATTCTCACAAATTTGGGCACCTCTTTGAAACGAGCCTGACAAAATTTGAGCAACTATGCATGTCTCCAGTGGAGATTAAACATGTGATCTCGATTTTATATAAAATCATCCTGGCCCCGACTGATGGCGCCCTACCGCAATTCACTTCACAATAGCACAAAGAATTGGGATACACCTTTACACCCGTAGAATGGAGCCAAATGTTCCTACTCGGGAAGAAGGTGTCCGTTTCTTCACGAACACAAGAATCCCACTACAAGCTACTGAGCAGGTGGTATCTCACACCAAGTAGACTAAAAAATTTTTACCCAAACACCACGGGGAGATGCTGGGGAGGTTGTGGGATGGAAGGCAATATGGTACATGTGTGGTGGGACTGCCCACTACTAAATCATTATTGGGACGAAGTATGGGAAGAAATATACTCAATCACTGACTTGACGATCCCCAAAATCCTGGACACGCTGCTTTTCCACTTCCCATTCAAATTCCAAACACAGGCCCAAAAATCACTACTCAGTCTACTTTTGACATGTGCTAAAACCCTAATTCCTCTGAACTGGAAATCCACTAATATACCTTCTAAGGCAGAGTGGAAAACAAGGGTAGACACTACACTACAACTAGAGAGATATCACTATGTCTTAACAGGTCAGCTAGAAGTACACGAGACAATGCTGGCAATGTGGTCGAGAAAAAGACATGTTAACAATACAAGTTGAACAACACTTAACGACCAGGTACCCATGGAGGGGGGGGGGGATCTACCCGGGGCCCGTCCGGGACTTTTCAGACTTCAGGATGTTAGATTAATGAATCAGAGTCACATATTATGTTCTAGATTGTGTGCTGAATCCTTGAGAGGGATGTAAGGAGATGGATTTGCACATTGCCTTTATGTATAGGAAGATTGGATTTCACAGTTAAATTTGCAAAAAGTTTTTGAAAATAAAGTACTCTAGACGTTACTTATAATCTATATGTTAAAAGAGAGGAGGAAGAGAGGGCCTCAAAGGACACATTTTTCTTATTTCTTCAAAGGAAAACACATTTACTACTCATGGGACTGCCGTTTGGACTCTCCTGTGACACTCAGTCCAGGGAATTATAGTTTTCCACATTCTGCCGCTCAGGATGTAACTCATGTTAAAATTGCTTACTTAAAACTTTGCATTGTACCTTTCTTTATTTTTCCTACCTTTTGTAACCATATGGAAAAGATTGTACTTTTTTACAAAAGCTCAATAAAAATTTTTTCCAAAAAACTCATAACTAAAGTGTTAAAAAGTACACCAACACCCATAAACTACCTATTAGCCCCTAAACCGAGGCCCTCCCGCATCGCAAATACTAAAATAAAATTATTAACCCCTAATCTGCCATTTTGGACATCATCGCCACTATTAAAATGTATTAACCCCTCTTCCGCCGCTCCCCGACATCGTCACCACTATAATAAACCTATTAACCCCTAAACCGCCACCCTCCCGCATTGCAAACACTACTTAAATATTAACCCCTAATCTGCCATCCACCCACACCGCTGCTATAATAAACCTATTAACCACTAAACCGCAAAGCCCCCCACAACGAAATATACAAAATTAAACTATTAACCCCATAACCTCTGGCCTCCAACATCACTACATAAATATATTAACCCCTAAACCTAACCCTAACGTAACCCTAAGCATAAGTCTAGCCCTAACCCAACACCCCCTAACTTAAATATAATTAAAATAAAGCTAAATTAACCTTACAATTATTACCTAAATAATTCCTATTTAAAACTAAATACATACTTACCTGTAAAAAAAAACTAAGCTAGCTACAATATAACTAATAGTTATATATTGTAGCTATCTTAGGTTTTTTTTTTATTTGCAAACGAAAGAAATACACTGCGATCCTCTAAAGTTAGCATAAGTTTTTAATATCCATACATAGATGTAAAATCTCTTGTTAGGCAACAGAGTTGTTAAAATCAAAAGAATAGGCAGAACATTTTCAGGAACCAGTCTGTCCTACATGTTTCGGTCAATTCCTTAATCATGAACATGACCGGCTACCCCTACTTCCTGCCTCTTAAACCTGAAAGTAATTCCCTATTGGTTCCTCAGTCTGTTATAATTAACCCCTTATTGTTCAGCTGCTTGTTGCTATTATATGAGCTCTACCCCTTTAGTTGTTTAGAAAAAACCTTATTAAGCTGTAACATATAAACTTATTTATATTTCCATATATATATATATATAGTCTAAGCTTACTTAAAGCCTATATATATTAGTAAAACACTGATGGCTAATGACATTAAACTCATTATCAGGTACATTGCCCGATAACACTGGTTTGTATTTATAGCACAATTACCCCCTATTGTTTACAATAAGTATGTCACTGAGTTTCCTAGAGTTTCATACCTCAAACGGTGTATATATATATATATTATTATAGGTAGGCTAATGCTGCAACACTGATTAATAAGAGGATCCTAAGAAATTTATTCTAAGAACTGAACTACTATTTTTTCCAAAAGTTTATCACATCCCCCTCTATGTTGAAGCCCTGTGGCCTTCTTGTCTTCATTTTGAAGATCCAAAAGGCTTCACGCAGCATCAGGCGTGCTGCTCTATCTCCCACCCTAGGGGGGTTTCGAACACATTCTATAGCCTGCCATGAGAGCGAAGTAACATCGCCCCCATGTACAGAGATAAAATGTTGTGAGAGGCCTGAGCTGTCTTTATCATGAGAGATGTCATTTAAATGCTCTCTGATCCTGGAGCGAACTTCCCTTGTTGTACACCCTATATACTGCCCATTGCACTGGGAACAATCTACCAAGTATACAACAAAAGGGGTTCTACAATTTGTGCAATTTGCCAAATTGAATAACCGATTTGTTGTTGCTGACTGAAAGGTGGACGTAACTCTGCTATGCTGACAGGCTATGCATTTTGAGAAATGGCATTTAAAATGCCCTTTTACACTTAGCCAACTGCTGTTGGCCCTCTCTTTGTCCCTTAGTACACTGGGTGCCACCAAGTTGCCTATTGTGCATGCCCTCTTAGACACAAAGTTACATCCTCTGGACACATAGTCCTTCAGACTATCCTCGGCTGTAAGTATTGGTAGATGTTTACTGACAATACTGGTGATATCCTTAAACTGCGGGCTGTAGGTAGTGACCAGAGTTGGTCTGCTTAAATCATAGCCACTCCTTGGTCTAGTATTACCCCTCAATATCTCACTTCTATTCATCCTGGTCACCTCCAAATGGGCTCTATTGATGGTTTTGCGTGAGTAACCTCTCTCGGAAAGGAGACACTTCAGTGTCTCACTCTCCTTTGCAAAAAAATATAATTAAAATAAAGCTAAATTAACCTTACAATTATTACCTAAATAATTTCTATTTAAAACTAAATACATACTTACCTGTAAAAAAAAACCTAAGCTAGCTACAATATAACTAATAGTTATATATTGTAGCTATCTTAGGTTTTATTTTTATTTCACAGGTAAGTTTGTATTTATTTTAACTAGGTAGACTAGTTAATAAATAGTTATTAACTATTTAATAACTACCCAGCTAAAATAAATACAAAGTTACCTGTAAAATAAAACCTAACCTGCCTTACACTAAAAACTAACATTACAATTAAATAAAATAAATTAAATTACTAAAATACAATTTTCTAAATTACAAAAAAATAAACACTAAATTATAAAAAATAAAAAACCACTATCAAAAATATTTTTTTTTTACTCCTAATCTAATAACCCTATCAAAATAAATCTAAACAAACCTAAGCTAACCATTGCCCTGAAAAGGGCATTTGTATGGGCATTGCCCTTAAAAGGGCATTTAACTCTTTTATGTTGCCCAAACCCTAAGCTAAAAATAAAACCCACCAATAAACTCTTAAAAAAACCTAACAGTAACCCCCGACGATCCACTTACAGTTTTCGAAGATCGGACATCCATCCTCATCCAAGCGGGCAGAAGTCCTCATCCAAGCAGACAGAAGTCCTCATCGAAGCCAGCAGAAGTCTTTATCCAAGCGGGCAGAAGTCTTCATCGGCGCGGAGAGGGTCCATCTTCAAGACATCCGGCGCGGAGCATCCTCTTCTTCTGATCGTCGCTGTAAAATGAAGTTCCCTTTAAGTGACGTCATCCAAGATGACATTCTATCAGCCAATATGAATTAAAGGGGAAAAAATCCTATTGGCTGATCCAATCAGCCAATAGGATTGAGCTCGCATTCTATTGGCTGATTGGCTGATTTCTTTGGGACAATGCCCCACAAAAGGCCCTTTTAAGAGCTATTGGCAGTTTAGTATAGGCTAGGGTTTTTTTATTTTAGGGGGGCTATTTTATTTTGATAGGGCTATTAGATTAGGAGTAATTTGATTTGATTTTTGATAATGTGGTTTTTTATTTTTTTGTAATTTAGTGTTTATTTTTTTTGTAATTTAGAAAATTGTATTTTAATTAATTTATTTTATTTTATTGTAATGTTAGTTTTTAGTGTAAGGCAGGTTAGGTTTTATTTTACAGGTAACTTTGTATTTATTTTAGTGAGGTAGTTATTATATAGTTAATAACTATTTACTAACTAGTCTACCCAGTTAAAATAAATAAAAACTTACCTGTGAAATAAAAATAAAACCTAAGATAGCTATAATGTAACTATTAGTTATATTGTAGCTAGCTTAGGTTTTATTTTACAGGTAAGTATTTAGTTTTAAATAGGAATTATTTAGTTAATAATTGTAAAGTTTATTTAGCTTTATTTTAATTATATTTAAGTTAGGGGGTGTAAGGGTTAGGGTTAGACTTATGCTTAGGGTTGCGTTAGCGTTAGGTTTAGGGGTTAATATATTTATGTAGTGTTAGTGATGTTGGAGGCCAGAGGTTTAGGGGTTAATAACTTTAGTATAGTGGCGGCGACATTGGGGGCGGCAGATTAGGGGTTTATAACTGTAATGTAGGTGGCAGCGATGGTAGGGGCAGCAGATTAGGGGTGTTTAGACTCAGGGTTTATGTTAGGGGGTTAGGTTTAAACATAACTTTTTCTTTACCCATAGACATCAATGGGGCTGCGTTATGGAGCTTTTGTTTCAGCGATCGCAGGTGTTAGGCTTCTTTTTTGCCAGCTCTCCCCATTGATGTCTATGGGGAAATCGTGCACGAGCACATTAAAGCATCGCTTGTATTTCGGTGCAGTATGGAGCTCAACGCCACCATATCGCCCGCACAAGCCTACTTTTTGTAAACCTGTAATAGCAGCGCTAAAGGGAGGTGAATTAAAGCCGCTTTGTGGCGGTTGTTAATTTCCCTATAGCACTCAAAACTCGCAATCTAGCTGATTGTAAATAATGTTTTTTCGCTTTTCTCAAAGTTACTGAGCAGAATTTATCAATTAAAGGGACACTGAACCCAATTTTTTTCTTTTGTAATTCAGAAAGAGCATGCAGTTTTAAGCAACTTTCTAATTTACTCCTATTTTCAATTTTTCTTCGTTCTCTTGCTATCATTATTTGAAAAAGGCATCTAAGCTTTTTTTTGGTTTCAGTACTCTGGACAGCACTTTTTTATTGGTGGATGAATTTATCCACCAATCAGCAAGGACAACCCAGGTTGTTCACCAAAAATGGGCCGGCATCTAAACTTACAGTAAATTAGAAAGTTGCTTAAAATTTCATGCTCAATCTGAATCACGAAAGAAAAATGTTGGTTACAGTGTCCCTTTAATAATCAGTGAGTACCGGCACCTTTTCTTTTACAAAAAAGCACTGCCTACAACAATGTATAACATCGCTACATCCATTGTTATAGGCATATAGTGCTAAAGACAGCAAATTAGATATTAGAAAGATTGGCTACCAATGCACTGAACCTCAGATATATGCAGACAGATTAGCATGGTTAAGTATTTTGAAAAACAGACATGTATTACATGAAAAAACCCAAATCTGAGGATCTAACCCTCAAGGGGTCCACCCAGGAAAAACATTTCCATTCTACTAACTTATAACTGAAGACAGTGCCTAAGGCACCAATCAAACAGTAATATATAACACCAGAGCAGAACTTAGCTCTAAAAAGTGTACTGAACCCCCAAGCCAGTCTGCTCCACTACAGAACTAATACTATAGTAAAGTAAACTTCTTACACAAACTAAAGGATGTGTTGTAAAATGTACTGAACCCACAAGCCAGTCTGCTCCATTACAGAACTAATACTGTGGCAAAGTACAAACTTCTTACACAGACTAGAGGATGTGTTGTAAAACGTTGAACAAGAGAGATGCAAACACATCTATGTATAAATGTACTGTAAATAGGATATAGTAGGAAACAAGTGAATATATAACATTTCAAAGTTATAAATCCCAAAAAAATACAGTGAATATATTAGGAATCCACTGCTGACTAGTGATATATATACATTTAGCTGTGCATGCAACTATGACTATAATGCACTAAATAATTGTGTATAATACGATATGTGTATGCCTGTGCTCACAGAAACTTCTGGATACATTATCAGACGCAGTTATAGATGTGACTGGATGTACAGATATAGCCAATTACAAATTACAACCCATATTCACAGGCAATGTAAATGTCATTAGGAGAGCTAGCGATGTATAACGTGTGTGTGTTAGTCCCCAGCAACCTCAGTCAGCAGTCCTATCTTGAGGGTCCCTGTGGACTTGTCCTACACTGAAGGCCCTGGGTGAACATGTCGTCCCTCAGCTCTCTGTCCTGCTTGGGCATACCAAGGCCACCTCCCTGAACGTGCAGTAGAGCAACTCGCTGTCTATTCCAGCAGACCACATCGGAAACCGGAAATACAGCGGGTGGTTGTGCCTTGTCAGGATACACATCCAACAGAGAGATGTGCCCTGACAGCTAGAATGTGGCCAGATGTGTCATGACTGAACTAGAAAATAGGCAGGTGTACTATGCAGATACTAGTCTCTATAGACTCTATAACACACGGCAGCACAATGCCATTTATCATATGTCTCAATGTCATATGGCAACATAACCCTGCACAGAGAGTCAGCTAAATATTAGCAAATGTATTACTGTGACAAGCATATAGCACACAACTGTACACAGGCCGCTACTCTGTGGTAAAATGAACGCTTAGACAAACAAGACATAAACAGTCTTATCCAAAATCAACATCTAAGGCCTTATCACTTCCATTCTAGAAACATAAAAAAATCCAGAAATATCTTGCCTCAAATATTCCTATAACTGTATAACATAATTTGTTAAACTCCCAGTTGTATCTGAGGATTGTCTTTTACTAAATAATGTCAGAATGTTTGTGTTGATAACCAGATTATTTTTTAGCGATAAGGAAAAAACTGAAATCGGCAAAAAAAGTTTAGCCAACCTTCGCTATTAATAACTTAACCCCCGCGCTGTGCTTTGTATAGCCCGTGTGAAGTGCGTACTTAACAGACCCCTGGCACCTTATTGGCAGTCTGGAGGAGCGCTAAACTGAAACTGACACATAAGAAAAGTATGTCCCCTGCTCTGCTCACTCACGTTTTACAGTGCAACAGAGAGCGTTGCCCCTGCTGGGCGCTATTAAAATAGCAATACAAAAAAAAAGAAAAAAAGCTTTAGCCCTGCTTGTACGCAGCATGGCTAAATGTAAAAAAAACCCACATGCCCGGCGCAAGGAACTGTATGTTCCGTGCGTCTGGCGATAGGAATTGTGCATCCCTGAGGTCAGAAAGCCTCTGCCATTTCTTTGGCATCTTGGTTAAAGCTTTTGATTCACAAGGCTTATTTGGAGGCAAGGCAGTCTCCGCCTCAGAGAATTACAACTCATTGTACTAGATCAGTTGCCACTTCTTGGGCTTTTAAGAATGAAACTTCAGTTGATCAGATTTGCAAAGCAGCAACTTGGTCTTCTTTGCATACATTTACTAAATTTTACCATTTCAATGTATTTGCTTCTTCTGAAGCAGTCTTTGGTAGAAAAGTTCTTAAGGCAGCTGTCCCAGTTTGATTCTTCTGCTTATATATTAAGTTTTTTTTCTTGAAATTTATAGAAAAACTTATTTTTTGTTTGGATTTAATTTCTCAGTGGAAATAGCTGTTTTTATTTTATCCCTCTCTAGTGACTCTTCTGTGGACTTCCACATCTTGGGTATTTTATCACATATGTCACTAGCTCATGGACTCTTTCCATTTACATGAAAGAAAACATAATTTATGTAAGAACTTACCTGATAAATTCATTTCTTTAATAATGGCAAGAGTCCATGAGGCCCACACTGTTTTGGTGGTTATATTTTTTTGTATAAAAGCACAATATTATTTTCCAGTTCCTCTTTTTTGTTTGCTTTTTTTTACTCCTTTTTACACCTTACTACTTGGTTATATGTTAAACTAAGGTGTGAGTGTGGTGGGAGGTGTATTTATAGGCAATTTGAGGTTTGGAAACTTTGCCCCCTCCTGGTAGGAATGTATATCCCATATGTCACTAGCTTGTGGACTCTTACCATTATTAAAGAAATGCATTTATCAGGTAAGTTCTTACATAAATTATGTTTTTACCCACGTTTTTTGTTCCATTAACTTCAATGCTCTATCCGAATCATGAAATAACAGTTTTGGGTTTCATCTCCCTTTAAAAATGAGGAATTACAATTTCAATAATATATACTAATGTCTGTTTTCTAGTCAATAGTTTTCAGGGCCACACAAAAAATCATTGGCAGGTTGGATGTATCCCATGGGCCAAAGTTTGGGTGACTCTATTGCCAAGTTGCATTAACAATAAAACGATAATAACGATAACAAAATGATAAGCTATTTTGAAGCTTTGTCAAAGTGAAGTTTATTAAGACATATATAACTCTTCAAGGAAAGGTGGTTCATTTATATGGGGGAATACTCAACCCTGATTTATTTTTTCACTGATAAAGTGGTTCACCAGGGAACACTAACCATTCAAGAATTGAAGATATCCTTACCTGAGCAGTGGCCTTTCATAAGTAACTCTAGCATTTTGAAGTTAAACACTGAGGGCCAGATTACAAGTGGCACGCTCATATTTTTTTTTTACTTTATAATGCACCTATTTTCTAACTTAGGCCTAGATTTAGAGTTCTGCGTTAGCCGTCAAAACCAGCGTTAGGGGCTCCTAACGCTGGTTTTGGGCTACCGCTGGTATTTAGAGTCAGTCAGGAAAGGGTCTAACGCTCACTTTGCAGCCGCGACTTTTCCATACCGCAGATCCACCTACGCCATTTGCGTATCCTATCTTTTCAATGGGATCTTTCTAACGCTGGCATTCAGAGTCTTGGCTGAAGTGAGCGTTAGAAATCTAACCGCTTGGATCAAGACTTCAGCCGAATGATGGACCTCTTCAGCCCCCGCTTGGGCTTGGATGAAGACTTCCGACCCTCTTCTGGACGGATCGGTGATACCCAGCGTGGTGAAGACAAGGTAGGGCGATCTTCAGGGGCTTAGTGTTAGGTTTATTTAAGGGGGGTTTGGGTTAGATTAGGGGTATGTGGGTGGTGGGTTGTAATGTTGGGGGGGGGGGTATTGTATGGATTTTTTTTACAGGCAAAAGAGCAGAATTCTTTGGGGCATGCCCCGCAAAAGGCCCTTTTAAGGGCTGGTAAGGTAAAAGAGCTTTTCAATTTTTATTTTAGAATAGGGTAGGGCATTTTTTTTATTTTGGGGGGCTTTGTTATTTTATTAGGGGGCTTAGAATAGGTGTAATTAGCTTAAAATTGTTGTAATATTTTTATAATGTTTGTAAATTATTTTTTTATTTTTTGTAACTTAGTTCTTTTTTTATTTTTTGTACTTTAGTTAGTTTATTTAATTGTATTTATTTGTAGGTATTTGTATGTAATTAATTTATTGATAGTGTAGTGTTAGGTTTAATTGTAGATAATTGTAGGTATTTTATTTAATTAATTTATTGATAGTGTAGTGTTAGGTTTAATTGTAGATAATTGTAGGTATTTTATTTAATTAATTTATTGATAGTGTAGTGTTAGGTTTAATTGTAACTTAGGTTAGGATTTATTTTACAGGTAATTTTGTAATTATTTTAACTAGGTAGCTATTAAATAGTTATTAACTATTTAATAGCTATTGTACCTGGTTAAAATAAATACAAAGTTGCCTGTAAAATACATATTAATCCTAAAATAGCTTCAATATAATTATTATTTATATTTTAGCTATATTAGGGTTTATTTTACAGGTATTTAGTTTTAAATAGGAATAATTTATTTAATAAGAAATAATTTATTTCATTAGATAAAAATTATATTAAACTTAGGGGGTGTTAGTGTTAGACTTAGCTTTTAGGGGTTAATAAATTTATTAGAGTAGCGGTGTGGTCCGGTCGGCAGATTAGGGGCTTAATACTTGAAGTTAGGTGTCGGCGATGTTAGGGAGGGCAGATTAGGGGTTAATACTATTTATTATAGGGTTTTTGAGGCGGGAGTGAGGCGGATTAGGGGTTAATAACTTTATTATAGTAGCGGTGAGGTCCGGTCGGCAGATTAGGGGTTAATAGGTGTAGGTAGTGGCGACGTTGGGGGCGGCAGATTAGGGGTTAATAAATATAATATAGGGGTTGGCGGTGTTAGGGGCAACAGATTAGGGGTACATAGGGATAACGTAGGTTGCGGCGGTGTACGGAGCAGCAGATTAGGGGTTAATAAAAATATGCAGGGGTCAGCGATAGCGAGGGCGGCAGATTAGGGGTTAATAAGTGTAAGGTTAGGGGTGTTTAGACTCGGGGTACATGTTAGGGTGTTAGGTGTAGACATAGGAAGTGTTTTCCCATAGGAAACAATGGGGCTGCGTTAGGAGCTGAACACTGCTTTTTTGCAGGTGTTAGGTTTTTTTTCAGCTCAAACGGCCCCATTGTTTCCTATGGGGAAATTGTGCACGAGCACGTTTTTGAAGCTGGCCGCGTCCGTAAGCACCAATGATATTTAGAGTTGCAGTGGCGGTAAATATGCCTGTACGCTCCCTTTTTGGAGCCTAACGCAGCCCTTCTGTGAACTCTAAATACCAGCAGTATTTAAAAGGTGCGGGGGGAAAAAAGCATGCGTAGCTAACGCACCCCTTTGGCCGCAGAACTCTAAATCTAAGCGTTAGAATTTCTTCAACAAGTATCTTGGTGACAGTCCTGATTATTATTATAATTTTTAGTTTTTTACATTCGTCATATCTGAAGTTCAGACCCATGTCTGAAAGAGGAAAGAATACATGGATTATACTAAGCGAGTATAAATAGCCAACGCTTCTGTACCCTCATCTTTTGTTGGTTCTGCTGACCAATTGTAATCATTAACATGTTTAGTTTTATATTTGCTTCTGCTATCTTAATAAATTTGCAGATGAGATAGGAACAAGAGAAGC
Source organism: Bombina bombina (assembly GCF_027579735.1). Lineage (NCBI taxonomy): Eukaryota > Metazoa > Chordata > Amphibia > Anura > Bombinatoridae > Bombina > Bombina bombina. The sequence continues at coordinate 142,371,634 of NC_069504.1, read as the reverse complement.
AGCAAAATATTTGCCTTACCAGATATATATATGTTTACACTTTCTGAGTTTCCCCACAACTATGATATTGTATCTTTACTTTAGCATTATATGAAGTAAACTTGAGGTAACATCTGGGTTGTAGATACAATGGACTCCATTTACTATTGATGCTGGCATACGCTGTCCACATTTAACATTGTAAATGCATTTCTCCAACAATATTTGTGCAATGCCGCCCCCTGTTAGCTGGCGACCAATCGACTGCTAGCAGGGGCTGTCAATCATCCCGATTGCTGCTAGCCTTAAATGACGGGCTCCTGATGGTAAATGGAGCCCGATAACTTAATTTGTCTTCAAAGGTATTGTCTACTTTCTAGGGATTGCTTTTACCTTGACATAATCATGCTTGACACTTTTTATAACTTAGGGTAGAATTTGGCAGCACAAGTAATACTGTCTATATAGCATTTGCTCTCATCTTGAGAATTTATTTGGGTGATTGTTTCATATATTAGCTGGATAGTTTTGTTTACACTACAGTTAGTGATTATGTATGAGAACAACAAATCAAATTGAAGAATTTCACTTTTATCAAATGAATTCACTTCATACATTGATACCCTTGTGAATTATTGCTATGAATTTCAAAGCCAGAAAACTATTTTGCAGAAAGCTATTTTGCTATTTTGATTCCTCTACAGAGTTTGTTTCTGGCTTTTACATTGCAGATCTAGTGATAAAAGTAGACCTAGCACTTACATAATAATTTAAAATAGAGTTTCCAAAACACATCACAAAGTATATATTAGCCATCTGTTTGGTGTGTATTTACCTAGATATCTGGTCAACACTTGTTCTGAGCCTCTTTTAAAACTTTAAGGTAAGCAGGCCGTACAACCAATCAAATGTTTGCACCACTCACACAACATTCTCTTGGTGCTCTGCCTTAGTGGACAACTACACCAAATGGGTTACTTATGCACAGTAGTGCACCTATAAAGAACAGAAGGTTTGGGCTATGCATACTTTGCTGTGAAACATCTGATTGGCTGCACCACCTGCTTCATTGACGTTAAATATTGTCTCTATATAAATGAAGGCTAGTTATAAAGGTAAACATGTACCAAATGGGGTACAAAATATACATTTTAGTTTTGAACAAAATTTGGATACCTACTATCTCTATTGCCTATAAACGAAACAATGAGAATTCCCAAGGGGCATCATTTAAATGATATATTGGATATAGGAGAGTTATGTGCACAGATATAATGATGATTGGTGGCAGTGATAAGTTAGATGACTATCACCTTAGAGGTGGAAGTCACTAATAAAATTGCTCAAAAGCAAGAGTGGAAATAATTTTAAGACTTTATTTAAATCAAGTAACTGCAGTTATCTTATATATCAAGAAAAAAATGTAATATTGGAAAATGGTAAAAAAAAATATTCAAAGATTATCTGTGATCAGAATCCGAAAATGTTGTATCTGTTTATTTTTGTAATAGTGTGTACTGTATTTTGTATTGAGTTATGCTGTGTCTGCTGGGTTGGGTGTACCATGCTTTTAAGGTGGCCTAGCAGATTCTAATGAGCCTGAGCAGCAGTGGTCTTTTATTATTAGCAGTTATTTGTAGAGCGCCAACATATTCTGCAGTGCTATAAACATAGCAGGTATGATATGCAAAGTAGCATTTATAGGGAAAAAGTGGGTAAAGGGCCCTGCCAATAGTTCCACTGTTTTATATCAGCTCTCATGAATGTGGCCTACAAAACAGCAGGGCTTGTAGGCTTACATGTTAAGGTGGTTCAAGGGGATGACAAAAGAATGGGCTACATGTGTATTCTGTGTTGGTTTTTGTGCATTCTGCTCATGTGTATTCTGCTTGTATATTGAGTTTTTGTTCCATTTTCTGAGCCTTTGGTCTGTGCTCTGTTTCTTTTATGCTGTGTAGTTTGGGCTTCTGTTTTACATTTGGTTTAAACTGCATCTGTATTTTAGACATTTCTTTGACAACTAGTATTTATATTTGATTCTAGGGACTCGTTTATCAAAGCTTGAGTTTTAAATTTGATTAAATATGCGTCTTTTTAGATCCAATTTACACTACACCAAGTTATCAAGCGGTCAGATGCACCAAATTCACTGCAATTCCGCTCGACTTATACTCACCAAGGCTCGATTTCTCTCCTCTTTGCTCAACTTTAGACCACCACAATAGTATGTTTGCCTGATTTCTAAATGATCAAGCATTCTTCTTGCTCATTCGCACGGCGCAAAACGCAGCAGACATGCCTTTCTATCCACAAGCTTATAGCTTGCAAATACCATAGAAGTCAATGGGCCATAAGATGCTACTTTTCAGTACTACATTTTATTTATAATGCTCCATTTTCAATGCAAAAAATGGAGAACATAATAGCGTTATTCTCATCAGCTATATTGTAAGGTTTTTATATTTAATTTATTTTGCGTCATTATTGAATATTTATTCCGCTAAATAACAGTGTACTAAATTAAAATAAAATATAATAATAGATTACATTTTACCTCAAAGACTAACTTAATGAAGAGAGATGGGGATGGCATATTTTTCAATTAAATTAAAATGGCTGCTGGGCATGCAAATTAGAGTCACGTGTTATGAGATTTGCTGAATATAGACTGTAAGCTTGATAAATTAGATAACATGCATATTCAAAGTTATCAACAGTCTGCTATAACTTGAGTCAGAAAAGACGCAAGTGAAAATAATTTTTTTTGATAAAACAATGCAACAAACTAGTGGTTGCTTGCCACGGGTACCGGTGGGCGTAAATGGATTGTGCAATTAGTTAAAATTGATGCGTTGATAAATTAAGTCGTAGGTAATTAGACATTTCCTTTTTTGACAATTTGGGTTTGGACTTGTACGTCCCTGATAATTTTATTTTGTATATGTGTCTCTTGGTTTGACTAGATTTTCCTTTAGATATTCCCCCACCCTGATCATCTGGTTTTGTATTTGACTCTTGGGTTTCCTTGTGATATTACTCAGACAATTTGGATGCATGCAATAGATTTTCATCATTTTGTGAAAACAGCACACCTGTCACCTAGAGCAGTATTGTAATTATTGTGTGACCAGGCTTACATAAAGGTAATTTGTTATACACTGAGTTTGCACCTTTTAGTGTGTGTGCCTATTAATATTAATTTGTTTCTTTTGCATTAAAGATTACTGATTTATGCACTTTTGAGAGAAAATTTAGTTTTCCAAGTTTGGTCACATCACTCTCTTATTATTACTTTGCTAATGTGTGTTTAAACTTGCATTTTTATAGTAACAGAATTTGGTAAGCAATGAATTTCAGTCATTGATTCCAGCTCCCTGACATTTGTGTAGCAAAAGCATTTCCCACCTGATGCTGGTGACAGGGTCGGCTCCAGAACGAATGAAATGGGGGGGGCATTTTTTTTCACGAGGGGGCAAGCATTTACAAAGCATGTATGAGAGTCAAAATAAGAGCAGACCTACATATTCTGCAGGAAAGTGTAGCTTCTGGCTGGCTTATCTCCCACTATTCGAAGAAAAAAGCAGACAGGTGACAGCAGATATTAATTCATTTATTTAAGGAGGTAAAAAAGGCAACGTTTCGGGATTAGTCTCCCTTATTCATGCCTTTTTTTACCTCCTTAAATAAATGAATTAATATCTGCTGTCACCTGTCTCCTTTTTTCTTCGACTTTTGAACTGGGGACTTAGGCAGTGGTCCCTGGATGACGTGCAGCACCTAAGCCGGTTGTGCTGAAAAGCTCTTCCTAATTTATCTCCCACTATTAACATTTGGAGAATATGTGCTTAATCACTAGGTAAAAGAATGAAGTCTAAATCCTATGCTGTGCACTAAAACAGAACCGTTAAACTTCAGAACCCCAGTGCAATAGCTCCTTAAAAACAATTCACCCCTTAATTACCTTGATCCAAAACCCTTAAACTCATTCTCAAATCTCAAACATGTCCCCTAAACAGCCATGCACCCCAAACCCCCCAATGCAATTAACCCTTTTGTTTGCAATAGCAGTGAGGATACTAGGTTTTCAGGTACTGATAATTTTGTAGATTAGATTTAGCTATACCTAATAACTAACGATATCAGATTACTTAATACAACCTATGTACTGTGAACTTATAAGAATATGATTATATCATATAAATATGTCTATAAATGGCTACCGGCTTCTTTCGACGCCTTTAAAGTGCACTGTGATCTTAGGCCTAGCCTAAGCACTTTTGAGGCTTCGATAGAAGCTGGTAGCCATTTTGAGACTTATATTTATATGATACAATCATATTCTTATCATGGTCTATGGTTTAAGAAAATGAGTAACTCACAATAGTTACGTCAAATTAATAGGGTTAAAGACAAGTCCAAAAAGTCTCTAATTAACTTCCAATTCCAAATAAGAGGTTAAGACACGGAGCTCCTTGCAGATGCATGATGCGACCTCACAGTTCGGCAGCTAACTCCGCCCCCAGCATGCAGCATTGCATAACAATTCATTATTTTATTTATTATTTTTAAAGTGTATGATCATATCAATATTTTTTGAGGGGGAACAGAATTTCATTTGGGTGGGCATTGCCCCCAATGCCCCCCTTGGAGTCGGCCCTGGCTGGTGAAGACAAGTGGCCGGCCTGATTCTGCTGAAGACAAGTGCTGTTTATTACAGTAAAGAAGTTCTTAAACAATTACTTCTAAACCTACTAACTTAAGATCATGACTTCTTGTTCTGATGTTGCTCCAAATGTTTCCATTATATCACATATGATCATCCCTATTCTTATATACATATTAAGGTCATGAAGTCTATTCTTTAAAGTCTATTCTTTAATACTTAATTTCCCCTCTTTAGTAATCTACAGCAGTGTTTTTCAACCAGTGTGCAATGGCACACTAGTGTGCCGTGAGAGATCCTCAGGTGTGCCACGGCAGACTGACAACAGTGTGACATATTTTTTAAACTTTGCTTGTTTTTTACTCCCAGTGCAGGGGTAGTTTGTAGGAGGCATGGCATAACAGCACAATACATACAGTATGTGTGTGTGTTTGTGTGTATGTGTATATATTTATATATATGCTGTATTAGGCTACAATGTGTGATTTTTTTTTAATTTTGGGATGGTGGTGTGCCACAGGATTTTTTAATTTTCAAATAAGCTTTATTAGCGAAATGAGATAACAAAATGAGCAAACGTACAATCACAATGAATACAAAACCATATTCAATATTACATATGATTGTTTAGGTTTACATTGATCAAGAGTCATTTCGTGGCATAGTAAATATTCAGTTCAATTCTAACAGCCTAGATATCGGTAATAGTTACACAGCCACTATACGTTGATTATACAATTAAGGATATTTAGATTGGCTGTTTTTAGGAAAGGAGTTATCCATATCGGATGTTCCATCTATTTAAATAACTATAAATACAAAATAACTATCGTATTACGTCGAGTATAGATCAGTTAGGAAAGTCTTATCATCATAGCTCACTTTTAACACACTACTGTGAGCTAAGTTAATCTCGACTATGTAAATCATTAGCTAACAGGAAAGGGGAGGAGTTGGGGTAGGGTGGGGAATTCTGCCTGCAGGGGAGGGGGAATGTAGAAGGTAGGAGAAGAAGAGAGAGGCGAGAAAAAAAAAAAAAAAAAAAAAAAAAACAGGGGAATTAATACAGCAAATGGGGAAAGGAGATCATGTTCTCTTATTTCAATCTCCGTGACAAGTAACTTTACAGAAAGAATTAGACTCCTCACCCTTCCCACCTCAACAACATAAGCTCATGTGTGCCTAATTTCCCAATTTTAAGATAGTGGAATCTTTTAAGTCTCAGCAAATCGGCAACTTTGTTCTTCCATTCTTGTATAGTAGGAGTGTTCTGTTTTTTCCAATATAAGGGGATTAGGCCTTTTGCGCCATTAAGCATCAGCAGGAGAAGTAGGAACTTATCTTCCCCGACAATTTTAGGTAGCTGGTGATATAATAAGTAGCAAGGGTTAGGAGGTATGATCATATCAAGTATACTACTCATCTCAGCTAGGATTCTGGTCCAGAAAGGTTGTATCCTCGGGCAGGCCCACCAAATGTGTAAGAGGGTTCCCTCCCCTCCACATCCTCTCCAGCAGTTCCCGCTTGTGTGTGGATATATATGTTTTAGTCTATGGGGAGTCAGGTACCACCTACTTAACAGTTTATATTGTGTCTCCTGTATCTTAGCTGACACAGAAGCCCTTTTCGTCCGGTCAAAGATTTTGTACCAGTCCTTGTGTCCTATCTCAAGGCCTAGTTCGTCTTGCCATGTCTGTGTGAAAGATGGGAGAAAATGGCCTTCTCCCAGCAACAGTATTTTATATAGTTGTGAGATCAGATGGGTCGGGTGTTGAGTCAACGTACAGAGAGTCTCGAAGGGAGTCATGCGTCTTGTCAGATTTTTTTTGTCTCTGTGAGTATCAACGTAGTGTCTAATCTGTGCCATTCTGAACCAGGAGGCAAACACCCCATTATCCCATACCGCCAATTCCTCCTGGGGTTTCAATTTATCCTGCTGAAATATGTTATGTACTGCTGATTCGGCAAGTCCATATGTCTCATCCCGAGATAGGGTCTGGTTAGAAAATCCAAATCAGGATTCTCTCTGAGAGGAGTAACTGGTGAGACAAAGGTGGATACATGAGAAGTCTTCCTAATTAATCTATCCCAATTCGCGAGCACCTCTTCTATCAGAGGGTAAAGTTTAATCTCAAGGGGTCTATGCGTGGGAGAGATCCACGCTAGGGCTCCCACGTTTCCCCTCTTGAGGATAGCATTATCCATCTGTATCCAGGCTTTTTGAGTTGAATTGTGACACCATTCTACCAGTCTCTGAAGGGAAATTGCTCCTTGATATACTTTCAAGTCAGGCACACCCAATCCACCTCTGTTCCGGGGTAGGAATATAGTTCTCCTACTGATTCTTGGCTTCAGATCTCGCCATATATAAGACTCTACAGCAGATTGTATTTGGTGTATGATGTGGGAGGCTGTAAATGAAGGGATGTTCTGCATGATGTAGAGCACCCTTGGCATCACATTCATTTTGACCACTCCTATACGGCCTAACCAGGAGATGGTTTTATTTCTCCAGTTCGACAGATCTCTAAGGATCTCATCCCTAATGGTCTTGTAGTTCAAAGACACTATCTCTTTAACACTAGGTGTCAGGAATATCCCCAGATATTTCAGTTTATCCCTTACCACTCGCAAGGGACAGTCGTCATCTAATTTCTCAAACTCAGCCCCAGGGATTGTGAGGTTCATAATCTCAGATTTTGAAGGGTTTAATAAGAAGTTTGAGACACTACCAAAGAGTGTGAATTCTTCAATAGCCGTGTTGAGGGATTGTCCCACATCTGATATCAACAGTAGGACATCATCAGCATACATAGCGAGCTTATGTGTGGTGTCTCCTATACTGATTCCGTTTATCTCTGGGTTTGCTCTAATCCTGTTCGCCAATATTTCAATCGTCAGAGCGAACAGGAGGGGGGACAGGGGGCAACCCTGCCTGGTCCCGTTACGGATTGCAAAGGTATCTGAGAGGGTCCCGTTTACCCTCACTCTGGCATTTGGTGTTGAATACAAAGACATTATCCAATTTGTAAGTTTTGGTCCAAAGCCAAATTTTCCTAATGTGAGCCGCATAAATGTCCAACTGACCCGGTCGAATGCTTTCTCAGCATCGGTGGAGACCAGGGCCAGTGGGATTGAATTATTATGGGCGTAAGTTATCGCCTGAAGAACTTTTAAGGTGTTATCTCTAGCCTCACGTCCGGGTATAAAACCCACTTGATCGGTGGAGATAAGATGCGGGAGGTGTCTATTGAGGCGATTAGCGATTACCTTAGCGAGTATCTAAACGTCAGAATTGAGCAACGAGATAGGGCGGTAGTTCTCCGGCCTAGATTCTGACTTGCCTGGTTTGAGGATCACAGCAATGTGGGCTTCCAACATTGTGTGAGGCAGAGAAGGGTCCTCCGATAGCCTGTCAAATAGGACTAGCATTTTTGGCAGAAGTATATCACCGAATATTTTATAATACTTAGCTCCAAAGCCGTCCGGGCCTGGGCTCTTACCCGACGCCAAGTCCTTGAGGGCTTGCTTAAATTCCATAAGTGTAAATGGGGAGTCTAAGGCCTCAGAGTCCTGTTCCGAGAGCCTTGGGGTGTCAGTATCAGCAAGATATTTTAATATCCTGCATGTCTCTTGTTCCCGGTTGGGGGGGTTTCTCCCCATTTCATCAGGAGTCTTGAGATTATATAGGGTTTCATAGAAGGAACGAAAGATCTCGGCAATCGACCTCCCATCTTCCCTAGATTGCCCATCAGGATGCGTCATAGCATGTACATATTGTTTCTTTTTTTTCCGGGCAATAGCCCTAGCCAGTAGTCGTCCTGCTTTGTCCCCCTGTTCAAAGAACTGCTGTCTCAGAACTAGGGCGTCTTTCTGATAGTCTTCCTGTAGGAACTTCAAAAGTTCCAATCTCGCTTGTGATAGACACTTTGTAAGTGTTACGTCTGCTGGTGTTATTTTGTGTGCACGCTCCGCTTTTTCAACTTCAGAGAGGAGTTTTTGATATTTCACTCTCCTACTCTTGACTATTCTGGCTTTCTGTTTAAGGAGGAGACCTCGAATAGTACACTTATGGGCCTCCCATATCAAGGTGGGCTGTGTTTCAGTTCCTTCATGTATCTGGAAATATTCTATCAGGGCTCTCTCTATCTCTAGTTTAAATACTGGGTCATCTAGCAATGTGTCGTCCAACCTCCAGATGTAGGGCATAACTGGGATATTGGACCATAAAACAGAGCATGTTACCGGGGCATGATCTGACCAGGTGATAGGAAGTATATTGCTACTGGCAGTGATTGTAAGACCAGTGGCGTCCGTAAACCAGTAGTCTATTCTTGAGTATTTGTTATGGGGATGGGAGAAAAATGTAAAGTTCTTAGTCGTGGGATGGTGTGATCGCCAGATGTCGTGTAGTGCTGCGTCTCTAAGTGAGGATGTTATGTGTTTGATAGCCTTATGAGGAACATTGGAGATTCCATCTCAAGGTTGTCTAGGGTAGGGTCCAAAGGGGTGTTCAAATCCCCCCCAAGGAATATTATACCAGATTGTAGCTCCAGAACTTTATGGATAACCCTTTGGAAAAAGGTCTGTTGCGATTGATTTGGGCAATAAACGTTAACTAGTGTTATGGGTCTTCCATATAGTAAACCTAGTAGTATCAAATACCTGCCCTCTGGGTCTCTGTGTATTTGTGAAAGCTGAAACGGTATATCTTTGCTAAAAAGGATACCCACCCCATTTTGTTTCCTGGGTCCACAAGCAAAGAAAGCCATGGGGTATTGTTGGCTAAACCAACGTGGTTCATGGCCCATAGCAAAATGTGTCTCTTGAAGATATACAATATTTCCTCCCATCCTATGTATGTCTCGCAAAACCATAGAGCGTTTAGCTGGGCTGTTAAGGCCCTTTACGTTAACAGATAGAAGTTCAATCCTTCGAGGTCTAACCTCCGTATGGGAGGGCGTCATTTTAACGAAAAGGGGAGTTAGGAAAAGAAGAAAAAAAAAAAAAAAAAAAAAAAAAAAGGTTATATCAGGATAAAGATGGGGTTAGAGGGAGTTAAAAGGGAGAAGATGCAGGCAGGGAGAAGGGAACGACCTGGGTCCAAAGCAGTAGTTTAAGGTAATGTCAGATCTGTGTTGATTAATAAAGAAAAATAATTAAACAGTAGTTCCCAAGTGTAGCCCACTCAGGTGTGTAACAATTAGAAAAATAACTAAAACAAATATATATAACAAAGGCAGGGGTATTGTTCCCTGCTAGCCTACACTATATTAGTAACTCTAGAAAAACATTTTTTAGAAACAAGTACAGTTATGTGCTGTAGTCTTACAGCTTTCTCTTTATCTGTTCATAGAGAGAGAAAAGAAATACAAACATCAAACTTCTCTTAGGCAAGATAGCAACCAAGTGTAAAATGTTACAAGTCCTGCAGAGTAAAATATATACAGTAATCAAAATGCACCCTTGAAGGGTGGGTTCCCCCTCTTACTTCAACCGCTACTGGGTGAGTATATTATCACACATCACCCTGAATATATGTCCCTCTAGAGGTGATCTATCTATCTGAGTTGAGAGTGTCACTTAAATTGAATGAGTATCTAGGATATACCTTGGGTCTCGTTCTGTCATGAATAGTAGTATGCAATAGAACTTAAGCTATGCCATTGCTGGTGGATGTTATAGGGATTTAACTATCTATATTGCGCTAATCGGGAGATCTACTGATATGATATACTGATATCTTAATCAAGCCATTATCTATACACCCATCTCAGGTTCTAGAAGGGTATTTGCAGTAATAATGAGATAAGTAATGATTGAGCTGCACCTTCATGGGGCAAGGTTTCCTCTCTGCTACTACCAACAGTGATTGGGCATTTTATTGGACTGTCTTAACTTAACATCAGAAGGATTATATAAGTGTGTTGTAGGACATCTTGCTACAATGAAGCTAATTAAACACTGTTTAAAACGGCTCACCTTTTTTAGACTAAATAAAACTCACAGACATCACATAGAAACAGAGCTTATCAAGGGTATGCATGTAAACGTCTTACTAATGACATTACAATTATTAAAGACAATTAGTTATTGGGTACATATTATAGAATTGCTGACTATATTATAGAGGAGCCTCAAACTGGCTCAGCATACAATGTCCAATAGGCTGAAGCAATTACTTATCTGCACCGGTCTTCTATGTCCAATCATCAGAATTATGTCCAACAGTTCATTGTAAGAGACAGGAGGCCCAGAGCAGTTGAGGGGGACATTACTAGAAAGTCTCTACAAGTCACTCTGGATGTTGCTGAATCTCATTGAGTTCCCCCGCAGCTCGCCCCTCCAGTACTGCGGGAGCCTTAGAGGGAAGTCTGATGTTTAGGCCCAAGGCCTGGTTGAAGGAAGGCAGGTCGTCAGGGGTCTTGAGGATGTGTGTAGAATTATTTTTGGTGACAATTAGGCTTGTGGGGAAGCCCCATCTGTAAGGGATCTTATTGGCTTTCAGCGTAGATGTGACAAACCTGAGGTCTCTCCTTTTCTGGAGGGTAGTTGGGCATAGATCAGAATACACCTGCAACTCAACTCCTCTGAAGTCGATTCGCTGCTTGTTCCTAGCCAACCGTAAGATCTCCTCTTTTTCTTTAAATGATAGAAGTTTCAAAATTATGTCCCTAGGAGGGGCCCTTCCTGGGGGTTTAGGGCGCAACGCCCTGTGCGCTCTTTCTATCTGAATGTCAGGGCAGAAATCTTCATTTTTGAGGTATTTAACAAAGTCTTGAATGTATGCCTGAATGGCAGCAGGTTCTACTGTTTCGGGTACTCCTCGCAGTCTGAGGTTATTCCTCCTGCTGCGGTTTTCGAGATCTTCAATTCTCTCCATAAGGGTATGTACAGTATTCTCCTGGGCCTGCAAGAAGCTGGATTGATGTTGGAGATCTGAGCTAAGAGCCTCTTGTTTTTCCTCCATCTGAGTTACTCTGTGATCGACAGCTGTTATATCTCTCTTTAATTCTTGGAACATAGACTTAAAGTCTCTCATAGCCTCTTTTATGTCCTCTTTGGAAGAGAGAAGTTTAAGGTCATCCTTGGTCACACAGTTCTGATGGGAAGACATTGTCTCTGTATTGTGGACCTGTGCTGCAGTAGTCTTCAGATTTATGTCTGGTTTTGTAGTTGCAGGGTCGTTGTTTATTAGATAATTTTCTAGAATGGTGGGCTGGGTGCTTCTAGGGGGTCTAGTATTTCTTTTACTAGACATCACATGAGCCAGGATAGTCTGTGCTTTATAGATGCAGATATTAAATAGATTATCCCCCTTCCACTTTTATCACTCAAGCAGATTGAGCAAGTATTACTTTTCAGCAGTGTAAACCCTTTTCTCTCAGACAGACCCAGGCATTTGATATGTAGGCTCTTAAGGCCAAAGCAGTATATCAGGTATATAATATCATAGGCTGTGTTACTTTATTGTTTACCCCCCAAGGAGAGACAAATGATACTGATTTAATCCGTTTTGATAACTAAGGTGTACTTAGGGCACCCACAGGAAATACAGTCTACAAAGCTCCAGGTTATTTGACTTGGGAGCTATTAACATAGGGCCTCTATGTGTTTACTATTAAACTTATATCTTGCAGTCCTCTGTGTATAAATGGTGTGTGAGCCGAGGTTCGCCCGGGTGTCAGCAGTACCTGATTGCAAGCGCTGTGCCTAATCACCACGTGGCCTTTGGATGTCGGGTAGTTCCGGTGCTTACGATCCCCAAAGGTATTGCCGCAATGTTACCGGGGGCCGACACCCCTCCAGTGCTGTGTGCTAGAGTCGAGTCTCCTCCGGCTGGGATTAGATCACTCAAGCCGCTCTATGTAGCTGTCAAGCCGATTGAGTCACGCTCCGCTTATCCACTAGGCCTCACCTCTCGCACGTCTAGAGGATCTTTGCTGCACGGGAAGTGTTCCGGTGTGTAAAAGGTAACCTTCTATGGCGGAATTATTTACAATGGGATCGGAGTGATAACGGAGTCAGGTCTTTCTCATATCAGCCGGTCAGTCCCGGCAGAGTTGTTTTTTCAGGCACAACGCTTCTCTGAGCTCGTAAGCAGGCCTCAGGCTCACTGCCTCCTCTCTTCACAGTTCTGCCAAGTCAGCCGGTCCCATAACCTATGTCAAGTTAGTGAGCGGTGTTTGGGATATAGTAATAAAGAGTTTATAGACTTAATTTATGCTACTGATGTACTTGTTTTAAGTGTAGGTTTAGCAGGGACTACAGAGCGTATTCAGAAAGCAGCCATTCCAGTCCGTGGCTAGGCTCCGCCCCCTATGGCCACAGGATTTTTTAATGTAAAAAAGTGTGCCACGGCAAAAAAAAAAGGTTAAACATCACTGATCTACAGGGAAACAGAATAGAACAATCAATCAATTAGGAGGAGTTGCTATTAGACAGCACTATCTAACACTGCACAGAGATAGAGCTGTATAAAAGAACACAAGTAAAAGGTAAAACAGATGTGCAAAGCACATACTGCAAAATGTGGTTTCTCCAACTATGTTACATACAATATAAATTTCCCTTATAAGAGATTCTTTGTGTATCATTTGCTTTAAAATTCTCATTATATCTAAGGTAATCTAGGGACAAGCTGTAAATCAAAAATGTCATGTGTAAGCTTTTCTTTTGGCTCAGAACATTGTAACATTACTTTTAACTCATTAATGCCTCTGCACGAAAGCATGTAAATATGCATATAGTTATACTAATAGTTTTATTATTTAATTCTGCTGCTGGGGACAAAATAATCACACCATAGCACCTAGAAGCTGAATTAGCAGATACAGCTACCAGCTATGAGATTATATATATTCTGGTCGGATGCATTAAAATGTTAAAAGCAACAGTTCAGTTTCATTAGGCAAATCAGAGTCCAAGCATTAATAATTACACTTTATCCAAGTGTTGCTTTTATTATGTAGCATCAGAAATGATTTATCTATTCTAAAATAGTGTAAACGCATATGAAATGGGGTGTGGGGGATAAGGAAAGAGGGAGATCTGCTTCAGTTGCTGCTTTTAGCACAACGTTTTTTTGTTTTTTTACTTAAACGTTTTGGAGGTCCAAATGATACAAACGGGAACTGCTACATGAGCTTGCAGTAAACTGTTGAAGAACAGCGGGAAATATTTAAAATAAAAATTATCACTGAACATCAAAGATAAAGATGTTTTGCATTACTTTTTAGATAACACAAACACTTGCTGCACACAGTAACTCATTGCTGACACAGGTATGCTGCCATTAGAATAGATTTTAATGTTAAAAAACATAATCCTACACTATAAGCTTGTGTGTGTGTATATTTATATATTTGTGTGTATGTATTTGTGTGTGTATGTATGTATATGTGTGTATTTATTTGGTTAACAAGTGTGTGTGCATCTTCTTAAAGGGACAGTGTATTGTAAATTGTTTTTCCCTAAAAGTGATTGTCAACTTCAGCCGTTTGCTTAAGAATGTTAACACTGCATAACTAAATAAAGTGTACTTTCATTCATCGATTTTCTAACAAGTGTAATGTTATTTGATTTATTTACCTTTCTTGTCTGTACGCTATTGCGCCATTTCTCCACCCTTCCCATCGGCTCATTATTTTTTTTCTATGAAGTTGCAGGCTCTAGCCAATTAGATCATGCCCCAATAGGCATCCTGCAACTTATCTCTCATGCCACTGTCTTCTTTTGTGCATGGGCGTCCATGGAATCTTAAGCAACAATTCCTTGCGTATTCATGTTTCATGCATGTTCAGCACTCTACGTCATAGTGTCAGAATCCCAGAATCTCCAAGAGGGCAGAGAAAGCAATAGAAAGGTAAAAAATTTAAAGTTACAAATATAATACATTTCAGATTCTAAAAAAAAAAATGTAGCGACTGTTATCAGAAAGACATTAGGTATGCATAGATGTTTCCTAAGAGGCCTAAACAGACAATCACTTTAATTTATTTCAAATTACTTGTTATACCTGCTGCAGAGTATGACATGTATGAGAAATGGCTTATTTTGTTTGCATATTTATGTTTATTTGTGTATATGAAATAGCTAGTTTTGTTCTTTGAAACCACAACCCATTAAGGGCTAGATTACGAGTGGAGTGGACGGAGGCTTTTTGTGTGTGTTGGGTTACAAATTAAAAGTAAAGGAAATGAAAGTTTGCGCACACAAAAAAATATAGCGACCATGTTAACTTATTTTCCCATGGACTTCAATGGAGCACAAAAACTGCAAAAAAACGAACACACATACTTGCGCGGTAACCCAACTGTGTACATTCAAGAGCACTAAACCCGACATGAAATATTAATATTTCACATTTTAATGTTCTTCACATAGAAGAATATGTTCTATTTATTCTTAAATACGTATTTTTATATATATATATATATATCTGTATATATCAATACCTTTATCTATTCCTATAGATATATAATTATAGATATATATTTTACATAAAGAGTGAGATATATATATATATATATATATATATATATATATATATATATATATATTTAAATTTAAATTTAATAATAAAAAGTAAAAATGTTTCTACACGAAGAACATAGGAATGGAAAATATGTGTTTCGTGCATTGTTTTTTGAGTCTTAAATTTTAACCCGTTCACACATATACAAATTTAGTAAAAGGTGAGTTATTGAAATATTACATATAAACTATTTAAACAAATTAATAAAATTATTTACAATTATTAAACATACTGTTAACTATTGAAAAAAAATGAGAGAAAGAGAGAGGAGTAAATACTACTCATTCAAAACCTGATGCTTCCCTTTAGACTTAATATAACAATAAAAAAAAGGAGAAAGACTATGGGACATACAATACTGTCCTAAATAGAAAGTGAAATCCAACAGCACACAGATATCAATTAGAACTGTAAATGTATCTACCAAAACACCACTACCAGCTGGTTATGCTCACAGAGCTCTATGAAATAAAATCATGTTTACAACATATGGGAAATAAACAGCAACAAAGAATATTGCACGTGCAAACAGACATATATTAGGCTGTATATATAATCTGAAACCAAACTAAACTGTAACCACGGCTATAATCGAGATCAGTCAGTTTCACAATTTCACTGCACATAAAGTTCTCTGTAATCAGAAAATGACAGCAGATACGGCTGCACTCTAGGTCAGTAAAATGCACAGTCATTGAGAATTACTGTTTGCAAACTCCTCCGGAGGTATACCTCATGGGTCATGGACGATCAAACAAACCGCTCACTCCTCTTCCCTCTCAGTCCCTGACCAAATCTGTCAGGTAGCGTGACGTATGATAGGGGAGTGGCTGATCTTTACTCACTCATCCGTGATTGGTTTCAGGCCACAGAGAGCAAACTCCATAGACTGTCAGCGTCTCCAGCTGATAAGTGTACGTGTATTCAAAACAAACACGTCTTCTCCGAAAATATTCATCGACATAAAGCTTTTCCAAACTTGCATTTCTGCATATGCCCGCCATTATGCATAGGGAGGTAACAGTCCTTAACGCCAAAAGTCTGCCAGGCAGTCGTACTGCTGCAGGATGTCACACAGGCAGGATGTAGTTCTTCCAAACAGCTGCTGTATCTTGGACAGCTTAGATTCTCAAAAGTTCCCATACGTATGCTTAGAGAAATGAACTGGCGGTAACCAACTCACACCAGTATTGGGTTAACACATAGGTGCCAACGCACGGTTCACCCCCACATCAAGTATGTGTTTCAGGGGCTTCATCAGGGCATAACTGGTTCACTAGAACCTCCTCCTTATATAGCAACTGTTATTACTTAGGTGATTGCTTCCATACATTTTTTCATTTCTTAAAGGGGACTTTACTACCTTAAGACCACAGTATTAAGCATTGCCCATTATTGCAGCAGTGTGTTTAAAACAAACACCATAAGCCCCACGTCTACTACTTATATTAATCATCTGCATCGTTATTACTACATATCTTCATCTAACTGTTTCATTTCATTAGGATGGCATTCACTTTGAAAGACTTGTATACATATTCATTTAAAATCAAATATATACACTTCTTTTGGATCTTATTTTGGCAGCTAGATCTCAACATATATCATACCTGGAATATTTAAAGAAAACTTGCAAACTCTAGTTTGTCATTAAGCCTAAACGGAATTGTGGTGCCCAACCTAAAGATCCATTTTGCTTCTTTCTGAAGTAAAATCCTATTATTGTCACCTACTCTACCAGAGGATATCCCATTATAAATAACTACAAACTTTAAGGAATGAACCTCACTGTTATGTGTTGCAGCAAAAAGTCTAGCCACCATTAACAGATAATTTTTTCGTGCTATCCATATGTGTACAATAGACACAATGACCACATGAAAAACAGCCTTTTATTCCTTTGTTTTTCAATAACTAATCTGAATCTGAGGGACCTCTAGTAAATTGGCTTCTGACCAATTTGTCTTTTAGACTATTTTCGGAGAAGACGTGTTTGTTTTTAATACACAGACACTTATCAGCTGGAGACGCTGGCAGCCTATGGTTTTCAGCCTCTGTGGCCTGGAACCAATCACAGACGAGTGAGTAAAGATCAGCCACTCCCCTATCATACGTCACGCTACCTGACAGATTCGGTCAGGGACTGAGATGAGAAGCGGAGTGAGCGTTTTTATTTGATTGTCCATGACCCATGAGGCTTGCAAGCGGTAATACTCAATGACTGTGCATTTTACTGACCTAGAGTGCAGCCATGTCTGCTGTCATTTTCTGATTACAGAGAACTTTATGTGCAGTGAAATTGTGAAACTGCTGATCTCGATTATAGCCGTGGTTACAGTTTAGTTTGGTTTCAGATTATATATGCAGCCTAATATATGCCCGTTTGCACGTGCAATATTCTTTGTTGCTGTTTATTTCCCATATGTTGTAAACATGATTTAATTTCATAGCGCTCTGTGAGCATAACCAGGTGGTAGTGGTGTTTTTGGTAAATACATTTACAGTTCTAATTGATATCTGTGTGCTGTTTGTTTTCCCTTTCTATTCAGGACAGTATTATATGTCCCACAGTCTTTCTCCTTTTTTATTGTTATACTGTTAACTATATAAATATATTCTATGGAGTATTTAGAATATTTTACAGTGTGTTTAATAATTTTTAATAATTTTTATAAATGTTAAAAAATATTTTATATGTAATATTTCAATAATGCGCTAACCCGACCAAGTTAAAATTTAAATTGCGAAACCTGATGCGCAAAGCACATATTTTACAATCCTATGTTTTTCAGATGGAAATAATGAACTTTTCATTATTAAATATATATGTCTGTATACTGTATATCTGATACTGCTTATGTAAAATGCATACCTATACCTATACCTATATATCCACGGTTTCCAATATCATTTGTATGCCGACGACACCCAAATCTACTTCTCTGCATCAGACCTATCTCCTTCCTTGCTAACCTGTGTCACTAACTGTCTTTCTCACATCTCTTCCTGGATGTCCTGTCACTACCTCAAGCTAAATCTCTCCAAAACTGAGCTCCTTATTTTCTTCCCTTCTTCTAAAATCTCCACCGACAATCTCTCTATAACTGTCAACAACTCCATCATTACCCCTACCTCGCATGCCTGATGTCTCGGGGTCACATTTGACTCAGATCTTTCTTTCACTCCTCACATTGAGTCCTTGGCTAAAGCCTGCCGCTTCCACCTTAAAAACATGTCTAAAATTAGACACTTCCTTACACAAGACACAACTAAGATTTTAATCCACTCTTTCATCCTTTCCTGCCTCGAGTACTGCAATTCTGTCCTCTCTTGTCTCCCCACCTGCCGCCTAGCTCTTTTACAATCCATAATGAGTGCCTCTGCCAGGCTCATCTTCCTTACACATCGTTTTCATCTGCTGCACCTCTCTGCCAATCCCTTCACTGGCTTCCTCTTGCCTCTAGGATCAAACACAAAATTCTAACTCTGAAATACAAAGCCCTCAACTGCACTGCTCCCCCTATATCTCAGACCTTGTCTCCAGATACTCTCCCTCCCATCCCTTTCGCTCTGTTCATGACCTCCTACTCTCCTCCTCTCTTGTTACCTCATCACACTCCCGTTTACAGGACTTCTCCATACTGGCTCCCATCTTGTGGAACTCTCTGCCTCGCTCCACAAGACTCTCCCCTAGTTTTGAAAGCTTCAAGCACTCCCTAAAGACTCTACTGTTCAGGGATGCATGCAACCTATGCTAACCTTTCTTTATGCCAGTTCCTTTCCTCCATCGCTATCCCCTGAACCCCCTTAGCATGTAAGCCTAAGAGTCCAGTTGTTTGTAGATCACCTTCTTAAGAGCTGACTACAACAGTGCAACTCTTGGCAGGGCCCTCTACCCATTTGATCCATATAATTGTTTTGTTGTACTCCGCATTTGTTTATAGCGCTGCAGAATCTGTTGGCGCTCTACAAATAACCGATAATAATAATAATAATAATTATGTACAAGTATAGGTATATACAGATATATATACATATGTATTTACAACAAAAAGGACATTATCCTGTAAGTGAAGAACATTAGAATGTTAAATATGGGGGGGGCGGAGCCAACTGCAGAGCTGATAGGACGTGTTCTGGTGCAGCTCCCGGGCCCAAGATCTTAACATAGAGGTCTTTCCACACTTTATTGTGATCTTTTTAAATCCTGAACGCATGTGGATAGACCTAAGAACTGATAGCGTATTCCTGTGAACTTTTTGGGGTCCGGAGAGAGTGCACCAGCCTGCCATCACTGCTATACACTATTGAGCTGGGAGAGGGAGCCGCCATCTTGCAGACCTCTAGCCATCTACTCCACTCACAGGCAGCTGTAAACCTTCTATTCTTCAAGGGTTCTAACCTATCCTGCATTATGAAGACTTTGTCTTACTTTTTAGAGGAAATTAGGTACCTGCTTGAAAACCACCATGCTAGTCTGGCTGACAAGCTGTACGCTGCTCCTCAAAGAAATGGCGGCTGCCAGTCTCTGCAGCCCGACCTCACTGCGCCCATCTTTAGTGAACGAGATGGGGTGGCACTGTGGGGCCCCGGCGCTTTCCCCCTGATTGCAACACAGCAACGATGGAACGGACAGGCAAAGCATCAAAGGAGCCAGATCACCCTGTTTCTCCGGTGGCTAGTAGAGCAGTAAGCACAACCGCAACTGCGGACGCCCTCCCCCACACCAGCACAATCCCACCTGCAGCTCTCACTCCAGGCATGGCTCACGGTCATAGCAGCGGGTCCCTGAAACTACATAGCGCAACTTTAGCTACAGACCTTGTTACTCCGCATACTTCCCTCCACGCCTCAGGTCAACAACCACTGACTCCATCACAAATCGGCACATTATTCTCGCCTGGTAAAGTAAACTTTATCTGTCCTAGAGCAGTGAAACCCGGGCATACGGCTCCCAATTTACCTCAAAAACGGGGAATTTGTTAAACTGACTTAGAAGCATTACTTCCCTGTAAAGAGCTGATTATTGGGGATATGTATATTGGACTGATAATGAATGGAAGTCTGAATTTAGGAACATTATCAATCCGGCTCTTTTTGCTGCTCTCCTATGCAGATTGATTGATCTGAGACTCTACAGAATAGTTGTTTAATTGTATCTGAAGGGTGCCAAACACCCCATATACCCTTTTAGCTTTAAGATTGTTTTGGTGTGCACCCACTTTTATTAAGCTTATGTATAAATCTATGCTGTATTTTATGTTCCTTATACTCAGATTCCACTTTGTGTTTATTAAGCTGCGTGAGAATGTGAGCTGCCTGTTGAGAAGCATTCTTTCATCTATTTTTTATTTTTACTCTATTTCTCTCAACAATAATAGCTACTAACTCAAATATAGTATAGCTGCATGAATGTTCTTGCCTCACCTATATCCTTATTTTGGCTAGAGGTTTGGTTTGTTAAAGTTCTTCTCTAGAGCCTGCACCTAAAACCAACATGATTCCTCCCATAATTTGACCATGTTTTGTTTGTATGGTTCCGTTTTGCTCTTTGCCAAATATCAAGTGCAGCCTCCACTGCTTTTCATATAAACTGTGATTCATGACATTGAGCATATTTACATACACCCTGTCTATGTCATAATAGCCACCTTGTGTAGCAATGCTTTGTTGTTATAGAGGATTTCACACTTTGATAGCAACTCTGAAGGGATTTCAGACTCATATGCCAGTTAGTTTGGTATCTCATACATACCTGTACTCAATATATAATAGTTCATATCTGGGCCTAAATCCCATTAGGATGCTGTGTACTGTCCTTGTTTATGCTCTGACATAAGATAATGAACCAGTAGCTGCAGTAGGACATGAATATTAGCTGGTCTATTTGTCTGTGGAATATTGCTTGTAACATACCATATTGTCTCTAACGTTTGATATACCTTATATTGAGATAAGCTCTCTATTATGACTTGGTTTCTTGCTTAATGTTGTTCCTTGCAGTGTATAAGTTACTTAGTTTACTACTTCACCCCATTCCTAAGGTATACCTTTAGGCTAGCACCAAAGATATTATTATATAGGTGTTGGGCTGCCAGCGGCCGGGGCAGCAGGATCCCCTTTTCCAACATTCTCACTAGGTGCAGACCTCCATATACAACTAGGAGCCCAGAGACAAGTAACTGCTCATAAACAAAATGGGTTTTCCTCAACATCCTCATTATAGTTGCTGAATATATAGATACCTAAATATGAAACATATGCAATATATATTTATTTATTATATTCACACTCCCACCTCCCCCCCCCCCCACACCTTCTAATATGTCTCCCGGTTTGGGAGAATTCACTACGCGGTTTATCTTGTTCATACCGCATCCTAGTTATTGCACCGCACTTACATATCATACCATATTACTTTAGCAAACGAGTGGCGCATACATTGCAATTATTTACCGAACTACTGATTGTCATCCTATTTTATGTCATTACTTTTTATATATTGCACCATGCTCACATATCCTAGTATGTCATTTAAACATATAAATAGCGCCCTCTTTGCTGATATTTTTTGTCTTATCTATACTCAACAGATTTTACCATAGGTTTATAAGCTTCCCTTGTTTTGTTGTGTTATAAAAGTTAAGGAAGACGCATGAAGACCATACGTTATTTCCATATAGTGAAATATATACTATAGCTACTGTTTACACACGACTCACTTTAAATATTTTAAATACTTTTCAGTTGCAAGTGTGTGTATTATAAACATTCAAATAGATCTGGATTTTGTATAGGTTTACATGCCTGAATATTCCTATGTCTGTGTGGCTTTGTGATGATATGCATGTAACCTTATTGCTTTTTCTGTCTTCAATAAAAAGTATATTAAAACAAAAAAAAAAAGAATGTTAAATATGTACAGTTAATATACAAAACAACACATAAATATTTAAATACATACAGTATATACACACACATATATTTAAACATGTGTATGTATTTTTGTATGTATCTTTATGTTAAAGTTCTCAAAAATCACCTATTATTTTTGAGAACTTATAAGTTTTTAGTGTTATTATGAGTATAACTGTACTTATAAATGTATTTTAAAGTGTTTTGTGGAACTTTTTTTTGCATAACAGTTAACCAGAGCTCTAAAGTTGTTCTAATCCATTGCGCATTAAATTTGATTGTGCTCAAGCAAACACTTTTACTTTCAACTTGTAATATACGTGCTACTTCCGACTCACATAGAGCCGCAACATACCCCCATTATTGCTCGCATACAACAGTTACTGTGCCACTCGTAATATAGCCTAAATGGGTTGAGCTTGCAGGTAAAATCAGATCTCATTATTTTATTACGTTCTGTACACACACATACTTCCTTATCTTATATCTGTCTATATACCAAAGCCCAATACTCAAGGCTGATGATCTAAAGCTCTCAGCTCAGGTGAGATGATCTAAAATTAACCTCTAGCACGGAGAGATCCCTAGTGAAATTCTTAAAGGGCAGACATGCTATAGTCCTGTAACTTGGTGTTCCCTGCATTTCTGCATGTGTAAGAGAGATAAGAACAGTGCAATATAGCACTGCATGGCATGACACTGTTGCTGCATTTACACTTTGTGCTTTGCATTTTATAATGCTTTTACATTTTATTACATTTGTAAGTTGTCATTATTCATATAATCCTGAGGAGTTCTGATGTGACATCTCCTAGATAAGAGTATAAAAAAGTATTATGATGACATTATGTGTAAAATGCTCTTTCTGGCTAAGTGTCCATTGAAGTGTTTAAGTTTTGAAAGTAGTTTAAAAATAAAAAAAATACCTTTAAGTATGTGTATTTTTTAATGTAACCACCAGTTTACACACTCGATATTAACCAAGCCTTAGTAAGCCATATGTTAAAAATTTGAGTTGATGTGATATTTAGATTTAATAAAAACAGATGCTAAACGTAACTTTTATAGTGTAAGGTCAGGTTACCATGGTTTTTTCAATGTGAACCCGGTACTAAAATGGAGCTGTAAACTACTTTTAGCTGTTGACAACTTCGGTAGTTTACAGCTCCACTTTTAACGAATCATTGGAAAGAAGCCATCAGTCAGGTAAAATGGATCATTGGGAACAAACTAAAGGGGAGAAACATTTAGGTTAAACTGTCCCTTTAATTAGAAATTTCAGATTGTTTTTTTAAAAGGATCTATCCTACTGCAGGCTTGGTCAGCATTTATTTTTATGAGGTTGATACAAAACAGATTTAAAGGGACAGTCTACACCAGAATTGTTATTGTTTTAAAAGATAGATAATCCCTTGTTTACCCTTTCCCTAGTTTTGCATAACCAACACAGTTATATTTATATATTCTTTACTTCTGTGATTATCTTGTATCTAAGCCTCTGCAGACTGCCCCTTTATTTGTTCTTTTGACAGACTTGCAGTTTAGCCAATCAGTGATGGCTCCCAGGTAACTTCACGTGCACGAGCACAGTGTTATCTATATGAAAAACATGAACTAACACCCTCTAGTGGTGAAAAACCTGTTAAAATGCATTCTTAAGAGGCGGCCTTCAAGGTCTAAGAAATTAGCATATGAACCTCCTAGGTTAAGCTTTCAACTAAGAATACCAAGAGAACAAAGAAAAATTGGTGATAAAAGTAAATTGGAAAATTGTTTAAAATTACATGCCCTATCTGAATCATGAAAGTTTTTTTGGACTAGACTGTCCCTTTAAAGGATGCAAATAACTAAAAAATTCTTTCAGAAAAAATAAATGGTTTAAAGTGAGTCCCAAGTCCTTCAGGTGTTAATATCCCCAAAAGAAAGAGAAACAGAAAAATATAATAACTCTGCAGACAGGGAATTTCTCACACATTTCTGGGTACCCATCCTCCTAAGCTGAACTACCTGTCCCAACACTCCTATATCCCAAACTCTTCCATCCTACATGTCCCGAGGCCTACACAGTTCAGTCCCCTTTGCTGCCTAGTGCACCCCCATCTCACATGCAATATGAAACTGTAATCTCCCCTGTTATGGCACCACTGCCATAACAAAATGCTCTTGATCAGAGGATACATGCATTCTTTAATTCCTTTAAGACACATCCATGCTCTTGAGTATATCAAGGCTCTTTAACAAAGAATACCAAGAGAACAAACCAAATCAGATAATAGAAGTAAACTGGAAAGTTTAAAGTGAAGGTAAACTTTGGTGAATGAAAGCCCGTTTTTAAAAAATACTATTTAAAACAGGGGCACTTTCATTCATCAAAGTTTACAAATCAGCCGTTTTGATTAAAAAATTACCTTTTTTTCTTTTCACAGCCAGAGCAGCTTCCCCCTCCTGGAAATCCTCTCTTCACACCTCAGCAATGACTAATCCGGCTTCCTCCAATCACAGCATGGCAAAAATCACCCTGGGGAGAAAGCTGTGATTGGAGGAAGCAGGATTAGTCATTGCTGACATGTGAAGAGAGGATTTCCAGGAAGGGTAAACTGCTGTAGCTGTGAAAAGAAAAAAAGGAAAATTTTTAATCAAACCGGTTGATTTGTAAACTTTGATGAATGAAAGTGCCCCTGTTTTTAATAGTATTTTTAAAAAATGGGCTTTCATTCACCAAAGTTTACCTTCACTTTAAAATGACATGGCCAATCTGAATAATTGTAATTTAATTTTGACTTTCATATCCCTTTAAGTGGTCAAAGCTGTTGAATGTTCCACTGGGAGACCAAATTTGAACTGGATTTACTGGGAATGAAGGACATTTGATAATAGTAAATTATTATTATTTTTTTAAAATTTTACTCTCTGTCTGAATAACAAAAGAAAATATTGTGCTGTCATATACCTTTAATATTTTAGGGTTTTGTTTCCTCTCCTTGTCCTAATTCTTTGTGAAACTCCAGGGTTAGGCTTCATTTTCTGTTTAATTCAAAACTAATCGATGTTTCCCTCCCGGGGCGTTTAGCCCCTTTGCATAAACGTCATGGCCCGGGGAACAATGATTAGTGAATTGCAGATTTGTCATCTGTCAATCAATTGAACAATATGTTGGGCGGAGGAACAGCGCTTATCGTTATAGCATTAAAAGTTAAAAATCTCAGAAGATCAGGATGTATTACCAATTTGATAAATGAAGTCTCACACATTTTTTAAATTCTATCCTATGACTTGAGCGAGTACGCTCAAGTTTACATTCACTTTAAAGTTGACATTCTCTTCCGTCAGTAAAATTAATATGAGGAAAAGAAAAAAAATATATATATATACATACAATAAAATGAAAACATAATTTTTCTTCAGCAGATATATTTTTTCAGTAGAATCTATCTCACAGGTTTTATTAAAAATATATGTTCAAATAAATAAAACTTATGCTAAGCCGTTTGCCAAAACAAATTTCATTCATTAGTGTAGTAGACATTTTTATGCAGTGCTTGTTTTAAATGAACTAGAGAGATTAATGCTGCATCTAAACTACTACATTATATGCTTCTGATCCCCTTTGAAATGAAAAGGCATAAATAATGCTGATTTTAAAGACACAGTTACTTTGGTATGTGCATATATTTATCTAAAGGCAGTGACCCAGTGGAATATATTTTTTAGTCATTTTATTCTAGAAAATTCATTAGCAAAAAGCTTTATGCTAAATATTTTTTTTTATAAGAGTTAAAATAAAGCTTTTACATTGCAATAACCACTAGCTTATTATAAAAGAGTCTAAAGGTGAGTCATAGTTCCACAATAAAACATGTGTACATCATAAAACCAGTGTACAGTCTCATTTTTTTTACTAGCAATAAATCTACCTGAAAGCTAGAGATTATATTATTAAAGGGACATGAAACCAGACATTTTTCTTTCATGATTCAGATAGAGCATACAATTTTAAATAACTTTCCTCTTTACTTCTATGATCAAATTTGCTTTATTTTCTTGGTATCCTTTGTTGATGCGAACAGCAATGCACTTCTGGAACTAGCTGAAGACATCAGGTGAGCCAATAAAAAAAAGTATAAATGTGTAACAACTAGCTCCCAGTAATGAATTTTTGCTTCAACGTCTACCTAGGTATGTTTTTCAAGAAAATTAGATAAAAATAAGTCACTTATAAAATTGTTTAACATGCTCTATCTGAATCCTGATAGAAATGTTTTGGTTTCATATCCCTTTAAAGCTGATATCTAAAATCTTTAAAATCCAATTCTCGCAGAGACCAATAAACTATATTGCAATGTGTCTCTCATTTATATTAACACAATTAGGGGACTTCCCTTAATGAAAAACACATTTCTCAAGCTAGAATTTGCATTTAAAGCATTCCCTGTGGTGTTTAATCATCCTGAAAAGTCTTCTTATGGAATTTCACCAGACCAGAGAGCTTTAGAGAAATAGGCCCATTATCATTTACATAAGGGCAAATGCAAAAAAATCTAAATCACAAATATTGCTCTTTGTTTTTGAAATAATAAAACAAGCAGCCCCTTTAACAGATACATGCATGCATGTGATACAAAAATGTATTTGATTTATGCATGCAGCTAAAATCATCAAAGTCATGAAAATATGCTCTGCAGACTGCAGGCTTTTTTTACAAGTGGGGAATTACAGTTTTATACGATTGAATAGTGATCAAGCAATGTGCTTGTAGGTTGACTGGTACAACAAATAATTTAATATAAACACATGCCTTAGCACTCTTTGTTATGTGGCAAATGTATAATTAGGATAAATAATGACAGTTATAATTTAATGGTGAAACTGCAATTTATTATTAGTAGTAACCCAATAACAACATTATAGGCACATGCATTCAGCACTAATAAAAAATGGAGTAAGAAATCATTGAACAGCAAAATGATGCTATGTTTCAAGAAGGCAACAAGTGTGATGATATAATTCTCCCTATAATTTTTACAGTTACTTATTTTCTAATTAACTGTAATGCAATAATAACTGTCAGTGTGTAATTACTTATACCACAAAAAATATGTACAGAAAACAAATGCAGTAACTTTAGAGCACTGGTTTTAAAACCTGTAATCAGACCTTCCTAACAAGCCACATTTTGAGGATATCTGAACTAGAGCACAGGTGAAATCATCAGGTTTTTTTTTGGTAAACATGGTTATTTTACCTGCTCCCATCCAAGGTAATACTGAAAACAAGGCTTGTTGGGAAAGGCCTGAGGACATTTTTGAAAACCAGTTCATCAGAGCAGGGATGGGGAACCTTGGCCCTCTTGATGTTTCAGAACTATATTTCCCATGATGCTTAGGCACTTTGAAGTCCAGTTGAGCATCATGGGAAATGTAGTTCTGAAACATCTGGAGGGCCAAGGTTCCCCATCCCTGCTTTAGAGTAATAGCTTGCCAACCCAATAACTATTTACAAAGGTGTTTGTTTGGAGATGAGGAAGTATGGTCAAAACATTTCATATAATTCATAAAGCTGAATTTACAAAACGATGACAAAACGAAAGAGGCGCTGCATGTGTGTAGCAGTCAGATCAACAATTTTGATATATTACAGATCCGTACAGGGTACTTACATTTGGAAAAGACAATCTATTATGCCAACAGATGCAGACTGGATCTTTTACAGCAATCCAGCTAGCTGAACTCTGGCACTGCTAGCTGGATTGCTGTAAAAGATTGAGTCTGCATCTGTTGGCATAAAAGATTGCCTTTTCCAAATGTGAGTATACCTGTACGGATCTGTATTGTATCAAAACTGTTGATCTGACTGATACACACATGCGGCGCCTCTCGTTTTGTCATCGTTTGTGTGAAGAAAGAGTACTGCCATCAAGTTCACTGTCTATTGGATTATCCCTACTTTGAGAAGAGTTGGTTGCATAACCTCTAAGACATTCTATCTGGAGTTATAAGTATCCATTGTATATGAATTTTGTATTATTATTGGATATTGTTTGATCCTTGTAATCTATGTGCAAATATCTATTAGCATATGTTTTGAATTAGTCACTATATTACATGTCAGTAGCGCCTCCTATTGGATAAATATAATTGTGTATCCTGATTTTGTGTATAAAGCTGAATTTGGAGATTATACAATATGGCTTTTCAAAATAGAATTGTATTATTCTGAGAAGTTCAATGCCCTTTAAAACAAATGTTCCAGATGTATAAAATTATTATACATCCCAATTTAATAATGCTAAATAAAATAAAAATAATTATGTTTTGTGTTGCATATTTAAAAATATATTAGTGATATGAAGATTGATCCATAAAGGAATAGTAACACCTTGAGATTTTAATAAAAATCTTTAGTTATGCATAGTAACAACTTTGCAATATACTTTCATTATTTATTTGACCGAACTTTATGTCATTTAGCTCTGAAAAATTGTTGCTTTTTAATTCTACGAAATGAAAAAGCACACTGCAGACTTCTCAAGGTTAATACTGCTGCATATATATTCCCTAACTGACTTTAAGAGATAAGAACAGCAAAAATATGGATGTTTAAAAATGTCAACCAAAGGATCTTAGCACGGCCAAAACTTTTTTACTTTTAACGGATAGCACAAGCGGCCAATGCTTTTCAAGATTGGAAGTAAATGATTATCTTTTACTACTTTGCATTACAAAACATATGGAAAAGTTGTGGAAATAAGACATTTCAGTTATATATGACTTAAAGGGACAAGAATACATTTCATGCACCTCTCTCATTATATAACCTAGGTTACCCTGCAGGTATCAGAAGGAGAGTTGCTGCAAATGTGTTAAAAAGATCAGCACTGGAATGTAGTGAACGTTAGATTTGGGTAATAGCCTCAATACTATGATTACAAATGTATTATCCCTTTAAAACTTCAGAAACAAAGATTTGAAAATGTTTTGTGGTATAATTAAATTGTGTGTGTGTGTGTGTGTGAATGTGTGTGTGTGTGTGTATTTATTTGTAAAGTTTTTTCTTAAATTTCATTAAAATTGTATAACAGAGAAATAAATTAAAACACCACTTGAGTAGATTTTTTCACTACATCAACTTAGCATTATTCAAAATGATGTTTTTCTATAGGCCCCAATAGTCTATAATGCTATCCAATATGCAGATCTTAGAGAACACTCAAAGGATAAAAAATATATTTGGAAGTGTAATATGAGCTTAAAAATTGAAGCTGTAAGGCCATAAGAATGTTAATGAACCCTACTGCTTGTATTTTTGCTCTCTATTTATAATCTAGGCCTAAGGGAGCTATTTATCAAAGGTTCAGCTGGTTGACTTCACAAGACTTAAAGGGACAAGTCATAATTAGACATTCATGATTAACACAGAACATACAATTTTAAATAACTTTCCAATTTACTTATATTATTTAATTTGCTTCCTTCTGTTGTTATCCTTTGTTAGGTAGACTCAGGAGCAGCAAAGAACCTAGGTTCTAGCTGCTGATTAGTGGCTGTATATAATATATATATATATATATATATATATATATATATATATATATATATATATATATATATATATATATATTGCTCCTTCAACAAATGATACCAAGAAAATGAAGGTAATTTGATAATAGAAGTAAACTGGAAAGTTGTTTAAAATTGTATGTTCTACCTAAATCATGTAAGAATATTTTTGGGTTTCATGTCTCTTTAACCCCTTAAGGACCAACGACGTACAGGGTACGTCCTACAAAAAAATGTCCTTGACGACCAAGGACGTACCCTGTACGTTGTTGGTTCCTTTAAGCAGTGGAAGCTATCTTGATCGCTTCCAGGTGCTTTCCTGTTATTGCAGTGATGCCTCGATATTGAGGCATCCTGCAATAACAGTTTTAAGCCATCCGATGCAGAGAGAGACAGTCTGTGGCCCTTTCTGTATCGGACATCGATGGCCGTGATCGTTGGTGAGTGGGAGCCGATGTGGGAGGCGGGTGTTTGGCCATCAATGTTAGGAAGGAGTAAGAGGGGGGCGGGATCGCAGGCGGGGTCACCGGGCGTGCGCATGTGTGCACTGGGGCGGGAGCAGGTGGGAACACTACACTATGAGACCTTTTTCCAACATAAAGTGGGATAGAGGAGGGAGGGAATTTTGATCTATGGAAACTGGGAGGGGGTTGGGGGTTGGTTTTTGAGGGGGGAAGCTACACTACAGAAAAATATGACAAAAACCCAAAATAAACAACATTTTATTGTAAACTGGTAGAGGGGGAGGGTTAGATAGCTGTTTGGGGGGGGATCAGGGAGGTTGGGGGCTAAGGGGGCATTCTATACAGCAGAATATGTGTTTAAAAAAAACAAAAAACTTTTATTTTAGTACTGGCAGACTTTCTGCCAGTACTTAAGATGGCAGGGACATTTGTGGGGTGGGGGAGAGAACAGAGCTGTTTGGGAGGGATCAGGGGTGGGATGTCTTGTGTGGGAGGCTGATCTCTACACTAAAGCTAAAATTAACCCTGCAAGCTCCCTACATGCTCCCTAATTAACCCCTTCACTGCTGGGCATAATACATGTGTGGTGCGCAGCAGCATTTAGCTGGCTTCTGATTACCAAAAAGCAACGCCAAAGCCATATAAGTCTGCTATTTCTGAACAAAGGGGATCCCAGAGAAGCATTTACAACCAATTGTGCCACAATTGCACAAGCTGTTTGTAAATAATTTTAGTGAGAAACCTAAAATTTGTGAAAAAGTGAACGATTGTTTTTTATTTGATCGCATTTGGTAATGAAATGGTGGCATGAAATATACCAAATGAGCCTAGATCAATACTTTAGGTTGTCTAATACACTACACTAAAGCTAAAATTAACCCTACAAGCTCCCTAATTAACCCCTTCACTGCTGGGCATAATACATGTGTGGTGCGCAGCGGCATTTAGCGGCCTTCTAATTACCAAAAAGCAACGCCACAGACATAAATGTCTGCTATTTTTTAACAAAGGGGATCCCAGAGAAGCATTTACAACCATTTGTGCCACAATTGCACAAGCTGTTTGTAAATAATTTCAGTGAGAAGCCTAAAATTGTGAAAAATGTAAAGTTTTTTTTTTTTTAATTTGATCGCATTTGGCGGTGAAATGGTGGCATGAAATATACCAAAATGGGCCTAGATCAATACTTGTGGTTTTCTACTACACTAAAGAAAGTGAACAATTTTTTTTTATTTGTTCGCATTTGGCGGTGAAATGGTGGCATGAGATATACCAAAATGGGCCTAGATCAATACTTTGGGATGTCTTCTAAAAAAAATTATATACATGTCAAGGGATTTTCAGGGATTCCTGAAAGATATCAGTGTTCCAATGTAACTATCGCTAAATTTGAAAAAAAAGTGGTTTGGAAATAGCAAAGTGCTACTTGTATTTATTGCCCTATAACTTACAAAAAAAGCAAAGAACGTGTAAACATTGGGTTTTTCTAAACTCAGCACAAAATTTAGAAACTATTTAGCATGGGTGTTTTTGGTGTTTTTGGGGGTCAAAGTTAGAAAAAGGGTGTTTATTCAATTTGGTCATATATTATAATTTTATTCATAGTAAATTTTAAGATATGCTGAAAATAATAGTATCTTTAGAAAGTTCATTTAATGGCGAGAAAAACTGTATATAATATGTGTGGGTACAGTAAATGAGTAAGAGGAAAGCCAAACACAAACACTGCAGAAATGTAAAAATAGCCCTGGTCCCAAACAGTCAGAAAATGGAAAAGTGCTGTGGTCCTTAAGGGGTTAAAGGGGCAGTATAAACCAATTTTCCTTTAACTGCATGTAATAGACACTACTATAAAGAATAATTTGCACAGATACTGTTATAAAAATCCACTATAAAACCTTTTAAAAAACTTACTTAGAAGCTCCCAATTTAGCACTGTTGATAAGATTAGCCTGGGACACCCACTGAAAGGGGCTGATAGCAGAACCCCCTCCCCTCTCCTCTGCATATGTATAGAGTAGTGATGTTGCAAACCTAAAATTTTGCGTTCGCGAACGGCGGGCGCAAACTTCCACAACTGTTCGCGAACGGGCGAACCGTGCAAACCGCCATAGACTTCAATAGGCCACAATAGTGATGGAAAAGTTGTTTCAAGGGTACTAACACCTGGACTGTGGCATGCCAGAGGGGGATCCATGACAAAACTCCCATGGAAAATTACATAGTTGATGCAGAGTCTGGTTTTAATCCATAAAGGGCATAAATCACCTAACATTCCTAAATTGTTTGGAATAACGTGCTTTAAAACATCAGGTATGTACACCACTGTTACACCAGATATGAGTTGCACTGGGGTGACACTGTGCCCTGGCAGGCAGGCACTTAAATGCACACGTATGAAGGAAACTGACTGCTATTATTTAACACAGTCAAAAAAGTGTTGTTTTTTTAAAATCTACACTACTGTTACACCACCTTTTAGTTGCACTGGGGTGATACTGTGCCCTGGCAGGCAGGCACTTAAACGCACACGTTGTAGGAAACTGACTGCTATTATTTAACACAGTCAAAAAGTGTTGTTTTTTTTAA
Source organism: Bombina bombina (assembly GCF_027579735.1). Lineage (NCBI taxonomy): Eukaryota > Metazoa > Chordata > Amphibia > Anura > Bombinatoridae > Bombina > Bombina bombina. The sequence continues at coordinate 142,338,931 of NC_069504.1, read as the reverse complement.
ATGTACACTACTGTTACACCAGATATGAGTTGCACTGGGGTGACACTGTGCCCTGGCAGGCAGGCACTTAAACGCACACGTGTGAAGGAAACTGACTGCTATTATTTAACACAGTCAAAAAAGTGTTGTTTTTTTAAAATCTACACTACTGTTACACCAGATAAGAGTGGTGGCACTGAGCAAGTGGGCACAGTATACACTGTGAGCCTGACACACACGCAGGCAGGCAGGCAGGCAGGCAACTGCAATTAGATTACACAGGGAAAAAAAAGCAGCTCTAAAAAGGGATCAGATGAGTCCTTCAGGACTGTAGTGGACACTGAATACACTAGCCTAGCTATAGATTTCCCTACTAAATCAGCAGCAGCTTCACTGTCCCTCCTCTCACTAACAATGCAGCTTCCGAATGAATCTAAAATGGATGCTGTCCAGGAGGTAGGAGGGTCTGGGAGGGAGGGTCTGCTGCTGATTGGCTGGAATGTGCCTGCTTACTGTGAGGTACAGGGTCAAAGTATTACTCAATGATGACGAATAGGGGGCGGATCGAACATCGCATATGTTCGCCCGCCACGGCGAACGCGAACATGCTATGTTTGCCGGGAACTATTCGCCGGCGAACAATTCGCGACATCACTAGTATAGAGCCATTATACAAACAGAAGCAATGTGAAGTCTGTATACATCAGTTTACATCTAAAACTTTGGGGCTTGGTTAGGAGTCTGAAAATCAGCACAATGTTATTTAAAAATAAGCAAAACTACATTTTTACAAAAACACACCCAGATGGGCTATATAAATGTATAAATGGATCATCTACAAAACATTTATGCAAAGAAAAATCTAGTGTACAATGTCCCTTTAATAAAGGCTGTCGTTATCCGTAACTAGAGATTGAATGATCAGAGTTCAAAGTTATTCAAAATTAGCCATTTTTGGGGGCAGAGCTAACATGAAGGAAACCAGATGTATGGTGGTGGAGTTCCGTCCTAAAATATCCAAAAATATTCTATATTTGCTATTGCCACTAAAGCAAGAAGGGATATATAGGTTACACAAAGGAGCCCACAGGTTCTGTAATGCCTCAAACTTACACTTAACTGCTGCTGCAGTGAAGATTGAGCTGGGAAGGGAACTGTCACCATAGCACATGCGGTGCAACATCTTGGGTCCTCCCTTGTGGCTCAGTCTGCCCTGCACAAGGAGCTCTTATTCACGGAGCTCTCACAGCCTCAACAGAGCTGCACAAAAAAAAGAAGGCCAGCAAATAGCAAGCAGTTACATGAGAGGGTGAGTGAACTGGCGGAGTTACGCTATACCAGCTGCAGCTTCATAGTAGGTCTATTTATCTCACCAAACATTACAATCACAAGGAAGCCTTTTTACAGGCATTCATTATATCACATATTTATTATTTGGACTCACTGATCCCACTCATTCCTGACAATCACTGGATATACCAGTCATTATCTTTGTGACTAAACATTTTTTCCTTACTTATGAGCAGCAACTTTATTTAATTGGATCCCTTTGTAGAACTTGATTCTCCCAAGATATTAACCTCCCTTTTCTATATTGATCTTTAGGTTATCACCAACTAGCAGACAATTAGATCCTGACTGCACCACCATATAACAGTGTCATCTACATTTCAGGGTCTCTTTTTATGTTACTTGCTTTAATATCTTACAATCTGCATGTGTTACAGCCTTAAGAAACTTTTTGATTATTGTCAGACAACCAACAGTATTTTTGGGGAGTAATTGCTGTTATCTCAGTATCATAATTGGTGAAGAAGATTCTGACGTATAACTTTTTATCATCTAACTATATAATTTGAGGCTTTAGTGAAGTATCTGGTCACAAAGACATGTGATTTTTATAGCAGCTTTAGATCGTACCACATAAACTCTTTAGCAAGGAGGATCATTGTCCTTTTTATTTCACCCTTCATATGGGAATTTTTTCTTCTTGATGAAGTAACTTAGACAACCATAAAGACTGTATTCTAAGGAGATTAACTATGTTCCATGTGAGTGGATATGTAGCTATCTATTATGTAACATACTTGGTATCTTAACACAATCTGTGGATCATCAAATAACTAGCAAGTGATTGAGATAATTCACTTTTTGAGTTATACTTGGTGCTACAAGAATTTAGCACTTTGGAAGACTCCTCTATCCTTCAACATATAGGATTGCATACAGATAGCCTCCCAACAGATTCCACTTCCTTGGACCCCTCCCCCACTAAAGATTTGTCAAATGAAGAACCACTGTTTCAAATAAAAACTCTCTTTCAGGAAGAATTAAAAATTGCCTTTACAGATTTTAACAAAGATATTCTCGATATTGGGGGAGGACGGCAGAATTGGAAGACAAGATGGTTATTATAGAAGAAGAAATACCTATTCTGCAGACTAATCTTCAGGGCCATTAGTCTCACATTTAAAGATTAGAATCCCAGATAGAGGATCTGGAAAACAGATCTTGACGCTCTAACCTGCGCATCTGGAATCTACCTAAGTCATATGCCAACCTTTTAGAAACTATTACCCAACTCTTCCATCGGCTGATTCCTGAGGTAGAACATCCCTTTTAATTGATGGACTTAGAGCATTGCATAAACCACCTGCAGGGACTATGGCAAGAGACATTATTGTTAAACACTATTATTATCATGTAAAGGAACTCATTTTGCAAGAGACATGTAAACTGTAAAATATCACATTTGAAGGCCACTCAGTATAAACTTACACATATTTGTCTCCTAATACTCTCAGAAAATGCAGAGAGTTTAAACCTGTCTTAAAGGGACAGTCTAGCCAAAATTAAACTTTCATGATTCAGATAGGGCATGCAATTTTAAACAACTTTCTAATTTACTTCTATTATCTAATTTGCTCAATTCTTTAAATATCCTTTGTTGAAAAAATAGCAATGCACATATGTGAGCCAATCACACAAGGCCTTTAAGTGCAGTAACCAATCAGCAGCTACTGAGCATATCTAGATATGCTTTTCAGCAAGTGATATCAAGAGAATGAAGCAAATTAGATAATAGAAGTAAATTAGAAAATTGTTTAAAATTACATGCTCTTTCTAAATCACAAAAGAAAAAAATTGGGTTTCATGTCCCTTTAACCTCTCTCATCAAGGCACACATTTGCTACAGATGAGCATTCCAATTTAAACTTATTTTAATTTGCAATAAAATTACCTCAATTGAGGAAGGTCAGACTCTGTTGTTGAAACTACAAATTCCATAACTTTAGACAGACCCACTATTATCACCTAGACACCAACGCAAAACTTTCACCAGAACTTGGATAATGGTGGACCATAAAGATTCTCCCAAAAGAGCTAGGTAGAGCGCTCACAGTCCTCAGGGGTCTTTGGTCCAGAAAGTCGTGGATAGATGAGCACAGAACCTGACTAAGTAAGCTTCTTTCAGTTTATGGGTATTCACTTTGAAAGTCCTGGTTCTACATAACCATACCCCCAGGGCAAAATGTTTTATATAAACGTGAAATAGTTGCATTTTTTTTCTAAATTGTACTTTATTTGTGTAGTTTAAAATGTGCTTAGGTTGAAATGTTTATTAATCTTTTTTCTCTCTTGCATTTCTCTAAAATAAACTTCCCACCGTAATACTGAAAGACTCATTGGTTACCAATTATGTTTTATTTGCTATATTAATATGTTTTATTTGCTATATTAATATGTTTTGGTCATGTTCTTACAATTATTTTTTAATTCAACTGTTAATGTTCCATTGGTTATGTTTTTACAGAGAGAATACTATATACATCCAAGTGTAGTCTAGGTTGCTGTTCATGTCAATGTTGTACTTTTTTTTCTCAACAAAGATATATGCAAGATTTTACTTCACTAAATGAGAGGTGCGGTCCTCACAGGCTGGGTGAGTTTAAATTTTTGAAGTTTTTAAATTATTATAAAACTAACCTTATAATGATCAGGTCTATCCAGCATGCCTATAAAAATTATCAAACACAATTTTAGAGGCCTACACTCTGCTGTGAAAAGGAAAAAAAGCCGTTTCCACATATAAAGCATTAAATACCCATTTAATTCTATTACAAGATACCCCCTTTTCGAGAACCATTACTCCAAAATACTGGGAGACACAATATCAAGCCACCAGCAATAAGAAATACTGTGGAATCGCAATTTTAATGCATTCCTCTTTGCATACCCAAAGGGGGGTACATTTTCCTTAGGGGGGAAATTCACAACAACACCCCAGTTATTATAGATAACATTTATGCTCCTAATAATACTGCTACCTTTTTGTCTAAAGTTAGTTGGATGCTTATGCAGTGGCAGCAATATAGAATTATTTTGGAAGAGACTTTAACTTTGCTCTTGACACGGACCTTGACAGATCACAGAGAGGGAGAATTTTAGGTAGAACCGAGTCCCTTAATATTTTACATGATTTTCTTTTTGACCATAACTTAAAGGGACAGTATACACTCATTTTCATATAACTGCATATTATAGACACTACTATAAAGCATAAGATGCACAGATGCTGATATAAAAATCCAGTAAATAAAACGGTTTAAAAACTTACTTAGAAGATCTCAGTTTAGCTGTGTTGAAAAGGCAGCTGGAAAGCCCACTGCAAGTGGGAAATAAGACACTCCCCCCTCCCCCTTCTTTTGCATATGAAAAGACCCTTTACACAAACAGGAGCAAGCTGGAGAAGGTAGCTGACGGTATTCTCATAAAACTTTGGGGCTTGGTTAGGAGTCTGAAAATCAGAGCAATGTTATTTAAAAATAAGCAAAACTATACATTTAAAAAAAAAAAAAAACTTTATGGGTTATATAAAGAGATCATCTACAAAACATTTATGCAAAGAAAAAAATTAGTGTATAATGTCCCTTTAATAGACAGCTGGAGGACAATATAAAAAGAAGGGAGAGACTATACTTATCATTGTAACATAGTAACATAGTAGATGAGGTTGAAAAAAGACTGAAGTCCATCGAGTTCAACCTATACAAATCTAAAATATATACAAAAAGCTCCAGTTAAGATTAAATAATCTTACTAAAAGGTGACCCATTTAATACTAGCAATCATATCCATGAATTTCGTTTATAGACAGAAATGTATCCAAATATTTTTTAAATGTATCTAGGGTATTGGCATTCACTACCTCCTTTGGTAATGAGTTCCACAATTTTATTGCTCTTACAGTGAAAAAACGTTTCCGTTGCAAGAGATTAAATCTCCTTTCCTCCAACCTTAAATTGTGACCTATGTTCCCTGCACTTGGTAAATTAGTTCTACACTTTTGGGATCTCAGACAGTGGTAGTTTCAGCGAGGGGACTTTTATAAAATCTTTCAGAGTGTGCAGGGCCAAGCGGTACTGATGTAGGGTTGCCACCTGCCCCGGTATCACTGGGACAGCCCCGGAATCAGGAGGAATGTCCCGTGTCCCTGGTCATCCTCTGAATGTCCCGGACTCCTCCTACATATGGTGCCTTGGTCTTCCACCTGGCTTGTATTTTACCTTCTCAGACAGTAAAATACAGCTCAGGGGAGAAAGAGGTGATTTGTGAGTCACTGTGGTAGCGGGGTGGGCTGGCCAGAAGGCATACTTTACATTACTGGCACAGCAGCAGGCATTGGGCTGGGTTTAAGCAGTGTCCTCCTGGGTCCTACAGCCTGATGGCTACACGCAGCATGCTACACACTACTACTGCTGCCTTTATTATCAGGTATCTGCACTGTGGGCTGCTGAAAAGCGGCAATGCATCCAGATCGGATAGCAGAGCATGTGCTGCCTCAGTACTGGACAGTCCCAGAATGATGCTGCTGCCCGAACTCCCTCTCTGTGGTCTCTAGTCAGAACGAGTCTGACCCGTGTATCGCAATGTTGCCAGCACCAACATGAATTCCCGGAAGTGCAGCGCAGGGAGCAGACAGTCTCCTTCAGGTCTACACACCACCGGAATACTAGTTCCAGACTCCAGTCAATCAGTTCCCACAGGTAACAGATATGCTACTAGTGTCATTATGCAAATTGTCCCTTTTAACAGCTTCTGTACCCGAGACTCACCAGAATACAGTCATAGTGACACACACTGCGGTTGTAATAAGGTGACATGCTCCTCTAACACACTTAGGGCTTATAATATATATATATATATATATATATATATATATATATATATATATATATATATATATATGTACTGTATATATATATATATATATATATATTTAAATGTTATATATATTATATATATATATATTATATATAATATATATATTATATATATGTATTTTATATATATATATATATATATATATATATATATATATTATATATAATTATATATATATATTATATGATTATATATATATATATATATATATATATATATATATATATATATATATATATATATATATTAGATATATATTATATATAAATATTCAATTTCATATTGAATTTGAGGCTGTGAGAAGCCACGCCCCCAGACCACGCCCCCAGACCATGCCCCAAACCACGCCCTGCGACACGCCCTCTTCACCCCCATTAAAAAAGTGTCCAGGAATCTTCTGGGCAAAAGGTGGCAACTGGCAAACCTATACTGATGTATAATCTCAAACAACCGCTTGGCCCTGAACATTTTGAAAGATTTTATCAAAGTTTAGTGACACTCAGTGGGCGGATTAATAGTAAGGTAGGTAGGAGGCACTAGCATGGGCGGCACAAATTATTTTTTCAATGTTTAAAACAGCGCGGGCTGTTAGAAGACGAGGAAGATTGGAAGCAGCAGTGTTGATAGTATGCTTCTCTCCTCATCTTCCTGCAAAAATGTATATATGAGTGCAAGAGAGGTCCCACAACAATGGTAGGATGATCCTAGTTGTATTTCAAATAAGGAGGCTCCTATATAAGTAAAAAATTTACTTAAAATTTTTGAAATGCTAATGGGTTATATTTGCATACTGTGATTACTTGCTGATATATGCATACTGGGCATTTACAGTCCCCCAGATAAACTGTACATGTATGTATGTATATATATATATATATATATATATATCATTATCCACATATATATATATATATCCACATACATACATATATTTATATATATATATATATATATATATATATATATATATATATAGTGCCGCACACAAGCGGTATCAAGCCCGCACACAGAAAAAAATTATTGCACGCACGGAAAAAAAATTAGAGGGAACATTGATTGTGACCTCTGGTCACAAACAATTTTCTTGGAATAAACAGAGCTTTTGCCATCTCTGTATATGGGCCTTGAATATATTTATATAAAGTAATCATGTCACCTCTTAAGCGCCTTTTTTCTAAAGAAAACAGACCCAATTTGGCTAGCCTCTCCTCATAGGTTACATTCTCCAATCCCCTTTTTTGCTTTGTGGCCCTGCTATGAACTTTTTCTAGTTCTGCAATATCTTTTTTTGCGATTGGTCCCCAGAACTGCACTCCATACTCAAGGTGAGGTCTTACCAGGGCTTTATATAGTGACAGAATTATGCTTTCCTCCCTTGAGTCAATACCTCTTTTAATACATGCTAGTATCTTATTAACCTTTGAAGCTGCTGCCCTGCATTGTGCACCCATCTTTAGCTTGTTATCTATTACTACCCCCAAATCCCTTTCCTCCTGTGTTTGGCTAAGTCTTGTCCCATTTAAATAATATGTAGCCTGCTTATTTTTACTTCCAAAATGTAGAACCTTGCATTTTCCCGTATTAAATCTCATTTTCCATTTACCTGCCCATACTTCTAATTGTTGCAGGTCCCTTTGTAACGAAAGTTCATCATGCTCTGACCTAATAACCTTACTTAACTTAGTATCATCTGCAAAAATAGAGATGTTGCTAATTAATCATAGCTCCAAGTCATTTATAAAAATATTAAAAAGAATAGGGCCCAGCACTTCCCTGGGGTACTCCACTGATTACCTTTGTCCAATCTGAGTATGATCCATTTACTACTACTCGTTGCTCCCTATCTTTTATCCAGTTATTTATCCACAAACTAACATTTTCAGCTATTTCCAGTCCCTTAATTTTGTGCATTAATCTCTCATGTGACACTGTATCAAACGCCTTTGCAAAATCCAAGTATATCACATTAACTGATTCCCCTTTATCTATATTTTTACTTACTTCCTCATAGAATCTAATTAGATTAGTTCGACATGATTTATTTCTCATAAAACCATGCTGATTAGAACTCATAATCTTGTTTACACGAATATGCTCATCAATATAATCCCTTATAATCCCTTCAAATATCTTCCTCACTATTGATGTCAGACTAACTGGTCTATAGCTTCCTGGATCATCCCTACTTCCCTTTTTGAAGAGTGGCACCACATCAGCTTTACACCAATCCTTGGGTACCATGTCTGAGGATAATGAGTCTTGAAAAATTAAGAGTAGAGGTTTGTCTATAACAGTGCTAAGTTCCCTTAACACCCTTGGATGTATTCCATCTGGGCCTGGAGTTTTATTTACCTTAATATTATCCAATTTGTTCCTGATATGCTCTATACATAACCCAATTAATGGTATGGGCTGGCATGTTCTATTTTGTTCCAAAGTATCATCCAATGGTTCCTCTCTTGCGTATACTGAAGTAAAAAACTGGTTTAGTATCTCAGCCTTCTCCCTGTCACTGTTAATCATGCTACCCTCCACACATTTTATTGTACCTATATTATCTTTCTTAGATTTGCTGCTATTTATGTACTTTAAAGAACCTTTTAGGGTTATATAATTCTTACTTCAAAAATGTATTACATTTTACTCAGTCAGATTATGCTCCCACTTTTATCACAACCTCAAATTGTCTCTACCTCTTGGTCAAAGTTAATTTTTAGAACATTGCTCTCTTCCTGATGGTTTTCCTGGGTTGTTTTGTAAGAAATTAGGAAATATTTTGTCCCCTCAGTTAGCAAAAATGTTGAACATTACAATGGAGGGTGGATAATTACCAAGAATCTCCGTTAACCCCAAAGCAGGGAAATGTAAACAACATTGTACAAATAATCAACGTATATCTCTGATTAATCATGATATTAGGCTGTTTACTACAATACTACAATACTGATCTTTCACCCAGATCAGGTGGGATTAATTAAAAACAGGTAAGACCCATGTAATATTCACAGGATCATTGATCTAATTAATTTTAGTTTGGTTCAGAAAATGCCTTCTCTGCTCCTTTTGTTAGATGCAGAGAAGGTATTTGACATGGTTCATTGGAATTTTCTATTTTAAATTTACTTCTATTTTTAAATGTGCTTCATTCTCTTGGTATCCCTTGTTGAAAAAGAATACTCACATATTCTACACTAAAGTGGGAGCTACTGCTAATTGGTGCCTTCACACATTTGTCTCTTGTGATTGGCTAACTAGATGTGCTCAGCCAGCTGCCAGTAGTGCAATGCTGTTCCTTCAACAAAGGAGAAACAAAAGAGAATAAAGCAAATTTGATATTAGAAGTAAATTGGAAAGTTGTTTAAAATTGTATGCTTTTTCCAAACCATTAATGAAAATTTGGACGCTTGAAAAAGTAGAAACCTATTAAATTGAAAATCAATATATGCCATATAGCATATATTGGGAAAAGCAAGCCTTCTGGCTTGTCTAGATTTTTTAATGAACTACAAAATGAGTTATTTTCTCTATATTTTGTGCTTAGTGGAGGATTTTAAACTCACTTTTCACCTTCCCATAATTTTAAATGTTTTATTTTGCCCAGAAATCAACTTCACCCAGCAGTGATTCAAACCTTCTCTGAGCTGATGGCAAAAACCACGAAACTGTCCTGGGATGATTATGAATCACTGCATTAACCCTAGCTAAGCTTATAAGCTATGTGAACAGCGATGCTTTGACGTAAAGGGAATCTGCTGAAAAGCAGACTTGAAGTAAAAAAGTGTGTCATTGTGAACCTCATTTGCATATATTTCCCAGAATCCTTTGCTGCATCGAAGACAATGTAATTCAGAGGTTTTCTGTGGGGAAAACAAGCCTTCTGGCCTGTCTAGATTTGTTAATAAACTACACAATGAGTTATTGTCACTATATCTTGTGCGTAGTGGAGGATTTTAAACTCACTTTTTGCCTCCCCTTAATTTTAAATGTTGTTGTATTTTGTCCAGAAATCAACTTCACCCAGCAGTGATTCAAACCTTCTCCCAGCTGATGAGTGTCAAACACCACAAAACAGCCTGTCTTGGGATGGTTCTGAATCACTGTACTAACCCTAGCTAAGCTTAAAAGCTGTGTATACAGCAATTCTATGGCGTAAAGGGAAGTCTGCCTAACAAGCAGGCTTGAAGTAAAAATGTTATTGTGAACCTCATTTGCATATGTTACCCAGAATCCTTTGCTGCATTGGAAGCAATGTATTCAGAGGTTTTCTTTGGGAAAAGCAAGCCTTCTGACTTATCTAGATTTGTTAATGAACTACACAATGAGTTATTGTCACTATCTTTTGTGCTTAGTGGAGGATTTTAAACTCACTTTTCGCCTCCTCATAATTTTAAATATTGTTATATATATATATATATATATATATATATATATATATATAAACTGTTTATATATATATATATATATTCAAAATCAAACCTTGGTGATTAACATTCAGTTTTGACAAGTTGAGAAGCATTTTAAAGTGCTCGACTGCTTAATAACTTTGAAAAACAAAAATTGCATCTAAACTGACACATAGATAAGATGTTTTGAAAGTTGATAAATGAAGTCCAATGTGTTTTAATTGAGATGATCTTCTGAGTGATATCTTAAGAAAATATTTCTGAATATCTTACTCCCTTTTATTTCCTAAAGATAAGTCACCATCTGGGCCTTTTACCTAGGCAGTTAGGAGTCCTTCTTGTAATGTATATATCATAATAGTTTGTTCCAGTTGTTGCTGTTTATATTTGCTGCAGTTCATATATTCTAACACTAGGGACAAGCATGAGGTATAACAGTGAAATGGGTGTGTTATCTTCAGTTAATAAAAAGTTCTTGAAGTTGAACAATGGTGCCTTAATGAGTTCTGTGCATTCTATAACAGGAGATCTTTACATGGTGTCAGAAGTAAACATATTTATTTCAGTTTGATTGTCATGGCTGCAAGCAGACAACAAGTGCCTCCTATGGACTTTGATAAAGGCAATGTATCTGAGCACTGGACAAGATGGAGAGAGCTCATGGAATTATTATTTGCTGGCCCTGATGCTGACAAGTGGACACAGGAGCAGAAGGCTGCACAGTTTCTCATTTGCATTGGAGAGAAAGGCAGAGATATTTGCAGATCATGGAGTGCAAGTGGAGCTATATCTGCTGAAGGTAAAAAGGATCCCAATGTGTTATGTGAGAAATTTGAGGCATACTGTAATCCTAAGAAAAACATAACTGTACAGAGAAAAGTGTTTTATGAAAGACATCAGGGTAAAACAGAATCTATAGATGAGTGGATCACACAGCTACATCTCATAGCTAAAGACTGTGCCTTTCAGGACTGTGATGATATGATAAAAGATAGAATTGTGATGGGATCAAATTCTAGAGAAGTACAGGAAAAATTACTGCTAGAAGAGGATCTAACCACAAACTCTGCAGTAAAAATAGCTAGAGAATATGAAACATCCAGAGCTCACATGCAGTTAATTCATAGTGACACAGAAGTCTTACACATGGTGCAAAGGAAAAGTGAAAGTAATCTGATTCATAGCAGAAAAGCAAATAAACTGCAGGATAGTGCAGAGCAAACTCTTTACAGAAGCTGTACTAAATGTGGTACAAAACACACTAAGAGTACACAGTGTCCAGCACAGGGAAAAATATGCTACAAATGTCAGAAAAACAACCATTTTGCCAGGGTGTGCAGAAACAACACTATAAAGTATAGGAAGACAGTGAATCAAGTGGAGCAAGATGAAAATGAAACTGATAGTGATATTGATCAAAGTACAATATATCTAGCTATGGTGGATAAAACAAATGTAGAACAAGATTAAGTATATGTTGAGATTCTTGTGAGCACACAAAACATACCAATTAAATTCAAGATTGATACAGGTGCACAAGTAAATTGCATTCCTGCTAGCACATATTAGGACAAGCTGGCAAACATATGTGAGCTGGAAAAGTCTGGTCTGTCAAAACTTGTTGGTTATGGAAGACACCGGCTGCATGTACTGGGAAAGTGCTCATATCAATGCATGTTACAAAACAAAAAACTTAATTCGGAATTTTATGTTATAGACACCCCAGCAAAGCCTGTTTTAGGGTTAAGTGCCTGCAAACAGCTAAATCTTATAAAAATAGTCATGACTGTTGATCAGTATAACAAAGGTTTATCTAAGCAACAAGTTGAGGAACTATTTTCAGATGTGTTTCAAGGGCTAGGTTGTTTGCCTGGTGAATGCAGCATTAAACTAAAACCAGATGCACATCCAGTAATTCATTCACCAAGAAGGATTCCAATTGCCATAAAAGACAAACTCAAAGAGGAACTGGATCGCATGGTAAATTTAGGAGTGCTGAAAAAAGTAGATGAGCCCACTGAGTGGGTGAGTTCAATGGTTGCAGTAGAAAAGAAAAACTCAGGTGCTTTAAGAATATGCATTGATCCAAGAGATTTAAACAGAGAAATCATGCGAAAACACTACAGTTTACCAACTCTAGATGACATCACACACAAGTTAGCACATGCAAAATTCTTCAGTGTATTAGATGCTCAGTCAGGATATTGGCAGCTCAAATTAGATGAACAGAGCAGCAGGCTCACCACTTTTAATTCACCATTTGGAAGATGGCGCTTTACTAGAGTTCCCTTTGGTATTGCTTCAGCACAAGAAATATTTCAGAAAAAAGCACATGAAACCATTGAAGGCCTTCATGGTGTAGATGTAATCATAGATGATCTTCTGGTATATGGATCTACACGGAAAGAACATGATCAAAATCTATGTGCACTATTGGAACGGTGTCGAGAGAGAAACATGAAGTTAAACCCAGGTAAAATGCGAATCGGTGTTACCCAAGTTAAATATTTTGGTCATATTCTGTCACAAGATGGGCTAAAAGCAGACCCAGAGAAAATAGCAGCAATACAACATCTGGATCCTCCTACCTCTAAGAAGGAATTAGAAACCATTCTGGGTATGTTTAATTATCTGTCAAGGTTTGTTCCTGGACTAGCAGATGCTACAGCTCCACTAAGAGTACTACTCCAAAAGGATGCACTATGGAGCTGGAATGACTCAATAAATAATGTTTTTGAAGATGTCAAAGGTCTTATTGTACGTTCCTCGGAAACTGGATTACAATATTTTGACCCCAAGAAGGAGGTAACAATACAGGTTGATGCCTCTCAGTTAGGTTTAGGAGCAGTCCTAATGCAGGAAGGCAGGCCTGTTGCATATGCTTCAAGATCAATGACTCCTATGCAACGCAACTATGCCCAAATAGAAAAAGAAATGCTGGCCATTGTAATTGGTTGTGAAAAGTTTCATCAATACATCTATGGGCAGAAAATCACATTTGAGACTGATCATAAACCACTTATGAGCATCATGGAAAAACCACTTGTGTCTGCTCCACCAAGGCTGCAAAGAATGATCCTAAGAATACAAAAATATGATATGCATGTAGTATATGTACCTGGCAAAAGAATTCCAGTAGCTGATATGCTTTCAAGGACATTTAAGCCTGGTCAAGACGAAAGAGAGGAAAGGGACTTGGAAGAGCATGTGCACTCTGTACTTTCACAATTACCTGCTACTGATGAGAAACTTAAAGGAATACAGCTAGCAACAGAAAGGGATGCAACTATGGCCAATTTGATTACAATAATACAGGAAGGATGGCCAAACTCAAAAGCCAAAGTGAATGTTGACTTAAAACCTTACTGGAATGTAAGAAAAGAATTGTCAATAATTGAGGGGATTGTATTTAAAGGGGAGAGAATTGTGGTTCCCCCGGAGCTCAGGAAAGAAATAATAAGAAAACTGCATATAGGGCATTTTGGAATAGCCTTGTGTAAAAGACGTGCTAGGGATCTCTTATATTGGCCTGGAATGAATTCACAGATAGAAGACATGGTCAATAGTTGTGCAACATGTCAAGAAAATCAAAGGGCAAACCAAAAGGAGCCAATGGTAACAAGAGTACAGCCAGAGAGAGCTTGGCAAAGAATTGCATCAGACCTATTTACATGGAACCATAACAACTATCTTATTATGGTAGACTACTACAGTCGTTACTTTGAAATAGTTCAACTAAGAGACACTAAGTCTAGTACAGTAATAAATGTCATTAAATCTGTCATGGCAAGACATGGCATATGTGATGAGTTAATATCAGATAATGGTCCTCAGTACTCCTCAATAGAATTTGCAAACTTTGCAAAAGAATGGGGTTTCAAACACACATTGTCCAGCCCACATTACCCACAGTCAAATGGCTTAGCTGAAAAATATGTACAAATTGCAAAGAACATTTTGGAAAAAGCAGCCCAAACTAATCAAGATCCATACCTGTGTATTCTAAACTACCGTAACACCCCAATAGATGGAATTGCATCACCTTCACAATTACTAATGAGTAGACGTTTGAAATCAGTTTTGCCTTCAACACCTACACAACTTGCCTCCAAAGTACAGAATCCTGCAATGGTTAAACAGCGAGTGGAAACATTAAAAAACAGGCAGAAACAGTACTATGATCGTGGGTCTAAATTTCTAAAACCTTGTGAGCTTGGCGATAGGGCAAGGATGCAAAATTTAGAAGGAAGGTGGAAACCTGCAGTGGTAACCAAAGTAACAAGTGCACCACGCTCATACATTGTCCGCACAGAGAATGGCAAAGATTATCAGCGCAACAGAGTACATCTGCGTCATAACAGAGGTACGAATACAGGAGTTACAAATATTCCAGATGCAGTGCTTCATGTACCACCAAGGATGTCACATAGTGATATAAATGAGACTCTAAGCTCAACTGATGCTTCACATGTGGACATACAGGAGGGACAATTACTGAGTACAACACCAACCGCACAACTCTCTGATCACAGCTCCAATGTGATTCTTCCTAGCACAACAGAAACAGCACAAGTTGAACCACCCAGTAGATTCTCAAGATATGGACGGAGAATCAAGCCAAAGTATTGGGAAGACTATGACACTACATAATTGTGTGCTTTGTTTGTTTGTTTTTGTGCTTGTTTTTTTTTTTTTTTTTTTTTACATTTATATTCCTTTATATCCAATATATATTGTTTTATTTTTTATTTATTTTTAAGAAGGGAGATGTAATGTATATATCATAATGGTTTGTTCCAGTTGTTGCTGTTTATATTTGCTGCAGTTCATATATTCTAACACTAGGGACAAGCATGAGGTATAACAGTGAAATGGGTGTGTTATCTTCAGTTAATAAAAAGTTCTTGAAGTTCAACAATGTTGCCTTAATGAGTTCTGTGCATTCTATAACAGGAGATCTTTACACTTCTTATTGGGCATAATATATTATGTTGTATTCTAATGAAGCATGTTTTTTTACGTCTACATATTTTTAATATAAAAAAAAAACATTTGTTCTGAGCTTTAAATTATTTGCCAACGAGAATTTTATTGCTATTAATTTTTGGCATTTATATACATAGGTTCTAGAATGCATGTTTGAATGTATGTAAATATATGCACTCACTAGCCACTTTATTAGTTACCCCTGTTCAATTGCTTGGTAACACAAATTGCTAATTAGCCAATCACATGGCAGCAACTAAATGCATTTAGGCATCTAGACATTGTGAAGCCGACTTGCTGAAGTTCAAACCGAGCATCAGAATGGGGAAGAACAGGAAACTGAGACTACAATTCGCACTGGCTTCCCAAAATTGGACAATGCAAGATGGAAAAAATGCTGCCTGGTCTGATGAGTCTTGATTTCAGCTAAGACATTCAGATGGTAGAATTTAGTGTAAACAACATGAAAGCATGGATCCATACTGCCTTGTATCAACGGTTCAGACTGGTGGTGGTATTGAAATGGTGTGGTGGATATTTTCTTGGTACGCTTTGGGCCCCTTAGTAACAATTGAGCAACCTTTAAACACCAAGGCCTACCTGAGTATTGTTGCTGACCATGTCCATCGCTTTATGACTACAGTGTACCCATCTTCTGATGGCTACTTCCAGCAGGATAATGCACCATCTGACAAAGCTCAAATCATCTTAAACTGGTTTCTTGAACATGACAAAGAGTTCACTGTACGCCAATAACCTCCACAGTCACCAAATCTCAATTCAATAGAGCACCTTTGGGATGTGGTAGAATGGGAGATTCGCATCATGTATGTGCAGTAGACAAATCTGCAGCAACTGCGTGATGCTATCATGTCAATATAGACCAAAATCTCTGAGGAATGTTTCCAACACCTTGCTGAATCTATGCCACAAATAATTAAGGCAGTTCTGAAGGCAAAAGGGGGTTCAACCCAACCCGGTACTAGCAAGGTGTACCTAATAAAGTGGCCGTTGAGAGTATATATGTAATGCATAATGCAAACGCAATAAGGGCCAGATTACAAGTGATGCCTTAGTTCTTATGCTAATGCACAAACACTGCTAGAAGTAAACTTTAACATGCATAGATTAGCGAGAAAATTACAAGTTGAAAATAAATTGTTCACACACTAGTGAAACAGAAAGAAGTTGAGACCTCAGCGCTGAAATCACAAAGCTGCTGTATAGATTTAAGGAATCCCTCTATCCTTAAAACACAATTAATACAAAACCAATTTAACTACTAAGTTTGCAGATAGTCTGCAGACTAGTAATTGACACAGCTGCGCTATTCGAAAATTTAGTACATTTAGCTATTTTCGAATAGCGCAGCTGTGTCAATTACTAGTCTGCAGACTATCTGCAAACTTAGTAGTAAAATTGGTTTCACACACTAGTGAAACCCTGCACACGGTAACTTCAGTACTTCGGGTATCGCAACCACGGTAACTTCTTCTCCCCATAGACATTAATGGAGTGCGCTTTCTAGATGTAAATTAAACATTTGTAAGCTTTACAAACGGAGATAATTGATAACAACTGTTCTAAACACAGCCTAGTCATCTGCTGGTCTTCTTACTATTGCATGAAGTTTAACAAATCTAATTTTCTATTCTTATACTTCCTGAAATATTTAATCATAAAAGATACCAATGTTGGCACGAATAAAAGCTTACATTTTTTTTTTGTTATTGTAAATGTCCTCTATATTTTTCTTGAAAATAATCATGCCATTATTATGTCGCCATGATGAACTTTTGGCTATTAGTCCTTTAAGTTCCGCTTGTAATTGCCTCTACTGTAAAATATGGTTATTCACAGTATAGGGGCTGTGAAGATGTCAGAGTAATGTTATACTATTTGTAAGAATGTGACTACAGCAATGTGGCTTCATCAAGAATGTCAGTGTGGTGTGACAGTATGTCTCCTGAGAGGGATGATTTGTAATATGCTGCAGTCCTCTCAAACAATGAAATGATTAACCCTATCTCAACCCCTAGCTTTACTTCAATCCTTTACTCATACTCTAAACCTAAACGCCAGTCTCTTTCTATAATCCCCTCATTATAAAAACACTTAACAAAAGAGATAGTGGCTAGTGACATTTTTACTGCAATATAATGTTCGCAGCTGTAACAAACAGTAAACTGTTATCCTGGCCAGACCCGCGTTTTCACCAGTGCCAATTGGAGTACTGCTGTTCCAGAATAATACAAGCTAGAATCAATGGGTGAGAGGCCCAACTGACCACAAACTCTTACTGGAACACTGTAAGTTAAATCCAAAAAAAATTCCACAGCACCAAGGATATTATCACAGCCTTTATTGGAACATATAGGTCTAGGATATCACAGGCAGCATTTCGGGTTACTTCCCCTTAGTCATGACATGATTAAGGGAAGTAACGCGAAACGCTGCCTGTGATATCCTAGAGTTATATGTTCCAATAAAGGCTGTGATAATATCCTTGGTGCTGTGGAAATATTTTGGATTGCAATACTATGGGGTGTCTGCAGTAACCCTATTCTATTGTGCACAGGAAAAAGGTGGTGGGGTGCACGACTTTACACTGTATTTCGGTACCCTAGCAGAGGCTAGGGGCAAGAAAGCAGTGAAACTAAACTTAATATCTGAACTCTCTTTAATCCTTTAATCAGAACCTTTGTGAAAGTTTAGTCTCATTATCCAAAATAAACAGGAAATTCAAAGTCAAACAGTCCGGATCCAAGCCTCACAGGGAAAAGCCGTACACGATTATTAAACAAATACAGACTACAAAAACAAGCGAATGTGAAATACCAACTCAGTCCAAATCTAGGGGTTGACACAGAAGCGTAGTCGGGGGAAGCCAAAAGAAAAATGCTATAGTCAAACTGCCAGAGTAAAGGTCAGAAAACTCAATACACAAGCATCATGGTGCAAATAGATAGCTTTTAAAGACTACTACAATTAGAGCCTAATTAATATTCCAGGCTTCCTTAAAGGCATAGCATGCCTTGCTGCAGCTGGAAAAGAAATCAGACAAGTGTCTGTTATGACAGAACACCCACAAGTGCATCCTCAAGGTGCACTTACATGGCCTGGATGGATGAGCGCTATGAAAGATGCTACCAAACGTGGAGCATGGATGTTATTTTCAGATTCCCATAAATCATCTGCTGGATCATAGCCATTCCATCAAACCAGGTATTACAAACTACCTCTGGAAAAATGAGAATCCAAAATCTTTTGGACCTAATAGTTATCCAGACCATTAACCGACACCAGAGAAGGAAGAGGGGAAGTCCTGCTCTGACCAAGTGAGGAATTTATTTAGGCTTGTGCAATATATCTTTACTTTGGAGCAAGCCGCCCTTCTTTCTTTCTTTATTGTGCAATATGTAACATACAGTAAACTGTTTTCCTGGCCGGGCCCATGTCTTTACCAGCATTGGCTGGAGTACAGCTGTTACAGAATTAAAAAAGCTAGAATCAATGACTGAGAGACCCAACTCACCACAAACCCTTACTGGGAAACTGCAAGTTAAACACAATGACCAAACAGAGGCTAGGGGTAAGAGAGCAATGAGACTAAACATAGTAGCTTAACCCTCTCTAGTACTTTAAACCAAAGGAAAACATACCTTTGTAAAAGTTTAGTATTGCTATCCAAACTTGCATAGGTCACTTAGATGTATAATCTCCTGATAGCATAGGACTTGATAGTAAACAAATAAGGAAATTCAAATCAAACAGCCCAGGTCAAAGCCTTACATGGAAAAGCAGTACAGAATTATTAAAGGGACACTCAGGTTAAATTAAATTTTCATGATTCAGATACAGCTTGTAATTTTAAACAACTTTCCAATTTACTTCCATTAAAAAAAATGTGCACAGTCTTTTATATTTACAATTTTTGAGTCACCAGATCCTACTGAGCATGTGCAAGAATTCAAAGACTATACGTATATGCATTTGTGATTGGCTGATTGCTATCACATGGTACAAGGGGAGTGGAAATATACATAACTTTGAAATTTGTTAAAAAAAAATCTACTACTTATTTGAAGTTCAGACTAAGTGCTATTGCATTGTCTTGTTATCTTGCATTTGTTGATTATGCAAATCTAATGTGTTGATTGGTCCTTTAAACAAATGTAGAATCCAAATACAAGCTAAACTCAAATACCAAGTCAATCCAAAGAGGTTAATACAAAAGTCTAGTCAGGGAAATTCAAAATCAAAATAGTATAATCAAATAATAAACTGCCAGACTAAAGGTCAGAAAACTCAATACACAAGCAGCATCATGCTGCAAACAGAGAGATTATAGAGACTACTACAAATATGGCCTCATTGATCTTCTAGGCCTCCTTAAAGGTACAGCACACATTACTGCAGCAGGGACAGAAATCCCTCTGTCTGTTATGACAACAGCAAGATTCTGGCAGCAATTTGTGGCCTACAACATTCCTGTGGTGCTGTAATGCTATGTAGCAATAAGGAAGAGTATAGATTTGGTGAGCAGATTGTTGCTTTAATGTGAGGATCACGACCAGGGCCGGACTGGGACCAAAATAATGCCCGGGCATTTTAGGGCAAAGAGGCCCCCTCTGCTCACCATAAAGAGCTATAAGGGCAAAAATTATATGTCACATAACACACATTTAGATGTAGATATAGGGCACAAAAGTATATGTCACATGCCACCAAAAAAGGTCCTGGTCCTTTGTCTGACGGACCTCACCTGCTTAGTCTGCTCTGCAGGCAGCTCTCATCCCAGATGATTGGTTACATGTAGAGATTTGTGCTACCACTCAAGGTGAGGGCCTCTGGTTGGCACTACCTATATATTTGCACTTTAAAGCCTAATGTAACCCCTTATATCTCTTCAAATCTCCCTATACACACAAATACACGGGTTATATTCTCTTTCAGGCTCTACATGGGTGGTCCCTGTCAGTATCAGCTGATGCTGTCTTGATGGCAGCCTCTGTAACATACCTTGGTTGCCTGCCATGGCTTTACTGCTTGAAGCTACTGGATATCTGGAGATGCTTATGCCAAGAAACTGAGGTCTCCCTGGAGCTGGATAATGGTCTTGTTCGCCCTGACACAGGGGGCAAGTGTGAAGTTCTCCATCTTGTGCAGAAGCTGAGCTCTCCTGTAGAGCATATGGAGTGGCAGAGATGGCAGCTACCACATGATCTAGAGAGCTTCTTCTGTGCTGTGGTGCTTCTTGCCAGTGTGCTGTATACACCTACACACGTATAGCACTTTATTAGTTTAGAAGCCATATTCTCATGTAGAGGGCACAGTAGGGTGTCAGGTAATTGTTTAGTTACAAAAAATATATCTTTTTTGAACAAATTAACTGCTCTAAGAAATTGAATGCCCATATAATTACTTTATTATAATGCAAACTTTCTATAACGTATTTATTTTTTTACAATTTATCACTTTCTTAAAAAAACCCTTTCAATGACACCTGCTCTGACTATACTTGCATAAAGGTGTCTGAAGAAAAAATAATTCTATTATTCATAATGGATTAGCACCTGATTAAATATAAAATAGAGTAAAATTTTTCTTGTTTTTTAATTACGTATGTGCAGTCATTTATGTGATTTTAAGCATTGAAAAATAATATAGCTCATAATAACTATTTTTAGAGGACAATGTGAGCGGGAAAATGTTTTCCTTATTGGAGCAGCTGTGCTCTGTATTGCGGGCTACCCGGTAAGCAACTCATACACACATCAGGTCTCTCCCGCCTCTTTTCCCACCCTTGCTATTCACAGTGTGCTGAGGTTACACGGAGCAGGAGTTTACCCCGGAACAGTGCATGAAAAGCAGAGTTTAGGACAAGTCCTGCAGCACAGGTTAAGGTAAGGGCCAGCATTACTCTCCTACGCTACTCCTGAGTCCTGAGACAGTCTGTGTCATCTGGACACGGCACGCCCCACGGCATCAGTGTAGTGCGACCGCGTACCTTGTATACATGACACAGACTGTTTCAGGACTCAGGCGTAGCATAGGAAAGTAATGCTGGCCCAGGCCCTTACACTTACCTGCCTTTGGATTCCCTAGCAGTGCTCGGAGCAATTTGTCTGCCCTCCTGTCTAGGGAGTGGGACAAGGCTGACACGTGAGGAGGTGTACTGCACACTGGCACAAAGTGTGTACTTGTCTCAAGCAGAGTTAGTCTGACGTCAGTCACGTCACCACCACCAGTCACAGATATTAGTGTGCTGCAGCCGGCCCAGTATTATAGCAAGCCGCAATGAAAATGAATGTGAATGCTGCATATTCATCATATAAACATACTGTAAATAATACATACATGATTATAAACAATATTTATTAAACAAAATATATTTTCGGTATGACTATTCACGGAACTAGTGGGCGGGGCTAAGCTAACCGATGGCCCACCAGGCATTTGCCAGTATGCCCTATGGCCAGTCCAGGCCTGATCAAAATTGCAGATTCAGGTAAGCTTAAGTTGTCAGTTTTGACTGAGATATACAGCAAGACTGAATTACAGGAGTCTTATATAAAAGACTGTTATACTATCGAGAAAAGACTGTAGGAGTGCCTAATCAAAGGCTAGGTCTTAAGTGGAATAATATAGACGTCTATCTATGAACTATCTTTAAAAGTTTAATAACACAGAGTAAAATTATATATAATACATGAAATGAATTTTATAAACATAAAATGGTGCATGGATCCATGACTTCTCAATAATAAAAAAATTAAAAGACAACATAGAGCAGTATTGTTTGGAAAAATCTATAACAATTAGAATGTATCTCACCATATATTGCCAACGCGTTTCGGCCCACCTAGATTTTTCTAAACAATACTGCTCTATGTTGTTATTATTTCTTTCTTACAGGATTTAAGGATTGACACATTTTCTACTTTGTTCTCAACCCCAGGAGGAACACTGGGACTTAAAGTCACAATTCATCACCACATTCTAATTAGTTCTTTATTCTGATTTTATATCCTGTTTTTATATCCTGTTTTTATATCTATACGCCTTAAGTCTCTTACTTAGCTGTAAGAATTGTATTCTGGTTATATCACCATTTCTACCTGTTTAGATTGTCTTTTAATTTTTTTATTATTGAGAAGTCATGGATCCATGCACCATTTTATGTTTATAAAATTCATTTAATGTATTATATATAATTTTACTCTGTTTTATTAAACTTTTAAAGATAGTTCATAGATAGACGTCTATATTATTCCACTTAAGACCTAGCCTTTGATTAGGCGCTCCTACAGTCTTTTCTCAATTGTATCTACATATCTATGGGTAGCTAGGGACCCATTCTGTTTAGGAGCTAGAGGTCCCCCTTTTTTAATTAGCGCTGTGAGACACTGATCGTTACTGTTATACTATCCACAGACAAGTAAAATTTCACATACTGTTTGCAACCCTGTTGCTGGGATTTGGCTTGTTGCACTCAAGTCTGCCAGAATGGTGTTAGTGGATGGCAAATAGAACTGTAGAGATAGACAGAACAGTCCCTTCTCAGCTCTGAGCTGTAATGCAGTGAGATCAGATGATGTCACTGGTGGGCGTGGCTTGTGAGCAGTACAATCTTTACACAGCTCTGGGCTGATACTTAAAGGAGATACTGATGACGTCACTGGTGGACGTGGCTTGTGAGCAGTACAGTCTCTACATAGTTCTGGGCTGATACTGAAAGGAGATACTGATTATGTCACAAGTGGGCGTGGCCTGATCAGAACTGTTCTGCAAAGTCCTTAGAGCTGTTACGGTGGAAAATCCTTAGCCAAACAAGAAGTATGTAGATGTCATCCCCTTAGGTAGAGCAGATCTGGGAGAAATCCTTGTAAGCAGTGGTACTTGATCCGTATTGCACAGGAACAGGCAGGCAAAGCTGGAAGCCAAGAGATCCGTGTGAACAGAAACACAGGATAGAGATTGCAAAAAGGTAAATGTTTAAACACTGTCAGGAAAAGTCGTTAGCAATAAATCCCAGGTTTAGGCAGGATTGTTGTTACAGATCACAATAATATAAAGCCTTATGTCAATAAGTCTTCCTTCCCTTCCATAAAATGATAAATCAGGAGACTTGCTGCAGAGAAGGAATAACCTTAGTCAAGCTAAACAAACAAATTACTAAGCACCTGTGAGAAGGTGTGGTGTAATTTTATAGGAAGGCTTAGAGAAATGAGTGCAAGGAGATTTAAAGGAACAGTACATGACAGGTAGCCAATAATGTTGCTGCCTAAAAATTGATACTGTGGGTTAGATTCATAGATATTTTTTTTGATTCCTTGTGGTTTTATTTTTCAGGAGACAACATGTTTGAATTTCATTTAGGCTTATTTCAAATATATATTTAAGATGATTGGCATATTTAGCTGTGTTAAATGTTATATGATATGTTTAACAGCAAACTAGAACTGCTACAAAACTTGAAAAAGGGGGTCTTTAAATGTGTCTACTTGTTAAATACTTGTAAGCCTGTTTTTTTATGTTAAAGAAGTCTCACTGGATAGAACAGAATTTGTCTTTGCAAATTCACAAATGCAAAAAAACGGACTGATCATGTATGTTCCATGGTGTTCTCAAGGCGTGGTCAGGATTTTTAACTTTAACCATGACTCACCATGTTGGATTTAAAGGAACAATAAACACTTTTTCTATTGGCTGATTGGACTATTAAAAAATCAGCCAAAAGATATGCAAGGGCACCCCTATATAAGAAGAAAACTTGCATTTAAGCCTCAGTGGATCGGATGGAAGATGGAAAAATACAGAAGATAGAAGAAGACAAAAGATGAGAAGAAGAAGAAGAGGACCGCCGCCATAAAGATGAAGATTACTGTCCTGGAGGACCGCCAGCGTGAAGAAAGAATAGGGGCACCTCCGGAGTCAAGTTAATGAGTACAAACTTTGAGGTTTAGCTTTAGGATTTTTTTTAAGGTGGACTTTTTATTTTTAAGATTAAGATTTTTGTTTGCTCCTAAATGAGCTGAAACACTTAAGGGCCTACCAAATATCCTTTAAAGGGAAAGATTTTTTTAGATTAGGTTTTTTTTTAGTTAATTTTTATTTAAATTAGGGGAGGTAATTTTATTGTAGAATGGCGTTATAGTATTTAGTTAAGAAAGAGATGTGTCACTTTAGGGTAAAGCCCTACAAAAAGCCCCTCTAAGGGCTATTTTTATAGTAATTTTTGTTGTTACTTTAGGGCTTTTTATTTTGGGGTGGGTTTTTTTTTAAAGGAGGCCTTAGTTTTAGTATAGGCATAAGAGTGTTTTTATATTTTCGGTAGTGTTGTTTTTTGGGGTTTTTTAATATAAGGTTTTGTTATTTTTTGTAAATTTAGTGTTTATTATTTTTTGTAACTTAGCGGTGTTAGCTTAGAGAAGGGTGGGGGGTGGTTAGGTGTTAGGTAGTTAAGTAGAGTAGGGGTTGTTTGGGTTATACGTTGTGGCAGTATAGGAGTTAATAGGTTAGGGGGTATTGCTAGTATAGTGGTTAAATAGTGTAGGAGTTATTGTGGTGGCCTAATGGTGGTATAAGGGTTAAGTAGTGTAAGGTTAGTTTGTGGTGGTGGGTTATGGTGGTTTAGGGGTAAATAGGTATAGTTATTAGGCCCGTTGATATATTTAAAAGGGATCCTTTACTTTACATTGCCAATGTTGATGCCGATGCTGCTTGGAATATTTTGCCAGCATCTCCACCCATTGTGATGTATAGTAAAACACCCATCTGTGATGCTACCTTTAAACAGTAATTTCAGAACTTTTGAATATTTTGCCAGCATTCTTGACATTGCATTGGATCCTTTTGAATAAATTGCCGCCTCACAGCACTTTCAATCATCACGGCCTAAGTATCTTACTAATTCAACGCTGCTGAGGTTATCTCTTTTTATTTTTTTTACCTTTTTTTAAGTTTTCTTTCCTACGTAGGTTAAAATAGACTGTTTTATAATGACTGTTGTTACTTTTTTCAATTTTAATTATTTTGTTTGTCAATCATTTCGGTATCCTTGACAGTGTATGTCATTCTTTGTGGAGAAAAATGTAAAGGTTGAGAGATAGAAACAGCTCTATTAAATTCAAAGGAGCTAATATGACCACATGGCTGCGCTGACAAGGGGTGGAGTACAAATCTCTTTAAACCCTGAAATTCTTTGTGGAAATAGCGGCCAGTTTTTTCAGCAAGGTATACGTTTCACAAACAAGTTTTTTAATTCGATCTAAGCCACTGAATTTCTCAAGATTCTGTTTTGTATTGTAAACAATATGATGTGTCTTTGTTTAGCCATAACAATGTAAAATCTTTTATTTGATTTATGTATTTACTATTTCTAGTTTGGCACAAAATTCATTGACCCCCTACATATTAAATATTCACAGTATTCAGCAGGTATGTGGCTTTCATATTTAGTATCCAAATAATCACCTCTCATTAGCATAAAACTAATTTATATGGTGACATACAGTACAATTACTTGATTGATGCATTTACATCTGTGTAAAAATGCAAGTTGAACAATTTGTATAATCAGTGTTCTTTTTAGAACATTAACTTTAAATCATTTTAATAGATTACAATTTTAAATTATGTCAATGGTTTATTTATCTAGGATGAGCTTCAATGGATCTCTTTATCTATTCAACAGATACTGAAGATGCTCTTCCTGATGGTTTAGATGTGGTTTTGAAATTAAAATAGAAAACAGAAATGTGTTTTTTAGCCTTATATAATTTTGTCTGCTAGATCAGACAGAAAAGCATTGTATTAGATTTGTTAAATAAATTGACACTTTTATATGGATTGTTGCACACTTTACTATCAGAGAACGTGGTGGTGCTTCATTTTGTGAGTATTAAAATGTATAAAAATCTGTGATGTGTTTTTATTTTTTTACTTTTACTTTGAACTCCTGGTAAAACACACTATTGTGGTGCCTCTGTTTTATTTTATTTTCCTAATTTTAATCTTTCTGATCAAGTTTTAACCATCTAATTATTTCACTTTTTTCCTTTTTTTTTAAATAATTTTACAGTTTGTCAAAGTTTTTCTCTTTCTTTCTGATAATTTATTAAAGAGCACTTTGGTTCCCCATTTAGTTCTAGTTTTGTGGGGCACATTTTGTTTTGGTTGCCCCTTTTCCATCTTTGTTTTCTATGACATTCCCAATGCATATGCATATGAATGTTGGCCTAGTCTAAGGATACTCCCATACAGCTTTTAAATTGCATATAATACACCACACCCTAATGATTAAGGTATAAAGTATAAATGATTGAATGCTTTTGTTTGTCTATGGAAAATACATTACATTTAGAAAGTTTCTGGTTATAAATTTAAATGCTTTTTAAAAATGCATATCAGTCAGATATATTGCCCAAACAGCAAAGAATGAAGCTGATTTTTTTAAGAATACATCATTTGAGTACTGATTTCGAGCTAGATTACGAGTGGAGCGCAAATTAGGGTACAGCAGTTAGCGCTCCACTCGTAATCTAGTCCTTCATGTAGGGAAATATAGACTAAATAATACATGTGCAGCAATAAAGCTCAAATTTCATTCACTAGTTACCTAACTCAACAGTCAAACGTGCATTCAGTTTTGTGGCAGAAAAGCAACATCCTCTAATTAGTTGTATGGTGAAACATAATTGAAGATATTCTCTCGTTATTTTGTTATCTAAATCACTGGACTAATATGGCTACTCCTATCAACGTGTATATATATATAACAGGGGGGGTGACAGAGGACAGAGACTACTACAACTTGAAGCATGTTGGATATTCAATCTTGACACGGTTACCCCCCGTGGACTAAACACGAACATTGACTTTGGCTGCTGCTATAAGACCAGATGAAATATTATATCTGTGTCTGTTTGTCATATGATTTATTCTTTTCTTATTTTTCCCTCTATTATTGTGGACCATCTTGGTCCCTATATGCATAGTTGTTATGTATTAATAATACACACTATGTTCCTGCATTCATCATTGAGATACACTGGGATATGATCCTTTCTATGTGGGTTTGTCACTTTGATACCGTAGAGTATAGATGGTGACACTCATGCGCTTAGATTTGTATTACTATGTCTAAATGAACCCTTGTAATTATGTTCCAATTGCGTTCTCCTTATTACACTTTGTTAATTGTTTTGAGTGTTAATTTGCTCGCATGTGTGATAGTTGATGCCCCTGTCAGTGTGTGCTGCTTGTGGTACCGCCCACATTTCACGTGTCTGCCTGCTTCACATAGCTTTGCGCTATGACCGTTGGTTAATGCATGACACGCTAGGGATGGAGTCGGCTGATCTGTTCCCAGGTGATGTGTCTTATCTCTACAGCTGTTTGCTGTTACTCGTTACATGTGGGTGTGTACCACTCGGGCGTCCTGATTGGCTGAGACTTTAGGGAGGTGGGTATTTAGAGGTGGAGGGTAGCAGTGTGTGTTATGTCCATCCTGGCTTATGTGTACCATTGACAAAAGCCCATGTGAGGGCTGAAACGTTTGGTTATTTACTCAGTAAATAGATTACAAATTCCTGTTGTGCCTGCTGTGTGAAGTTTTTGCTTGAAACGGAACCCATCCGTTTGGATCCTTCACCGTATTCTGCTGTGTGTTTATTTTGCAGTGCACCAGGTGACTGCGACTGTGAAGATTGTCGTTTCCATTACGCTCTTTATATTATATATATATATATATATATATATATACAGGGTCAGGCCAAAGTAACGCCCCTTTTTCATGAGCTTATATAAGTAGCACCCTTTTTTTTTTAATAAAAAATAGATAAAAGATTTTTAATTATTATTAATAAAAGATTTGATATAGATTACTTCTAAATGATCTGTAGATTACAAGCTCTTGATAGAGGGGTGTTATATATATGTAACTACAGTAATATGCAAACGTTTAGGCACCCCTCACAGTTTCCATGATTTTTATTTCTAAATAATTGGGTGTTTGGATCAGCAATTTCATTTTGATCTATCAAATAACTGAAGGACACAGTAATATTTTAGTAGTGAAATGAGGTTTACTGTATTAACAGAAAATGTGCAATATGCATCAAAACAAAATTAGACAGGTGCATAAATGTGGGCACCCTTGTCATTTTGTTGGTTTGAATAACTGTAACTACCTAGCACTGATTAATTGGAACACACAATTGGTTTGGCTATCTCATTAAGCCTTGAATTTCATAGACAGGTGCATTCAATTATGAGAAAAGGTATTTAAGGTGGCCAATTACAAGTTGCTGTTCTCTTTGACTCTCCTCTGAAGAGTGGCAACATGGGGGCCTCAAAACAACTCTTAAAAGACTGGAAAACAAAGATTGTTCAACATTATGGTTCAGGGGAAGGTTACAAAAAGCTATCGCAGAGATTTAAGCTGTCAGTGTCCACCGTGAGGAACATACAGTGACGTGCAGTAATAGGAGGCAGGGGAGGCAGTGCCGCCCCTGTCCAATGAGGGGAAAAAATGTTTTCAAATAATATTTATTTTTTTTTAAAAAAGTGTTTTTTCATCTTATTAATTTATTGGTCACGCCCACCCTCGCCCCAAGGGTACCACCCCCACCCCCGATGGTGATTACTCATTAATGTAGTTACTATGCGGTGTGCGCTTGCGCTGCAAATTCAACATCCATTGTTGCGCAATTAGGAGGCAGTGAGCCGGTCCGCTGCCCTCCATTAATTGCGCAACAATGGATCTAAATAACTGTCTGCTGCTCACTACAGAGCTGCGCCACCCGCTGGTGACTTACCGGGCTGTCACACAAGCTCCATTGGAGGCGGTTATCAATACCGCCTCCATGATGAGCTACATCACATGAGCCAATCAGGAGTTCAGCAGCACTGCGGGGAGGCGTGCCTGCTGGGCTGCTGATTGACAGGTGTGGGACTGGGTCATGACGTAGCGCCGATACATCAGACTGGCGGGAAGACCCGGTGCTGCAGCTGCCGCAGCCTAGCTAACTAACTAACTATGGGCCTTGTGTTGTGGCTGTCTGTGGAGGAGGGCTGCCCTGGAGGACAGGACTGTGCTGCCTGGAGGAGACTCAGAGGACTGAGGAGGAGGATGATGGTGGACGGAGGAGCGGAGCCAGTGCCACGTGGGTGCCTGTGAGACAGTCAGTGTGACACTGACGACCTGACCGGATTCTTTCTCAGGTAAGTTCATAAAATGTGGCAGGGGCAGCGGCGGCGCTATTATAGGGGGACCGGTGGAGCAGCTGTCACTCATGTGATACCGGGCTGGCCGCACTAACAGTTATTTTCTTCCTGCAGCATGGGACATATTTTGCAGGTGGTGTTAAATGCCTAGTATTGAGACACTGCAAATCTGCTATGATTGATTGTGCCAGGAAGCCTCAGAATGGGGTGTGAGTGAGCCTGTAACTCCAGCCATTCTGCACTAAACACATATTGCACTGTTACATATGGCAGACTGGCAGGTATGCAGTAGGGCAAAATGCAGAAAGAACCTGGTTATGTGTTTTCTGCATCTGCTTTCAAATGAAATAAATTGTGATGTGTGTTGGGGGGGGGGTAGCAGCACAGCAGGTATAAAAATGCATTTCAGTGGGAATTTAACTTAAATTAACAGCACTAAATAATGTAAGTTAAATTCCCACTGAAATGCATTTTTATACATGCTGTGCTGCTACCCCCCCTCCCAACACACATCACAATTTATTTCATTTGAAAACAAATGCAGAAAACACATAACCAGGTTCTTTCTGCATTTTGCCCTACTGCATCCTTGCCAGTCTGCCATATGTAACAACAAATGCAACAGTATATGTGGTAAGGTTTAGTGCAGAATAGCTGGAGTTACAGCACAGGCTTTTATTTGCTGGTCATTCCATAACCACAAGAAAGGGAACCTCCAGCTTATAATGCCTCTGATGCTATCACTAACTCAAGCATCAAAGAAAAAGTAACCCAGGTTTGCTTTTCACCCTCACACTTTTTTTTAACATTCTGTGTGTGCTATTATTTCTTGCAATATGGCAGCAATTTCAGTATCACTGTAAAAAAAAGCACATTACAGTAGAGCAGTTATAGTAGAACAGACAAGTAAGCAGTTTATTGGAGTACTATGTTTCCAAAGCTTTACCTAATCTGCTCTACCTCTAAACACCTATTGTAAATAGCACATCAGAAACTGGAATGTTCCCAGGAAAATACTAAGGACAGTTTATAAGTATGAATAAAGTGTTTCAACATTTTACTTCTGAGCCTATATTCAGCCCTTTGCTGATGCATTTTTTATACTTAATTACCAAGTCCATACCTCAGGGCAGATGTTTACTTCCAGGACAATTGTACTAACAGATAGGAAGCCATTATACTGGGATTGTCCTAGCAAAATAGGGACAGTTGAGAAGTATGAGAAAGTGGCTCATATGATAAAAAACCCTACATTTTAACACTTTCACTTCTGAGCCTTGGCTGACAGTTTTTGAACTCTATGCAAAATTAATTTCATTTTTATGTATTGAGGCCTAATCCATTAGATGATTTGTGCAAAGTGAGTTTAAGATCATTTAGATTTATAAGATAACCTAACTATTACATACTTTTTGAGTGGCTTCTCACTGTGCAGGTAGTTGTAGTACTTAATAAATTGCTTTTTTTATCAGTAAATAGTCTCTAATTGTAGATACATATTGCTTTATTAGAAAAAATATAAAAAAAGTGTGAGGGTGAAAAGCAATGCTGGGTTACTTGATCTTTGATGCTGGTGCCCCTATAGCACACAGAATCTCAAAGATGATCTCATAAATGCACAGGGAGGGACTGGGTAATGGGTATATTT